>NC_140708.1:19172500-20372500 GCF_050655825.1 Lonchura striata
TACTACTATGGTATGCAAGGTTAGTATTGCTACTTAACTAAAACTACTGAAGTAATTACCACTATTCCTTTGAAGAACAGATGCTAGGCAGGAAAGACATCTCACAAAGTAAAAAGAACACAATAGAGGGGGAGAATATTAAGACAGAAGACAGTATGGGCAATTGTAAGAGATTAGGGGGAAAAGAATTGCTATTCAACCAGGAAATGTCAAACGGCTTCATTCTCATACCAACTTTAAAGGCAAAGGAAACTATTTTCAGAGAAAAAAATCTGCCATGTAAGTACTGAATGCAGGTAATTCAGAAGAAAACTGATTTTAATGTCTGTTTCTCAACCACTGAATCCCAGCCTACTGTAGTGAATTACAGCTGGGACTCCAAGACTACAGCCCATAAGCACCACTAAGCATTTTAATGCCCTTACATATACACAATATACACACTCATGCAAGAGGGTACATTCTTAAGGGTAAGAGTATCACATAACTTGAAAATTAATTGTAGCAACTATTTTTCTACTATTTAAATATTAAATTTCAACTACATTCAAAATATAACCTCCTGGCTTGAATTAAAATACCCTTTCAAAAGGATTTTTGAATGTATTGAATGATATTACGGATCCATCACTGAGCAAGCATATATGCCTGTACTTTACATCCCTTTAGAGCAGGCATCATAGTGATTTCATGAGCACCATTAGAACATGTGATGCCAAATTCATATTATCATTAGGTGACATGTAATTCTTTGATTATCAATATGGGGGAAAAAAATTAACTCAAAAGTATCTTCAGCCAAAAGTTTCATACAAAGCCATGTGTTAAAATAAATGCTAAGTCATTTGAAGTCCTTTCATTTAATTTATCCAGAACTATGCAATCCACTCTGCATGAAATAGAGGGAAAGAAGAAATCTTGGTCTCTGAGGGGTACACAAAACCAAAACAACAAGCAAACAAAAAAGGTATTTCAACGTACAGGCAGGAAAACATTAGTTTTAACATTTGCAGTGCAAGACCCTGACTTCCTTACACTCACATGATTCATGCAGGCTCTTCCTTCAGTGTTTCTATTGACATACTCTTTCCAGCTTAATCAATAGCAAACCAGAAATTCCTATTACTTTTGAAAGCTTTGACAACACTGCAATGTCTAACATCACATTTTTGTTTCTGAGCACATTTCTTGAAGGTATAATGAACTATTTCTTTCCAGAATGAAATTCTTCATGACAAGCAAAAGAACTCTTTGGCTCATTCTTGTATATCTTCTTTGATAAAAATTTCCAAAGGCAGAGACATGTTCTATTAATAAGCTAGAACTCTTACTACTCTCCCCTTAAGAGTTTGCATCAAGGAACACAGTTATTTTTGGTCAAGTTTTCCCTGGAAAAGACACAAAAAAAGAATGTGGAAAAAAACAAATCAAGGCAAAAAATGTCTTAATCTACAAATCTAGAACAAGAAAAATCAAACTGTGAAATATTTTTATGCAGGAAATTGTTTCAAAATATGCTTCCTATTCTAAAATAACACTTCACAGGAAGTAATGGAACTATTTAGGTCTTGCTCACCTCAAAATTTTGACATCATTTCCACCTGCTGTATATTCAACCCTATAACCTCCCAAGCTCTCTGTACTGGTCACTCTCCTCTCCCTTTTGGCCCTTCCCCCTGACTGTAATGGACAGTTCCCTCCTGGATATCCCAAAAGACAAAGATGTGTCTGATAAGTGGGGAGAGGTCAAACATGAGCACAGCTATTTATTACATATACTGCAACCAGATGGAAGTAACTCATACATCAAGGAACTCGTCATCCTCATCACATTAACTTTTTATAAAAAGCCTACTGCTCCTTCTGTGATCCACACAGTTCAGCTTCCTCTCTTCTGTGTGCTTTTACAAAATGAACCCTCCGTAACCCCATTGCCACTTTCTCCTTAAATCATTGCTACCTATCACTCCATGGTTATTTTTAAACTTTACTTTTATCAATACTCATCCTGTAGCTCTGGGAGATATTAAAAGTGTACCAGGGCAAGGAAGGGCGTTTCTGACACTTGCTCCCTCATTCATCAGCCCCTCATAGGCCCGTTGGTGACAATGAAAAGATTTCACAATACTGTGCGGCAGAAACTCATTCTCCCACTCATCCATCATGCTCAACCTAGCAGCAGTTCTACTGACCTAATCTGTAATGCCTCAATGCTCACTGGAGATTTCTTAAAGGCACCCTTCATTGTTGTTAGTTACAAAGAATAAGCCTGTGCTATTAGATAAGGAGACTAAATGGTGCAAGAATTAATGCAATACTGTATCATCCCCAAGTTGCAGGTTCAAAGACTGAAGAGTTAGAGTCGGTGTAGAAGATGGCTTGTATCTGAATTTTGTTGCAGATCATATGAAAAGGAGATGAAAGTAGTTTAAACTCACTTCCAGGTGTAGATAGCACAAATGTGAGTCACTATCACTGATTTGTCACTTTTTGACGCTCACAGTCTAGTGGGTCCCAGACACTCCACAATAAACCAAAAACCACATTGGAGTCCCTTCTTCAGAAAATGACAGTCACAAGTAAGGAAGCCATAACTGAATACTTTGATGGAAGATACTTTTTTCCTAGAGGGAAGAAGCAGCACCTATGTGAGCAGCAGATATGAGCACATTAGACACAATGAAAAATGTAGTACAGATTTTGTAAGTAGGGATGCAAGAGACAGCTAGATGTACGATTTTATCACATTGACATAGCCATAAAATAATGACAACACAAAGAGTAACTGATGAACATAAATAAGTAAATAGCAATCAATGATGAGTGAAACAGTCATTCCATAAGAGTTCAAAATTTATTGTGCCATTTCACTTAACGGAGTTAACTATATTTTTTAATGGTGCAATGGATCAGTCATTCACAAACAAGCGAACCTAACAGCGCAAGGTCTTCTGCACGTTTGAATGCCATTTGTCTAAGACACTGTTGGTATGAGATTTAGAAATAACTACCAAAAAAAATTAATTCATTATTTAACCACAGACATAAACATGTAGACAGATACTAATTTGTTACTGTCAGCTTCTTGAGCTCCTTCCCTGCTATGAGTACTGTCTAGGTGCCTCAAAGACAAAAACCTCCTTATAGACGTCAGTGGTTTGCGTTATGCTCTGCAACCAAGTCTACAGTCATTTGAAGAGGCCAAACCCAGAATGTAAGAACAAAACCCTAAACTATGTATAAATATCAGCACAGTATACAAAATTGACAATAAATAGATATTTAATAGATATTTTAGCTGTGTAGCTGTGTTTTAAACACTGAAAACTGCGCACAAGAAACTAAAAGATTTCACGAAAATCCCATGACAGCCTGGCACAGGGATAGAAATTGACCCCAGTATAAATTTAAGACAAGTTTTCTTACGCAAGAGTCCACCTTTCTATCTCCATTTTTACATGGTAAGTAGAAAATACCAGGGCTGAATAGAAGGAATGATTAGTCGCAATCCTCAAATGCAAAATACTACATAAAAACATCTCACTTCATGCATGCAAAATGCTTACAATTAAGTATCTACAGTATGTAGAAGACAAAGAAATGGCTTTTCTCTGTTCTCTAAATACTAGTGAGAACACAGAACACAATATATAATACAATATATTTTTTAATAGAATGGGCTGTTCTGAGCAAAGTAAGCATCATTTTTGGTTACAAGAACAACAAGGAATCATGCCAAGATCCGCAGTTTTAGTAGACTGAAAGCCTGTTCAGCTTAAGTTAGCATACAATATTTATCTGACCTGTTCAAAAACTGGACAGAAACTACAAAAGCCAAATGGGTATAGCTCCATCTCCAACATTTTTTAGAGTTCAAGCACTTTTTTTTCATTTTTCCTAAACAGAAATAAGCTTGCAAAGCACTGTGCACCTGCAACGTGCAAGGTCACTTATCAGAAAATATTCCACATTTTACAGGTTGAAAATGTTCAACAAGGCAGAAATATGCAGGAAGGGAAATCCTCAAAAGAATATCAGTAGTATAATTGTAGTATAAATATGTCTTGCACTATACAATTAGTTTTTGGAAGCTTATTGGAAATTCCAAGGATATAGGGAGAAACATCAATTTCTTCCACATGACTTCTAAAAGCATTCTCAACCATTACACTTGCCATGTTCACATTTCCTTTTAGTCAATGAACTCTAAGGTCCAGTTGTCACCTTGGGTTATCTTCTAAAAGCAAGACACCCAACTTTTCCATAGGTATGTGTGTTTTGGCACTTATCAAAATTCCCTCATTCTATTATGTGAATGTCTTATGCCATTTTTCTTCAAAGCATCACAAATTCAGAATTTACCCAGCCTAAGACGTTTGTAGAAATAAAGACTGCTACATACTTTTTTGGCAACAGCAAAGAAATTACACCTCTAGAGAAACAGAACTCTTTTCATAAATAACAGATTTATGGTGTGTTCTATTGAAAGCACTTCCCAGGAGAATGTTAGTCAGCACACTTTGCTATGTAATACCTTCAGCTGTATTAGCTTTTCCATAAGTAATTTGGTATGCCTACCCACTTGGAGAGGAAAAATAAAAGAAAAAAAAAAAGAAGTTGTAGGCTTTTGTACCAACACCCATCCAATATTTAAAAAGGAACGCAGTGACTTAAGGATTTCAACTAACCAAGCTCCCTGCAGAATATGACCCTGAAAAAATATTACTTGTAGATGGTGTATGTTAATTACTGATCCCTGGAAATTGCATCTGAATCACGTCTAATCAGTAATAACCGAACTGTCATACTTTGAGATGACTACATTTCCCAGAATAGCTAAGACTGTTCCAAGGATCAAGATTCATTGTCCCTGTCCTGAACAATTAAGGTCAGGATCCTCCAACATTCAGGTTAGAGCTGCTTCTCTGTGGCACAAAGCTTCCTTGCAACCTGCAAGTAGAATGAACAATTCTGAAGACACCCGGCCCCCCTCATAATACTCAGAGCTCAGTAGGAGACCAATCCATGGACAATTTTCCTGTCCTGACTTGATGAGCTTAAAATTTTATTAGAAGAAAGTAATATTACAGCTCAAATGAACTGCTAGATGAAAGAAAGCCGCTGCAACAAAGGCATACACAGCGACCTATAATTTGGACATCACAAATCATAATTAAAATGGAAAAATCTCCAATATAATGAACAGATGGCTAATTTAACATGCTTATAAAACATGCAAGCTTTTTTTTCTTAAATGATCTTTGATAAATAAAGTATATTGGCAATTGTATTTATAATACTGTAGTGTTTTAAAAGTGTATTTACTGGGAGCAGGAGATGCATGGACTGTCACAGTGAGGATGGTATGGTTTTCTATGGTGGGGGAAGACAGGAGGAGACTTTTTATAACCTCAAAAGGCAAAACCATATTTCAGAAATTTTTATTTAACACAATGAGGTGATAAGGTGGAAATTCTCTGACCTAAGATAAGTTGTTATTGCTAACTATTCCCTAAACCCCACTACTGTGCTTTGTGCTTATTTATTTATTTATCAGTATTTCATGTTCCTAAATCCAGCTCCAGAGCATCCGGTCTGGACGCTTTCTTCTTAATGGCTCTTTATGTTGAAGAATCATTGCTTACAGGAACAGGTTTCAGTATTGAACAGTCTATTTTATTAAAAACTAGTTGCAGTTCTAAATACTAAAGATGCATTTTAAATACTAGTATTTTCACAAAGTAGCATACAGCTCTAATAAAAAAAAGATTTTTATTCAAATAAAATAAGCTGTAATAATCAATTATGTGTATTTATGTAGTGCATTATATCCCAAAATCCTTACAAAAACAAAATCTGCAAAGTAGCTGAGAGATGCAAAACTCCACATATTAAACCTACTTGATTTTTTTGCCAGTTAAGTAAAATCCCTTCAGATAGAAAAGAAAGGCATAGGCTTGGCAGAGAAGGAAAAAAAATACAGATGTAAATTTTGCATTTACATCTACAAAATGAGTCTAAAATATCTTTAAGACTTTTAATACTGTATTTAGTACTGATCAGCAGAGGAAAGCAAGCAACACCCATATGATTTTCATTGAGGAGCACATGATGATACAGACCATGAACTCATTTACAAATCCCCACAACTTAGATCACAACGTCCCTTAACACTTCAGAAAGTCTGGATAATATTATTGTCTTACACTATACAAAAAACTGATCCGAAAATGTGGCTCCTAGTATTTCCTAAATATAATCTGAGATTTCTTAGCAACCTTTGTCTGTAAAGACTCTTCAGTACTGTGGACCAAATGCCAAATCATAAGAGAAAATAATTAATCTTTTTAGGTTTTTAGTTACTTTTTTAAAAAATAATATCTTCCTGTAATACTTTTACAAAAAGAAATCTATCATTTTGTGAACTTGCAGGACTGAAAGCTAAAAACCTTCCTTTATCTCAATCCTAAGGTAGGAAGTTTCACAGATTTATAATGGTGAAGAACAAATAAACACATTTTTCATTTCTGCTTTACAAAACCAATGGAAAATGAGAGGATTCAATACTTCTGGAGTACCACCAGTCCCAAGAAAAGGAAAACTCTAAGAAGAATTGCAAAAATGCCCTTGGTCAGTGGGACCACTTCCCTCTGATTTGCATAATAAAATGGTTGGATTTGTGCAAATAACTGCCTGAGACAGCCCAGCAAATCTCACCTATGGTTCAAAATACCATTACATTGAGCAGGAAAAAACAGGGAGCTGCAGAGAAGTTGGCACCATTTCATTAGAACTGTAGCACACCCAAAGCTGCACCAGTATCCAAGATCAAGTGTACAGACTCAAATGATGTGCAAAGGAGTCTTCTGCAAAACCAATGAATTCTGCACAGTTTCACTTCTGCATATTTTCATGTTGACAAAATGCAATATTTATCCTAACACAAAGATAAGGTTCATAAAACACTAATAGCATTGTCTTTTCTGGTAGAGCCTACATATAAAACCTGAGATTAAAGTTCCCGAACATTAAAACAAACCACTGAAATAAACACACCTGCTGCAGAAGTAATGTCAAATTTCAATCCAGACTGTCATAAACACAAAGTATGTAGTAGTGCTGTTGGAAAATAAGTAATACCATGTCCAGGTGTCTCTACTGAATGCCAGGTATTTTTCTGAGTATTCTTTTTTAATCTGACCTTAAAAAAAAGTCTGGAGAAAGCCATTTCAGAATTTTTCTTCAACATTTATCTCAAAAATGGGCCATTTGATTCGTGAACATCTCTAATGTATATCATCAGTGACTGAAGGAGTTTTTTTATATGATTTTTGACAATTTAACAAGTCCTCCTGACAAATTAAATGGTTGTGTTGACAACTTAACTGTACTGCCAATCAATATTTTCAATTACTTTCATTGTCATTCAGAAAAAATACAACACGAGGTCATATAGTGGTAAAACCAAGTAAAGAAAATAAAATGATGCAGAGTTGGGGGGGGAAGGGGGCACTGGGAGGGGACTGAAACTTTGAGGCACAACATGCAATTTAAGCATTCTTTGTTTTTCAGGGGAAAGGTTAGGTGTTTCAGACTGACTTCCCTAATTTTAGACCTTGGTGACATCTCGCTGAGAATACAACACGATTTCCTTTAATCCCATAAGCTATTTAAAAATCATTAAATTTGAGGTGCATGGCACTTTCAGTGAAATCCTCTTTATTCCATCACTTCACACCATAACCTCCACGTGTTTAGCTACTAAACCAGCCCTACAGAAGGTAGATGTGAGGGCATTTTGAGAGCCGTGGGTCAGCTACAGATTTCTTAAGTCAGAATCTCAGGACAGAGTCCTGACAAACACAGCTCTGTGATAGAGAAAGCACTGTATTTTCAAACACTGGTACCACAGTGAAGAAATACTTCCTGCATGTTGGACTACAACAACAAACTACTTACTGCAGCTCTGTTAGGAAATTAATGCATAGTGGCAACTAATTTTTACACAAAAAGTTTATACAAAATCTGTAGCAATCCATTGTTGGTATAAAAATATATATTAATTCAATGACCAAGAAATTCAAATTACTTTGTGAATTTCCCTTTTCCTTAACACAATGGTGAATCAAACTAAATGTTTATTTTAAAAATGACATTTAATAAAAAGGCAGTTTAATACCAAATCTCTTTCCTCCCAAGATATGAATACAGGATACAGGCATGAAAGCTAAGTGTCAGCAGTTACCAGAATCTTAACATTTTCTGGCTCACCAGTTTAAGGTATGCAGAAGGAAATTTGCTCACACATGCAAGGGGAACCTGAGCTTTTTGAGCTCTGCATCTACAGCTGCTGCAGACTGGAACAGAGGAAAGTAGGCAGCCAAAGGAAAGGCCAGAAACTGGAAGATAGCCCAAAGTGAGCAGAGAAGAACATGGATTTAAAAATATGTGCAGGGAAACCTATTCTGAGAGGTAACACAAAACAAAACAAAACAAAATAGCATGTGAGAACATTTCTTGTTGGAAACTGAAGTGATGAAGGTAATATGTAGATAAATGTCTGGAAGTTGTTATGAAGAAAAGTGACTGGGAAGAAAAGTATGTATGAAGGTGAGTCTGGTTTTCAGTTAATCCAAGCATAAACCTTTTAAAGGTGAGCACCCCAAAATCAATAGTCATTTTAGAAGCAAAGTACTGCATATATTAACTATATTGTGAGACACCAGATAATCCTCTCTGTGTGAGCCTAATATTGTTCTAGTTTTGTCAGAATTCCTCTCTTGGAAAAAGAGCTATGATAAAGATATTTACTAATATCAGTCTAAGCCCTCCTTGTTTAAAAGATTCAAGAAGTCCAGGACTATTAAAAAACATTACCAACAAGATGAGTAAGATGATATTGCTGGCCACTCCATTTATAGATCCTGCTTCTCCTGCTATTAAAAACCAATTTCTTTTTCACTGTCATATGGGGAAGGAAGAGTGGGAGAAGCTTTTCAAGCAATTTTGTATTACATAGCCCAGACCTGAGAGGTAAGCAGAGAGAGACAGGAAAGATGGTTTTATCCCTACAAGATATCTGGAAAAAGGCATACTGATATAGTGGTTAAATGTTGCAAAGAACTATAATATTTCTGGAAAAAATTGAAACAAGTCTTTGCCCACAAAGAAAACTTGAAAATTAACAAAGTGATCACAAAATATTGCTACTGACAGAATACTGCTACAGCAACTCATTTAAGTTCAGTTCTAGCATTCTAAGCAAATTTTAAAATATTTTTAACCAACTAAGAATTTTTTTGCTTTATCTTAATGCTTTTTTCTATTCCCTTTCAACTCTGAAACCAGTTTTAATATTTTCATCATTTATATATTTATATATTTATATTTATAGCACATTATATACCCAGAAAATGGTTTCAGCTAGCAAAGGCAAGCATTGGCAACTCCTCTCTTTCTTTTAGCAACTGTTTTCAACAAAGAAAGATCACAAGTGCTGTACTTGAAAATAAAGAAAAAATTAAAAATAAAAGAAAAAAAATAAAGAGATGTTACATCATCAGGTCAATAAGCTTCCAAAGCTACCAATACAAAGATAAACTTTAGTGCAACAAGAAAAGTAATAAGAAGAGTCTTGTGAAGAAGCAGAATACAGAAGTTTATGTGAAAAGACTGACTTCTTGAGGCAGATTCCATTGCTTGTGTTGCTGCAAAACCAATGGATTCTGCACAGTTCTGTTAACCATCAGCAATTATCTTCCTGTCAAAGCTAAAGGTAACAAATTTCCCCATATCCAGCAAGGCTATATCATCAACCGGACACCAGCATCATTTGACGGAAACTAAATCACGACACCAGCCAAGAGCTCTGACAGACAAATGTGCTGCCTCCGAAAATCTAGGCCTATCACTCAGGGGAGTAAAAAAGGTTCTCTCAGCTGGTCTTTCTGAAGAGAGATTAAATGTTGTAGATTCTATAAGTACAGTACCAAGAAAATCCTAAACATGAGAATTATTAATGGACTTTACCACTGGTCTTTTTAATCTTTTGCCAGCATATGTTCATCTATTTTACCTTGGTCTGTCTTGTTTCTTGATGGACATAAAAGGCAGGAACCATGTATTATCCTAGTCTTAATCAGAGACAGCAGCACAAGAACAATGTACCTCTACCTATCACTTGGATAGCACTTTAGCACTAGCTGTTCTTTCATAATGAAGACTGTGTAATAAAAGATACCTCTAATGCATCCTGTCCTTATGCTTAACAATAACATTCATTTCATGATATGCTACATAATGGGAATACCAGTTCTTAACCTGCTCAGTAACAAAGTACTGCATTATCACAATGCAATTGCAGTTTGGCTGGAATTTCCTGATAATCTGTGGCTGGAACTCACATTCTTTTCCCCAAAGGGACATACGGTACAGTAGATCAAGCCTGTAACTGCAAACCTACAATTGGAGTACGGCTATGTTTAACCTATGCAATATCCAAGGCATAAAAAGTATTATGCTTTGTAAAGTGGTGCTTTATATTGCTGAATACAAATAAAAAAACTTCCATTGACAGGTCAGTGAGATGTTTTTTATACAGGATATGGTGTCACATTAAAGGTAATCACAGACACAATTATCTGGTGGAAATTCCAGTGGAAAGCCTGCTAGGGGAACTTGCTGTCTGAGAAGATTGATAGTACCAGAAAATGCCTGTCACCTCTTGGTCACAGGTTCAAATGTGAGCCAGGCTGGTTGTGACCTGAAGCTGTTACTGCTTGACAGCTGTTCAGTGACCTGATCCAAACCAACACCTTTGGGTGATGTCCATCCCCACGGAACAAACAGCTGCAGCAGATATTGCCTGCAAGCATCTGAGGAGCTTCCAGCAGCTTGAGGAACTGTAAGGACATTGTTCCCAGGGGCACTGATTCCAAGCAGTGCCATATATACACATCCTGATTTGGAAAGACTCACACATCCTACATTTCATAAGACTGGATGTTTTGGCTCAATGAGGCTGCTTTCTAGTAAAACAAATGTTTCCCAAAAAACAACCAAAAAAACGCCCACAAAAACAACAAAAAAAAAAAAAAAAAAAAAAAACACCCCTACAGAACACACTGGGAAATTTGCAAATTCAGTTTCAAACTCTAGATTGTAATTATTATAAGTGTTGAAAATTCACACACAGAAGAGTACATTAAAACCAGAAGATCAGTTTAAAAGAGTACTTTCATTTTCTTACCTTTTATTTTAAATTTTTAAGTATTCTGCCGAACTGGCAAATTTTATATAAAGAGGAAGAACAGAGAGAACTGTAAGTGAGAAACAGAATAATAAAAAGAGAAGCAAGAGAGAACTTTAACTGCTTCATGCTAATACCTGATATCCTAAATATAAGACAATAAATTTGGTAATTTTTCCCCACTTAGGAAGACTAGGATTCAATGGAAATCATAAAAGAAACATAATTCAATTGTTTCTGTATTGAAATCAAAGTTTTTATTCTGAAGAAAGACAATCACTATCTTTGTTCCTTTCCTTTTCTCTTTGATGTCTCTCACATAAAGAAGAAAAAAGTACTGTTTATTCTAAGATTAATAGAACACACAAAATATGGATACAGCAGCATGAAAGCTACCAAAACTCCAAGAGTCTACTTTTCTGTAAATTTAGAACTCATGAGATACCAAAAATACCAAACACCTTCTGAAGCCTGGGATCCAAAAAAGGATTCTCTTAATTAAGCTTCATATGGGTTTCCGATTAATTAGAACATGCAGCAAACGTGAGATCAGGTACTAGGCATTTACTGAAAGTTCTTAATTACTAGTAGTATAAGCTAGCTCTGATTAACCCATATACTGGATGGATGAACCCATACTCCTGCACAGTTTTAGAAACAGAAAAGCTAGCAGCTATTAATCTGGAGAAATTAGGTATTTAACAGCTAGATAATTCATTATTAAAGCATTTAAACCAAAGAAAGAGCTAACCTGGGTAAGTGATGAAAATTCTTAGCTTGACTCTACTTTTAACCTCAGTGTGATACAGTCTACTCATTCATTCTACCTCAAAGTGACACTTGTGAAACACTACGTTTTAATTAGGATGCTTTATAATATGGAACAAAAAGTACTGAAATGAAACACATAATTAAAACACATGTCATGCTGAATAATTTTCATTTATATCACAATACACCAGTGCCATGACACTGTTGCTACAGGCTCTGAGTGCTACCGAGGACATATTTACCTACCAGCAGGAAATCATCCAAGAGTGTTTGAAATCCTGGCTGTCCATATTTGTCTCCACTAATCCTATTAACACACTTGCCACTGACCTTGTTCAGGAAGGGCCCTACATTCAGTCTAAGACTACTGTCAGTACCTCTCCCCTCTTCTGCATATTGATTAGGGCACAGATGGAGATGGGGTCAAGAAAAGAAAGGAAATATGAAACCACCAAATATTTCAGACTGTCACTGCATAGTAACTGAAATATGCTTTTTTCCTTTCCAAATTAATGTTTCTGTTACAAACCATTGAAGGAAGTTTATAACACCAATAACACCTGAGAAATCAGTCACTACTGTAGTTACTGACTGGTTTGGTAGATTGTTAACTGCCCTTAACTTCCCATGAGTGGTTAACTAACAAACCAGTCATTACCTACTTCATGGGGATTAGAGGTTAAACATAAACTTGATTACAAGCTATAAACGTGAGTAATTTGAAATGTTACTGGTTATTACAAAAATATATGGTAATAATTTCCTCTTTAATGAAAGGAAGTATGTTTTTAGTGGTCCCTCGTTTCTTGTTGAGGCTTAGGAAAAGAGATCAGTGTGAGATTAACAGCTACATTCTTATGATGGGTATCTGGAGCTAGGTGGCAAAAATGAATACTCATGACCTATCTGTGTCATAAAAATATAAAAACATCATTCTACCTGTAAATAAACATGGGGTTTGTAGTATGCATCATTAGTTTAGAATTGAAAATATTTGTGGCCAACAGATGCAGATTTCACATACACACATATGGAGGAGAAGGGTAATCCTTTACTTGGCACTGAGAAAATAAAAAAAAATCTGAAGAATTCAAATATATGCAACCATTCATCCAGAAAAATCTCACATGGCAAAATTATGAACAAGGTAATTAAATTAGGTAAATCTTAGTCTCAAAGTTTACAGAACTCAGGACTCAGATCACAGAACCAGGTTCAGAAACATCATAAATTTCAAGAAGAAACAAAATCTAGATGTCTAAATATCTCAGTGTGAAGACCTGAAAAAATACACCAGCTACTGACTGTGTCCCATGGCAGCTTTGTAAACTGAAGAAGTAATACTGTACAGTGCCAGGCTGAGATTTCCAGAGCCATCTGGATTTTCAGAGATTATCAGAATGCCTTAAATAATTCGAAAGTGCTAAAAGGAGCCAAATCAAATATGGGACAAGGAAATAATATTTTACACTTACTCAAATAAACTCACATGGGAAATAGCCATAATCAATGTTAATGAAAGAGTTTAAACAGCCACTAAAACTCCTGAACATAAGTGGGACAATGATCAGGGTTAGTAAACATGGAAAATTTTAAATCAAGAGGAATATTCACCTATCTCAGATTAAGGGAAGATGGTAAAACAGTTACCCCATCCTGAAAATGTAAGAGTTAATGGGGGGGGGGGGGGGGAGGTGGCTGTGTCACAGTTGTTTATGTTCTTTAGAATTTGATACAAAATTGAAGTTACTGAGGGAACTGCTAGTGGCATGTAGGGCTAGGAGGATCACAAGTTTTTTATGTCTAAACATAAGCAATTAAAAGTATTTTACAGTCACAGAGAGAATGATGGATCAAAGCTATATAGTTTAAAGATTAGCATGCATGAAGAAAAAGCATTGCTTCTTAAATAGAAAAGGCTGTCTCCTGTAAAAAAGCAGCTTCCCTTAACCTGCAGCTTTGATGTGATAGCTCACTGTCAGCTGTCTTCTAATTTGAGGGTCAATTGCCCACAGTTCAATTTGATATGTTGTGACCCACAAAGTATTAAAAAAATAAAGTGTTTCCCTTTGGGAAAACTATATTACTCAAGAATAGTAGAAATATACAGTTGAACAGTAAAAGAAAGAAACTAACCCAATTTTGTTGATACACTTATTTCCATGGTTTCCTTCCTCATTAAGAGTCTCTTGCAACACAGAGATACTCTCATACTAAAAATGGACCATTACTGTAGTCACCTTCTCTTCCCAAAGCCCCAGTTTGGTTTATACTATATTAAACTAGGTTTAATAATAAGTGGTGCAGAATTTCCTCTAACAGGTGTGCGAACCACAAGTAAAAACATGGTTTCAATAATATACTGTGTAGTTTTATTGAACATAGATTGGTGCTTTCTGCACTTGCAATTAAAACGTTTCAACATAGAGAGGGTACAGCTCTATGTGCACCATACTAATAAACTCTAAATAGCATTAAGTGTCTCATATACAGGCCACCAACTTCACAGCTCCATTTCAGCAATAAAGGTCAGCATTTTTACATTATGATTATTATACAATAAAGACAGGAATTTCTAAAACTGCTATTTGTGCAGCTATGATACCATTTATACAGATTCTTAAACTTATCAAACAACTACTTTAAATCACTGGAACTGCTGCTGGCTTCTGATCACTTCAGAAAGAAACACACAATGAAGCAATGGGTGCTGGCTCTCATCTGCAGGAAATCCTTCAAAAACACAAAGCTTTCAACAGCATCTCCCAAACCTGCACAGAAACTTCTAGCATGCCCACATACAAACACTTACAGGACATTTGAAAACTGGATATCAGGTGCTCGGAGCAGGCACATCCAGCCAACTCAGCCCTAGGTCACACTCACTCTGCCAGTCACACCCACTTGTTAGCACAGGCAGAGACCCTAGAGAGAGAGTCTATCCAGCTCCACTCCAGTGGTTGCCAACACCAACCAGTCTATGTGTGCTACCTAAAAAAAAGAAAGAAAAAAACCTCAATTTTCAACCCTTCCCTGGGATTACTTCATGTCCTTTCAGCAAGCACAGCACAGGGGACCAAGCACAAGTGGGTGCTCTGCCACTCTCTGAACTGGTTCAGTTGAGAATTTGTCAGCCTGGTAAATCAGAAGCCCATGAGGAGAGCCCAAAAGCAGAAGAGAGAGCCTGGTGGCTCCAGTGGGCAGAGCCCAGGACTAGAAGGTGGCAGGAGGATGATCTGTGTCTCTGTGTCCCACTGACCTCTGCCCCCAGCATGCACACACCTGCATCTCATCAGCACAGGGGCTTGTCACAACGCCTGGCTGCAACATCCAGACTACTGGCACCCTCTCCCTCACACACTAAGAGAAGTCTTTCCTTCATATAGAATTTTGACAGACACACTTTATACGGAAAAATAACCTCAAATGAGATAAGACGAAAAAGCAAGCATGGAAGCAGGCATTTAACTACATATGAATTTTGAGTTGAACATCTATTTTCCAGCACACAGTAATTTTACAAAGTATTTAATAACGATTGAGATTTTTCTCTAGAAGAAATATGAATCTAGAGTCAAAAATCAAATTTTCAGATATGGAATGTGATATTTTATTAAAATAAGCCTTTAATTCGGTCACAATGTATATTTTTTTCTAATATTTAATGTAAATTAGAAATAAGATAACCTAAGTTAAACAAATATTTGGTAATTTTGTAAATATTACCAAGAATATTTTCAGGTGTCATGAGATCAGGATCAGTGCTTTTTGCCTTTTTTTTTTTTTTTTTTTGTGTGTTATATGGGAGGGAAAGGATTAAGTGCACACAATGGACTTGAAATATCTTTTTAAAACAGCAAAAATAAAAGCTTTTAAGATATACATTTTGGGGTCTAAAAGGAGAATTGATACAGAAAGCTAACCTGGCATGATTTTAGGGGATATATCTAAAAAGCCTAATCATTGATAATTCACAATTTGTGAGCCTGGTGGGATTTCATGCAGAGCACTAGCCTCACTAAGGTAATTGGTGCTATTGAAACAACACTGGCTCAGCAGCATGCTGCTTTCTTCCTCGCCTCTGGGCACAGGAAGGATCAATATTTGTTAGGATTGCTTCTTGTTCCAACAATGTAAGATTTACAATACTTGCTAGGATTCTCACTTTGTCTTCACACAACTCATCAGTGGAACCCAATTACTAACCTCAGACAAACAACATTAACATGAGCCTCTATGCTTCTTTATTGCCCTTCATCCAAGTCTCATTTCAGGGTCTTCAGGCAGTGCCACTATAACAGATACTACACTTTAAAGTGTGCTCCAAGGAATAAATTTTCAGTCTTTCATTACTCGTACCTTGATTTACTTCATATCATCTTGCCGCTATAGACAAAGATAACACACTGTAAATTACAGCCATCCTGTCTTGTAGTTTCAGAGGTAGGGGGAAGGCAGGGAGTGATGCTTTTGCACTACAATTAGCACCGGGCACCACAGCTTCATTGCTATCACTACTAGTGACTGAAACTTGTTTTATCAGAGATGCAAAGCCATTATTTCATATAAACTCATTTCCTAAATTGCTTTATATTTATTTCACACTCTGATAAATGACAAACTCTACGGTAAGAGAAAAATACATATTTTTATATTGTTTATTGCATTAACTTAGGGTACATAATCTCATTTAACTTTACTCATGGGGCTATTTCTGCAAATTTTTCAGTCCCGATGTCTTAATAGCACAGTGGCCTCTGATAGTTTGCAGTTCATTATGTTCTACTTCAAGCTCAATACACAAAAGCAAACCCCCAGTCTGGATAATTCTGTTCCAAATGTTTCAACTATTAGTGCATAGTCGGCAATAGAAGGCTTGGAAAACAGTCATTGGAAAAATTCCTTCAAGTTAGCTGTTGCAGTACCCCCTTATTTGTCCTACAATTTCCTCCATCCTCCATCCTATTCCAGTGGCTGATAACTAAGAACATTAGTTTTATGCGACTTGTCAAGCTCAAATGAAAAGAGAGCTAACTTTAATGACACTGCAATTAATCGCCCCAATAGACAGACAGCTAAAAGACAAGATATTGACTTCATTAAGGATAATGTATTATGTCATTAAGTTGGTAGGGTCACCTTGTGTATCATATATGCTTGCTAATATATTGGCATTTTCCTCAAATAAGATAAATTCAGATATGAGTGATAAAGCTGATTAGAAAATGTTTAATCTAAAGAGGCTAGTTTCCTTATATTCCACTTTGCAGCCCCAGGTATAAGTGGAATAGTAAAGAGCCATTACAGATCCAGGTTTACCTCAAATAACAGGTCCTAGCAATTTACAACCTTTCTGGGCTTGTTTTTGGGGTGAGGATTTTTGTGTGTCTTTTTCCCTACCCTTGAGCTCAGGTATTATTTGTGCAGATTGCATTTCGGATTTGTTTTTAAATGTATAATTGCCTGCAGTACATTTGAGGTTAAAATGACCACTGCATACTAAATTAGTACTTGTGTTTGACGACTTAACCCTTTACAAATCAGGAGTTAAAAATCAGTTTAATTTGAGAGATGTACTACAATAACTAAATATTATAAAACTGATCATTTCTTGTGATTAAGAAACTATTCTTTCTAGCCCCATATGAAGGCAGTTTTGTTGGGGGAAACAATGTTCAGGTTTTTTAAAGCCATATCATAGAGTAGTTGAAAAGATACATCTGAAAGCAATTTGTGCCACTTAATACTGCACAAATAAAACAGGTTTAGATATTCACTGTTTTCCTACTCATTTCCATAAGATGCTCTAGGTAAGAATGTTTCTCTCACCAGTAGAGTGTTCTCAGGTTTTCAAGTGAACAGGGTTGCTCATTTCATTACACTAGCGACTATCTGCATATTGCAATTTTATATATTACTTAATAACATAATTAAACCTAATGCACTGATAGAACAGTGCTTTATACACATGCTCTTCTCATTCAAGTAGCTGATTCAATAAACTGAAAAACAAAAATAGCAGGGCACTGTTTATTTTAAAACCTCATCACTACAAGATTTTGCCATTCTGTTTAGATTTATATTTAGGAAAGACTTCTCAGACGCCAGACTTATTTATTCAGATCTGACCTAACACTCTATCTAAAGCTTTTATAATCTTATTTACTATCACACTTGAATGTTTTTTTTTTTTTAAATAAGTTTTATACTATGCATAAGACTGAGGTAAAGAAATCCACAGATTTGCTTTATTTACTGAGCAGTAAAGTGATATTTTAAAAGGAACATGATTGTTTGCCTGTTGCTATTAATTTATTTCATCAGTTCTTCAAGAATAAAAAATTATACTCTGGAGGAGAACAGTCTGTTAATGATGTTTGACTCAACACTTCTATAGGCAACAAACATGACCACCTTGAAAAGAACACACGCTAATTAGCATCGCCTACAATTCCTGTTTCCAAGCCATACTTTTTAACCTGCACACCCAATCTTTTCCAATATTTCCATTAAGGCTGTCAAAAGCAGAAGTTTGGGAACCTTTGCTTGTGACCTTGGCATTTCTTCTCAGGCTTAACGTATTGGCATTTTTTCCTCTGACTGCATCGCTTCTCATTTGTCATGATTATTGTTGAATTTTTCAACTGTCATTCCCGAACGTAAATCAATGGTTGTCGACTTCCCCTTTGTCATATCTGCACTGCCAACAGCCTTTCCCTTCTAAATGAGGCTTCCTCCCTTTCCATCCATTAAAAAAGGCCTGTCTTTTGGAGAAGTCAATCCTTTGTTAGGTCACTCCATTTATCATTCTTCCAATCAGTACCTGACATACTTATTCAGCCAGGTCTTCAACCACACAATCATTGTTCATTTTGGGGAGGGGGGGCGAGGGATGGGGGAGGAGAAGGGGAGAGAGAGAGAGAGAGAAGGGGGTATTTTATATATGCATGGTGTTTTTTGCCAATTCTCTTGACCAGTTTTATATTTTTCAATGCCCTTGTATCATTAGGGGTCCTTACTCACTTGAAGGAAATGCCAAATTCAGTAGAATAAAACACGCCACACCTCACCCCACACTTACAGGGAAATGGGGGGAGAGAATGCCAAGAAAATATTTGGTTATATTAAGAATAAGAGAAACTAGATAAGCAAGAAGAATCTAACATAAATTCATTTTTGTTACAAAGGAAGTCTAAAGAAAAAAAAGATCACTTCTGTGTTAAAAAAATCCAAACACCTGGAACAGAAATAGTAATGCTTTGCATGACCTTTTTGACAAGGTTTAAGACTTATAAAATTGTATTACATAAAACCAGTATCTAAGCAGAATATTGGTTCATAGTGAGTTACAGAAGCCTTCAGGACATGACTGGTTCAATAAAGAAAAGGAAGTTAGTATCTGTTATTTACACAGCTACAGTCATGTTTGGTTGAGCAAACTACCAGGGCTTTGATCCCCTCTACTAATATTTCAAACAGACCTGCAGATGATGTTATTAAGGTGCTTCTGTCATTAGTGGGTATCAGGTAGAAATGCCTGAAGTTTGTAAGACCTGCTGACAAACCAAGTAGCTTTTCTTCCACATTATCTTATTACTATTTCCTGTCCCGGGCTAGAGATGAGTCTTGTATCTTGTATCTATCTAATGCCAAGCTCTTTAAGGGGATGACAAGAGAGGAACCTCTCTACATCACATTTCTGATACCCTTCACTACAGTAAATTAGTCCATAAGTCCTATTCCAAAACTACTTCAATTATTAAGGCACTGTCCCATGTCGTGTGTACATCCAGACCTTCCCTACTAAATAACACAAATGGGAAAAAAGTGCATTGTTGTTATGCAAGGGCGATTTTTCCCAAAAATTAAAATGGAAAGATGCAAGCTCTACCACTGTTCCCTCTCAGCACAACAGAATGCTTTTATATCAGCTCACATACCTACATCTGAGCAAAACCCTAGCTGGAGTAACAAGAAAAACACAGGCTGGAGAACCCTAGACTGCACATCCAACTGATACAGGTTCAAGAACTGTGCAGACCTAATCTCATTAACATCCCACACATTTATTAACCTGATCCTTTACATCAGCTAGAAATACACAGTTTAGATATATCTTCTCTCATACTTAATACGAAGGAAATATTCCAATACATAAAAATTCTAATAGGTGAAAAGCTAAATTTAGACAAACTAAGCAGTAGCTATGCTGTGCTAAAATCTCACCAAGAAAAAGAGGTCTACTGAAAAACCTTCAAAACTCTGCTGCCTTCTAGATCATCATAGGTGGGACTGTTCTTGATAGTATCTGATTCCCTAAGGAAATCATAAAAGACACAAAAATAGAGTTACCATGTCTATTGCTGAAATATCACATTAAATAATAAACTGTTTTCTGTAAGTTTTCTCTATAAAGACTGATATATTTAATCCCACAATAATGACACACATACACATATATATATGACTATATATATAACTGGACACCAAAAGTAAAATACATAATAACTTCGGAAGTGAGAGAAAAGAGGTCTTTGAGATGCATGATTTAAATTCCTTGATGTGTCACATATCTTAATTTGACCTGGAATCATTCAAAGAGAAGCTTTATCTTCTACTTCCTGTTTGCAAGCAATTACACACCCCATAGGGTATTACAGAAATAAATTTTTCAAAATTATTTTGATGAAATTCATATGAGGTGGGCAGATCAGCAGTAAAGCATAAAGAAATGGACAGTCAGGGCATTTTCAACACTAGAAAATTGACTCCTTACTTGCTAGGAGTTATCTGCTCCAAGGTGTAAGTTTTACTTTCTCCGTGGAATTTATAAGGAAGAAAGAATTTTGCCTAGAAATAAGCAATATGTTCACATGGGACAAAAACAAATATGCAACATTTCTATCAAAATTATGTACACCATCATCTCTCAGAGTTCAGTTTACCACCCCTTTCTGCATTTTAGGTGAACATATATAAGTAGCTGAGTACTTCAGGATATTCTGCTTAATAATACTCTAACTCCATATAAAACCAGTATTATGAGACAAACAAGATCCCTTTTGGGTTTGAGGTATTCCTTTACAAAAGACAGTCCAGTATTTGCTCTCCTTTATTTAGGCCCTACATGTGTGTATGTTTGACCTTGCTGCAGAGAGGCAAAAGTGCTTTCCACACTGCTGTATTTTAAAACTTTACAAGGAGAATCATCCAGTAATAAAATCACTTGGGTTGGAGAAGACCTCTAAGATCTAATGGTTGGGCAATGGAACAGCTCCCCAGGGAAGGGGCCATGACTCCAAGCCTGACAGAGTTCAAGGATTTGGACAATGCTCTCAGGCACATGGTGGGATTTTGGGGGCTATTCTGTACCAAGGCCAGGAGTTGGACTTGATGATGCTTGTGAGTCCTTTCCAACTAAGCATATTCTGTGATTCTGTAAACTTTCAAAGCCAATTTCCAAGCTACGAAAATACAGCCTCTAAGTGTATTTATACTTCTCATTAAATCCATTTCACTATACCAATAACTACTAGCATGGTGCTCCAAACTTGAGAACTAACTTGATTTATTATTTTTCCTATTCACCTTATACCTTGCTTAGTAAGACATTTTATTCAGATATTTCTGAGGTAACAAAGGCAAATGTTCTACTAATATATGACATAGAAACTTTTTTTATTTAAGCTGTATATGGTGTGGGGTCATTTCCTTGTGGAAAGAATATAATACAGGAGAGTCTGTTTTAAATCATATCATGTAATTCCCTTCTTGCCCAAGCAATGGATTTACAGATAACAGCAGCAGTCTTCCAAAAGTGTAAAAAAACAGTGACCCTTCTGGAACTGTAAGGTGACATAAAGAGGTATTATTTGCAAACCATTAGTGTTAATACACAAAAAACACTATATTGCAAGCAAGAGCACAGATTTTTGAATGTCTAAGGAGTAAGGAAAACCAAGCAGAGGTTATAGTTCTAGGTCTAACATCACAGGTTTGTGCCTAGAAAATAGAGCACTTTTTATTGCGTTCATTCTCAGATGTTAGGACTTTCATCAACTAAAGAAGGGGAGAAATAAAGTATCTTACTTGGTAAGCAAAAAATTCTACTCAAACACTGAAGGAGTGTTGTGAGAGTTTTTTGTTTGGTTTGGGGTTTTGGGTTTGTTTGTTTTTTTTTCCCTTATTTTGTCTAAGTAGAGAGTTTTATAATTTGTGCATTTGTTTAGGCTATATATATACATATATGTATGTATGTATTGAAATGTACTCATATGTACTGGCAACAGACACCATAGGAAAATTACCTGGATTAAAAAAAAATAGAATCTAAAACATCATTTAGAAGCTCATAAAATATCTAAACATAAAAGATATTGATTATTGCAAAATTCTCATTTATTTAGTTTTGTAATTTTATATTAGATGCTAATGAGAGAAGGGAGGACTGAACATTCTTATTTTATTTTTTTGTTATGTTTTTTTGAAATTGCACCCATAAAGAAAGAAAATGGCCTTTCCTGAAGGTCCAGCATGAAGAATCCTTAAAAGCTGAACCACCATTTGTCCCCCAAAGCAAATACATTCAGTGTTTAATACATAAAAAATAGAAATTAACATGTTGATTCTCAAGTGCAAACAATACTATCTTTCAATACAGCATTTTAATATATGTTTAAAATGCCTAGCAACACTCTAGATTTGTGTGTTGTACTAAAACATTCTCAATTTTCTGCTCTTGTTTCAACAAAGGACTAGTAACGTAACACTTGTAAGATTTTAACAGGGGACTTCTGCTTCAGGATGCAATAAATTCTCAGACACATGATATTCAACAAAAGAAGCAGGTATGGGAGTAACCAATTACGTGGGGGGGGGGTTAATCTGTGTATTATAATCACAACATAATTGTTTTCCATTAATTAGATATATGTTTGTAGATAGAAAATGAATTCTTCCATTCAACACAGTGCAACAGAAATAAAACATATAATATTGTACAGACAGACATATTGAAAAGCCCATATTTGAATTAGACTGTTGCTATAAATGACATTTGACCCAAAATCTAGAAGTGCTTTTGACCAAAAACTATGACCTTAGTTTCCTTTTCTGTTTCCCAAGAGAATTGCTAACTTGCATTTTATTTCCAACTAGCCTTAGTAGCAATCAGAACAAATTCTGTGAAGCTACATCCAGAAACTTAATTGCATTTTATAACTTCTGTCAGAATTATAAACGGAATTAAATCCTGAAAAGTATCGAAATTTACCTAACAATGTTTCCTTGCAGCCTCCATTTCACTCAGTTATGTTTCATCTTGTATTCCAAAACATCTTTAACATTCAGTGTACATTTTTTGAATGCTGGTGCACAAGCTGTACCTTGCTGCTTACCTGCATTTTTTTTCTACAGGACATTATTTCTTCAGTTACATATAAAAAACCCACTGAAAATTATAGTATGGACTGTGTTTTTGATGTCTTCATTAAACAGTAGCAATGAAGCACAGTGCCTTTTAATACATTATCCTATACCAAATACATATATATATAAAAAATTTACATAAAGATTTAAAATATATATATATTTTACTCTTTTCCCCATTTTTCCTTAAAATATATTTGTAACATATTGAAACAGGAAAATATATTTCAAAATTACTGATTTTTAAAACTCATATTGACAGTTATTCAGGGGGCTTTTTCTACAACCTGTAAAATATAAATAAAGTTCCCAGATTTGTGGAAAACCTTTAAAATATATGAGTGCTGCAATTTGTGTGGCACTGCATTAGTACCAGGTATAAATCATAATCATGTATAGCCCAATGAATCTCAATATTTAAAAAAATTTCAAGGAAAAACTGTTTGGTTAGGTTGATAATCTGATTTATAAGCAAGTATCTTATAAATAGCTAAAAAAGAGGCCTCTGAGACAACTACTTTTGGTTGAGACACCAAGTTCTTCCAAAGCTTACAGGGACAAAGCTGCTTCTGTAACAAAACCATTCTGCCTCTCAGAGAAGCAATGGGCAAGTACAGTTACACAAGAGGGAAGTGAAGGGAAGGTCACAGGGCTATGTGGTACATTTAAAAATGCCAGAAATAAATGCTGATCATCTTGTATTTCTTTTTCAAAAAAGCCTCTAATCAGTTCTAAATTTCTTAGACAGTTTGCTTTCTTGCTGCACCTAGAAATGTGTCATTTGTCTATTAAAACACATAACAGCTCACCACCCCCTCCTCACTGGCTTTCATTGGCCTCTCTTTTTTTCCCGTTTAATGTCTCTAACTTCATGCCATGTTCTTTTCCTCTTTCAGCACGGCTGAGCAAGGCTGACAGGCGGATTCCTTTGCTTTTCAGGGTATTAAAGCCACTTTCCCGCTCTGACAGCCTGTTCTACTCTGCCACCTTATAGCTCTGGCTTCACACTTCTCTGGGCAGCCACTGCTTCTTGACAGACCACTGTCACTTCCCATCATCCTCTCTGTATATCCTGTTCTCTCCCCCTCAGCACGCATCCCGACTTTCCAACCAATGCAATTATTTTTTTTGACAAGCCATCCATCAGCTTTAACTTTAAAAGCACTTTCCGCTGATATCCATTGTTAAATCCCTTGCTTTTTATGGAGCTTGCATGAGAGAATATGATATCAGACATTCAAACTACCAAACCATGTAAATTTACTTTGTTCTCAGCTATGTTTCCAATTTCACGTCCAATTTTTCGGTACATTATGCGTAGTTGTTGTGCTTAATATGATGTTGTCAAATCCCATTAAAGTTCACTGCATTGCACGGCTTTAAAAACAGGTTACAATTTGCATTCTATAAAGAAAGGAAGGAGTGCAGTCTGAAGTCAAGCTGAATCTTATTAAAATTATCTGTTCAATTGTTACATTTGTAGATGGAGTAATTTTGAGGCATTAGCTGAGACACATATGAAAATGTCAGTGTGCCAACTAATGACAATGAAAGCAAAAGGAATATATCTGTGAAACTCAATAAAGCTCCTTTGCTGGTGACATAAATTTGATGATAATCCGAGGAAATGAATAAGGGACCATCCAGTTTGAATAGGAATTACCTTTTCTATTAAATCACTTTGCTGTATTTCCACTTGGCCTACATCTTGGTCCTATGCCACAATGAGTCTCTCTCAGTGGACTTAAAAAAAAAAAATCCCCACAGGACTAACATTCTCTGGAGGACTATCTTTAGTCTAAGCCTCATAACCAATTTCAGAAAAACACACTTAAAAAGCAAGGAAAGAATTAGTCTTCCTTCCCCTCTTTTCTGCATGTAAGTGCAAATGAAACGATTTGCTAACGTACTGTATGCAGACATGTTCAGCAGCCAACACCACTGCACTCTCTTTGCAGGATCTTAGGCACAAAAGCTTGCATTCTAACATAAAGGAAGAGAAACCTATATAGACACCAGTATAAAGTAGAAGTTCAAAAGAGCTCAAATGCTAGGAACACAAAGATTCATGAGAAAGTCAAAATTTGTAATGGCATATTTTAATATAGTATCTTACAGTCTTTAAGTCCTACCTTTGGCAACTGGTGGCATGGCTTTTTCTTAGAGCAGGACATGAGACCGTCCGTGACATGTAACACTTCTGCAAGTATCATTCAGTTACCACTATGTATGTTCTGTGACTCAATACAATTAAAACCTGCTATAAGTATGCAAGCACAGTATGTAGCTTAAGTTACATCCCTGAAGTTACGCTTTGACTACAAAAAGAAAGAAATAAATCTGTTTGGCATGTATAAGCTCTTACCCTCAGGTGAAATCTTTTCAGATTCACCCTGCCATTTCTCAAAAGGCATGTTAAGAGGTAAAGTTCAGACTTCTAGAACCTATTTAAAGCAAAGAAGCAAGGACAAGACTAAAGGCATTGAACAACAGCTGCTCAGTCAATAGCCCCCACACAGATGCCTTACAATGAAACAATATCCAAAGGGTCCCCAACAAGTGCTAATCTGATTAAGAATTACCATGATTTATCTTTTGCAGATCTATTTAAATTTATTTAGAACAGTTTTTCTATGACTTTGCACAGAAGCAGGTGAAAGTTACTCTTTGCACCCATCCTCTTAATCATGTTTCTCCAAATAGCAATTCATCCTAGTTTGAATTTCACACAATTAATTTCCAAGTTCTCTTTAACATTATTAGAGGCCTCCAAAACCTCTGAACCTTTTATCCCTCTATTATTCAGCTACAATAAAATATTACATTACCTGCCAGCTGACTGTACTTTCTCAGTCCAACTCACTGAATATCATCCATTTTGGACCTGGTTTTCAAGGAAAATATGACCACTGGAGATCATTTAGGGTAATAATTTTACACCTCCATCACTGAGATACTCTGCCCAAATCTCTCCACCCTTTTTTCCATTCAGTAAATTTTGCAAATTTTTTTCAAGAAATGGAAAAGGGTGCAGCAGAGACCACAAAGATGATTTTGAGGTCTGAAGCATCGCTCTGGTGAGGAGAGACTGCAGGAGCTGGGCCTGTTGAGTCTGTTTAGACAGAGGAGATCTCATCAATCCATACAAACACCTCAAAGGTGGGTGTTGGGGGGATGCTGCCAGACTTATTCATGGTGCCCAAAAACAGGACAAGGAGCAATGGCCATAAACTAAAACACAAGAAGTTCCACCTCAAGATGAGGAACCGTTTCTTTATGTGGAGGTTAGAAGAGGCTGCCCAGGGAGAGCATGGACTTGCCTCTGGACACATTCCAAATGCACCTGTATGGCTCCTGTGTCACCTGCTTTACGTGACCTTGCTTTGGCAGGGGAGCTGGACTGGATGATCTCCAAGGGTCCTTTCCAATCCTAAAGATCCCAGGATTCCTTAATTTTGCACAAAGTTTTAAAATAATGAAGATCACACTGATAAAATAGGGTATGTGTCAGTGTCATTTAACAAAAATCAGCAAAAGTGTAAGTATCCTGAAGTACACAATAGTTATATTCATTCTAGGTGAATAAAACATTCTTATTTTCATCTCATATTTAAGAAATTGTAGAAGGTAGTTCTGACCAAAGCAACCCAAAGATATTATCCCTTCTTTAAATCTCTAAGGTGAACTACTGATGTTACCATCAACAGTTTGCACCTCAGCATAAACAAATTTTTCTACCTTTTGAGTTCATGTAGTTGAATTATGTACAGCCAGTTATTTCAAACTTTCACTGTGACAATAGATATTATGTAGAAGAGTACATATACAATTTAATGAAACAAATAGAAATCTTCCCTTTCAAGCTGTGGGATAAGAAACAGGTACAGATATTAAAACCTCTGTGCATTAGTTCCACTGAGAAGCTTATTAAAGCTTGTTGCAGAGAACCTCACTATTTCTGAACCATGTTTGCATCTGAATTTCCTGTATGAATTCAGACTTCCCAGAAGACAATTTCAGCACAGCAACCTGTAAACCAGTATAACCCATGTGAATCTGTGAAGTTAATTTTCATGATAAAGGAAGAACAGAGTTTGAGAGTTTGCATGTGCCCTCTGTAGTTAAGGACAGTTTTAACATATCTTCTCTGTTCTGGTGTTATGCTTTTTGAACTTTACATCCTTTTTCACCAGGAAATGACCAATGGAAATAACTGTACAATTTACCAATAAAGGAGAATGAAGAGGATCACTTGTCTTCCCATTTTAACCATCTTGCTAGTAAACTACTTTCTAGCAAACATGTCTCAAAGACATCATCATTAAAAAAAATAAACCCTGTAACCTACAACTGCTTTTGCTCTATCTCATATTACTTTACATCAAGGCAGTCATCGATTTTTAAAAAATTAAATATATATATATATACATGCACATTTATGTTATTAAATAATGACCCTGTGAAATATAAAGTAACAACATAAATCTCAGTAGTACCTCCTTTAAATCCATCTCTCACACACTTCCAAGGTAAAAGATCCCGTTTAGGTATTAAATACAGTTAGAAATTATTAAATACAGTTAGAATCATTTTGCTATTTCCTCTGACTACCACATAAAAACATTATGGTCTGTCAATGCTTAAAAGCAAACTAATATTGATGTTATCCCCTTCATCTGAAGGGTGGGGGAGTTTTGTTGGGTTTGGGGTGGGTAGTAGGGGCAGGGGCTGTTTTTCACAGTTCATGAAGATATGTTCATTGGTACAAAGGGAAAGCAAGCTTTTCAATAAACCATACAAGTCATTCTAGAGAATGTTAAATGTAAAGTAAAGTAAATGACCAAGGTGGGGGGGGATGGGGGGGGGGGGGGGGGGGCAGAAGGTTGACTTAGAGGAAAATGTCTTGGTTTTTTCATAGAATTGCTTTAAATCTCAGAGCTTGATAAACTCTCAACTCTAGAAGTCTATCCACCATTTCAATCTTTATAATTGAAATTTTGAGGATTTACATATCCTGAAAGACTCAGAAATCACAGGATCAGACCAGTTTGGTTTTGAAGGCACAACAGTCCAATCTATTCCATACAATCCCCTTGCAATAAGCAGAGATAGCTCAACTAGGTCAGGTCACCCACATCCCCATCCAAGCTCACTTTGAATATGCACAGGGATAGGGCCTCTACCACCTCTTGAG
The DNA here is from genome assembly GCF_050655825.1 of Lonchura striata. Lineage (NCBI taxonomy): Eukaryota > Metazoa > Chordata > Aves > Passeriformes > Estrildidae > Lonchura > Lonchura striata. The sequence goes on from NC_140708.1 coordinate 19,201,141, forward strand.
AAAACCTGTTCCAGTGCCTTACCCTCAGAGTAACAAGCTCCTCCTATTATCAAATCTAAACCTCTTTTCACTTTAAACCTTGTTCTACAACATGCCCTTGTGAAAAGTCCCTCCCCAGCCTTCTTGTAAGCCTCTTTAGGTACTGTAAGATGGTCTAAAAGGTCTCTGCAGAGCCTCCTCCTCTCCAGCCTGAAGAACATAAGCTCTCTTAGCCTGTCTTCACAGGAGAGCTTCTCTAGTCCTCTTACCTTATTTTCCCAAGTCTATCTTAAAAGGAGGACAGAGATTTTGGTCTAGTGAATCAGACTGGCAATGCATATGGAAATGCTAGAAAAAAGTGAAATGAGTTCCTATCATGAAACAGACATGCATTTGCACTTCACATATCGTGATTTTAACCCATTTTCAGATTAAAGGCAATGAATAGCAGCCATCACTTAGAATGCTAGAAAGAACACTGCTCATAAAACTGTACGCTTTTCATCACTGGTGATGCTCTAAAGGCAGAGTAAACAATAAACTGGAATTACAAAGACTGATGTCCTTTTAGTTCCTGCCACTTATTCTGGAGATTAAACTCACACATGTATCAGCAGAAAGATGGTGACAATGAAAATTGTACTTACAATAAGTAAATTGATAAAGAATGATACCTTCTTACTACCAGAACTTTCCCAAATTTCACAATAGCCTATAACTATGGGTTACAGTAGTGTTCTAAACAATATTTCTCCCTCCATTAGAAAAAAAATCTACTTTTCTGCTCATACAGAAGCCATGTTCTACTTCAAACACATTACATCTTCAAGAGCACTGAATTAACTGATCAAGTGCAAAAGAGACCTCTCGTTACACCAACATCCTCACTGGAACTTGCCACAGTTTCCTATATGTCTTACTTCAAAGTGATTGAATGACAATATGTTTGTTTCTTCTGTTAACCTTTCCTAGCTTCCAGGTAAAACACATATAGGAAAAGGAGCAGAATTGGGAATGCATGCACACAGAAGTCTGATAAAATTATTGCATTTTTATAAAATTTGTTTATTAGAAAAGCAAAAATGTCAAGATGTTGGCATTCTGCTGGTATTCTTTCATTGTCTGATATGCATTGTTTGTAGAACATTAAAAAAAAAAATTAGAGCCATTTCAAAATGCAAAGAATACTCAGCATCCCAAAGACTGATACCTCAAAGAACATTATTACAGCATTAGGAAAACTCCATGGATCTCATGTATGAATGAGCACAGACTAAAGGAAGACTCTGCATAAATGTTGCTACCCTCATTGAACGATAATATTTTCAGATAGCAAATATACAGAAGCAGCACTATCAGTCATGAACTAAGAACTTAATGCTAGTTTGGTTTTGCATTATTTTTTTGATCTCACTTAACTTTTTTTCATATTTTATTCAACCAAAAGGTGCAACTTCAGCTTAGCATGATTACTCAACTATCAACATGACAGTAGATTAAGCCTTAGATATAAAGATAGTTTCTACAATTTTACTTACTATAAAAACTATGTTTATTGTATCTTTTTTTAACCATTCATACACTAACACAGACATCCAAATAGGAATAAATAATAATTTAAGATTCTGGTTTTCAACATCAAAAGGGTAAAATGGCTTTTTGCCCACCTCCAGTGACTGCATTTTCCCTTCCTCATTTATCCTATTTTCTAACTGCTAAAAAGAAATACCAACTTCTTCAGCGCTAGCAGTTTTGCTTAACTCACTTAAGAATAAATATTCAAAGCTCTGAGCCTCTGCCCTTACCACCATCAATTCTAGTCCCACCTGAAATTTAAAATACTGAAGTGATTGTGGTGAATTTCTGGGAGTCAATCTTTCTGGCTGAATGGTTGTCTTCTTGATGGAGAATGGCAGTCGTCCCTGAGGAGAAGGGTAATAGTAGGATTTTGTCTTTTCCTTTAAGTCAGACTAACCACATAGTGCTGCTGAGTCAGCCATACCTGCAAGCAGAAGGCAATCATAACCTTCTTGATCAAGTCTACCTTTCCCAGGAGTGCAGCTGGACACAAAATAACAGCTAATATCACTGAAGTGATGTTCTGGGTTGAATATATTAGGAGATCAGCCCAATATTTTTCTAACAGCAGAACATTGCAGTTTAAGATGAAAGAGCTAGAAAGGCTACCACACTAGAAAAACAAACCAAAACAACCAATAAGCCTAATGCAAGTGCACTTAAAAAGTACTGCAATATTCTGCCTCAAGTTACAGAGAAGCTGTGAATGTTGATAAATAAATTATCTTAATAGAGGTCTGCCATTTTTAATAGCAGGCAATAGAGAATACATGATCCTGCGTGGAGTAAGGGATTTCTTGCATTGTATATATGCAGGTACACATTATATATATTAAAAAAATATATCAGCCTGTGCTTTTTAGATACGTGGTTCACTTGATTGATCATTATTTCTACACTGGCTGTAAACTTCACAGTAAGCAACTATCCCCATTTGGAGGCCAAGCCTCTGAAATACATTGCACCAGAGCTGTTAGGTTTATCCAACTGCCATAGCAACTGCAGCCAGAATATAAAGAGCTTCTCCAACAGGCAACTTTACATAAGGTCAGTAAGTCCCCTGACAAAAATTTCATATAGTGCTCAGTCTTAGACATACAGCCAAATCTTTGTTATCTTCATAAAAAAACTAACGACAATCACAGGCAACATATTAATGGCAGTATTTTGGGCACAGCTGGGATTCCATTCTATAAATAATTTTTAAACTATTACCCAACAACATATTGCGATAATGAGCTGACAAAGTCTTGCTCAATAAGCAGTTACCAGCATGGTTTTGCTACTAGGGATAAAATATTTTCTTTCTAAAAAAGATTTTTCTCTTCTAAATGCCTACAGTGACTTTTCAGGTGCTTCTATAAACATGTCACTGTCACTTACAATCAGTGGATCCTTCCTTTTGTTGAAAGTTAAAATTAGTAAAATCTTGAGAATCAAAATAGTAACAATTACTATAATCAGACTCTTCCATACTTTATAACAGTACTACTACACAGCACAAATGGTCTTATTCAGCAAAAGGAGAAGCTTTCAAAAATTATATCAGAACACTTTGTAAAATATTGTGCACTACTTGATTGGAAAATTCTATTTTTTCTAATAAAAATGCTATCAAAGAAAAGTTCAAGTTTAATCCGAATCCTATGACAAATAACTAGGTAAAAAATGGCAGGTCTTCTACCCATGTTTCTTTGCAATTCTGTGTTCTTGGTTCCTCATGGGCTTTTTAATCTGAAAAATACTAAATTAAAGGTTGGACATAAAGCATTAAACAAATATAAACAATTTACTTCTTCCTCATCAAGAATATGATATTTAGAGGATCCATGTCCAACACTTCATAACAAGCAGGACTCCAGAACTGTGTTTCATAGTGAAATAATGAAAGAAAAATATTTAACATTTTAATCAGGTTCCTATATTATACAAAATTTGTTTTAAATATTCACTTCTATACTGAACAGGAGGAAACACAAAAAGTGCCCACCTAAAAACCAATGACCCTCAAACAGCTGCTTGCATTTAAATTTGCCCTCACAGTTTGAACATTAGAACCATACCCCATGAATGCTTTTAGCCAACTGAAGCCTTGAAACAATGACCAAAAAACAATCAAAGGAACTTGAGACAATTACAGAAAACAAATTACTTGCATTTTCAAAGCAGATGTTTGATACCTAGAAAGTGAAACAAAAAAACATGAAGCCAGGCACTTTGCAGGGTCAGAGAAGGAAAGTTAAGAAGTTTCTATTGTGTCTGCCAAATTTTTATTGCCTCTAAAGTATTTTGAAAGTATTTTAATAACTTGATTTGCCAATCTGTTCTATCACACCTGCTTCTTAGCTCTTCTTCCACACCTACAGTAGCTACTATCATATTGCCTATAGAAACAACACCTGGCTCTCTAACCCAAGAGCTGTACCTCCAAGAGAATTAAAGGTGATCAGCTACCTAGTCAAAAAGTCTTTACTAGCACCACACTGCTATGCAAGAAAGATAACATACAGGTGTAAGAGTAACTTCTATGCTAACCAAGCTCAGGTAAGTGAAACTCTTCCAGCTGACAATGCAACACAGATGCTGTGCAGTGCCTTGGCTCAAGCAAAGGTAAGAAACAGGTAAACTTCCATTTGATTTAATACAGTAATCTCCCCAGTTTTTAATTGCATTCAGAATTAGCACGTCTCAAAAAAGGTTTAGAGAATGTAGGTGGGTGGGACAAGAATCTATTGATTTTGGATTTTGCTATTTCCTTGAAAGCAAAACTGTTTTATCATTATTGGATGGTGTCATAGAGCACAGAAAAACAAAGAGCACATCACAAGGTGAGTTCTGAAAGCAACATTAAAAGAAAATGTTGTTCTCAGTCCAACACTCTGATTCTGAGTCTTTAATATTCTTTCACTTGGGTGAAAAACATATCTAACATGTACACCAGTCCAGAACCTCTTCTGTCCCTGAGGTCCATGAGTTGAGTCGAGCAAAGAAAACTGACTGAGGAACTCCAGAAGGATGACTTCTTCAGACCCAAGAAACAGAATCTCAACAGGTCCATGACACTGATCACTGCTAATGGGAAGAACAGAGACTAAAGAGCACTCCCAGATAAAGATACCTGTATATTCCTGTAGCAAACACAGGGAAACTCCTTTGGAGTGCCATAGCTCTCAGTACATTTATTGCATTTTATTTTTTAGTAGAAACAAAAGAATTAGATTTCATGCCATCAATCCTTCAAAGCTATACTTGTCTTTTCATTAAACAGCAAATGCATTTACCTCAAATATTTTCAGATAAAAATCTCCAGCGATCCTGAAATGTTAAGCTGCTCAATCCCCCATAGCCTTAACAATTCTGCAAAATTACTTAATGCAAAGGCTAGAGGCCTCCAGAGCAGAGCTAATTCCTCCCAGAGGATAACTCCCCTTCCCAGCTGGATGCAGTTCTCTCTGGGAACTACTTTATGACATCCATCTCTAAAATTATTCAGGTCAGTTCCACTTAGAAGAGAGTGTTAAGAACACCTGAAGAGCACAGCCCTAACACCCCAGAAGGCTACACACATTGCTTTTTTATGCATTAATGTCTCACAACTTTTCCAGTGTTCCCTTCCACATTCCAGAGATGTGAAAGCAGCTCAGCACTTCATATGCAGATTATATTACTTGCATCTGAAACAGGGGTTTTTTCCCTCCCTCTGTCCCACATTAAACTCTATTTGTTCTGGTTGCGTGGGAGAGGCCAGTTCTAGCTGTAGCTACACTCTAACATTACTGTAAAGCAATATCATGCTGCCATGCAATAGCTCTTTAATGTCAACCATAACCTTCATAAATGGGTTTGTAACGAGAAACCCTTGTTTGTCATTCAGTAGGTATGATTGATGCTATGTGAGTGAAGTGTAGCCACAGTGACCATCTCAATAACATGAACAGCTGCCAAATATTCATTTAGCAGAATGAGTTTAAAAAACTTTGAGCAGATTGCTTTCACAAGGCTGCTTTCAACAAAAGGAAACATAATTAACGAGCTAATATCAGCATGTGTCTGGCTAAGCTAATGAATATCAAATTACACAGAATCCTGTATAAATCATCATTATCCTGAATTTTAATTGAACTTGCAATTAAACATGACAAATTTTATATACACTAAACCTTTAATTTATACTTTCAAATAAGAAATAATTTATCATTTTTAGTATTTCATAGTTAATTTCCCAATATGTACACTTCTAATTAACAAGGACAGACAGGCCTGAAAAAAAAAAGGAAAGGAAAACAAACCAAAACCTGCTGAATAGCACCATTGGTTACATCAACTTTCAACAGATTAAAATCAGAGGCCAGAAACTTAGAACAGTGCAGCAAACCACTGCTTCTGCAAATCGTATTTAATGTCTAATTTTTTTAATGCCATGTGCAGCTGGAAGAGAACTGAGCTGCAGCAATGTCTAAGAGGCAATTTGAAATCTGGGTTAGGTTTCTGCAAAAGAAGCAACAGTTTTGAAACAAATTCTTAGTAATAACTTCATAATGCTCCATTTATACAGCTTCTTAATCTTATTGTCACTATGGATTAGAGCTGTCACCATACAAAAGAGTGCTTCTTGACAAAATATCTTATTCATTATCTAGTTTAATCTTAATTATAGTCCCTCATTTATGATCATTCCCTTTTGCTTATTTCCAGTATCATCTGAGAACGTGAAGAGAAGGATTCCTTTCCCCATCTCCTAATACTCATATACTCCAGCTACTTTTTCTGTTTCACCAACATATTATAATTTCTGTTCATTTCTGTATAGAAAAATTTGAGTCACTGAAAGAAAATAAATGGGTTTTACAGCTGTGAATGTGAACTTTAGAGACAGAAGCAGCTGCATTGCTGTAAGCAGCCACTAAGTTCAGTTAGCGCAGCTAACTCAGCTGGAAGAGTAGGAGGAAAAAAACACCATTACAGCCATGCCAGCAAAATCTGTGGTATAGAGAGGGTCAGGATGGCATGAATGTGCATTTGTTCCAGAAGTTTCAACAACAGTAGATGAAAATGCTTCTTCTTCTGGTATATCTTGCTCTCCTCTTGGAGTCTGCCAGCAGAATTATGCTAGCACAACTGGTAAGACAATGCCCTAACACAAGTAAGCCCCCAGCTAGGAAAGGCTATGCACAACTAAATGGCAAATGGAAAATGTGGTTAAACCCCCAATGGCAATTAACATGTATGTATATGGCTGCTGTGACGACTCAGACACAAGTCTCATTGAAAGCTCAAGATGGCAAGATAGGACATACGACAGATTTTCTCAAAGTATTCTCAAATACTCAGTGTTTTTAAAACTTGCTTTCATTCAGGTCCCTTATAATATTCATCCTTCAAAAGCAGATAGATCTTTCAAAATCCTTCTTACAAAGAGTCTTCATCATGCAATTTGCTGAAACTTCAAGACAATGCACATTGTGAAGTCCCATTGCTCGCTGACCATAGCAACGAAGCAACTGGTGAAATAAAAGGATGAAACTAAGAGAAACTGAAAGCTTCTCCCACTAGGAAACAGCTTAAAGAATTCTATTAATTTCCACAGAAAATCAGGTCAACAGCTTTCATATTTACAGCACTCAGAATTTAAACAGTGAAATTTCTGATTTAATAAGCAGTAGAATTAGGGATACAACAGGCAATTTCTGCTACTGCAGTTAATTATAGTAAACATGTTTGGGTGCTTCTTGCAGTCCTTACTTTTTCTCAAGCCACCTACATACTTCTATTATTTTATTTTTGTCCACTGTTCTGCCTGCTCTCCAAGGTATTTAGTAGCTGGCTATGCTCATAATTTTTTGAACACGCTTAAGAATGAACATATCTGCCCATGCTGACTAAATGAGATCTGAATATACTAGAAGAAGCTCAAATGTTTTCAGATTGCTTGAAGGAAAGCCTCTGTCCTGCAGCTTAGCAGAACTTCATTCCTATACATCCTTTTCCCCCAACTGCTTTGAGAAATGCAAAGCAAAAAAATCAGAAGAAATAGTAGGGACTGAGTGCATGATTTCCAGAATTATTTCTCCACCTTATTGGTACAGTTCCACAACATACTTAATCCTTTACAGAAATCAGAGACAAAAGGCAATTAATCAGCAGAGTAGTATCCACCTCCAGTTAGAGATTCCTAAATACTGAGATCCTGTTCTTATTCTGCCACTGCCTAACTATATGATCTTCAATAACTACTCTACTTCTCTATCTCCCCATTTATTCTCTCAGAAAGAACTATCCTGATGCTTAACTCACCCAAAAATCTTTTTTTTCTCCTCTAATAAATCCTTCTAGAGATTATTTGCACATTTCTGCTCCCATATTTCCTGTTCAATCCACATGCAGAGCCCTCACCTTTCTGACACCATTCCTTCTGCAAACACACATTCTAGTCAGCAAAAATAACATTGCCTACCCATCACTGAGAACAAATAAATGAATTAACTCAGACATAATTCTCCTCTAGGTTTTCCTAGTGCATTTTGCATTGTCTGTCTACTTAGATTACAAGCCCTCAGAGCAAGGACACATTGTCTTGTTTGACTTGTACAGCTCTGAGCACATGGTTTGCACCTAAATAATATTAATACCAATGATAAAACTGGTTTGACCAGTTTCAATACACATGAAAATGAGGCAGCAAGTGCTTCTATTTTTCTTTTTCACATAAGGGAATGGCATATTTCTTCTCATTTTTCAGAGACTTACAAACCTAATAGAACTGCACATACGAAGGCTCTGAATGTTTAATGCTTTTGCTGAAAAGCACTATGTGTTCATGCAGGAGAAGAAGCAGGACAAATATTTTCACACATTTTCAGAGAGCTGAGTGAAACTGGCTCCACCAGAATTTACAGTTGAAGACTACCAGAATTTACAACTTGTGAAATTGTGGCTGTCTCTATTTTCTCATTACGGTGTGCTTGCTAGAGATAGAGAAGGTGGGGATTTTTTTCCCTTTTTTTTTTTTTTTTTCTTTTTGCCATCTACTGTCGCACTACTTCCTAGTTAAACCTTGTCTCAAGTTATCAACACTCTCTGGAGAGATAAGCTTCTTCTCACTTACAACCTGTCACTAATAATCGAACTTTCAAGACTCCATCTCGAAAAGAGACTACCGGAGGCACACAGGTCACAGGAATTAACTGCCACCAGTCCTTGCAGAAAACTAAGCTCATCAATCTATAGCTTCTCGTCATAATTAGAATAACGGCTTCGAAAATTTGGGCTGATGTTGACTCAGTCTTATGCCACAAAGACCACTGATTAAAATCTTGGTGTGAAACTTAATGATAAGTGCTGGTGGCGTTGTCGTGGAGACAGGGACAAACAATTCCCTTGCCCTGACATTTTCAATGTCCTGCAGAAGAAAAACTGTCCTCTTTAGTGTGGCACTGTATGAAGCTTATTTATGGCTACAGGGCTTGCTGGATTGATGACTGTCGTAACACACTGTCAAATCCTTTACTGACACATTCATTTTTTGAGCCCCTGGTGTGGCAGAAATAAAACACAACAAAAATGTGAAAGTATTATTTATCAGTTTCTGTTTGAGTAAATAGTGGATGAAATAAATTTGGTATATGTTTGTACCCAGATGTGTGCATGACTCCCTACATTTATTAAATTCACAAGAAACAAAAAGGAATTAATGTAGTTCAAGATTCTTATAGTTTTTAACTGCAGTTTTGTAATGGATTTTAACAGACAAAACCCAAATGGGCTAGTATAAAGTTAAAGCTTTAAGAATACGGCTTTGATTGTGCTGTGTCCATAGTAAAATACAGTATATTGCACACTTGGCATTAAAATGTAAGAACTTGCATGAGAAATGTGATGTTTGTTTTGATACTATATTTCAGAAAGTCAGCCTGAGGTTGCCATGGGTCTACTGACAGTAACATGCTCTAACATTAATATGTGCAGCATTATTTTTATCACTATGAAATTAAAAGGTGCTCTGTCTTCTTTCAGATAAAATTTGTTTCCTTCCCTTTAAATATAGGGAATCTTATTTGTAAGCTTTAAGGGTCTTATTAACAGCCTGCAGCTTTTACAATGCACTAATTAACAATTACAAGGATATCACTCTGGACTACAAGTAAATTTACAGTCAGGTCATCATCAGAGAGAGCTCAAAATGTACATCTGAAACTTCTGCATTGAACATACTCAAAAGTTTCTGTACACAGATTTTTCATATTGAATCACATATTCAGGAATCCTGCCTGCTTTAGCTTCCAGGTTCACAATTATTAAAAAAGGAATCCTCTGCTTCAAAACTTAGAAGCGCCTTTCTCTGTCTATGGAGGGAAGAAATAGAAGTCCAAGACTTACTCCCGGTATGACAAAGAGAAAATAAACCCACTGTAGTGTTCTCTCCCTTTGTCCAGTGCATTCTTCCTTAAAAACATTTTAAAATTTATTGCATCTCTTCTAAGTTAAAACATCCTGGGGAGGGAGGTGTCAAATTAGCACAATGCTATTTCACAATACCTAAGTGCAAAGTGAGTGAGCAAAAGGTTGCTCTCTGTACTCAATGATTTCAAGTCCATCAGTGTTGCCCAGAGATATAGCAGAACACACTGAGAAAGTTCTACACATAAAAGGAAATAAAAATTAAAATGTGGGGACTGAGCATGACTAAGACTTTGAAAATAATGTGATAGCTATATGGAAGTTCCTTAATCCTCAGGAGCTGATTTACCTTACCTACTCTCTATGTACTCCCCCAGCTCAGCCCCAGTTCCACAGCATTCCCACCACACAACATGACTTTAACATATATATACACACACACATCCCAGCCATGGAAATGCTTTTAGGATGCTTACAAGGAAGCGTCTTCAAATCTGGACAGAGACAAATCATTGCTTCCCTCAACATTGGGTGCTTGTCAATCATAATAATTGTTATTTATAGCCTTTGAATATTCTCTACTTGCATTATTTTGGATTACAGCTTCAGATTTGGGGGTTTTAATAGGCAAAGAATCTGAACAAAAAGGTACATCTTTAATCTAGTACTTGATAACTACTAGCATACACTATCAATGCTCCAAGTCCCATCAGTAATTTAAGTACGTAAATAAAATGTGCAAGTTTCTCAAGACATTTCGGGTTTTCTAACAAAGTGCTATAATTTACTTCACAAAACATTATGAAATAATTTTAGTCAAGAAAATTAGGAATTGATCCTCCAGAGCTATCAATAGCAAGAGGGAAAATAAAGAGAGAGTCCTATTTTAATAAAACTAAATCCTTCAGATTTCTTAGGAAACTTTGCAAAGCTTCTGCTAATGCTAAGCTGTATTAATATACAAGGTGAGAAATTATTAGAATTTCTCAGTTGCAGCATTCAACCCTTCAAGTCAATACACAGCAAAATAAATCTGCCCCTCAACAGCATCAAGTTCTAAACATTTATATCTAATTGATACAACAGAAATTGTCATCAATTATTCCTTTTTCAACTCTGTAAAATTATGCAGATATTTCAGATTAATGTATGTAGCAAGTGCAGAGTTTCTTGTAAAGATTTGTGACAAAATGTCAGTCTTTAATTTTCTTTGCTTTGCTGGCTTGCAAAAATTTATAATTTGAAAGTGTTTCTTAAAGAGGGGGAATTAAAGTGGTCTAAAATGGTTCTAAAATGGTTCTAAAATACAGTTTATGCCCTTCTTATGCCATATGAAAAAGCTGAGTGTACCACACAGTAACTCTGGGTGACTAAACAGACTGTCAAATATGTTAAAAAAAAAAAAAAAAAAAAAAAAACCCAACCAAAAAACCTCTAGCAGTCAGTTCTAATTTTTTCATGGCCATCAGCCTTTCTTGTCCTATTAGTTACCATAACAGCAACACAGTGTTGAGCAAAATACCAGAAGCTTTCATTAGAACCATTAACATAATTTGATAACTGATGGTATTTGATTTCTGACTTTTGAACTTTGAGCTAAAGCTTGGTGTAAGATATAATCTCACTGATTGGATGTTTTTTAAAATACAATCACTTCAAGTTATATTTCGTTGTTAAATGTAATTAATGTTCACATTTGTCACAAATTATATTATTTAAGAAAGAGGCAATAACGATGAAAGATGTCACAATGTTAAACCCATGTCATCTTCCCCTAAATGATTAAGCCCTAATTTAAGAATTGCTCAAAATAAACTAGAGTCATGCACACAGTAATGGATATATATAAGAACTTTACAATAAAGCATTGATGGTTTTGCTTAACCTCAAATCAAATTAAAAGTTTAGTACTAAATCCATCTATGTCAGATGCTTTAGAGCCATGATCAGGATATTCTGCTTAGAAAACAGTATTCAGTTATACACTGTTTTCCTGATCTTTAAATACAGTGAAAGTAGTAAGGAGAGCTTTTCCAGCTCCTGTCTCTATGGTGTGAGTAGGGATTTACAGAATGACAGAAGCTTCACCTCTGCCCACAGTTCTTACAATCAGATTTTTTCTGCTCTCTCAGCATTTGGCTGCATTGGTGTTAGAGCCCGAGCTCACAAGCTTTGCCTCCTGGGAGGGCTCCTCAGCCTGGTACCTGCCCTGTGCTCCCACAGCAGGTAGGGTGACAAAGGTGGGCAGTTTTCTCTCATGACCAGGCTTGTGAAGCTCATGCTTCTGTGCAGATCACTGTGTGGATGTGACCAGGTCAATTATTGCAAGCCACATGCCTCTTTAGTATGGCAAGCAAAAGACTGCAATATAAATACAAGCTTTTTGTATTGGCCAATGAGTGAATAAGGCAGCAGGGGGAGGGACATTTCTATTTAACTTGGTCAGCTTAAGGACCTGAAACAGACTTTAATGGTTAAAATGTCTTATGTGCATACAGCAAACCAACTGTCCTGAAACAATAATTGCATATAAAGCATCATCTATGTCATATTTGCTAGGCACTGTATAAAATCACACAGATGCTTTGAATGAACATTTATGGGACCTTTATTAGTAATATAAATCCTACATCACCACAGCTGCATTAAAACATGCAAAGGAACACACGATATCACCTTACAAAGATTACACTTGGGTCCGCTGGGGACAATAAAAACAAGTGTTCACATTCAGACCCTTTGGCAAAACTGTAAATGCCAGAAATGTTCGAAATTTTCAAAAGTTTAGAACATACTGATCTAAAATGCTTTGGAGAAAGGGAAAGGGTGCAAAAGAGTCAAGATGATATGATTTTTTTCTTTTTGTCAGAAATCACATTTTCAGCTAGCCTTGAAAAATAATTTTGTGATATCAATGCATCTCTAGCATGCATTAGGCTTTCAAAAGTAAGAAAGGCTTATAAAATTTTAAAGTAATTTTATACATAATATTCTTCTAAACAAATGTGATTCAGTAGGCATAGAAAATAGTGAAGTCAATACAAGAATACTTAATTTTTAAAGAGATTGGTGTTTTTCTAATTTCCAAGATTAAGCTAATGAAAATGATTAAATATTCTCACATTCAAAAACACTTAAACAAAAGGAAAGAGGCAAGAGAAACTCCTCACCTCACCCACCTGTCTGGAGGTAACATTAAACCAATCTATTCCAGATTTCTTAGAGTGGAATTTAGGGTTTGTGTGTTTCAATAGGCATATTCTCTATTAGAAATTTCTACTTCTTAATCCTCCCTGAAAACACCTGATACAAAGGCAGGGCTCTTATTTGCCCTAGATTTGAAATGTCTGCCATGACTTTCAGCGGCAGTCAGGCAAAGGACAGAGATTCAAGTTTTGGAGTCCACTGCAGTAAAATCTCTCTCAGCAGTGTGTGATCAGGGAAAAAAATGCTCAGTAAATATTTTTGAAATTACAAAAGGATTCCAACACACAGGGCTGAAGTCTAGCCTTTGAAACATAGTGCCTGTTGGTATCATGTCCTGTGAAGTGAGCAGTGACACAACTGCACGGCTGTTCTTTGTCACCACGACTGTTGCCATAGCGTCTCCTCTGCAGTTGATGTAATCATGTATGCCACTATTAAAAAATAATTACTCTTCCATGCATAAAACACATTCACTGCAAAGATAAAATATAGTTTGGATCCCACTTCAAATTTTGCTTTGAAGTTTTTGTCATCTTCCTGGCACAATGAACCTCTCTAAATCACAATGTAGTATTAATCATTACAAGAATTGCCTTACATTTACTGTAATACCAATTTGCTATGGGATGAATATATTTTTATTTTTCTAATGAAAAACTTTAATTTCTAGAATTTATAAGACACAACTGTCACAGAACTCCAACTTTGCAACAAACATTGCTTTGTCTTTAATTTTTTTCCATAAAAAACAACTGAGGGAGAGAGGAAAGAAGCATTAAAACTGTAGTTATAGCATGAAAGACCGTAGAAGGAAATACATACTGCAAAGCCAATTCATTTATCAGAAAGTACAGTCCATGCCATACTGTCCTTGTCTGTGACTCAGAAAAAAACAAAAGGAATAGCTGGGTATTAAGAGACCCAACAGTTTAGTAAAATACACACAATTAGAATATATACAACATATGCTGATAGAATTTAACAGGGAAAGCAAAAGCTGTGCAAAGCAAGGAATGAATTCCCTGCTTCCCGTGGGCAGACAGGTGTTCTGCCATCCCCAGGAGAGCAGGGCCCCACCAGGTGTAACAGGGACTTGGGAGGACAAACACTGTAACCCTGAACATCCACCCTTTCTCCTTCTTACCCCCACTTTATACACAGAGCACGTGTCACAGGGTCTGGGGTATCCCTTTGGTATTTTGGGTCACCTGTTCTGGCTGTGTCTCCTCCCAGCCTCCCATGTACCCCCAGTGTCATCACCAGCATGGCAGTACAAAAAGCAGAAAGACCTTAGCTCTGCCCAAGCCCTGCTCAGCAACAACAAAAACACCTCTGTATTACCAACTCTGTGCTCAGCACAAATTCAGCAAATTCAAAGATCAACAAATTCAAAACACAGCCCCAGACCAGCCACTATGAAGAAAATTAATTCTATTCCAGCTGAAACCTGCACCTTCATAGAGCCAGTGCAGACAAGCAGTGGGCACACCAAGCATTTACAAAGAGGAAAGTATCCTAGCTAAATATAGGTTTTGAATACTGCAAACCTGATATTGCATAAAAGTGACCGGTTTTTCACTAAGTACCTTATATCCCCACAGAGGTAACATACATATCATCCAAAAGGACACAAGAATACTGTTTATAAAAGAAAAAAACACCTCCAAGCTAGAAAGCTTGCACACAGATTGTTCTAATATATCAGTTGGGAAGATATGCAAAAAAGAGAAACATATTACTCTAACACCTGAATGCTAAACTGTGAAAAAAACCAAACAGAGGATATATTCTGTTCCTAAGTGTTAGAAGGCGTCATCATTATTCTACCATACCAAAGAAATAGAGGCTATTAAATGTAATGCATAAAATAACATTTAGCAAGAAAACCAGGATAATTACTTCACAAAAAGGACATTCAGTCAAGTTCTAAACCATTGCTCTGAATTGAGAATTACTTATGTCTAAGTTAAATCAAGTAAAACATCCTTAGTCGTCCCTTAAAGAACACTTGAAAATAACAGGAGAAACTACCTAATTCATCATGCTTTTTTTTTTTTTTCCTGTTAAAAAAGGCGAATTTCAGGAGGCTTTGACATTAACTTTCCTGTTTGCAAATTTAGCCTGTTCATTGCAGGAACATAGCTATAGACAGATTGGTTCCATACAAGCTGAAATAAACATTCAGGTTAGCTGTGTATAAATCAAATTAGAAACCAGTACAACTAAGGATCAGGAAGACACTCTGCTGGGAACTGTATCACCACCAACACACAAAAACAAGGGCCATTAAAAATTTTTTTAGTCCAAAAGGTTGGACTAAAGGTAAGGAAAACCTACTGGTGAGATGCGTCCAACTATCACACTTCGAGTAGAGGAAAAAATAACTGTTACTTGACATACAAAAAGTGCTACAATAAAAATAATCAAGTAACATTCACAAAAGGGTAGTCCAGCACTTTTAAGAAAAAATACAGGCATATCCTGTCCTATTTGCTTGCTATACTACAAAGCTGGACAGCACATCTTTAAATATTGCTTATTAGAAGCATGTTGAATCATTCTCCATCACTTTACAGACCCAACACTGATGATGTATGTCTTCATCATGAGTGGCAGAAATTATTTTGGAAAGCAAGTCTGGCAGGTGTTCCTTACACAGTCCTCTAAGTATAGCCACAACTTAGCATGAAGACTCTGGATGGGTACAGTTTCCTATATGCTACAATTTTAAATGTCCCATTCCAACAAGATGATGATATCCACATTGGCCAAGTGGCTAAGAGAAATAAAAGTAAATTGTAATAAAAGATTGTCACAGGATCAATGCCTCATACTTTAAAACTGAGCATTTTGGCTCTGCTTCAGCATTCATCAGCCAAAACCTATTATCCTATGACAATATTCCATTTCACTGATATCTATTCATTATAAAATATATATATTTACAGTATTTGTAAGGTGATTTTTAATGCTGTGAATGCCCTTTAAAAGGAGACTATTTTAACATCATAGATTCCAAATGACTAGTCAAGATATTCAATTCCCTGTTTAAATCTTTAAATATACTTAGGAATTCCTTATTTCAATGGGTTTTCTAATGCCTGTTCCTTTACTGTTTAAATATATATTATAATGTAAAAAGAAAAAGGTCTTCATTAACTCATTGCACTAGGGGAACTCACCTTTTTATGATATTAGTTTCAGTCATTAATCACAATGCTTTACCAGTAACCAAGGAAAGTGACAATAATATTTATGTAGATCACTATACTTGAACTTTTCAGGTTTTGAAGACGTCTAAGAGAGTTGGGTATCGCAACATATTAAATTTGGAAATTGTAACTCTGGCATAACAAACACATCGCATTCTATCCATAACACCTTCCGAGTCTCAACCTCAGCTGGTTACCTTATTAAAAGGCTTTTTCAAAAAAATTATCAGCAGAAATCTTGTACTGTTGAGAGATTTTTCTTTTTATCCTTAAGATTCAATAGGAAAAACACAGCTTTTTTTGTTTGTACTTAGGACAAAAAATAATCTTTATTTAGGCAGTATATTTAAGAAGAATTTTAGGAAGTGATAAAAGCAGTGAAGTCTACAAACTGTACAGAGAAAATATCTCGTAGCATCTGAGACTGAGCACAATATTATCAGTGTCAGCATACTGATGACCCAGATGGTATTTGTATGTTTGAAGTATGACATCTATACTCCTCTGTCATCCAACACAAGTAATTAACAATAATCAAGTGGGTGTTAATTGGATATAATGGAACAATCTCCAGTCATCCTGAGCCTACTATTTGCCTCTTACTAGTAATTATGAACACTAAGTACTCACGCTAATCTCCTTCTTCTCACTGAAGCCAAACAGAGGTGCAGTATTTACTCAGCTGATAGCTTGTTTTGTCTGCAATTTAATCTGTTTTAAGCCAAGAAACTCATAATTTGCAGAGCCGTCACCAGCTGCCAGGATCACACAAAAGAATTCAAGGCCCTAGATGACAGCAATTCAGTATATATAATCCAGGGGAAAAAAAGAACAATCATTAATTAAACTGACCTGTTACAACCACAGTAGCTACAACACCTGGACATATAAACACTGAAAATGACCCATTTTTATAACATCTGATAAGCTCACAACTCTGACTCATATTTGTCATTTGTTGAATTACTTATGTCTAAGTTAAATCAAGTAAAACATCTGTAGTCGTCCCTTAAAGAACACTTGAAAAAAACAGCTGAAAATATGCTGTTAAAACACAAAACTTTCAAAGCTGCTGCTCTTTTGCAATGCAAGACTGTGACAACTCTTTCACTGATAGTAAACTGGTAAATTATCTCAGTCACATCACTGCAGAATGTGCTTGGCTGTTTGATTACTACAACTGTAACAAATTGAAAGCATCTTATCAAGAGTGACCATTAGAAACATATTACCAGCCATTAAGCAGATGGTTAGATGTTTTAAAATAGTTTTTACATGGCAGTGAAGTGTAGACTAGTAAGCCTTATTTACAGGTCTATTAAAAGCAAAAAAGTAAGGAAAATAATAAAAACAATGACTTTTTTTGTGGTGAAAGTGGGAATTTTTCAGTGGTTTTCAAGACCATTATGCAACCAATGTATGAATCAGATAATTCAGTATGACAGTTAAAGCACTCTTAAATGCTATGAAATTTACCTCCCTTGTAAAAAATAAGTCTTCCATCATCATAAAAATTGGATGGATTTAACACATCAAAACATGTAAAAAAGTAGCATGCACATTAAGAAAATCAATATTAAGGACAACTTTTAGGAATTCTTCCTAGGAAATTGTTTGTATCATTTAATCCATCCCAAACTTTGATTTAAAAGGAATTGAATTGGTTTATGCTGAGACAGATTTTTCTTATTTTACATGTAAACGTCATCACTATGTCAATAACTAAGACATGCATTGATTTACAGAAACTATATGCCATTTGGAATACAATTACTGATTGATGCAGAAGGCCAGAAACACAGGCCATTAAGTACCATTATATTATTGATTCCATGTTTAAATTTGGGAAAATCACTCTATACATGATGAGAATCTTGCAATTTTCCCATGCCATTTCACATCTGCAGTTGGGGCTTCAATTTACACAGTTTAGACAGGAAATAGAATCATATGGAGCTTTTAAATCAAATACCAGAAAGTAAAAAGCAGCGTAAATCTCAGTACACATACAGAACATTAACACAAATAATATTCAAATATGCTAGCGGCACCTCCTAATCCTTTATTCAAAAAAAAAAAAAGTATTCTAGACACAAAATACAGGCAAGTTTAGCTATATCAACTAAAATTTCCAGAAATATGATAACTATGCAGCTATCATATTTACCCTTCCCCCATTATGGAGTTAGAGTGATCATGGAATTACTGAATGGATCAGGTTGGAAGAGACCACAGTGGATCATGTGGTCCAACCACTGTACTTAAGGCAAGGTCATCCTAGAGAACAATTTCCCTGGTGTTTTATTTTAAAGTCATTTCTCTCAGAACTTACCCCCAAAACAACATTATTTAATACTTTTCACACTCCTCCCAAACATTATGTCTCTTTTTAAAGTCCAAATCTTCTTAAGCCCTCTGCAAATTTATTCTATGAGTTTGCCTCCATGGATTTCTCACCAACTTTCTGTCATGACATCCAGAGAATGACCCACTGGAGTCCATCTAGTCCATCTGAATTCGTACTGCCCAAAGAGATGTGAGACTTCTGTGGACTGGGCATACTACTGAGAGAAACTGCATTTTCACTCCTGATCAGCAGAAGCCAAAAGTGCTTCCAGGACAAAGGACTCCTTCCCAAGGACCAGATAAATATTACAGCTACTCTTTTTATTACACAGTTTTTAGAAAAAATAATTAAGGAAATTTGCCAAGAGTGCACCAATACTACAAGACTGGAACTAAGCAGGATGATTCAAAACTAGATGATTTACCTTTCTGGACAGAGTGCTAGCTAGTGTGGGTCTCCTGAGACTACAGTCCACTTTTCATTCCCCCTCTTCTAATCCTGCCACTGTCCTGAGGCAGAAGAGAGGCTGTGGGGACTAAATCCACAACAGCAGTGGAAGAAAAGAGAGTGAGAAAAAGTGAAAAGCATTCACCTGAGGGGATGGGAAAGGAAAAACTTGTAGTATTTTTACAATTTATTACAGTCTTTTATATGATGAGCACTTCTTGATTGTCGGGTTGGTTTCTAAAGAAAGAGCACAGGTGGAGAAATTTCAATTAAATGACAGCTTCATTTAGGATATACCCATCTGCAGCACCTTATTTTGATTAGTTCTAATGTGAACTAGCTTTACAATCATGCACTTTTCAGTTTGCCAGCTGTTTTGGATCCCTCTCTGAAGTGCCTCATTCATCTTGTACATGGTAGAGGGTATTCCCATTTGGCACCTACATTAGCATTTGGAACTGCACAACAGGCACTAGGCACTTAAGAAATAGATACTTCAGTCACAGTACTGTATCCATTATGGAATGGCTACTCCTACAGCCTACCTTTTAAAAAATTTTGTTAACAGAGCTACGCTATCAGTGTTTCTTCAATTTCCAAACTGCAGCAGTGAAGTATCTGAAGTAAACTCGGCTCTAGCTTCTTCTTTCTCTCCACAGATATGTCTGCTGGGCAGATCCCACACACAGAGAAATTATTTTAAAATCCCCACCAATAAAGATTTGATGCCTTTCTAAATAGAATTTTAAATCAAGTCAAAGAGGACAGAAAATATTGCCCAACTGAAAAGTCAACCTGAGTTTAGAATTTAAGACAGAAGTAACTCTCCAATGCATAAGCAGCAGAAAAAAAATCTTAGCTCATCAACCCACTGAACCAAAATATTTGTTAAACTCTTAAAGCATCAATATCCATCAGAACATATCTATTAAATATTTTGATGCCATCTATGTCATCCATGATTTAACTTCTGATTTAACTGCTTTGCACAATTCAGCACTGCAGTAACTTCAGGGTAAACATGAAATGGTGACTACAATTGGAAAATACAAGCAGAAAAATATGAAATGTTATTTGTTAAGAAACAAAAACCCTCACTCCCCAGAAAAACCCCACAAAGGTTTTCCATGTGACATGTCTTAGTCACATGCAAAAATTGCTTCTGCAATCTTGAAACAAATCACTCTTTGGTTCAGAATATTAAACTACTGAGATTAGTGGGAACACCTGGGTAGCTCTTAATGTACACTATCATACCACTTAAGTACAAACTTAAATAAACACAGCTTAAATATGGAAATTATCCATATAGATGAATAACTATCCCTTCACCTTGTGAAAGCCAAAATCCCAATGTTATTGCTATGCCACTTTAAAGAAGCCTGTCAGGACTCTCACTGGCACTGTGAAAAGCAACATGAATGGCAGAAATTTTGATTGATGTCACTGCCTGCCTGTCAAGTGAAACAAGCAGGGCCAACCTAATCATGTTAGATTAGTGGATACAGAGATGATATAATATTTTTGTGTTACAGATACGCAGGTAGAGTGTGCATGCGCAGAATCGCAGGAATATAAACATATCTTTCAAGTAATACTGAGTATAAGAGAAAGTGTATTATTATCAAACTCTTTTAAAAAAGCCTGGGGAATTGGGGTGGGAATTTTTTTGTCTTTTACATCTGCAACTATGTGCAAGTAATGCTCATGGATTTCCAAGACTTTGTAGCAGACCTACATATTTTACGGAGTGCTAAATTAATTAGCTTTCTTTTTGTATTCTTATACCGAACTAAACATTTTTGTAATGAATCTAGAGTGACATTGATTCAGTTCCTTTTCTAGAACACAGGCTAATCTGCAAATTTAAATATACAGTCAAGTAATATTCTGATATGAAGCTCAACAAATTCTAAAAAGTGAGAACATCTGAAGACAACAGACCTTGTGTAAGAAAGTCACAGAAAAAAGTGATCTTATCAGGCAAAACATGCAAAACAAAAGCATGTATAGTTCAGACCTGAGAGTGGAATATGACTGCAGCTGTCTGATCATTTATCACTGAAATATTTGCTCATTTGATAACCAGTAGACTAATAAGTAAAGTAACCAATAAGAAGTACCTCAATACTATCAAAAATTATGCAGCTAGTCCAAGCCCTCAGATTTATTTAAAGTTACCCTAACAATAGTTGACAACCAAGATACTTAAACATCAGCTGTGAAAAATTTAATAAACAGAAAAAAACCCAAACCACAAAGCTAATCCCCCTCACAGCACCCCACTAGGACAGGTACTAACCTGAGCAGAAAAAAAAAACCCCAAACTTGTCAAAAGAAGCCAGAATTACATTTCAGCTGAAAAGAAGAAAGTCTCTGAATTCCAAACCAGAAAATACAATGCTCCTTGGTCATATGGCTGCAGAGTTCACAACAACAAATGTGCAGAAACAATTTAAACTTCATGAAAAACAAATGTTTTGTCCTATGAAGTTATAAACTTCTGTTATCAAGTTATGAATTTTTTTAATCAATATTAAATCTAAATGGCTACTTTTTATTTACTGTACAAAATGTGTTCCCATAGAACTGAGAAAAAAAATATAACCTCTGGTATTAAAATAATGTTTAAAAAGATCAATTGCAAGAAATAGTCTTCTTTTCTTTTCTCTGTACACAAAACAGAAATCGGTCTGATGCCGGATTTCCTTAATTTTGAGCTGGTGCTGGAAGGTACTCAAGTATTTTTCTCTTCCACAGAGACAGTGAAATGTACCAACATCTTTAACAGGACTATGGCTCAGATTTTTGTGTTTTACCCAAATTTTATCAAACTTAGAACAAGGGGACAACAAAATTTGGAAATGAGGGTTTAATTCCTTGATTACATAGATTACATGTCCACCTCAACTAGCATCTCATCTTAAGCCTTGAAACCTGAGGTAGTGTCAAATCACACCCTGAATAAATTGCTAAAATGTGTTTTATACAATGACTGCCTACTTGTTGGGTAGTAAAGGAATTTGCTTTCATTCTTAAGTGCAATCTAAATAAATATAGCTAAATAAATATAATCCCTATCCAGCCATATAGAAGTAGGTATTTGCATATAATCCAGGTAAGCCTTGGAAAGGAGAGCAAGACATCACAGAAAGCATCTATTGAAACAAATGTGCTTATATGCACAGTAGCAATACTAACATATTGGACTTAAAAACACAGCCCAGACAACACCAACCTGGCCAAACAATGGCCCTTTCAGCATGATCTCCTCAAGGCCTTAAGCTACAGCAGCAAGTTTCTCATTTGCTCATTCCATGAAGAAATAGCAGGCTCTGCATGACCCGTATTTTTCCAGTCTCAGATGTGAATTTTGCTAGCTTTGGAAATGTTTTAGGACTTACACAGAAATTTATAAAATGTCAGCTTGAAAATTTTAATTGACTTATTAGCAATATCTCTTCTTTGAATGACCTTTTAGTCCTCTTTATAACATATCACCTACTTTTACTACCTTCTGGCTGACAGCTTTTAATATATTCCTTCCTAGTGGATGATATCATCTGTCCTTGGATGGAATTAACTAAAGCACTACACATTTAAAAGCTGACATTAATCCATATCCACAGATTTTTAACAGCTGCTGGGATAAATATTGTGTTTCCATGCATTAGGTTTTATATAACAATGACTAGCAGAAATAAATTGAGATTAAATATACACTGGCAACATCAAAGCCAAGGAGAAAAAAACACTCAGCTGATAAATGCAGTGTTTTAGTGGCTGCATATATCAATGACTAAAAATACTTATTATAATTAGCAATAATAATTCAGTTATACTGCAAACTTAAGGTATATTTGTTACTATGGCATTGCTGTATCTCTCAATAATCACATTTTTAAAATCTTAAATGATGAGAGCACTGGTTCAAGACTCAGGGAATACCTTTTATCTGTTTCAAAAAATACAGCAACTATTACCTTTTTCAAATTGTGTATTTAGGTTTGCACCCATAAAAGAGAGGAGTAATCAACAGCCTTAAAAATTGAGCAGGATGAACACTTCAAGAGGCACACAGGGAAGGAAGCACTACAACTTATTGCAGGAGGCACCTGAACAGTAGAACTCCCTGTAAACCTCTGTAAAATTCACTGTTTTTCAAAGTGAAAAACATACAATTCAATTGACCTCCCTCCCCTTGCCTTTTCTCTACGGAAAGAAAATATTCATCAGTAAATTAATGAGAAACATCTGCTATGAACTTGAATATGCCTGTAAGAGAAATCCTGAACAATTACTTTCACCAGAAGCTGTTTAGTAGCCTCCAGAATTGTTAATTACTAGTCTAGAGTCAGTAATAAAAATAATCAAGGGTATGTTAGGTTTTGGCAAATGTTTCTGAAAATAACAATATTAATCTTCCTCAACACATGTCCAAAGCACTTTGTAGAAGTTCTTTGGTATTGTTTCCATTCTGTTGTTCTTCCATGCACACATGAGTTTCTTTGACAGAAGAAGTTGTGGGGTTTTGGTTTTTGTTTCTTAACTAAAGAACATCAAAACCTCAAGCCTCCACCCTTTAACAAGAGGACATTGCCCTTTGTAGGCCTTGCTTTCAGGCAAAATATTCCACATGAATTACTGGAATCTCACTATTCTAAAATGTACAGAAAGAATATATATTTCTTAAAACTTAACTCACAGAGGAATTTTCAGTTAAGATGTAAGTTCTAACCACAGCATCACAAAGTAGTAAAATAAAACTGGAAGAAATGGATTGAGATCCCAATCAATTTACAGCTCCTAATTTAAGTTATAGCTAACTTGGCTGAAAAATACAGTAAATTTTGTAATAATGAACTTCTTTAGCTACACTTAATATTTTGAAGGCAATTTTATACATCTATGTTATTCAATATGGCTAATTGATGTTTCAGTTTATACCTTTCATGCAACTTTTGAGCACCCAAGGGTGAAAGTTCCAAAGGCACAGTTCTAGGACAGCACATGATATTGTCCTTTTTATGGATACAAGTATTGAAGAGGCACAAAATTACAGCATTAAAGTCTCACTCCAGAACAACAGATGAAGCCCAAACTGGGAGCTGATGATGAAATTCACTCCCCTTTAATCTTTTTACCGATTCAACATATTATATGGGAATAGGACTAACCCACCAAAGTACCCACACAGAAAAAACAGCATTCTGCATACTCCAGCATGGTATTAGAGCTGCAACTGACATAATTGTGCTGACATCTACCAATCCAGTATCAAATCTCCTAAGCCTCATGCAACAGACTGCAACCAACCTTCAGCTCTCCTTCTGAAGAGAGGCAAAAGGAAAAAATGAGTTCACTGTCTTTGACAGCTTCGCATCAAGAAACTGGGACTCAATAGATAAAGCTTAGAGTCTCTGAAAACATAGGACAAAAGTAATGCTTTCCAAGTTTTCTTGACACTAAACAAATAACCGAAGCTGCTTTAGTATATATTTGTGATTCAAAATAACAGAACTACCAAAGCCAGTTTTTAAAATATGTAAAATCTTTTGCATTAGAATTGAGAATTTGGTAGACAATTTCCACCAAAAAGCATATTACCAAGATATTCCTAGAGTTCTGAATCTCAACAATTCCTCATATTTATATGAAAATATTGTATAAGACAGGAAGAGACAATAATGGAACAAGAAATTTCTGAGGGCACAGACACATTTTCTTAACACATATTTGCAAACCTAATTCAGGCATTCAAGATACTAAAGAAAACTTTATCATATATTTGTATTTCAACCTGAGATACAGTTACCTATTACATTGAAAAATTAAATCTGAAATATCAGAGATATTCCTGCCATAGCACACTATCCTGAACAGGATTTATTACCTTTGTAGAAAGATCCCAGAATTTGATTATCAACTAGAAACAACAACTCTTAATAGATCTACATCTTTTAGTATCAAGCAACCTGTATTTTCAGGCTGGACATTTCAGAGGCTTCTTTATGGATATTAAGAGTCTTTAGCAAGCCAATAACCTACGATGTATGTTCACATACCCTGAAGCTGATGCAAAGCAGGAAATCCTAAGAAGGGCTCCAAAAGTGATATTCAGGACAGTTTGCCTTAGTCCTGCTCATAGCAGCGCACCTGTATGGCATGAAAATCTTCAGAGCCCCCATCACAAGCACTATAAAAGTCTGCCAGGAAAAGCCACTGCCACACTGAAAAGTACTGTAAATATGTAAATATGGTTATTACATCCCTGCTCTTGTCTAAATATCCCCTCATGGGAGAACTGATGGGTGGTACCTACTGTATGGATGCAAATAGACACTAAGCAGTTGAAAAATGCCATGGAGAGCTCCATCCTACCTCGTGAGGTGTGCTATTCATGGTAAGAAACCAGCACCTGGACTACAATCAGAGCTCAGCTGGAGGATGAGGAGAGGCTGGGGAGTGAAAGAGCTCTTGAGAAGGGAGGGAGAGCAAGGGAGAACATATTAGCAGTTTGGTACCAGCTAATGATAAATCAGACTTGTTAATTACATTTAACATAGTTTTAAAATAAAAAAAAAAAGAACGGGCAATAGTCTTTCTATCCACACGCATTAAGCTCCCATAAATTAAAATTGGAGATGAAATAAACCACAGAGTGAATTGTTTCTACTGAATTATTTGCTTTTCTCTTCAGGGAAAAACTAGGCTACAAATTAGAAGATTTGAGATATTCTTCAATTGACTGAGATTTGTTCATTTTTTACATAACTCCTTACTCAAAATCTCCACAAGTAGTAAAAAATCCCTGTGTTAGATATTCCTGGTTTATTATGCATACATATATTTGTGTGTATGGAGTATCACCTCCCTTCCTTTCACTTGAGAGCTGTAAAAGTTGCATGTTTGGATAAAACCAAACAGTGAAGTGGTTGCATACCAGATTATGAACACCCTGAATTAATAGAGCAGAAAATCACTGTGTATATATGGTATTGTTCTTAAATTACTTTCCTGTTTTAAAGTGGAAAAATATATATACCTATAGGTAGATATTAATATCTAATATAGAAAAGGTAATACATTTTTATTAAACAAAGCTTTGGATTGAATTCAGTATGTTCAATAGAAATTTCTTTGTTTCACTGGAAGAATTAAAACGTTATACTATTGCCAAACCTTGAGGTTTGATGTCTGGAAGAGGTAACTGCTTTCTTATGACAAAGACTTGAAAGATATATTCGTTTAATTTTTTTTCTCCCCTGCTTCACGTTCACATGTGTTGAAACTCATTGCTTCTGGAAATGAAGATGCTCTGGTGTCAGCTGTAAAATCTGTATCTCACTTCCTCAGACAAGTGGATATTTATTGACAGGGTGTGAGAGAGAAAGAGAGGAGAGACTGCCTGTCCTGGAGCCAGTAACCTTGGTGAAGATGCAATGTCACAAACACCAAGCCATCATTCTCATAGATGTACAGCATATTATTTAAAGGGAAACAAATATCGGCCACTGAATGTCACTACAAGGACACATCTTCTGCCTCTTAACTAAACTTATCAGTGCAGTGGTTTAATATGGTACCTTTTTCATCCTCCCCTCAAATTCATCTTACAGAGCAGCTCTTGACACTACCAGAGAGCAGTCAAGACTAAGATTTAGTGACGTCTGCTTCAAACAGATCTAGATTTATTGACATTTGTTGCCTGCTTCTTCTCTCAGTAACTGCACACAGGATTAATTTTAACCATTTCTTAAACTCTGGGGAACTGCAAACTTATGGTAAAAACAAAATCAGACACCTAAATTAGTGCTGCATTTTGGAATTCCACTTTTAATTAGAGGACCAGAACCTTAATTGTAAGACCTTTAACACAAGGGGATGGTTTTGCTGGAATTTAGATGAAAAAGGCACACACCAATCCCTTTTCAAATGGAACTCCTTTTCAGTAGAAGGAGAGGATTTATATCTCAGTGGCTTACAGAAACATGTGATTAACAGCTGTACATGAAAATACTGCAGGAGGGGAAAAGCCTCATCTTTTAATAACTACTTCAGTAGTGAAATATTGCTTGACTAATTCAGCCTTTATTTATTACTGTGACCTGTACCTTGTAATAACTTCTAAACCCCCAAATTAATACACTCTCTATGTTCTACTTTTCTACAAAAATTCTATCTTAGTGGCTGAAAAACAGAAATCTCTTTCCACTAGGATACATAATTATCTTGGTGTTAATTCTTATGAATTATATGAACTGATTGAAGTCACATTTTTCAAACTCAGAACTCAACTAAACAATGATATAAATGCTTGAGCTTGTGTACAGTATAGACACAGACATCTCTTCCAATACAGAAAAGAAACCATTTAGATCTATATTTAAAAAGGATGGATAGATGAATACACTCTCCTGACTTTCCTAATGTTAGGTAGAAGTATAAATTTGCAGTGTTCTGGAAAATATTAACTACTAAATGAAAAAGAACTACTAGATGTAAATTTAGGAGTCCAAGAACACCCAAGAGGCATAACTATAATTATAGCTGAAGGAAACTGTTTAAGACCAAAAATACATTTCCATTAACAATCAAAATTAGCTTTGATTGCCTTTTTCTCAAGTTTTCAGTGAATAACCTTTGATTATAACACATGATAATGATTCATTAGAAAAAACCTAATTTGTATTTCAGAAGTATGCACATTCAAAAAATAGTCAGAAATCATACCAATGACAATCAAATGCCAGAAGATGCAGAGGACTGTTTAGAGAATAAAAGACTTACTATCAGAATACATCCTGTACCTGTGCATAGAGTTTTACAGAAGAATGATATTAAGATGTATTAATCAAAGTAATTTATATGCTTTACTTTACAAGATATAGTTCCCTCCAAATTGTACTAACTACTCAGTGTTTTCCAAAGTATATTGGTGGGAAAAGCACCACTGAGTACAGAAAAGCTGTAAAACCTGTCTGCAGCCTACACAACAGATATACATCAGCTCAAAAGTCAGGTGACAAAATGCAGGGTTTTTACAGAATTTCTACATGCCAGGAAAACATACTTTAGTTTATGGGAAAAGCTGCAGTGTATCCTTATAATAATATAAATCTTCAGAACCCTTGTGATGATATCTAATTTACGTGGCTGTCACTGGAAAATGTGCTATAGTGAATTATACACAATACTAAGCTTAATTATGAACAGTAACCTAGAGATCTTGATTAGAAATCATTTGCTCACGACATTCAGAGTCTGTAAAAACAATGATGAATTTATATAGCACACAGCAATTCCAAATAAATTATTCCTAGAAAATCAAAACGAAGGTATAGATTATATAAGAAATTATTTCTTAAGATCGCTGCCAAATTTTAACTACACTATCAAATACAGAGTCAAAGTACAAGAGCTGAAGCCTGCTTTACATAAAAATAGCTCTCTAACACTGACATCAATTTTTTTCATCTTCCAAAGCAGGCATTTACAAACTGTGGGCCACGTCCCACCAGGGAATGCAGAGCTGGATGTATTTCATCAGCAAAGCCCTGGCACAAGCTCTCAGATGTGCTGCCATTCCCACCACCACCACAGCACTTTCTCACTCTACTCCAGCTACTGGAATACAAGTTCCCAGAAAGATGGTTCCACTGCAGGGCAGGGAGGGGCTTTCCCAGCCCACCTCAGAAATCTCAGAAGGGCAGGGAGATGCTCAGGACCCTTCTGGCTTGCATGTGTCTAAGGCTTCTTCCAGAGGGGAGCCCAGTTGCTGCTGTGTTTGCCAAATCCATGTCTCTCCTGCTGCAAAAGGGACACCCAGGTTGACTAGGCTGTGTCATAAAGCTAAATCAAGGAAGGTCTGATGTGGTCTGACCATCCTTAAATGAAGGAGGGTCTCTGATAAATAACAGTTTCTAACATTAGCATTTCTTCATCTTGAGTGTAAAGTAAAGGTAAATAAAGTGTTAAATTGTAAAGATCACTTGCATCATTTTACATAAGGGAAAAATTCAACATCAGTACTGAAAAGTATTCACCGTTTTTTACCCTAGACAAGTCCAGTCCCTAACTTCTGAAGCAAAACCCTCCTTCAGTTCAAGAGACTTCCTGAACTATACTATTTTATTTCAGAGAAAGACCTGATATGTAGAAAAAGATTACATAAATCATTATTACAACAGTAAACATGTAAATTCTGATCAATAAGTACTTGCCTCCCCCTCCCCCCAACACTAACAGCTGCAATAAAGCTTTAAATGTAAAGCTGAGCACAACCAGCCATAAAAGTATGTAAAATAAATGAGGATAACATAATGAGCGAATCCAACATTCATCTCATAAATATAACATAACGATCACAACTAAAATGTCAGAGAATCTAATAAATCAATATGGGAGGACAGAGCTATCTTTACGCTTAGCATACATAAAAATATATTTACATGCAGGCTTTTTTTGTTTGGGTTTCCTTTTTTTAAAATCAAGGATGAAACAAGAAATATTATAAGAAACTTAACTCCTTATTCAGGTCATTATTCAAAATTTTATGCTATTTTTATTTTGGTTTTCTTTACAACTGTAGAGAGAAGACAACAATTTTTCCATATAAAAATAACAAATCAAATTACATTATTAATTAGTATATGAAGTAAAATAAATAAATGTGTTCAGCCCCTTGAATGGAAAATTCAGAGATAGTGATTGAAAGAATATCTACAAGAGCAGGTGGAGAATTTTGTATAAATTCAAAAATTTTTAGAAAACCAGATGTTTTGAAAATCAATTTATGACAGCACACATTCTCTTAAGATCATCTGAGAATTTACATCAGGTATTTAACTACAGGTCACATAGTTGTTGCAGTACTAAATCTAATTTTATCTGCTATTTTGAAAACCACCATGCACAACAGCTACAATAACAAACAAAACATCGTGCAGACTCAACATAATCTAGCTTTATTTTAACCCTACCACTGATTCAATCTCAAATTCAACAAGTTTTGAGTATTGCTGCATTGAGTATTTGAGTATTTTAAGGACATAAACCACTCAGACCCCAAAAGATATAAAAATATAAACAAGGTATTACAGGATATACTAATCAAGACCTGTTCTGTGTCTCTGAACTGAACTTTTGCTCAGTCTTTTGCATTCTCCTATCATGTTGTTCCACCAAGTGACACCCATGGTATCTCACTGGAAACACATCTGGTAATGCTGCTGGAAGGCCAAGATGGCATTAGAACAGCTGGAACAGGGACACAGCAGGTCAACATTTCCCTTGGTTTGCCTCCACTACTTAGGGAACTCAGCATGGGAGTAAAAGCCTTTCACTCGGCTTCAGTGAAAATGAACTCTCAAAATGGTCAGCTCTGCTGTTCATCAAAGGTATGTCCTATTTACAGGGCTGCAGCACTGTTTTTACTAGAAGGGCTGTGCAATCAAATACACACCATGATACTGTAGCCAATGGCTGTTGACTTTCAAGCATTCAAACACATCCTCCCAGGCAATAAACAAAAATTTCTACCTACTCTTAAAACCAGGTATCTCAAACAGCTCAGAAAGGAAAAACCATGCTTCCATATTACAGTGACTTTGAAAACTGTCCAAGCAGACATTTAATCTAAACTAGCCATTAATTACAGTCAGAATTAAACACTAAGTTAAGCAACGGCCTCCCCTTGTCATTATACCTTAATGGCTCCTCTACCATAGATTGAATTCTTTCTTGAGTATTCTGTGGTTCAGTGTCACTTACTATAGCAATGTAAAGAGGATTAACATGGTCAGTCATTTGTGTTCTAGACTAGTTAGTAAAACTATTATCAGATATTACCCCAGTTTGGACACCGTGAAAGTATATTTCACAATATATATAAAATATTTCCCAGCAGATTCCAGTTCACTAATTTGTCAGTGCCTTGTAGGGAAGCCTTACAGTGAACCTTACTCCTACGTTTAGAAAATTACTTACTTGCTTAAACTTACTCCTACAGTGAAGAAAAAAAAGTATTTTCTTCTCTCAGCCACAACTTACTTTTGTCAACCTGAAGAATTGTGTAAGTCTTGTCACCTTCTAGACTTCTCTTCATACTGCCTTTCTCTAACAGAGACCACAACGAACTACTTAAACATCTATCAAATTTGCCATGCAAAAAAAGTCACTACACAGGTTAAATAACTGCCCTTGAATTTAGCAAGAGAATCAAATTTATCATCTTGTATCAAAGCATAAAAAATCGATTTTCTAAGGATTGTCTCTTTCCTAATGAGAAAAGACAGTTGGAGACTGTTCAGTAGCACCCTATATCAAATAACATATAGGATTTGCCAAGTGGATAAATGCAATTAAAATGAGGTACCTCCTAATGGCAGCTAATAGCTTTTTCAGTAAAAAACACAACATTACTTCTTTTGGTTGTTAACTTGTATACAAGTCCGTTAAATATGAACACAAATTCATCTAAAGTACATCTAATTAAAGAGAACTCTTCATAGCAGGCCACTGCACTCAAATATGATGACACTGTCAAAAGTAAGAAATTCCGACACTAGAGCACTTCAGAGAAGATGTGAAAGAGGTATTGACAATGAAGTTTTGAAACTGGCATTTGCAACAAATTACAGGACTGCTCCCTACCCTCACCCATTGCTAATTACATATGCATCAAACACCTCTATACAGGTAAATCTAATGCAACTTAGGTTTATTTTTAAAAGTAACTTAATTACCATAGTAATTGCTCATGTACAGTTGTTAACATTTTCTCAAAAAAGAACTTTCTTCTGCTTTAGCAGTCTGTGTCCATCTCTGGATTATGAATAATCATAACAGAAGCATATTGGAGAATAGAACTGAAAGCTCACATCTCAGTCTTTCTGACTAGCATAGTTCACAGACAAATTCATAAATTACCTGAATTTTGACTGATCCAGATTCTAGAAGCATTCTTTCATTTACAATATGTAACACACTTAAGCAAAGACTGCATACAATACCCACTCAAAAACTTTACTTTGTGTCGGTAGATAAAGATATTTTCTTACTATACTGATAACTTCACTTCTCTATACTTCACCCAATTTATTTTGTTTTGGCTAAGAACAGTGAAAATTTTCTAGTTTCTATGAGGAGACCAAAGTTCTTTGAATAAAAAACTGTTGATTGCATGCAGATTGCTCTTCACAATGCTAACTCAAAGATAAGGTTTTATGCCCTTTAGAACCTCCACAACTCACATTGTTCAAAACTTAAAATATTACTTTATTTGTGCCAGTAGTTTAATGGTACTTTTGTTTCCAATGCTGTGTCTGCACACTTTAATCTCTGTTGGGTTTGGGAGTGGGGATTCTATAAAAAGGGAACTTATGGACAGAGTGGGCGCACAGAGGTTTTCAGCTGATCCATGCTATTCAAGTATAATAAGTGCACAAATTAAAAAGCATCAAAGATTAAAGCCCTACCCTATCACAAACAAACCTTTAAAAGTATTTAGATCTTAATTTGAATAAAAATTTTCAAATTCCCAAGACAGTCACATACATTAGCCAACAGGAATAGGAACTCTAGACTCCTTTAGACAGAGTTTCAGAATTAAACAAATTACTGGAATGAGGAATATTTTAGCCTATTAAGATGCATAGATAAACCAAAAGTGTGTAATAATGCCTATGAAAAGAGAAATCATGTGCAAATATAATACAAGAAAGTTTGATCTTCAGAAGGAAGGAGATGGGCATATTTGAAAGTGCAAATTCTGGTTTCATTGCTCTACATTTTGGTGTTTTCCAAAATAGCTAAAAAACATACAAGAACCTATCCAGTTCCCAGGTCTATTTATAAATAGAAGATCCACCATACTGAACTGAAAATAAAAATAATCATTGAAATTATCATTGGCTTTTAAAAAGAAAAAATCCCAGAGTATACCATATAGGTACAAAAAAATAAATTAAGTCAGAAGAGAGGAGTGCAGTAGAGAACACTGCAGTTAAAATTATTTTCATATTCCACAAGTTCCAAGGCATTTGTGGCAAACTGGGAAAATAATTGACTCTGTTTTCTGTCCAGTGTTTCCTCAGGAAAAAAAACCCAAACATATTTAAGCAGAGTTGCATATGCATAAGTAATCATAGTATGTTTTATGATGCTTCAGTAGAAAATAACAAGAAGTCATATTTTTTTGCGTAGAGAGGCAGAAGTCCAACATATTTATATGCCTTGCTCTCTCCATAATTGGTTGTCTAGTGCACAGATCAAATATTGACATAAAATCAGATAAGCATGCATGAAGTTAAAGCCTGGTACTGAGTCTAACCTTTGATACACTATACTTTTTTATATATTATTTATATATTTTTTCTTAAACATGTACACACTCTTCTTTCTTTTTTTCTCTATTGTACACACTTTTATCCTTTTTTTAACCATTTCCTCTCAGCCTTTCTCACCCACATATTATAATGCGTTTCCCATATAAACTCAACATCTATAGGCAGTTTTGATCACAGGAGACAGGAAAAGCTGAAACTATATTCCAAGAGCCACAAGAGCAATGCCATTGTTCTGCATTTTCCAAGGAATGTCCTGTGACCATTCATCTTCTCTCTGATTCAAAGCACATCTATTTCATTAAATTACTGGTGATATGAACAAAGACACTTTTGGCCATAATCAAATTATACACAAACACAGATGTTCCTGAACAACAAAGAAAAATTAAGATATTGTGCAAGGAGTGTTCAATAACTTCAGAGAGAGCATGGTGGATGTTTTAAAGCCCGACAGATATGTCTTCATATCTAAATATACATAAATGCATACATAGATATAAACTACAACAGAAATACACATGCACTTTCTGCAGGAAGTATTTACATGTCATTCCAAATTCTTGCAATATGCTGTTTAGACAAAAGCAAAGCACAATTTCAAACTGAACTTGTCTGCATGCCCATTTTTTTCTTGCTCCAGACTTTTTCATTGACAATTTTCTTATTGCCATGTAATTATATCTAGCTAATAAATTAGAATCTCCTCAAGTTCAAATTGACTGGAGGAACCCTGCCTAACAAGAACAGTAAGTTCAGCTTCAGACTGACCAACTCATAAGGCACAGCTATTATTCTGACCAAATAATTTTCTTACAGAAATATCTGCTGCTTTCATTAATCTACACTTTTGGGTACACTCTCTGCTTTTCAGCAGTCATCCTACAAAAGGTGGGTTACTTAAGAAACAATTAGGTGCGTATACAAAACAATTTGCAGGCAGTCTTACTCTTTCAGCTTCCTAAGTGAAGTGCCTTTCAAGGCTGATTTATAACACTGTCGTCTTCAGAAGGCAAAATAATTAATAGGAGCACGGACTTCTAATTTCAGTGACTTCCAGAGAAAGTGGATTTCATTTGATTTATGATGGCCGGTGACTTTGCATTTTATCAGTTCATTCACTCATTATTTATGCTGATGACCAATTTCAATGGGTCGCTATCATCTAACTCGCTACTAATCAAAGAGAATTAGGGTTCACTGCATTATTTAGAAGCCACTAATTTATCTTCAGAACAAGTATCAAGAATAGTTTGGGGCCTTCTACACTACGAAGAGGCACAGCTGGCAAAGTCACAGCATTTGCATGGTATTACAAATGAATGTCATAGGGGCGACTTGCACGAACTACTACTTTTTACAGAAGTTTTAAAACAGGCACAATGTATAGACAGAAGACAAATACGAAACAATAAAACGAAGCACTTCCCTTCTGACCTCCTACGTCAAAATATTTAAAATATGTGTTTTCTGTTCCCTTTGCAAGCAATTCAGAGACGCTTTTTTTTTTAAATTCTCTCTCCTTCTCTCTGTTAACTAAATGGAAATCTTTGCAGCAAAACAATCCTAGCTGGTATATTTCTCATTTTAAAACCATAAGAATATATTTCTAGACATAAGAAAATATATCAAACTGAAACTTAAACATACAAAAACTGAGTTTTATCAGCAAGCAATAATACCAAATCATAATCAATCATTTGAGGAAAAAAATTACCCAATAAGAGGGGGGGGGGGGGAAGAATAGTTTTCCATTTTACTCTTGGTGAGCAGGGCACAAAAACCTCATTGCAGTATTTGCACTTTGCCACAAATCTATCCTCTGTTTTCTGCAGGGTTTCTGTACAGTCCATCTCATGCAAACCGTTCAGAATGAAGTTCCATCTTTGAGAGTCAGTGCACAACCTTTCTAAAATACAGGGAAGTACATGGCCAGTAAGTTCACAGAAAGGCAGCACTGTGTACTAGGTAAAAGTTTTGGACCTTCTCCTAACAGAGCAATAACCTTTCCTTCCTAGAATCCAAGTTTCAAATGCTAAGGAGGGGGAACTAGATGGGGAAAATAAAACATTGAGTCTTAAAGAGGTACAGAAAAACAATAATTTACTGGAGCCTCCACTCACACTTGCAGCAGTCTTCCTGAAAATATCATCCACTCCGTCTTTAGCAAATCAAATTTTTAAATGTGGAAAATCAGACTTCCAAAGCTTCTCCAACACCCCTAAGGCAAGAAGAAAAACTGTCGCCTTTCAAGCCAGAGGAGGA
Organism: Lonchura striata; assembly: GCF_050655825.1. NCBI lineage: Eukaryota > Metazoa > Chordata > Aves > Passeriformes > Estrildidae > Lonchura > Lonchura striata. The sequence goes on from NC_140708.1 coordinate 19,236,918, forward strand.
GTGGACCAGCATCAGCATTTTGCACTTTTACTCTCTCCCCACAAGCAGGAAGGGTGTCAAAAGATGGGAAGCGATGACACTCCAGGAGAAATTAATTTTTCCTCCCTCTGTTTATCAAGGGATGTGAAACAGCCATGAGGAGCTGCCAGCCCCATGTGCTCCCTGACACTGAGAACCAAACCCCTGGCCTTGGCTGGCCCCAGCTGCCCCAGAGAAAAAATGCACACAGGGTTGGTGGTGGCAGCAGAAATAAACCTTCCACCCAAGCGCCCTTGTGCAGGCACAGCCCCCCCATGCTGCCAGGAATTCAACTGGGGCTGTGTAGGGGTCTGCCATATCTTCCAAATGAAAGGGGCATTTAGGGTGACAAATAAAACACTGCCATGCTCCCAGGGAAAATAAGGAACAAAACCAAGAAAAATCCACATATACAAAAAACACAAACATGTTAACAATATGATATTTCACAATATGTATTTTTCACACACTTGATAGAATAATAAAAAATCCTAAGTTTATAGAATAATAAAATATCCCCTCCTAAAAGACAGTCATTTACACAAGAAGTTTAGCAGTAATTTATTTAAATTCTTTAATTAATTTTTCAAAAAATTTTTTTAAACAAATCCTTCATCCAGTGCTATCAGAATTGGGGTTTTTACCTCAAGCACACACACACATGCCCTGCAGTCTACAAAGGGTGATAACCATGTACCTTTGCTCATAGTCTGAGGCCAAGCCACTGGGACATAAAAATCAAAATGCAAAAGCTGAATAATCATACTAACACATGACACTGAGATAAGACTCTAGAAGGAAAGAATTAAGGAATAATTATATAAGGCTACCAGCTTCATTGGACAAAACTGGTATTTTTGTTGCCAAACAATAATTACTGACTGATGGAAATGACTAAGTAGCCATTCAGATTAGTGTTCATCAGAGTTTTGTTCACATAAACACAACATGCTCATCATACTAATGATCTGAAATAAAACCCATGACTTGGCATAGTTTTCTGCACCATAACACAATTTACATTTCATTGCTAGCAAAATCAAGCTGAAACATTGCAAACCAGTTTGTCTTTACACTGGTTTACATTTTCTTTGCTGTCAATGAGCATTTAAAGAATTTTTTTGAAACAAGCATTTACACCTAACTTACCATATCAAGTCACTTCTGTTAGTAAAAATTGACTGTACATTAAACCTCCTATTTAAATTTCCTCAATATATCAGTAAGGCTAACATCTCTTTTTTCTATTAAAAATGTATTTTTGCAAAAAACAAAGTATATCAATGAAATCTGTAAATTGATTTTTTAATTTAATGGAAATTAAATTAAAATCATTAAACATAATACTATGAAAAACATTCTTACATATATAGCTCTTCTTGCAGGAGTCAAAGTGAATTTTTTTTTGTGGTCAATTGTCTGTTTTAAAATGTTCCACTTGCAGACAAAATTCCTAAATAGGCCATGACATATAAAACTGCTTATACATTTCCAAAATCCATTTCTATAGCCAGCACTAGGCCAACATTCAGAGCAAATGAAAAAAAACAAACTTAATCTATAGAAGCTAAATAGAGGATACCAGTAAGAATGTGAAAATGGAAGGATGGTAAAAGATCCAGATCTTTGTAGCATTTGCATCATGTACTTGTTAATTACATGAAAGAAGTTTAATTCATCTGCTCCAAGTATGGAGAAAGAGAACTCTCCTGAATCCCTCATTCATACAGATAATATAATAAGGTAATTTATAATTTATGAAAATCCTGAGAGAAACATCAGGAAAGAACACCTGTATACCTATAAAATGTCATGTGAACCTAGAAAAAACAGCCCCACACTTGCTTTCCAAGGACCAAATTCCTTAATGAACAGAGAATAACACAAGATGAAGGTGTAAGTAATAGCTTAGGTAGTGAGTAAAGCAAATAAGCTATTTTTTTGTGTGCTGAAAAAAATCATGAGGCCTACATGAATATGTCCATTAGGGTCATGAACTGAACAACAAATCATTAAAAACAGATATATAGAAAAATGCTCCAAATATTAGTTTGCATCAACTGGGGCAGCAATATCCATGAACATTGGCAAAGCCCTTAGTTGAGTGCAAAAGATCTTTATTGCTCTGGAATTTCCATACATACTTTCTATGTGTCTCCGAGACCATTTTGTTATGATGCACCACAAACCATAACTTGATTAATCCCAGCAAAAGAAACAAGTTTTACACTAGCTACAAAATCCTAGACCTTTTAGAAAGGAATATGCTTCAAGACTGAAATTCATATCTCAGCTTTGCACACTAGTACAGCCCCCAGACTCCAAAGAGGTCTCCTTTACATGTACAAATCTCAAGTCATTGTTTGTGATAAATCCTAAAACTCCCAAATAGAAAACAGAAGCAAATGAACAGCTCCGAAAAATATCCCCAACTCAAAATCCTAAACACAAAAAACACCACAAAAAAACCCCCAAAAAAACCCCAAACAAACCCAACAAAAAACAAAACCAAACAAACAAAAACACCAAATAAAAATCTGAACATTTTAAAAGAAATCATTTCAATGGGGAAGAATATGTCCTCACAGGAAATTTAAACAGTGCTTCTCAAAAGACCTTGCCCTTTTTCATCTGATTTGGCACCTTCTTAGAAAAAAATTTAAAATGGCTGCCTGATTTAGATATTTTTTAGAAACCATTTTTAGTATTTATACATTTAACAATGCTATGAATTAGCACAAAAACCTCACTTTCTATATTTTCCCTGTAAATTGAGATTCTTTGCATTCCCAAAAACGGGACAAATATATTTTTAGACTCTGATCTGACCCCTTCAAGGAAGCAGCTGTAAAACTTCCATTGTTCATGAAATCCTGCATATGTACATCCCCAAGTCCCCCTCTTCAATTCAATATATATGAAAATGCAATTTACTGTATGTCAAATGAAAAATGCAGTTTTCAAATGCATGACAACAGGTGCTAGTTAAATGATCAGACACTATTTGTTACCTAGTCTCTTACTCTCATTTGCAGCATGATAAATTGCATTTTAGCAGAGCACTGCGATCTAAGGGGTCTTGACATGCTTTTATTGATTTGCATAGGTTATATGCATGTATTCCTGTTTGTAGGCAAATAGTGCCACGAGTAAATTCAAGTCACCATGCCTCTGTTTCAAGAAAATTGCAGTCATCACAGGGGAGCCAAGATGGAGTGAGGTTGGGTAAAAGAGACACATGCAGCCCATTGGAATCTCAGAACCTCTATTAAGATTTATAGGCTGCAGGATTCTTTTGGGCTTCAACATTATTCTTAGTAAACCCTTTCTGTCTTCAGCTGTTTATAAAAACTGGCAGCTTTAGCAAAGACAGAAGCTTACGTTGTAGGTAGCACAATTTAACATAATAGTGATAGCCTGTCCTCTAAATATCCTGAAACTGAATTTGAAAGAGAAACAGTGCATACCTCAATTCCCTTTACCGCAATTTGAAAGGTTTTCTTATTTCTAAGCAGTAATCTTCCCACCTGCATTTCCATAACACTTTGTGGTCCCCATTAGTTGAGACTAGTTAATGTATCTGTCTTCTTTCACATCTTCTCAAGTCAGGCACTATCATTATTTCCCTCTTAACAAGAAGAACCGTATCCTGCATAGAAGTTCAAATACCTTCTCTATGTGGTAAAAATAACAGCTGTAGAATTAGGAATTGAAACTTCCATGCTGGTGTTTTCTTCAGGGTGGGAGCGATGTGATTAGTTTGGTATCAGCACATGCACACATGCCAGCAACTCAGCCCATCAGCTGAAAAGAGCTGCTGCAACATCCACAACACCCCCACACAGCATGATTATCTCTACCCATGCACACACATCCTTCTGTATCACAAATGCTGGAGCTGGCATGACACGCTCAGACTGGTGTCAACCTACACAGGCTGCTGATCCAATCATTTCCTTGTAAATTTGCACATTACTGATAAAGGTTCAGGTTACTGGGTGAACTGTGAATCTATCAGGAAAAGGATTTAGACTTGACAGGCATACTTACACCTCAGAGTATTGAAGGAGCTCTTATTTATAAGTTATTTCAGTACTTAAAATTTATTTTAGAACTGTTTCAGTGTGGTACTTCAGCATTAATTTTGATGGAATTCAAGAATTGTGTTCTTGTCTCTGTACCACAAAACCTAAAGCAAATCAAAATTAAATCTATTTGTAAATTTAAGCTCTGAAAGGGACACACAACAAATATTAGGAAAAACATGGGCTGAAATTAAGGCAATAAAGAATGCAGCATCTCAGAAAACATCCTAATTTGCCTTGAACACTTCCATTCTTGAGTTACAAATAAATTCTAACTAGAACTGCATGTGGGCTCCAAATAAAATCTACAATAATTTCCCACATTATTAATTTTATTTGCCAACAAGTTTCTCGGTTTATGTAGATTCTATTGTATTTTTCTCAACAAAGAATGGACTACAGACTGTCTTTACAGGGACTATAAAATTTAATACATAAGCACATCAAGATGAATTCTGAAAACATTTTTGCTCACTGTCCGCCCAGGATATATTTCCATACAGTTTAGCAGATGAAAATGATGCACTGACTGAGGAGAAGCACAGTGGGGTAAAAGCTATACCTAATTTACACTTAAACTGAGAGCTCATTATTGAATATGATGTTTCTTTAAGATTAAATCTACTTGAAAAAACCATGATGAATAAGGGAACATTGCTAAATATTCTTTTAAATTGGCACAGAAAGCTGTCCCCTTTGGAATATCTACAACAGACAAATGACTACCCCATAAATTTAAAATTTCAATGTTATATGCCTTTGCTGAAGAAGTATTTATATAGTTCTGTCTAGGAGATTCATAAACCAGCTACCTTCACAGCTGCTCACCTGTGTTTCCATACTAAGCCTTCCATTGGGACAACTGTGCAGTTGCATGGCAAGCAGCAACAGAGAAATGAGATGACTGGGAATTTTTTTTTTCTTAAACCATTTTTGACATAGATCAGTTTCTGATCCACCATTCAGCTCCTACTACAATAAGAATCAAACAACTGAAGGACTTTGAAAGTAAAGGAGAAAATGTTAAGGACCTCTGTAAGGCAGCACTGCTCAGCAGATTACTGCTTCCTAGCTTAAATTTTCAGTGACAAAACACACAGAGAAATATTTAATGTGGACTAAAAAGATTACAGGTGCATCTGTGGAACAGGAGAAAAACAATAACCAAAGGAAGATGGAAGAATAAAAGTCAATAATGCAACACCATAACAAAAGGCCCCTGTCAAATCTTGTATGCACTATGTATCAGAAGAATTTTAAAAGGAAATCTGAAGAGGTAAAATGAGGTGGCTTCTTAAATGCTTCTGGGAACATAAGAGGCAGCACAAGAGAAAGAATACATTCCAATTTTAAAACTGTTTGTATAAAATATGTTTATATGCTTAGTTCTGAATTTATTAGGACATATGTTCATATGTAAAGGCAAGGGAACCTCTAAGCAGAGCTGGCCCTGACAACTGGACACTCTCCCATGAATGACAAAATAAATTTTCTTTACATAGGTTTTGATGTTATTGGGCAAATTAACAGATTTTTTTGTTTTGTATTAGAATATTATCTGATATTTTTCAAGTAATTTATGCACCTAACAAGAAAATGATAACTAATATTAAAAAACACAGAGATGAACAAATCAGAATCAGTAGCACTATGAAGTTATTGTTTTTCTCCTACTCTCTAGCACATGAAAAAAAAAAACCCTTTGATAAACTGAGAGTAAGCATTTTATAGTTGTAGATGACCACCACAAAAGCAGCACTCCATCATGAAAAGAGGATTGTTAGGTACCTATAAAAGTAAACTTGAAATTCTATAGTTCATTATTGGAGAAGAAAGTATAAAAAAAATCAAAATAACTTTAAACTTGTGTCAAAGATAAAATGCACTCCTCCAAAACCTTTTGGACAGCAGGAATTAAAATTAAATGCAGGGATAAACATTGCAATTAACATTCAAGACTGAAAATTTAAGAAATTCCTGGAAAGGTGACAATATATAATATATAAATATTTTTATATAAATAATTTGAATATATAAATTTCCTCACACAAAAAGAGAAGCAAAAAATCAGCATTAAGTTAAAACTTCAAAAAGGTAATTTCACGGATCAAGAGGGTTTTCAGGGCATTCTTTGCACATTGAGACCTGTGTATTTAAAAGCTTGTCAAATAAAGACACACCGAGAGGAAAGAAAGTAGCAGTGTCAAACCATACACGCAAGCACACAAAGCTGACATGCCATCACCATGTGTAAATGGGAAATCTATCTGCATGTTAGTAGCCCTCTAGCTAAACCCCACTCCCTCTGGAAAAAGTGTGTTCAGCAGTATTAGAGCACACACACTTTGTTTGTGCTTATTAAATAAAAAGAAAGGATCACCTTCAACCATATTAATGATGGACTGGTGGATGAAGGATGTCTGCGAAAATTCACAACATCTGTTTGCTCCACTCTCTTCTCAGTGTGCTGCACCTATTCCTCATGCTTAATGATGCTCATCCACTCTGCAAGTTTTACGAACAAATGTGTGTTTAGCCACATTCATCATTCTGAATGAGCGTTCTTGATGAAGCATCCACTGGCCTGTTTCGCTCTTTCTGCTACACTTTAACAAATGACAACTGCTCTACGTATTTTTCATTTGTTAAAAATAAAAAGCTAAGTGAAGAATAGGCCCAGCAAATTTTTCTTTTAACTCCTCCGTTAACTTTACTGGAAAATGGAATACAACGTGCATTTAAACTGCATGCAAGTTCGCATGCAGAAATCTAAATGGTGCATGCAGGCAGATAGTATTTTAAAAGTACTACACAGCAGAATACAGTGTAGCATAACAGACAAACATTCTATCCCACACCAACAGGAACAGTTCCATCTTCCTATGAAGGTGATGTATTTCTCACTCTGATCAGCTCGGGGACTGATACTGGGATATTCACAATGCCTTAGCACAAGACACTTGGCATCTTTTGGTACCAGGCCAGCAATACATCACAGTGGACATCTGCCTTCCATTTTGCAGCTTTCCTCCTTTAAAGCACACCAATAATTTAAAGACCTATTTCCCAGAGAATATGTTTGCTGTAAATTGCACCCTAGAACTCAATTGTGAATAGCAATGCATGCCAAATCTACGATATTTTTTCCAATTAGGAAAAAAACCACTCTAAAGAATATTAGTGAGTAATCAGAGCAAAAGAATCAACTCTAAAATCAAAAACGTGCTCAAAATTTTTTAAATGTGGAACATCTTTGGAAATCATCTTCCAGAATTTAGAACAGCTCACAATTCTTATTTCCATTAGTATGCAGAAAAATTAAAATGTCCATCCCAATACCCGTTTTCTTAAGCATGTCTTTAGAAGATTACTGATGTTGTATACAGTGGAAGCTTCTCAGGCTCATCTTCTGGTAGTATTTCCTATGTTTGCAGAAACTATGATGGGTTGTTTAGTGCAGCTTGATGCCGTTTCTTGGCTTTACACATTGAGTCTTTGAGAGCACCTTTGGGTCTGTACTGGTCATCTGCACCCATCTGTATTAGTAACATCCAGGAGACCAGTGGGTGCACTGGATGAAGCACACTTTAAAACATTAATGACCTTTTCTGTGAACAATGTTTATTGCAAGACAGGCATCTAAGACACAGGCATGTACTGTGGTTCTAGTTTTCATGTTACCTTTTTAATAACTTGGTTGAAGGAAAAAGCGGATCTCGTAAAAGGATCCTAAAAGCATCTGCAAAAGGTTGCCTTAATGGAAATTCTACAACAATTTGTGTTGAATAACAAACTTTGTGATAGTTCTCAATGATATAATTATGGACCAAAAGAAGGAGAACATTTTAATCTATACCAAAAGAAAAAAACCCCTCTATTTATGGGGAAAAAACCAAAAACCACCCTAATCCAAGAATCATTATGTCCAGGCCAAAAAGGCATGACAATTCAATAAGTTATAACTCAGAGATCAAATAAGTATAAATTCTGAGATATTGACGGTATTTAAAAAATAATTTTTTGAAGACAAATAGTAGATACAATTACCCAAATAATTTCCTACTAATACAGACAAAAATCCTCCACTAAAACCTCTCTCTTAAATATACTATACTGGCATATACTAATAAGGTCACTGAAATCAGCATTTCTTATAACAAATATAGTCTTAAACTTATATGCCAAATAATATCACTTCCTTAAATTTAGAGAATGGCTAACACTCAACTAGGCAATGAGTGGAGAGGAACTAATAGTCAGAACTCAGACTTCCTCTCCAATTTGGCAATGACAGCACAGCATTTTGGTGACATCCAAATTCGGTAAAAGTAAATGATACAATAACAGCATGGTTGGGCAGTGAAATGCTGCTTTATCCTGTTCATGAGACTTCACATAATTTAGAAGGCATCAAAACATTAAATAAAAACTAATTGAAACCTCTAAAAATTATATTCTGTTTTACTAATATTTTAGAGTAAAAACTAGTATCAGCTCACTTCCACTTTATCTATGTTAAAGTCATTAAGTCAGAGATAATAACCAGTAAACTTGCTACAAAGCATAATTCATAGCAAGTTATGTTCCATTACAAAAATGTGTGATATTATGGAGTACATATAAAGATGTACTCAAATTCAGTAGAAGTTAAAAATCAGCATTATAATGTTATACATTTCACAAATTATTACAATGTGGAAAGAAGATCATGGAGTTAAAAAAAACCAATTTCTTTGGCAAAACGTAGCAAGAACTTCCTGAGATCTCTCAACACAGATTAAAAAACATGGACATAGGAAAACTATAAAGCAAGTTAAATGAAATACATAAAAACAGAATCACTAAAATTGATAAGAAATTGCAACCACATCTATTCAGGTTCCTCTGAGGTTCAAGTATTCAAGGAATCCATTACTAGGCTTAACAGGAAATTGTCCATGACAAATTTATAAACTATATAGAAAATATTCTTTTTCAAATAAGTGCAATGAACACTGCAACAGAAGTGAAAACAGCAGTGTATTTTTGTTATAAAAAGGAATTTGTAATTACTAAAAATCATACAAACTATAACTCCTTAAAAAGAGTGCATCTGATCATCGTGTTTCAGAAATTAGGGGCCACAGAGGACATTTTTTAATATAAAAAATTAATTCATGTTTTTTGTTAAAAATGTTTTTTCTCAACTATAAAACAGATCTGTATATGAAAATAGAAAAAAGGATTTATGCAAAAATATCCTCAAGGGGATCATTCCAGAAACACAAAAAGTAATTTTCTACTAGAATTGTAAAGTACATTTGCAATAGATGTTTAAAAATATGGCTACAAAATACATAAAACATACAAATGAATGGGCTTTAATACAACTGAAATAATTTAAATTATATCTTTATTTAAGTGACAGACAAAGTTCCTGGGAGAAGGGGGCACACATCTTTAGGTAATTTAAATTTAGGGCAATATTAAAATGGATAAATGTCTTTCGTACTATGTTGATACACAGCCACCTTTTATTCTCATGAGTTATGTATGCAGGGAGTATTGATAGTTTATTAGACTTACTGAAATAAATCCACAGACAGAGTTACTCACTTGACAAAAAAGGGAATCAGGGGAGCAACAAGTACAGCTCCCCAGCTCTGTGAAGAAGCCATCCCAAAATCCCGGCTGGCCCGGCTCTCTCCCGTGCAGAGCAGCAGCCCCGGACACCGGAGCAGCCACTCTGCAGGTCCCCCCAGCCAGCCCCCAGATGTCACCGTGCCCTCCCACCAGCAGCAAGGGGGACTCCAAACCTGCAGGGCAGGCACAGCCTCAGCCAAACATTGACTCAAACCGCACAACAGGTCTCCAGAAACACATCACAGTACTGGTGAGAAAATCAGAGCACAAATAACCCATAGATTACTGCAAATTACTCTGACAAAAATAAGTCCAAGCATATCTGACAGTAAAATTACACTCTCCTCAACAACAGTATCCCTTAGGTAATCCCCCTTCTCTCCCCATCCCGAACGTTAAATTGTCTCTTAGCTTTACAACAAATCAAGGCTAAAAGCTGTATACTGGCAGCATTTCTTCTCATCTTACATTTTATTTTATTTCTTCTCAATAGCATCAAGTGTGGTATATGTTATGAAAAATTATGAAAATCACCACAAAGAAAAGAAATGTAAATGATACAACTCAAAGCATATGAAGGGCACTATTTCTGCTACATACATCATTTCTTCCTCTACTGCAGCTTGAGTTCATGTTTTTCCATGGACCAACAATGATAAAACAGGTATGGGATTTGTACTTCATTTTTCTGTTCATGGAAGTAAAAGGGTTAGTATATTTTACACCTCTATTAATATGATCATATCAACTAAAGACAATGATAAGTCGCTCATAAAACATTAAAGGCAGCACCTAGGACAAGATTTAAATTCTTTAAAACAGGTCTTGTCCTAAGTCTTACCTTAACTTTCCTAGGGATTGAATCAGAGGTTCTGTACAAGTTTTGTCTCTTTTTACCTTTTTTCCATCATATACATGATTTTATCCAGGAAGAAAGGCAGCTCATTCTGCATAATCAAGCTCACACATAGTCATCTTACACAGAGAAAACACATCGTACACAGAGAAATATGAATGGGGACAGGAGGCTGTAAGGCAGGAGGTGAAGAACTGCTGACAGAGGATATATTTGACTTCTTTAACATACACTTCAAAAAGCAGTTTATATATCCAAAAACTTATTGCTGATGTTTTCCACTAGGAACAATTCCACATCTTAAAACAGATCATTTAAGCCTTTCTTCTCCTTATAGACAGATAAAATTTCAATCCAAATGTTCCTTTTCATATTTTTGGGTTATTCTTTAAAAAAGTTCCTCCCTTGAATTCACAACTGTCCCTTCCCCATTTCCTCCATGGACCCTCAAAAATACTCTTGACCTCTCTTTTCAGAAGTGTCATGAACAAAGCAATACTGGATATACATGGCAACAGAGGAAAAAAGTACAATTTGCCTGTGTAAAGTTCCCAAAATTTCACTGTACACAACAGATTCCATCTAAATGTATGTCTCTGACCAATCACTTCCCCCACAGCTCCTTCCTAAGCTTTTTACCTCTGTCTAGAGACTGACCGTCCTAGGCAGAGAGTTTAGAAGCCCTCTCTTATAACTGAACAGTGATAATTGAACTTTCACTAATCTTCTTTTTCTTCTGGTCTTTTTCCAGGTTTATTTTAGCCTCTACCAATCTCTTTGTGTCACTTCCCTACCTCCACAAATGACTGGGATTCCTCCAATTTTCTATCTTTTAAACAGTGTGCTGCTTCCTTCCACACCAAGGCATACAGGTAGCTTTGTCAAAGGTCTCCAGACACATTGAAGAACCTGGACTAATTCCATTTATTTACAACTATGAAAAAGCAATAAATAAAACAAATAAATCTTTGTTATTGGGATTTTGTAGTGGGATAGTAAAACACTCATAGCAGGAGGATATATAGCAAATAGTTTTGGCTGGTTCAGACAATACAGAAGTGAACCAATGAAAGACTGCAGAAACTCTGAGGCTCTGAGATCAAGTGTCATGTCCTGCTGACAACAGACAAACCTGGCTTTATGGAAGGTTCTTCCATCCAGTATTGAGCATTTCCCTCCTTAATCTCATGAGTTTCCTGCTGACCCAAAGAAATGTTGAAACCACAAATGACTTCTGTTAAGAAATTTAGGGAGTGCCAAATTAAGACTTTGCTGTGCAACTTTCATGTAGTCTCCTAGTATATATGCAAGATACTGCAATAGCACAATTATGTTTGCTTGTGACATTCCCCAATTCTCTAAATACTAATCTGCCAAGAATATGGGATGAGAGTACACACATGTAGATGAAGGACCAGAATACTAGGGAGGAAAGGGAACCAGCTGAGTGATCAAGACACAAGAAACAACCAGGATGGGGTAAAGATACTGGGAACCCTGGGACCTGTCAGGCTCCATCACAAGTAAAAGAAAACATGGACATGTAGACTAAAACAGTGAAAGAGATCTCACAGTTGACAATCAAAATATCCTGGCAACCATAAAAACCTGAGGAAAAGACTAAGAATATGACAGCGAACACTTGGATACCAACTCTTCCCAAATGGTTTTATCCCAACTCCTCCATAAAAATTAGGACAAAATACAGGGAACGCGACCACATTTTTCAGATGGGCTGTCATATTTCCTAACCAGAGCTGAAAAAGTGACAGAAGTCTAACTGCTGTGAATCAAAAACCTCACGCCATATGGTCCAGGAAATAAAAACAACAAAATGAAGGCCAAAACTAATGAGTAGTATGATGTTACCTTGATCAATACTGCTGCCCATGAATTACCTAATAATATCTATTATTATATATATTATTATAATAATATCCATTATTATATTATTATAATAATTATTATATTATATTATTATAATAATATCTATTATTATTATATCTATATATCTATTTTCACATACCCTTGTGGTATGTGAAAAGCCACATACCACAAGGGGTCAACCTGCTCCATTCAGTTTAACAACTAAATAAAAGCCAGACAACAGGAAGTTTCTAAGGAGAAAATAAACCAAAGAGTACTAGGCTTTACTTGGGTTAGTTGAATATAAAAGTATAGTTAATTCTCCCCATTTCCTTGTTGATATACAGCCATTGAACAACGTCCATCAAAATAATCCTACTATTGAACTATCAACGTAAGTGCTACTTTTCCATAACCCCAGGCTTGCCTTGGTTAGGCTCAACATTTGGGAGTATTGCCCTACCAGCCTGCAGGACCTGATAAGAGAAGATTAAAAAAAATAAAGAATAATGTCATCTTGAATCACAATCTATTCATACAAATGTATTTCTGACAATATATGTGAAAATACTTTCATTGATTGCCAGTCCATATTCTTAGATGAGAAACATAGTAACTTTTCTTGTGTTCTATGGAAAGAAACCAACAATTTTTAATGTGATCAATGAAATTTCCAGTGTGATTAACTTACATTAATCTTAAAACATATTTTTGATCCAAATTTCACAACACTTTCAAGTTATGCAACACTTTACAGATTATTTGAAGAGGTCCAGCAATACACTCTTATAAAAATTACACTAGACATCCCTCCAGCAGAGACTCAAAAGACATAACCCTCACAACACTGATGTCTTTTAAAAATACTTCTTCAAAAACATTGTGTTTCATAGTAGCATTCAGAGGAACTTCGTCTTGATCCAGTTAAATTGTACAACCCTATTTTTAAAACATGTCACCACAGGAATCTAGACTGACACACATAAATATTTTACACTGACTAATAAAAGGTTGACATAAAAAGAATAAATGTTGTGTGTGCTAGAATCAGCTTCCACTTTAGACACAACTGAGTTTACATTTTTTAAATAGGACATGTCAGCACTGTGTAATCTTGATGAATTCAGACAGACCACACACCTGTAATTGACTTAACTGGGCAAGAAACATAACTGGTGCTCAGAACTTCAGCCAGAAATGCCGTTATTTGGCAACCAGAAAATTACACTCAAAGAATGAAGTGCAGCAGATACATTTTGCCATTGTTGGTCCATCTCTTCATTCATATGAAGTGCTAAAGTATAAATATATTTGAGAAAACCACTTGAATACCTAAATTTAATTTTTCCTGGTACAATTTTATACTTTCAAATCCTTTTTTATTTTATTAGTCCAGGACAGAGAGCAAATGATTTTCATTACTGCAATAAATGAATTGGCAAGAATTTACAATTTTTAGTGGTACTGCTGCATTGTGTGAAGAGTTATATTGTACAGCTTTTCTCTAGGATCATTTCTAGGGTATGAAACTAAACCTTGACAATGCTGCATCCATCTTTTGAGTATATATGGCACAAGTACAACACATTCTCAAGATGGATTTAGCACAAAAGGCTTTTCTTCATAATAAAAATATCTCCAATCATCAATTTCTCATACATGGCTTTCCAGGTACACACACACTTTAGACACAGTGTTTACTTTTTTCCCTTTCACAAATTGTAATTCATCCATTCCATACAGCAAGTAAAAAGCATTATATGTCCAGCTGCCCTGCATGTCCTCCTTTCCATTGGGGCATTTTGCTGAGACACAATTTGAGGACTTTTAGCTTTTAGCAAGCACCTGACCAGGACCACAGGCGGGTTTCAGTAAATCCATAAATCTCAGAGACACCTCCACAAAAGTGCAGAGTCTGCTCTCTGCACACTCACTAAGTTAACTGATTTCCATAAGCATTATTTCACTTCCTCAAGCAGATACAGAGAGATACACACAGAGATACAGAGCAGATACGCATTTATTTCTGAGAAATTTCAGACAAAAAACAATTAAATATAAGGCTTGGTCTACTCATGGCTGCTAAGATGCAGCACAAGTCTAATCTGCACCTGTAATTGTTCAAGAACATTATTTTGTAAAAACAAAACAGCTTCCTGATCAATGTTAAGTCAATACACTTTGAAAAAAATAGATTAAACTAAACTGGAAAAGACATTCATTATGGAGTAAGAACACTCATAGCAAAACTAATCAAGAATATAACTATATAAATACAACTACTTAAGAAATGCATTTTACTATTTTCTAAATAAATTTTGTGCAGCAGAGCACTAACTAAATAAGCGTGAAGGTGTTCTCATCTCAGTTTGTAACAGACTCAAAATCTGTTTACATGTGTCCTAGTAATTTATTTCAAATTAACCCAACTATATATTCTAGTCAAACTTCTCAGACAAGAAAATTAGCTCATCTTGTTTGCTCATAGCATCACATGTAGCCAATCATATATACTTAGAAAACTAAATTACAAAACCATGAAGGAGGGGACACAGCTGTCACCTGCTCCCAAGAGCTTTTATATGGCTGTATTAATATTTGTAAAGTACATTGGATTCACACAGAAAAGCAGCCATACACACAAGGAATATTACCAATAGGGAATGTTAAAAACACCAGGTTCTTTCTTGAGGCCCTGCTTTTCTTCCACACTTGCTCTTTGCTCTCATTCAGTCAGCCCCAACACTTGAGAAACTCTTTGGAGCTCCTTGACCTAAAGTAAGATAGAGAAAAGGGCATAGATACAGAACAGAACATGAGGCTACTGTTGAAAACAGAAAAGACTGGGGAAGGGTGAGAACTTCTGGCAAGAGACTAAAAAAGGAAGAGTACTGGCAGGAGAACATGAGGCACAAACAACTCAGCTCTTGGTATGAAGTGAAAAAAGGGTCCAAAGAACACCCAGAGTGCTAAGAAAGGGGAATAAAGTCAGAAAGATCTCCTGGCACAGAGAAAGATAGTTCAACAGGTTTAAAAATTAACAAATTATTAGATGTGGACAGAAATATGTACAGAACTGCCAGTATAATAAGCTTGGCCTACTGTGAAACCACCACAGCCCTATGCATATACACACACAACAGACAATTCAACCCTAGAGCAATATCTCAATGTTTCGGGGTTTTTTTAAACCTGTCAAAAATTACATTAGATATCCTTTTGTAGTATTCTCTTTTACAATATAAACATATGAACATAAAAAAAACCCTGGTTAGCAACCTATTCAGTAGTGAGACAGAGCATGAGACAATAGCAACAAAATTCTTTTTGAGTTTCAAGTTGCAAATTATCACTGTTATAGCAGGGAAAATCTCCCCAGACTCTTGCAGTTTCTTCCTATATGAGAAAAACCAACAATGACTGGATAGATAACATCCTTCTGAAGAGTCCAAGTCATCTTTCTTTAATTCTGGAAGTCTGTTAGTATTTTTTTTAATTTGCTTTTAAACTTCTGAGTATGATTTGTGAAGTATCAGAAAGAACATCAAGCCCTCAGAACCAACAATAGGATCTCAAAGCTAGGAGCAAAGCACACAAACAGTGGGAGTAAAACAGAGCAAACCTCTAAGGCAAAGATCTGGATTCCAACTGGTAGCCCTGATTCTATAAGCACACCCATGGGTTCAGACTTCTTCCTTTCACAAGGAAACAACAGGATCAAAGTCAAAGACTACTGAAGACAGAAGCTCTTTCTTTGTATTCAGATTCAAAACAAAACAGACAACATCAGAGAAGATAAAAGGAAAACATCCCAAATAAACAAGGTAGGGCTGGGTTACTCCTTCAAGCTCCTGTTGGTTGAGACATGTAACTTGCAAAAGAACATTTTGCAACACAAATAGATGTGTTTCTCTTAATTCCCAAATAGTGATCAAGACAATCCCAGCCCTGTGATACAATTATCCACAGTATCAGTAAAGGCTAGGATAGAATCTCCTCAACCCAAACCTGCTAAAATACATAGATGAGGGAGAATACCATGCCACACAAATATCTGACTAACTTGTTTTGCATGACTAAACCACACTTTTTGTAACAATTCCGCTCTGCTCTAGCTTTACATCATATTTGCACTACAAACTCTTAGCAAGTCACTGAGGCTCAGAAAGGGTCTTGCCACCAGGCACCCAGCAGACTGTGCTCACACACTGCTGAGCTGCCTTTTCTGGGGCAAAGATTACAGCCAACAGCTGCTCCTCCCTGCACTCTGCCAGCTGCAGCTGGACATCCCAACAGAACTCAGTCCCCCTGTGCTCCAACACAAACCAGGCAGCCTAAGTTATCAGTACAAACAAGGCACAGTGAATTCATGGGGTACACAGCCCCAGCTTTCCCCAAGCCAGCCAAAACCAGCTCTGAAAAACACATGAAAACTTTAACTTGACAGTGCCATATGGTTTTATTATAGACTTGCAGACCAAGCTGAGTTTCTACTACTCATTTGTTTAAGATCATATATTGGAAGAAGTAAATTAAAGATGAAGAGATATTCCTTACTTCTCCCATTGTAGAATGTAATTTGTAAGATGCATTCATGAATTTAGAACTTTTTTAAAGATCTAATCTGGAAGTAAAAGCTAGCTTTGAGTACATCAACCATCTAATATTCTCTGCCCAAAGGTGACTTGTCAGACACCATCCAACAAATGTAAAGGTAAAAAACTGCTCCCTGCAGGATGCATCTTGTTGTTAAAATGTCATTGTTTGCATAATAAAGTGTTTAGTGTCTTTAACCTTTGGTGTAAATATTGCAAATGATATTTCTTTTTCTGATAATTAAACTTAGCATGCAAAAGAGTGACAACTAGTTATAAAATCTCATTTGCACTTACCTTCTATACTGCTTTTAGAATGAATGATAAGGCTTTTAACTATCTTCAGCTGAGAAATACTGTTTATAATAGAAAACAGGTTTATACCTGGACACTTTAATGAATCATTGAAATCACTGTTTGTTAGACTAGTCACAGAAATAACCTCACTGAAGTCCAGGAGATCTGCCTTAAGAATTATACAGCAATGTCAGTATGGCCTGCATAATTAGAGCCTCCATGATCCTTCCCAATTACCTAGAGACTAAAAGCATAGCATTTCCCCTTCAGGGTCTCCACAGTAACTTCTTCAATCATTAAACAAATCAGGTCCAGGACTGTTTGCAGGCATTGCTTGTGCTGAGTTTGCTTATGATCTGTAGTCAATCAACTACAGATTTGTCATTATGTAACTATAATTTTTCCTCTGGCACTTCCTTAACTTTTTGCCTTTGTCCAAGCACCGCCACTTTGGGAGGACAGTGATTTTTATTTCCCTCAGCCATATGCCTAGCTGGTACAATTGCCATTTAGAAGAGCAATTACCCAATATTTATTTCCTGACTATCTTCATAATGTTTGCATTTCAAACAAGGTTTGCCCCATACAAGTCATACAGCATGTAATATACCTGTTATATGATCTGCAGTACTCTTTACATGCAACTTTTAGATAATTATGAAAGGTTTGCTGTAATTGAAAAGGGAAAACAAGAATCATTGACTTCAGACAAGCACATGAAATGCACTGCCATACACTGACTTTTCTCAGAACTCTACTAGAAAGTGCCATGACATAATTTCATTTTGTAATGTCCCATTTTTAAGCATCATCTCATACAAGTCTTTAAATGTGCTAATTGGAAATCCCCACTATATACAGAGAATTGCTTTCAAAATGCCAACAGTTCCTCTTTCATCAGAATACTCAATAGCAGGAGAAAAATACTTTCCAAAATTCAAAGCATTTTGATCTGGTTCTGTCAAAATGCTCTGTATTCTCAGTTGGTAATCTCTCTTTAGTCAACATGTGACTATTTCTGTTTAGGAGGGTTTTCTAAATACCATCTTCAAAAGTCAGGAATAGAAAACAGTGAAAAAAATTACTATTGCTACTTTACCCTACTACCTACCAGGAACCTTACTGTGAACCTGTAAATATATTTCAATCCAAATATAGAACATTTTAAAAACACCTAGTGAAAAAGAGAGAGCATATTGTTTCATTAAATACATATCCATTGAAAACTAGGATTTTTTAGGAGGCAGAAAGGGGTATCAGTAGTTAGCAATTAGCTGTTAATTAGTGGGTAATAAAGAGCTGCTGCTTACCAGCTTTTCTTTTTAATAAAATATTAGCATCTCCCAGACTTTTTCCACAATACATAGCTACGTCATACAAGGAATATTTTGGACTCAATTCCCTATCAGCAGTCACAGAATGATTTTGTAAGGGATTTATGGAGGTCACCACATACAAATGTCATATAAAGTGGGGCCAAAACCAATTTTAAGTAAAGTTTTTGACACCCTCCACCAGTGCCTACAGTATTACTTTAAAAGATTAGTTAATTTGTGGAATTGTTCAGGCAATAGGTGTTCTGTTGGTGGCTTCTCTTCCTATTTCTGCTTGGTACAATATCAGTGCCTAACAGCAAAAGCAAGCAGCCTGGCAGCTCCTCCTCTTTTCCAACAGCTATTACAGACACCAAGACTCATTTCTGCAGTGAAAGCACCAGACATCTGTAGAAGCAGTAGGCAGCAAAGTGATAGAGCCAGGAGCGTGCAAATTGCCAGAGGCATATGGACAACAAGTTGCCTGCAGCCTGAAGTGTGAGAATCAGCAGTATTTAATCAAGGAAATATTAGAAGAAAGACTTAAAGCTGAAGTAGGTAACAATTTTGCTCAGAACAAAACAGCAGATTGCTGACACGACAGGGTCTCTCTTGAGCATGCCGAATTGCAGCAAATGGAGCAGAAGACTGGCTAGTGGGTTGTATTCCAGATTCCACGTAAAAGGTGGTACACTGTGCACCTAAATATGCCGGGATGCTTGCCCTGATGGCAAGCCAAACCCACCACTGAGTTACTGCTTCTAGGCTAGGCCAGACATTACACAAAGAAAGTTTATAAAACCTTGGCCAGCCCACTGGTCTTCCCCAGTCTCAGTAGCACATGGGCCTTACAGAGCTGTAATGCAATCATATATGGCAGTAGCTATCCCAGGTGTAACCATCACAATTATGCATCCATACAACGTGAAAGCTGTGACTCTGACTTTACTGACCTTAGATAATGCTGAGGAAATCAATCATTTACAGTCATTTCAGGGCATTGCCAACATCAAATTTATTTCTCTCACTTTTGCTAAAGCAGTAACTCTCAGCAGTACAAAGATTAGGTTTGTATGTGCATTTAAATGCTTCACTCCCTACCTGTTCCCCTGCATCTCCAAGTGGGTGCCAAATGGGGCAAGAATTACTCTTTCTTTCCACAGATGCACAAATAGGACCTACCATCTCAAATTTAGATAAATGTATGTATCTTCACTACTGGAAATAATACAAGGCTCCCAGATGGACCAAGTAAATCTATTAAGAAAATAATAAAAACTTCTGTAACACCATGTGGTTCCAGATGCCTTTCACAAGGCATACCTTAAACATCACAGTTAACAAGAGTCCCCATTATCTATAGCACAAGCAGTCCCTTGATAATATTGTGCAAGTAATGATGAAACTAAATGACTAACATGCTGTTGGACAACTTAGATGGTGTGGAGAAATGATGAAAGGATATACTCAGGATTAGATTTTATTATACCATTTCTCACTTTCCCACTCCCCAGTTGTTCAGTGTCTTGCCACAGGTCAGTCTTATCTGTTGCAACTGATGGGGTTGTGTTTGGGGTTTTTTTGCAATATCATGAGCTAAAACTGGATCAGTAAAACAAACTGGGTTAACAAAAAATCATACATGTATATGAGTGGATAAACTACAAATCAAAACAACATTACTGTAACAAGGACTGGAGATGGGATTGGACACTTAATCCAGTTTCATCACTGGTAAATGATGACTTTAATACAAGTATTAAGTTACCCATTAAGTGAATGCCATAGCTGAAACCACTACTCCTTAGTTCTAAAGAGTTCAACTGAGCCAATCTTCATTACCAAAACTACAACAGGTCATACTCACAAACAGATATTACCAGTGCAAAATTTGCTCTGTATGCTGAACAGCAGACCTGAACAGCTGGAATGCAGCTCTGCAGAGAAGGACCTGGGCTCCCTGGTGGACCCCAAGCCGAACAGGAGCCGGGACTGTGCCCTTGCAACAGAGGCTAATAGACTCCTGGGGTGCACTGGAAGGTTGGCAGCAAGTAGGGTGAAATGAGCCTTTCCCTCTGCTTAGCAGAGGTGAGGCCGCATCTGGAGTGCTGGGAGACATGGACACACTGGAGCATAGCCAGTGAAGGGCCACAAAGATGATTAAGGAGCCCAAGTGTCTTTCATGTGAGAAGAGAACACACAAGGGACTGTTCAGCTTGGAGAAGGAAGGCTCAGGGATATCTCATCAATGTGTATAAATACATTTACACAGGGAGGAAGAAAAGCCAAACAAAACCTGACAAAAAACCTCCACACAGACAAACTTGGTCTGGAAATTTAAGAAGTTTTTGTGTTTGAAAGCTAGTAGGAAATGCACAATTCTCTTCATTTCTCTGCTGGCTACCTTCTCACATGGACAGTGAGAGGTACCTCACAGACACAAGGCACTCCTGTGTAGTCACAGTAGTTCTGAAAGATTAAATTTCCATATTATGATTTACCATCTACCTCAAGAATGGAAAAACTGGTGATTTCACAAACAATATTTATATCCCTGACAGAATACACTTGATTGTTCATACAACATAATCGAAGAAAAGCTAATTAAGATAATTATTAATTCATTTGCTTCATTCCTTCCTTCCAACGCTTTCAGAGTTCATTTACTCCACATCACATGAGGCCACACTGTCACTACTGCTTTACTCAGATGGACTTTTAAAGGTGACAAAAAAGCTAGTAAAAGTGGCTATAAGTTTCAAGTATGGAGGTCACAGTTTGCTGTGCAAAACAAGAACAGAGTAAGATTTTGCTTGAGATAATAACTCCTGACATTTATCTCCCTTACTGTTTCCTATTTGAATGGTGAACTTCAAATATTATCATAAAACTTGTTAAAATGAATACAGTTACTAACTCTGAAGTAAAAAATTACCAGAAAACACATTTCCCATCCATTAATAGTAAAACTTTAGAGCAAATGAAAAGTGATGTTCTATACTACATTTATTTTATCAATATAGGTGTCAACAATATTAACAGGGTCTGATACTATTTATGAAGTTTGTTTAAACACGTTATGAAAACACCTGTAGCTGATCTAATTGGAAACTACAAAAATCCTTAAAAAATAAAGGAAAAAAAAAAGGCAGGGAGGGTCAGGGTCTTAAAGCCATGACTAACTTTATGGGCTGAATTGTGACTATAATGTGAACAACCTCAAGCAGTAACATCTTACTCTCCATTTAGGATCTGCTGATTTCAAGTGAAACCACTTGTGAAATTAGGTACTAGCAAACATTGAAATATTACAATTCAATCCTAATAATAATGCATTTTGGAATATTTCAAGAGTGAAAGACCACTCCAAAAACTGCAGATTAACTGACTCTGAAAAAATATTAGCAAAATCTCGTTAATTCATCAGCACACTTAGACAACTAAGTCCATCTATTTAATACATTGGAGAATTTTATCTTTATATTTTTAGTTTCCAATATAATTCCCTTGTGTCAAAAACACAACCTTGAAATTGCTCCAGTTTTAAAAATCTGAATGCTTTTTAAATATAGAAAAATTAGGCTTTTCCTCTTTATAAAAGAGCATGCCTCCATCAAATGAATAATTTAAAACCCTCAAGTAATCATATATTCCATTAATCTTTCTGTTCAATACACATATTAGCAATGAGACATTGTTGTGAAATCTTCAGTAGAGGTTTAATTCAAACAAACAAACATGGTTTTATGCTTATTTTTATGAAATGTTGCCTAGATGAAATAGATCAATCTTTAAAATTAAAGAGCAGGTTGTAAAAACTGCATTTACCATATTGTGAGCCTGTTTGGAATCATCACAAATACAGGTATATTAGATTTTTCAAGTACAGCAGATCAAAGTGCATTACATTAGTTCAAAGACACTGCTTTATTCTTCTTTCCATCTACAGTACACTATGTGAATTCTTGTCATTATATCAATTTAATCCACTGCCATTTTTTAGGCTACTGTTTGTCTAACCAAATGAAGAACAGAGTAGTTGGCATTTAATGTGACTGCATCACTTTTTCCAACCCGCCTACTTTAAAGAAGAAGTTTGTTGAGTGCACACAATTCACTTTACAGATCATTTGAAATGCATAAACAATTCCAAATGCAGAAATAACAAAAACAATAATTTGTCATTTTGAAATGCTGAAACGCTTGGAGGAGGATTTGAATATAGTACACTCTTTTGTTTGTAAGCATGGTGATTTGCCAAGCTACACCTCACACTGCACTAACCCTAGGGCATTCCAGTCACAAACACACTTTGATCTGCTGTGCTTTTGGATTCTCTCTCAAAGGGCTCTACCTTTCTTGACAATCCCAGAGGGAAAACGCAGCCTTGCATTCTTTCCCTTCTACCACTCCAAAACGAACACTCCATATGCTTGCTGCTAGTTCAGCCTTGCACTGTTTTTCCACAAGCTTGTTTGTATAATAACGACAGCTGCAGGATTCTTCAGCTTTAAGTTGTGAATTGGATATATTAGAACAATAAAATAAAATAAAAACCCCACAGATTATATGAGAAATGAGCGCTACAGAAACAGTATTACTTCTGCATGGTATTACTACATCCAGTGAAAACTAAAATGCAGACACAGTTTTGTATTTGTCTGTCTGGGCATCCTCCGTTAAAGGGAAGAAAATATAGTTCATGTTTACTTATGTCTCTTACAACAAGACACAAACATCAATAGGTAAGAAGGAAGGCAAAAGTCAGTGGATATTAACTGTCAATCAGATCTGTGTTTCAACTCATCTGTACCCAGATCTGCTGAGAAAGAAGAGACATTGCAAAAGTTTCAAAAGTTATATGACTCTATTCCAGAATATACCTGTGTGCATTAATAAAAATGATAATTTTAGCAGTGTCAGGTGGTTTTAGTACAAATACCTACTTCATTCTTGAAAAAAGTACACTGACAATGTAAGGAATCAAGTAGCAGTTTGATCTAGCACTATATAGTATGAGTACACATGTCTGAGATAAATAGGAAAACAAAAGTAACAGCCATTGGGTCTTTTGTCCATACTTCTCTTCAGAGTTGGCAATTGAATGTCTTTATCTTTGCGTTTTCAATAACTTTAGACATTTCCAGACACGCTGTTGACATATTCCATTCAAGTCTATTGCCATGATAAAAGTAATGAAAGTAAAACCTGAGGGGATGTAAAAGCATACATTAAATTAACACAATTTCAACTTCCTCACCCCCACACCACTCCACCTTACTTATTCACCTATTCCTTGGTGATGGGGAGTAACTGTACTGCTAGGAAGGAGAAAAAAAAACAGCCCTAAAACTCATATCTGGATGGTTCCAGAGGAGTCTTGTGATTGATTTCTTTCTGCAGTCACACACCAGCCTTCAATTTCCTTCTTCCCCAATGAATACTAGTGGAGAATACTATGGTGATGAGGAAAGAAACACCAAGTATGCTGTTTTTCATACTCACTGGAAAATCCCTGAATAAGATGGTTCAGAGTCTCAAAATTATCATGAGAAATTGGTTAGTAATGACTAAAAAAGCACAAACAACTCTCTTCTGGACAGAGTTTAGCTATTGATATATAAGGTCTCCTCTTGCTTCCACTAACCAACAATAAATAAAACAGCAGATACATAAAGCTCTGCTATAGGTGCTTCACAAAATTCTTACATCTGTCAAAACACCTTAAAAAAACCTCCAACAAACCAAACCAAAAACCACAACTATATATACCCAAATTCTAAGGCAGCTCATAATGGCGAGACATATTATTTGATACCATTTCTGAAAAAAAAAAAATCTGTTCCTAAGATTTCAGTGTACTGATACACTGAACACATATTTGAACACACACATCTAGATTTTAAGCAAACCTGAAGATATGCAAAGGGTGCACCACTCCATAGATGGCTGTTTCACATTCTCTCTCTGAAGATCTAACCCTTAAGGGCAAACCAAAACATTTAATCACATTAAATAAAAACAGCAGTTATGAACATTCATGACCAACAACTGGATGTACATAAATGGTAAAAATCTCACTTTCCAAAACCCAAGAGCAGCCACTTTGCTTCCTGACTCAGTGTGCAAACCACATAATTAGATTCTTTATTTAAAAGTAGTAATTTAAAACGTACCAGTATTCCCATCTATAACAGCATTAGCAGCATAACTTTACTAACTAACATAGACATGAATTAATATGCTTAGTTTTTAATACTATCTAATGGAAGAGATGGAAAGCAAAAAAAAAAAAACCTCTCCAACAAAAATCGAACGCTTGAAAATTGAAAAACGCAAGATGCCAAAAGAGATTCTTCAATGTCTCAGCCATTTACTGAAGAGATCTTTTCTCATTTGCTGATGACTTTGGCAGAGCTGGTTTTGCCACCAGTCACTCTGTACTTTGTTTAATTATGCAGTACACCAACAGAAATTTTCTTTCTGATTGCATAAATCACAGTGCTTTGACACCAACCTCAATAGGGGCTGCTAGAACAATACAGTGAGCGCTATTGACTCCATCTCTCAAGTCCACAAGGTGTATCATTTAGCCAAGAGTGATAATTAGACACAGAATATACTGAAAACTGTCAATAGGCATGTCAATAGGAGGACTCTTAGCGTCTAGCATCCAGTGAATCAATGGTGTTTTTTCAGCTATAAAATCAAGAAAATGATAGCTTTCAAATGAATGGTGGAAAGGAAACACGAGGCTCCTCAGGGAGGAATAAAACAGCTCAATTTTCCTTCACTGAGTGGCTCTCCAACTGCCTCACTCAATGGAAAAGGTCACAGAACATTACAGCAAAATATCTCTGAAACAAGATGTACAACAATGCTGGGACATGACATGAAGTACAAGCACACTACAAAGGCCCGTATATCTCTGACCTGACAGAATTAAAGCATGGGTCAGCAGATGCCAGACAAGACAGGAATTGAAAGACAATGATTGATCTGTGTAGAAGAAAATATGACTGCCTGTCCATATCCAATATGGATGTATGCATGAACAGGATTATATGTACAGTATGCCCCCTCACCTTACAACAATTTTTAAAGCCATAGTATTACTTTCTTTTTTCAAATTATTTTATGTATATAATTTTCAGCTGAAGTCCAAGGAAGATATAAAGCTGAACCTTTTAATACATAAATTTTTCTTGACATATTTTTACCAAAAAATGTACCAGACTTAAACTGATCCTGGAATACCACTTGCATATATCTTTTTAAGATATATGTACACCTCTGAATACTGGAAGAGTAGTGACAGGAAGCCATTTTCATTCACTCTGAACTCTTTCAACTAAACACTTTAGTAGGCATGGAGAGACAAAGGATTCCCACGCAAAGCCTTCTCTGAGAAACAGCACATCTTTTACAAAGCCTGGTTTATAACTGCAGCTGTGAAGTAAACGTAGCCTCTGCACCATGATTAGTTGAAATGGTTGGAAATGAAACCAGACACAAGAAGTACAGTGCTGACAGCATAGAAGGGGGGAATCGGAACAAAACCAAGCAGGTGAAGAATTTCAAAATGGACAAACATTTTTCTTTTTTCTTCCTTTGTACCCTAAAGAAAACTGTCTTTTAAAAGGTGACTGCTTTGTAGTTGTGAAGCCATTATATGATACTTGTCTTAGGATATTCAATGCATTTCTTACCCCAGGGAATGTTTCCATGAAGGTATAAATGTCCCCTGGAAAAAACTGCTAAGTGATCCTGTGGCATTCCATATTTCTCATTGCTTCACTAATTGCCAGATCGGTTTCTTCAGTAATTGAGAACTATACAAAGTTATCCCAGGATTTTAAATCAAGCTCAATTCTGTTCCCAGATCAGCTGAAGTACAAATCCACTCATAATTTAGGTTAGAATCTAGCCCATGCTCTTCTGTGCTTGAGAGCAACCACATTATCTCCTCACTAAAGAGGGTATGTTCATGACTCAAAGAGGGAACGGATCTGTTGAATAAGAAGCTGCTATTTGTACACTCACCTTTCCATAAGTGCTTTTTGTTATCACTGTGTTTTCTTCAGTATCTGAACCAGAAATATAGAAAAGAAGAAGCCACAACATGAATCTTAAGTCTTGGTGACAGAACCAACATAAAGTAGGTTTTCTTCTGCCTTTCTTGAGTTGGAAGTTCTTGCACTGAATAAAAGATAAAGCTTTTTTTTTTTCCTCCCTCCCCTCAACAAATTGCTATGTGAGAAACTGGAGTTCAATATGAAATGAAGTGTCTCATCACGGAGGTGCCAGTAGGCAAGAGAATGCCACCAACAGTAGCAATAGCACTTCACAGTCAGGAAAAAAATAGCTAGAATTGCTCTTTTACATGATCAGTATTCAAGAAATCCTGTCATAGACAAAATATGACCACCTCTCATCTGTTGAAAACACAATTTTAAGCATAAACCCTTTGAATGTCTTATAGTAGTTGATTCTAGCAAGCTCACAAGCCTTCTTTATAACATTAGACTTGCCATACAACCACCCTAGGAATCAAGAAGGGACCCTTATGCTTAAAATAGAATGCAATCTCAGGGAAATATCTATTATGAAGTATAAAAATATAAGATTTCTCCTTAATGTGGATGATTTATAAACTCTTCCTTCATACACTTTATAAACCTTGACCAAGACATAGAAGTAATTTCTGCAACACACAGCTACACACTTTACAGAAATGCAGCCAAGGAATCCCCTGCTTTTTCAGACATTTTCATGCCGCCTTCTAAAACCACTAACAGACTAGAAGGACAAAATAGCAGGCAATTCCAGATATTCGAATAATATGAGTAATCTTGTTCAAATTTTTATTCAAGTGTTCCAAGGGAGAAGAGAAAATTCAAACCCAAACCAAGAAAACTAAAAAAAAAACAAACACAACTGCATCATATAGGAAGAATACTTTATGCTTTTTAAATACTGTTCCTTAACACTGCATTATTTGTAATGCATTTTCAAGGATTTTAAAACCACTGATAATTTTTTTCTCTCTAAATGGTTACATCTACAAGTCTTCAAGCAGTACTTTTATAATTATGAACACAGATGTGTTTTTAACAAAACACATTCAACTGCCAAGGCTGTGGAAAAGCAGTAACCAATGCTTAATACACTAGACAATGAACAAGGGTGTAGATCAAAGAATTTCAAAGAGCACCTGCTGCAGAAGCTAGACTGTCAGGAAGGCATTAAAAGCCATGAGAATTTAGGGAACAGTTACAGGGGTACAATATTTCTGTTAGGAAATCTGCTTTTGAATTTCCTCCACCTTTTCCCCAACCTTTTATTTCCAGTCTAACACTTCACTTCAACTTCTTTCTAATTTTTTGCAGAACTTTAATTGGAGAAAATTCAACATTTTGCAGTGGTAGGCTCACAACTCAGGAAACTCACAACCTCTTCCACCCTGCCCTCCAAAATTAAAACTAAATCAAATAAAATCAACTTTGTTACTTGGTATCTATTACCTAGAGGTAGCAATTTTTTCTCAAAATAACCTTCAGACAGAAACTTCTCCCATTGCTAAGATTAACTAGAGTCCAGTGGCAAGTCTTAGTACAATAAGCCAGTGAATCCCAGTGTCCTTTTTTACTGCTCCTGTTACACTTTTTGTTTCTCATACCTTTCCATGTCAGTGGAAATCAAAATTAAAGACATAGAATAAACATACTGATAACTCAGCATTTTAACCATCTTGAAATAAAATAAAACAAATGCTCCCTAGCTTTATTTAATCTCTCAGGTGTTCATAATTTTGTCTAAAACCTAAAGTCATGTCTACACAAAACAGAAATCTGCCTGTTCCTATGGTCTCCTCTGCTTCTCTGTGAGAGATCTGCTGAAAGACACTTTAACAATGCAAAGGCATGTTTCATGACAGCTACCAAAAAAAGCAACAGCAGTTTCAAAAATCAAAGAATGTTCCTTTGGGAAATCATTATTTGCATGTTCATAATGAATACTTAACTACACATCTGTGCAACCCTTTAGGTTTCTGTGGTAGGAAATGATCTTTTAAGAGGACTTTGCCAACTTCCAGCAAATACTTATACAACCTTTGCTAGGCTGAATAACAGCAAGCTTATCAGTTAGGTTTCAACATGATTTTAAATAGTTTATAAGAAGCCATGTGGTTAATTACTGACTGAACGGACCAGAGTGTTAGGCCAAAACTCCCTTAAAATCAGGGGGTCATTGCTGAACAGACATTTAATGAGGAGTTACAGTTTATTTCTTATAATTCATCTGTTAAAAAAATAAGCATTCAAACTCAGCATTGCATGCACTACAATACTTAAATAACAGGTTGGCTTCTAAAAAAATTCCAATAATTATATGCTGTTCAATTTATAGAGGACAAAACTGGTTTGAGACCATGACATGCACACACAGATGTCCCAACAGAGTACCTACTGTTACTATCTTAAAAAAAATACAGAGTAGCTATGGTGTAAGCAAATGCCCACTACTTAATCTGTCCTAACTCAGGGATCAATTTATTGAATATTGCTTCAAAATATTAAAATAGTGCTTTAACATTAACCATCCTTTATAATATATATCATACCCAAGTTTTGCCTTATGGTACAGATGCCTACACTAGCCTTCAGTCATAGTTTAAACCAGAAAGAAATAGGAATGTAAAGATTCTAAGAATCACACTGTGCTGCAGTGTTATCAGTGTTTAAAGTTAGCAATTGTTTTTCTTGCTAAGTGTATAAAACGCAATGCTATGAAGAGACAGATAAGTTCCTTTTTTAAAAATCAAGCTACAGTAATACAAATATTTATATGAAGACAGTATCAAAGATACTAATAATGAAACTGAAAACCTTTATGAGACACTGCTATGTTTCACATCCACCAAGAGCAGTCTGTGCATTTACATTAGATGTGAGGTATCTCTTAGGTAGTACAAAAACTTTAAATACTGTACTAAAGACACGGATTTCACCAGAGGAGGAGCTCAGTGAGCATTTTTATGTCAAGGAAGTTTTTCTGTCTGACCATTGAGGAGGCAGGGATGGCTCCAACAAGCTGACGGGTCCCTGCTCGGCTCCCTACCCATCCCACACACAGTCAGACCAGGTTTCCCTCTGCAGAATCTCAGAACTCTCACTCCATAAAGTAATTTACTCAGAGTGCAATAACACCGAAATAGCTCGAAGCGGTGCCTCCAGTGCCCTCGCAGTGCACAAGCAGCAAAGTCTGACTCCTGCTGCGAGCCCTCGGTCCTGCCGTGTCCCTGAGTGACCGGGCACAGCTCCCGGAGCGCTTCTCGGGGCAGTGTCGGCAGCTCACGACCTCTCGACCGGGCTCCCACCCAGGGCTCAGCCAGCAGCTGCATCCCCAGCTCCCTCTGCATGTGCTCCTCAACACCCACACCTCTGTTCTCCCTGGCTGCTTGCCTTTTCCTGCATCCTGACCAAGGTGCTGCGCAACGCTCTCCTCCAAAACACCGTCACCATCTCCGTTCATTTTGATTTTTTTTTTTCCTTCAAGTTCTTTGATTGTAAGAGAGAGGTTATTCAGCAATTTCACTGCTTTAAGTGGTTAATGAAATCTAATAACTAATAGTAATATACCCACAAAGCATAACAGTAAACTTCTTATAGACGTAGGGAATGTTGCATAAATTCCACTGCAACACTGAACAAAAAGGTTGAAGAGAGTAACAGAACCAAGAAATTATATTTACCACTGCCTTTCTTTCTCAAATAAGTCAAGGAAAGACTTGCAGGATCAAGACTGGAAAAAAAGAAGCTGTGGGAAAGTGGGATTAATAACAAGAGGCCTTACCTTTTTACCTTTTGTCATGAAGCTCATTGATTTTAGATAAAGGCATACAATCAAAGGTTCAACAGCTAACTGATAAGAGAGAGGTGATAGGATTAAAAGCTTGAGCAAAACTTAGGAGGATACTGCCAAGCTATTTCGTTAAAGGGACAAACAACTGATAGGGTATAAACAAAGGCTATGGAATTTAAGGACTTGGGCAATCTAGTAAATAATAAACTATTGCATTGTTTGCCACCGGTGAAAAAGAAAACTCAAAGTTTGATATATCAGAAGTCTGTCCATTGTGGGCTTGTAAACAAAGCTAAACCACAGAACACCAAGATTGTTGCTGTCATCTGGGTCAGCAGTTTATTCAACAGCAAGATCTGCAACCAAAGTGGGTGCTTCTGACTTGTAACACTACACACAGTAAGAGGACAGAAAACTTACAGATACGATCAACAAGATCAAGCTTTTTTCATGTACAAAGAGACCCCAAAAATTAAATAAAAATAAGTTTCAACAGTCATTTTGCAACTACTTATTCAGTACTCTTCAGAGCATCTCTCTGAACTGTATCTCAAATACATCAGAGTGGCGACTAAGTCTTCACACACAGGGAATGTCATGCAACTGATCATTCTGGGCCTTTGGGGACAGGGTAGAGGTGGGGAGGTGTTCATGTGAGTGTTACTTCACAGGTTTTTTGAACATACAAGCCAAAAATAAAAACTAATCTAAAGACAGAGGAAAAAGAGCAACTAAGTGGTGGTTTGAACTGTGTCTAGAGTAACCAGTATTTATTTCCTAGCCTCAAAAGTAACAATTTCTTACTAATCCAAACTGATATTTAAGGAAAGATTTCTAAAGCACATAAAACAGCTAAGTATGATTTTCATTTTTTAAAGTGCCCCTCACCCCACAGTTTTAGTTCAAATGAGAGGGACAGGCGCTGAACTTCCACTACTATTTATAGGAGCAGCAGGTGCTGGGCAACATCACAACAGTCAGTAATGTGTGCCTCAGGCACTCCGTAAAACAAAAGGAAACCCAAAAAATTGCTACATCAAAAGCAGTGAAATTAAGGCAGAGAAGCTGACAGAGAATGTACTTTACTGTGATAATAAAGCCCTCAATATATATAAGATCTTCCAATATTTGGGAAATTGCATCTATTGTTATTTTTGAAGCAGAAAACATAATTAAGATCTCATGCCTATACTCCTAAACTACACTGCTGATTTTTGCCTTTCAAATCAAAAGCTTCTGCAAATATAACTAAATGATACAGCTTCCTCCTAATTCCTTTACTAACAGTATTTCTCTTGCAGCTCATAAAATCTGTTACATGTTCAACTTTTGAATTTAATTTGCATGGTAATTGCAATAACAATAATACTTCATCATTAGGATAATATAGGCTAAGATCCTATGTAATTTTCACTTTTTAATGGAAACTCTGAGACTAAGAACACAGCTAAAATATTATATATTAATGTCAATATAGCTAATACCCCTCAAAATCCCACCAATTTACTTTTCACTGACAATGTTAAAGGAAAATGATTTATGCAGATCAATCACCTAGCTCATCAAGTCATTCACTGACAGCCAGCCTTCATCATTGCTATTTAAAAGGCACTGCTGACAGAAAAGACCGACTCTTTGATTAAGGGCTCTGTCTGGCTAACCTTTTATTTGAAGAATGATTGCTGCTGAGTGACAAATACTTTCCCATTCATTTCAAGGAAAAGATATTGACATTCAAATTCTTGATGTCTACACTGAACAGATGCCACTGTTGGCAAGTGGCTTGATAGCAACAGCAGGTACACTACTACTCTGGGGGGTGAAAAACAGCACCACTGGCTCAAGTTAAAGGCTCTCAACAAGTGAAAGCTACAGATCTCTCAGCCAAATCCTCTCTCTTCAACAGTTATCATCAAAGAACATCTGTTTGTTGTTTCTCCCTAGTCCTCTTCTTGAAAGTGTCCTAGCCTCACCTTGACCCCACTTCCAATTGTATTGGATGTTATTACTAAAAATAAAGAGAACTCAGCAGCAAAGTGACCCTTTGGTTGAGAAGGGCGTCCTCCCTTACACAACATCCCCAAACACCAGTCAGGGAAATCCCAAAGCAAGGGCTGCTGCTTCCGCAATAATGTGATTTCTGTTGACAGTAATAAGAAATGGAAGTTGCATTTGCAGTATCAAATACAAAATCAAAGCCAATATGTTTGTTACTTTAAGCTGATCCCTCTGTCACTTTCCACTTTATTACTTTATAAAAAATAAAAAAGGAGTGAGACAGGGAAAGAGGAGATGAAAGCTGGCCAAAAGCAGCTGCATGATAATGGGCAGTAAGTAGTGAATGTTCAGATCCTGTTTTGCACAGAATTTACAACCACAAGTATCCTAAAAAATAGTCATTAATTTGTTTTTCCAAATAAAAACTAGAACTCAAGATACGTACACCACATTACAGCTTTCAACATTAAATGTTTTTAAAATAAATCTATCACATGATGAAACATTTATTTCTTTACTTGCATGTTTCACAGATCTTAATCAGATTCAGTGTACAGATGCATACCACTGAAAAAAATTTCTTTCTAATGCTACTTGATGAGAGTTCCCCAACTTCTTTAGTACAAGCAGTAATGCATACAGAGATGTTCAAATTAAATTCAGCTAATAAATAATATGAACAATTCTCCCTGCCAAAGCAGCATTTCTCCCCAATTTCTTTTTGCCTAGGGTGTGGCATTGAGAATATTCTGCTACATAATAGAACTTAATATTTTCCTGATACTAAAACTAAATTTACTCTTCTGGAATATCACAGAACTCCTGTTTATGGAGCCATATTAAGCCATCAAAAAAAAAAAAAGATTCTCCACAGCAATAAACTCTTCTTGGAATTTTCTAATGAGGTAGCTCTGCCACATAACTTCACAGAAATACACCATGCAGTTAGCAAGGCTGGAGAGGAATACAGAGCCAACATCACTCCTGAAGAAAAGCATGGCTTGGGGTAGAAATCTTTGCTTTTCCTACTGTCCAAATAATTTGCTTCCCAGCTTCTTCCCAGTTCTGAAACTCACAACACAAGTTCAGCAGTACAGAAACAGAAGTTATCACTACCAGAAGAAAAACAAGGAAGCTTTGCAAATCTGGAGTGCCAACAACATTACAGGGGTAAAAAGACAAACTCACTTGACTCTCCATGCAAAAGAAAGAAACAACAGGAGGAAGGACAGAAGTGCACACCCTCCTGATGTCTGTCAAAGGTGGAGGTGGGTATATATATTACATATCTGTAAATACCATCAAGACTATAACTGCTATCTAATATTTCATTTCCAGTTGTTTACTAAGTCAGCAAATTTAATGGTTGTGGAAAAGATTCTGTGGTTGTGGGAAGTAACAAAACCAGCACACTTATTAATTTCTAAATTGATTGTTAGCTGTTTTGTGATTGTTAAATAGCTTGTTCTAACTATTAGAAACAACCAAACATCAAAACCAAACAACTTATATTGGAAAAATCTAGCATTAACAACCTGTGAGGGTTTGGTTGAAGACCTGATTCACTCTGCCTTCCTACCCCCTACAAGAAAAAACTATAGTGTAAGAATAGTTTTACTGGGTCAGAGCAAAAGTCTCTGTAGTCCAGCACCTTTTGCCCAAAAGTAGCCAAAGAGGTATGTCCTGCAATGAACATAGGAGGAGCCAATTGACCATAACAAAAAACAAAACAAAACAACAGAAATCAAGCCTTGTACTGTAGTTTCTTCAATTCCATGTGCACATACTCATAAAAAAATTATGGTTTTGTTCATGTATCTAATAATGGTAAATAAACACAGATTTACAATTGAACTTTATTTAATAAACTACTTGATCATACACGTTCTCTGGCATTCTTCCATTTTAAATAAAGATTAATCTGTGATAGACCTCTAAGGCTGCCACTGTAATCAAAAGAAAAAATGCTTTCAGGTTTTCATAGGCTTCTTCACATGTTCTAGTAGTATCTTCTTTTTTCCTTAAGCATATTTGAATGAACTGTTTGAATATGTTTACTCTTTCATCTCTACAGCTTTGAAAACTTCATACTTTGTATCTGATCTACAACAAAGCAATAAGGATTGCAGAGGTTGACAGCATGGACATAATTAAATACTACCATCAATGAACTGCCATGTTGAACAATGCTGACTTATAATGCACTTCAAGATCAACCATTTACATTTAAAACTATTTCCTTGAGAGGTCTAAAAAAGGAGCAGCTTAGAATTTTTTTTCATAAGAGGTCCACAGAAAAAGAAATCAATTTCTATGTAACTCAGTAATGAGTCCTGCTCTTTACCAGAAGATTTGGTTTACATACTGAATACACATGGAAAAATGTAAGCAATACTTTGTAGATGTCACCTCTAAAAAAAGATCAAGAGAAGAAAATCAAATCTACAGTCATTGCATTTACATAATCAGTGAAGTGTCATCACACTTACCTTTTCCAAGATGTACCATACCAAGCAACATAGTAAGTGATTGAAAGACAGAAAATTAACATGGAAATGAAGTAGCAACAAACAGCAATTCATAAAGGAATTCTCAGTATCATAAAAATACACTAATTATCCTAAACTTTGGATAAAATATTTTGACACAAAAAGCTTGCAATATGTATCAAAAATAGCATTAACCTCTTTCACATTTGTAAGAATGTTAGGCCAAAATAGAAATACATATAACATATATAAGTACAGAGAAGAGAGATTTGTAACAAAGCAGAATTACAGCTATCACAGCAGTTTGTGGATAAATTATTAGGTTTATTACTCCTAAAGTACTTTGAATAGAAGTGTTCCAGCTGTTACATCTGATCACCAGCACACTGCCAATTTTCTCTGCCAGATAGTCCTTTTATGCATTGGGGAACTTGTTGCAATTAAGGGATTTTCTCATTTTTTTACAATTCTGTGACTTACAAGGGTGTCTTAAAAATTCAATTGCATCAACCATATTCAGGTCCTTTTTTTTTAAATTCACTGCCTATGAAACAGAATGAAACCACCAAATCTATTTCCAGTGAGAAACCCAGGTTAAC
Organism: Lonchura striata; assembly: GCF_050655825.1. NCBI lineage: Eukaryota > Metazoa > Chordata > Aves > Passeriformes > Estrildidae > Lonchura > Lonchura striata. The sequence goes on from NC_140708.1 coordinate 19,272,521, forward strand.
ACTGTTCTAGTGATGCTTGCTGCATTTGTATGTTGCTGCTGGTACATCTGACAGCCAATAGCAACAGCAAACCTTACAGTATATTTGTGGAAAATCTTTGTCATGAGATGCTTTATGCTACAATAATCTCTCACTACCTTTGGAAACATATTTAAAATTGCAGGCTATTTTACCAAAAATAATATGTTTATTATTTTTTTCTTCAAAACTGCTCAATTTCTAAGAATAAATAAAAATCTAAGGCCAGAAAACAGGACATCTTCACTAGTGAAGATCTAATCTGGCAATATTCTAAAAGTTCTCATCAGTGAGATATACCTACTGAATTGCAAAACTGTGTCTTCATTACATTTACTTCTTCCACTCCACTCTACTGTATCTAAAAATGCATTACTTATTTCAAAAGGAATGGAAAAATGTCATCTACTACTAGAAGATGCAACAACACTACAGCTAGTAGAGTGTATGTAACAGTAGAGTAGGACACATGGGGGATGAAATGGGAGACTCAGGAAATTAAAACTGACTGTATGGAAAGTGCTTAAGTAGGTATGATTTATGTATTTGCTCAGGGTATTTAATCAAAACACCCATGAGGTTTTGATAGTTTTTTTGAAGAGTGACATACTCTAAAAATGATTATTCAGAATATGGTTTAAAAGACAGCACATGGAAAAAAAGCTGTCCTCCAATGCCCACCAAAACAGGCTTCTAAGAGAAGAGTTCACCCACCTAATCACTAGGGCAACTTCCTTCAGAAAACACTGGCTTTCCCTAAGGGCTTCCCTTCCCAGGGCTAATCAAGCCCAATCTTGTTTAGTTTGTACTATCTGACAAGATATGCTGTACCACACAAGGTGGTCTAGCAGATAAATTTAGAGCCCAGCCTAGAGCAACTCTGAGCTCCATTCCCACGTAGAAAATCAGGGAACATTCATCAAACAAAAAGTGAATTGGCATGCAGACACAAATGCCATTTCATAGACCTCTCCTACTTATTAAATATGCAACCTTCACAAGAGTGTGCATATTCCTCAGTTTTATAGCTCTGGACAATTTGGAAAATACCTTATATAAAGACCCACAAATGGACTTAACTGCTGAATCAATTCAGGACCAGAACTAGCTTCTCTTCTCCACATTCACCCATCCCCCTAATTCCCTGACATAAAAATGGTATCTACACTGCAGCCCTTCTGTACCACTTTAACATCACACGAGGGATCATCTGGCCACCAATCAGCTGCTCCAGTATGCACACAACCACTGCTATGTTACAATGCACATATGCAAACCCATAAATAAGGTGAGCCCAGTCAAAGAAAAACCTCCCTCCTTATCAAGCTAAAAAGGATTCCTCAATTTGTTTTAGCCACTAGTGAGTTATGATGAGTAATCAAAAAATCACTGTATCCCAACACATTCTTTCATCAACCTTCATTCACTGAACAAAAATCAGCTTAAACTGATTAAATAATTATTTTCTCATTTCTTTCATCTCGCATTTAAGAAAAACTATACACCTGCTCTGGGCTTCTAGGAACACAACAAGAGAGGAAAGATGAAAAAACACAGCAAAGTGTTTCCTTTAAAAGAAGCTGGAAATACATGTGTTTGCTTATTCTCAAGTGTACAGTGACAAAACAAAAAGGATAATGAGAGATGGATGGAGCTGGACAGAGACTAGACCCACCTCCTTTCCACAGGGGCATGAAGAGGAAATAGTCCCTCACTTCATCACCCAAATGAAGTGACATGATTTAAGAAAGGACAAACTTAAAGAGTTTTTCTTCATTTTGAAAAAGAGGGAAAGAAAACCCAAAAAATACAGAGGAGCTCTTTGTCAGGACTGACTACCATGTCTATCATGACTGTGGGACCAGACTAAGAAAAAAAACTGACTCAAGAAGCTGAAGGGAAACTTAACTGAATTCAAATTTTCCAGAAGTCACTGTTCTAAGCCTAAATTAGCATTTATGAGATTGAAGCACATAAATGTCTATTGACTATATAATTTTGTCTAGAAAACACACCTCCAACATCACTAATTAGGGAGCAATCATGTTTTACAGTACTGTGCAAAGTTTTTCTGCTTGCTTCTATTAACATCTGCCTCTGAGGAGTTAACTATTGACCCAGAGCATCAAGAACAGCTGCAGTTCTGGGAAGGCTGTGTTCAAACTGCAGGAGAGCAGAAAGGGTTGGCAGTGGTCCCAGAGGTCAGTTGCTAGAGCAGACAGTGTTGCAAAAGGCTGTCCATTGTAAGGCTCCGCACTCGGCTCGGCTCCCACCCGCCGGGTGCAGGACGGGCAGATGGGAGAGGCTGTGGGCACCCCAAGGAGCACCAGTGCCGTGGCACAGGCAGGGCTGAGCTCCACCAGGGCAAACAGCTTCTGCAGGGGCCCCACAGCACCCACCAAACCGTGGGAAGTGGATAAATAGCTGAAACAATGCCAGTTACTTCAAAATGAAATGTGAGCTACGTGAATAATGACAAGAACACTAATGGTTACTAAGAAATGACAAATTCATCAGAAATAGGGGGGGGAAAAACAACAGAGGAGCACAGAAAAGTCATTAGGAAAATATTATATATTCCAAAAATACTGCTTAATTGAAAGCTGAATGCAAATGAGTATCTGCATTTTAAAATCTGCATATGCAAAGTGTTGGCTTGTCAGTACAATCCCTCTCCCCTTTTGCTCCTCTGCAAAAATAGTCCAGGACTTTGACTCAGACCTGTACAGGATCAGTACTCAGTACAGAAAGGAGTTTGCAACCAGTTTTAACAAGACTATATTTTTAGCTATCAAGTCCTGATAACAAATTATTCTGATGGCCAAGTATTAAATATCACAGTGGCATGCTTTATTGTGAAATAATAAAAGTAAAACAGTTTTCCATCCATGCTGGTTTTCTCATTTTCTTTTTTAGAATATATTAATTATTAACAAAACACCTCACATCAATATTTAGCCTTATGTGAAAGCATTAGATGTCTTTCCAACTTTCTCAGTATAAAAACATTTTCCTCCTATTAGCTATAACCACTTTTGGATATATTTTTGTACTCTGGAAAATCTCCATAATGTATGGTTCTGTGAAATAGGTCACCTCAAAGTCTGAAGCTAAAACAAAGCATCAGCCCATAGCAGATTGTTGGCTTGTCCCTATTTTTGTTGACATTAGTAATGCTAACAACTGAAAACATTTAAATGCACAGGTAGCATTCTTTTACTTAAAAATTACTTGTCTCAGAAAAAGAAAAAATACAACTACTACAGCATAAAAAAAAAGCTGACTATGCAATCAAAAGCCCAAAGGACCCAATTTCTTCTTAAAGTGCCTGATGGACATCGTGACAGTCTGATTACCTTCTACCACCAATTTTTGGAACATGTGAAAAATACTGTATGCTTCTGGCTGGTATGTGGTCCAAGATGACTCATAAATCTTCCTTTATCTCCTTCGTGGTGTTAGCAGAAAAGGATGAGTTGCTTTTTTCCATCTCATTCACATGTCTTTCTGTCTGTTACCCGTGCCCTTGAGCAAAGATTACTGATGCCCTGCCTTTGATATATGACACATCACATACAGCAGCTTTTCATCAAGTGAATTAACCTGAAAAAATGCAAACCTACCTGCCAGTTGCTTCCCAACTTCCCACTATTCCTTTGTGTACCTTCTTCCTAACATGCCACACAAGGCATGAAAGAACAAGGTTACCAGTCAGAGCAAATTAAATTGTCATTCAGTGGACACTGACATAATTTATCGAAATATACTAACTTAATATTTACCTTCATAACTGATTCAAATTGTAAAGTATACTTTTCATCATACCATAGCCTGAAAAATGTATCTATTTAAAAACCAGAGGATGAACTATCTGCTCAGATCACCCTAAATTATTGCTCTGAGTCATATGTAATAACTGCAATTTATGTAATGCATTACTGATACAACTCCACAAACATTTCTGCCATGTTAATCCATACGGTAGGATTAGTCAGTATGTTGCATATGTTGTTTTGTTCTAACAATTTAAAATATGCTTTTTACATAGAAAAATCATTAATATCTTAAAATACTCTTTTCAATGGTTGAGATGTACACAGTAAGTATTTTTATTACATGAAACAAAAAACCACATTATACTTTTTCCTTCAGAGGGTTCTTTTAAGAAATGAACCTGTGGGTGCTCTCTTTTCTGCATATGCCTTTAGTCTTACATTTTGAAGATGCCATTAAGATAAATACTGTGCTGCTAATTAGCAAGATTCACACACTAACATCTTTGAGACTTTATTTATGCTTGGGAATTTTTTTTCTGCTGTAGATTACATTGTAAGTGCAAATTTGAAAGTGGTTACTGACAGGATCTCAAAGAAATTTAACTACAGGACTTCCTAAATATTCCAGTGTTTTTAAAACAGGATAGTAACCTCCCAATATAACAATGCACTTGAAAAGATACATACTGCATTTCTTATAAAAGTTTTTTATCAAAATTGTATTATATCTTCTAATGAAGGCAGTGAGTGAAAAATATAAACATTGATATATATTTTCCAATGAATTGGCTTAAGAGTAACATGTTAAAATAGGATTAATGGCACAAAGCATGTACTATATAAAAATAGCCTGTAGAAAAAAGCATTAAGCAATTACAACTCTAGCACTGAAGGCTCCAATATTATAGGGTAATATTTCCTTAATGTTAGACTTCATTAACCCTAAGATAATCTCTCATAAATTTTGCTGATTTTTAAGGAGAAAAAATAAATTATGTTTATTAAACTACTGAATATGTTTATGAAAACAAGACATAATCTAGTGCTATAAACTTCTTGTCTTTATCTGAATAATCAGGAAGCTCATAAATAAAATATCATATAACAAAGTGAGTGTTAAAATTCATTACCGTAATAGCTATGCTCATGATCTATTTCATTAACACTCCTCCTTTCTTTGAATAAATGGGTTCTTGGGTCTACCAGAGCAAGGCCATTTACAAGACAAAATACTAAGCTGCTTTTTCTCATTTTCCCCTTATCTGTTCTATTCCCAACTTTCTAAATTAATTCTTCCTTTAAATCTTATTGTTCCTTCCAATGTAACTCACAGCACATTAGAGAAACTTGAAAGAAATATAAGCAAAGAAATGGGTCTGTGGAGTATAAGTTAATTAGGAATCTAAGTGACTGGTGATGAGACTTGATGGCATTTGGCTATGGAATTAATTTAAGAAGCTTAAGTTCATTTAAAAATAAAATATAATATACAGGAGTTCAAAAGAAGTCACACTCAAAAACACCACACTAACGTTCCACCCCCAGCACCAGCCAAAGTTAACAATATACGATGGCACACCAATTTTATCTCAAATATTTCTTCAAATTAGCATGAATTAAAAGAGCCAGTAGCTGTTAGAGATGCAGAAATACAGAGGCATAAAATTAAATATTAGCAATTGTAGAAGTCACCATCTGCAATCAAGCATTTAACTATGGGATTCAACTTAACATCCTACCCCTTAATAACTCAGTGCAGAACCTACTTTTCAGTCCTCACAGCAACAGACATCTTTCTATCCATCTTACAAAATAAAATAGTTTTGTTTTCCTCTCACAGGAAAGGCACTGATGCAACCACAACAAACTGCAAAGGGACAGAGTCTCACATCTTGTGCAGGAACGCAGGCACTGGCAATCAGAGCATCCCAATCCAGGAAGAAAAGCAGCAGCATCTATGAGGAAAAGCTGAAAAGTGCCCTTAACCCAGTGAGTACTTAAGTTGCATTAAGTTGCTCACTTCCATCCCAGAACTTCGAAGAGAGGGTACAGTAACTTAGGTACTCTAGGCCTGTAAAGTAATTCATACAGCTTTCCCTTACACTTTCAATAGGTAAATTTGCCACCAGAGGACACTGGTTTATCAAAGGAAATTACATTAAAAAAATGCAGTGTATTTTATACCTTTTATCAGACCAGCTGATAAAACTGCAGAAAACAAAAAAGGAAGCTTTGCAGGCTTTCCTAACTTATTGTTTTTCAACTTCATCAACTAGATAAACAATATATCGCAAATTTTAATAGTTTTCATGCTAATATTTAACCTCAACAATCTAAAATTGATTATCATTATAAAAATCTTAATGCAGAGCAGCAGGTTGCCATAGCAGGCCATAACATACAACACAAGAGCCTATCTGGTGAATTCTTTGATCATATTGTTTTTCCTATCACCTTCATCAGCCCTGTCTGAGCATATGAGTCTTGTAAAGCTTTCCCCTGAATCCCATATCAGATCTACCTGCATTCAAAACCACGTGCGTGGCAGGGGTTTGCCTTCTCTTGTCGAGGAAGTACACAAGTGGTAGGGCAGAGATTAGAAATATGCAAACACAGTTTAAATATCAACAATGGTTTAGATGATTAGGCAGAAACATATTTTGGTAGTGTCCATTTCACATAGAGACAAATACCTGAATCCCCCCAAAAGCTTTAAGGGTCACATTTCAATCAGTGTCAAGCAACACTTCAATTATGGGAACTCCTGAAACCCAGGACTACAAGGCAAGATGCAAAATCATCAGTATCATTTGTTTTATTAGCATAAAAAGATAAAATACTGGGTATATTAGATAAAGCATTAATAAATTATTAGAAGCTGTTAAAAGATATTATAGATAAGCAGTATGTGCATTATTGATAAGTAATTTACTGGGCTGTATAACCAGTTGGTATAATGGATTGTTATCCATTCAATTTCTAATGCTCTGAACTAGGGATGTCTCCTAACATAGATGGGAACACATTTTCTTTGTTTTTAATAGTGACATTAAAGAGCTAAAAGCAGCAACAATGTCTTCAGGAGATGCCAATGTTTCTCTTAATGATGTACATGGTGGTTTTTCCTGCAGGTTTAGTTTGCTCTTTTGGAGGGATTTTTTACCAATCACATCTCCAGCAACAATATTCTGCCTGTGGAACAGTTCAGGGCTGAGTACCAGAGTCTCCACAAACCCAGTATGGGCAGTGCTGGTCTGCTTGCTTTGAAATAGGAGGAGGCTGATCACTGTGCTGAGATCTCACCAAGGGCATTCAATTGTTTCTTTACTCAGAACCATTCAGAAACAGCCAGCACCACTTAAAACACAAGGAGCCATGACTTAAAGGATGCATCTTTGCATGCAACTAATATTCATCACAAGTGTAGGTGGACTTGCATGTAAGTTGGTCAAGAGTTCTGCAGGGAAAGAAAGAGAACTGAGCTGTCAGTGCCAAATCACAGCTGATGAAAGAGTTAACCTATAAAACTTGGCTGTATATCTCATTGGACACACAAAGCAAACAGAAAAGAAAAAACATCAGAGGGAATGCTTGCATTAAAAATATGATTCTAAAAAGATTTCTGATCGCTCGTGATGTGTAATAAGTCATCTGTCTGTCTTAATAAAGAGAAGTCATTATTTACGAGTGAACTAATACCAGTAGCTGTGACAGGCAAAACCAAAAAAGCCCATAAAAATATAAAATAACTGTTCTATGCAGTTAGGCTAAAAGAGAACACATTCAATGTTTTAGATGAAAAAGCACTTAGGCTTACAATCTGTTCAAAGACAAGCTCCATTACAAGTTTGGAGCTGAAACAAAGAGCAAGAACCTTTCCTTCATACCCAACTCTTACAGGAAAAATAGAAAACATGTCATTTTTAAAGCAGGAAGTGATAGGAACTTGTTTAATGCTTTGGATTGATACCTGTGGGTATTATAATTAATGTGGCCTTTCAGATAAATGTACTAATGTTCCAATACTACATCATCCTTGGATACTGTAGCTTAAATAATCTCCTAACCATATAAGGGAGCCTAATTCAGGTTTCCTGTATCCATTATCCATGTCAGCTGTTTTCTCAGGTAATTCAATGTTCATGCAGGTGATGCAGTGAAGTGTCATGGAACCAGAAAAGAGGACACCACTAAACTGCTTTGCTGTATTATTTTTCCATGTCAAACACATACAGGTTTTACCATTATTAGAACAATCCTTACAAAAATAAAGCATTGAACAAAAACTATCTCTAGGCAATGTGACCAAAACTATATTTGCAATGTCTTAAACAACACAGGATTTATTTATTAATATTTTTAGAGTATTAGTCTCCCTCAAACCCAAAAAACAAAAAAAACTTCATTTAATTAAAGTATATAAAACCATATTTGTGTTTTATGTTTTAACTTTTTAACTTTTGTGAAATAAATTTAGATACTAGTGATTATCACGTCCAATAACTCCACAAACCTAGTAGGATATAGAACATTTTTCAAAATATTAAATGTATCTAACATGAATAAACACTGAGATTACAGGGTTTTTTCCTTGAAAAACAAGTTATCAAAAATGGGAAGTAGTTTTGTAAAAATGTTGTTTCAACTTTCAAATCAGTGACTAATAAGAGAATCTTCAACTCCCTCTATAAACTTGCAATTAAAATAACAAAAATAATCACAAATAAACAATTATTTATATTTAGTTAATTTTACTTGACATGAGTTTGAGCCTACTTCTGTTATTTATTTTCCATACATGTTTATCAGCAAATTTTAATATATTTTTTTCTGATAAAAATCATGCTTTTTATGTTTAGGAATATTGCAATACTTCAATTTTCAGAATGAGCAAGATCAGATTCCTCCTAGTCACAAAGCAAAGCCTAAAAGAAGAGTATAAAATAACTTCCAAAGCAGATATTTAATCAAGTCACTGAGCCATTGCTCTAAATTTATGTATTAAATTTTAAAAATAGTTAACTTAGAAAGAATAAGCAAATGGATGTATTATCTGGTGAAAAATTCTACTGAACAGTTACGAAATGTACTAGTTGATCTCACATGAAAAATTTTTCTCAGGTGATTCCAAAAATTGTTATCCAACAAGAAACTTATATTTTCTAGGAATTCTGAAGGTTGTTAAGCTTTGGGAGGAGCAGCTTCCTTTAAGGATTCAAGATTGAGCCAATACTACAACTAAATCCCTCTTACAAAACCAGAAAACTTATTTTAATTAACTAAAATTTTCATCGTAATACTGATTTTAGCTTCTTAATTGAATTATTTTTTTCTGACATCATTTTATTGCTAATAAATAAAAACATGAAAAACTAAATTGCATAATAAAATATGAAGGGATTACATACATACAGCATGAAGTAGCTCATACAGTTATGGGCTATTCTGCCCCAAGAGAGGCCTGCAGTATTTTATGTTCAGTGAAAAAATTAAGAGCAACAGGGAAAAAAAAGTTAATATTCTTCCAACAATTAATAACCACATTCCAGAAGCACATTCTAAAAATAATACTGTTTCTCAAAAATTAGAAAAGCTGTAAATCAGTAGCACTAGCAAGCACAACCATCTTTTCTTTAGTGATTTATAAATAATTAAAGTAATTATTGGTAATATCTCTTATGTCATTTAGGCTCTTCAAGATTTGACAATTACATAACCAAAAGAACCAGTTGATTATTGCAGCTATGAATGCCCTAAATGATTTTATCATCAACATTGTTTAACAACTCACTAAAAGCTAACAAAAGTAACTTTTACTTACAAAAAAATAAAAAATTAAAAAAAAAACCAGACAAAAAACCCACTTTAGAAATTTAATGGAAAATATATAAACCAACCATTTGAAGTGTAAAAGAAATTGATTTCTCATAAACCTAAATTCCATTTTGTTTCATGAACATGTATTTTTGTTAGACATGTTCAATGCTCTCTGGCACAAAGTGATTCTTGGGGTGTCCTGTCCAGGCCAGGAGTTGGATTCCATGATCCTTGTGTGTCGCCCCAGTTCACGATTCTATGAAATAAGTGCCGCAAGCTTGAGCTGAGAGCACAGACTTGTTTGTCACATGCATTAGATGTGAGATGAACACCAAAGCTGAAAGGAGCTTTGCGAGGACATTTCCCCTCACAAACGTGAGCCATGCCTGCAGTTCCCTTTCAAGCAACATTTGGGCACACTCGGTGGGACAAGCAAGGCAAGGAAGAGGCAGCACAAGGTTGTTCACAGCACTGACTCCGAGCACTGATTTGTCTCATCTCAAAATGCCAGCAAAAACAAAATTAAGAAAAAACCCAAACACATTTAGAAGCAGCTGAAGAAACATCATTATTCTCTACAGCCTATATACCTAGATAAACTCAGTCTGGCATTTCGAAACAACTCTGTTTTATCGAGGGGTTCTCTAGGTTCCTTATCGTGGGCCATGTCTCTTTTTACTGTCCTGTCCCATGTGTCTTTTAAAATGGTTTCTAAAGATGAATGTCTTGAAGAGCAGCATTACTCTGGTATAGCTGGAGTTTGTAAGTAAAATGGGAAGCTGGGCACCAGAGCAAGTGTGTAAGGGAGCAAGCACAGAGGAGAGCAAAGTAAACTTGTGTTGTGGTTTAACCCCAGCCAGCAGCCAAGTCCCACACAGCCACTCAGTCAGCTCCCAACCAGCAGAACTGGGCAGAGAATTGGAAGGGAAAATCCAGAAAACTCATGGGCTGAGATAAAGACACATTAGTAGGGAAAGCGGAAGTCATGCATGTATTTGCCTTGAAGTCAAAGCAGGCATAGTAATTTCCAGTTTTCAGCCTAAACCCTACTCCAGGACTTGTGTACCATGTTAAACAGTTCCTATATTTTACACCAAGAAAGTGGGTGTTTGTGATGTTTGTTCCTAACTCCTCTGCATAAACACTCCCAAGATATGTGCATCTGCAGATGGCAGTTTAAGGAATGTAGGAACCTTTCCTGATGGGATGAATAGATTTAACAGCAGTGAAAACATTACTGCAAGTAAGATTCTTCATTTTTATACACTACTGTGTATTTTTTATGATTCGTGTCTAAGATCCTGCTAAATATTTAAACAACAATACAATATCAGTAAGTAAACTCTTTAAATCAGGCATCCACTATACTGTATAGTGGGAACAGATGTGCTCTTATTAAGGCTATATTGTAACTCAACAATAATTTGTCATATTTGACATATTGTTAGATTATGTGCACCTGCCAGAACTGTAGTAGCAATTACAAATGATATACATACCACTTTTATTTTAAATACCTAAACAACTTATGTAGACGTGAATACGATGTATGGAAAAATTGTAATTTCCTAAATGTCATCACCAAACAACACCTAATGTCTCACAATTTCTTTTTATGTATATTTTATTATAGCGCCCAACTGTTTCAGCACTCTAGTGGCTGGACTTTAATGTGGTTCAAGCAGCCCCAAGTAACATCACCAAATGTTTAACATCTGTGAAAATTGGACCAACAAATGCTCATATTTTCAGTAGGTCATGCTGGCCAGCTTTCATTAACAATTACTTTAAACTTCAGTTTTCTTTATAGCTTTTTAATTCAGGAAGGACATGCAAAGTTCACCTTAGTTAAACTGTTAAGTTTATTGCAAACTTATATAATATTACTTTTCAGAATATTTAGAAACTTTTTAAAGTTTCTTTTCCTTCCCCAAAATTTGGATCTCGTTTAGTTCACCCATTATTTTAACACAGGGAAACAAAACTTCTGATTAGGTCTTAAGAGTTCAGCATATTTTCAGAATAGGGTCAGAATCTCCCTGCTTTTACTTCCTTTACTTTGCTTTTCTTCTTCCCCCCAGCCCATCTACAATTTTCACACCATATTTAGAATTTACTTGCAAAATTACTTATTACCATGGATATATGGTGATTCCATAATGATGAACTATTTTATCTTGAAAACTCTATTCAGAGTTTTGAATTTTTCTACCTCCTTTATACCTTTAGCATAATGCAAAGCTTTAAATTTGTCATAGGGTTCTAAATCAAGGATTTTCACTATAGTGTTGGACAACCCAGTGGGAACATGGAGAGTAGAACCCCAGGATGTAGGAATCCTAAGGATTTCATTTTGGTGCAGGTTCAGTGCTGTAATGTGTACAACTACCTAATCCTTAAATGAACATAAGAAATTCTTAAATGTGCATAGCTCATGGAAAAAGGAAAGAAAGGATCCTTGTGTAATAGTATAAATATAGGAGAGCATAGTTAAAAGGCAAAGATACATAATCCCTTTTGAAGCTCAAAAAACCTCAGTAATTTTAAAATAGACGAGAGGAGACATCACTGATAATCTCAGCATTGCCTACATTACCCCTGCAAAATTAATTAATTTATTATCAATTAACCCTACTAAAATCAAAATGTTTTTTCTCTCATCACAAACTCCACAATTCCTGCTGTAGCCTTTTTGAAGGAAATACAGGAAATAACTTGCAGGAGACCTGCTCTTAATAATTTTTTACAGGTTTTAATAATATTGTCATCTCTTATTCCTTTCTCCAGCAGGAATCCTTGCTTTTCAGTATATTATAACTCTCCACATTCCAGTAAGTGCCATTTTAATAGCATGTTGCTAAACACTTCTGTTTCAGAGGACCAGAGAGGAAGCTTTGATAAGGATAGGTGGGAACTAATCTCTCTTTGCCATGCCTACAAGCTGTACTGAGATCCCACTCTATAGATTCTGCAGTGCTACAGCCACAATCCCTGACCCAGTAATAGCTTTGATCTTTAAAGGGAATTCAGAGCACACTGCTCCCAACCCATCAAGTGATGCCAAGGAGCCACAGCCTCTTTCTCTAGCAGTTAATTACAATAACAGGCCATTGTGAGACTCAGCTTTGCTTGAGGACCTCAGAGCCACACATCCAAACTGGGATCAACATTTAACACACAGTTTGTTATAGTGGCTTCTTTAGTGTCTCTCCCTTCTATTATTTATAAAGAGTCCTAGTGCACAATCATTGGAAAGGTAGGTGAATACAAAACTCATTCTAAAGAGGATGAAGGTACTTCATTTTATTTTGGAAATGTTACATTATGTACAAGTTTATACGAAGAGCTTTATAGACTGAAATGATTTACGATTAAGGTGCATATTGATTATAATCTCCAGTTATTTAAAAGGAGACCTGTTTACCCCACAGCACTTAATAAACTGTGACATGTTTCAGCTTAACGGTGACACAGGTAAACAAAAGTTACTGATCTACCCAGCGAGTTATAAAACTTGTAACACGCTGTAAACAGCTCTGTCATTTTATTTAGCATATTGCATTGCATGAGCTGCTTTATTTACCTAGTGGTAAATCTTTATGTATCAAAAATGCTACAGAAGGCACAACAAATAAATTACAAACAGACACTAACATCTGACTAGTTAATCAAACAAATAGGACATATAACAAAGAAAAAAGCTATAAATATTGACAACAAGCTGCTTCAGTCACAAAAACATTCAATACTTCAGTTCTCAAGTGTGAGTTTTATATCAGTCCCCTGGAAACAGTTTGTATCCTCCAATAAATTTTTACAGTTGATTCACCTGCCTGATACCCTTCAGCCATTTCCTTCAGAAGCTGTCAAACCCGCCAACAATAATATATGGCCCGACCAACAAGAACAGCTGTAGCCATTCTCTCTGCTGGTTCCTGCACCCTGTTCTGCATAAAATAATACATCAAGATTAATTGATTTCCCATCAGTCTCACAGAACAGAAAATTAATTTTCATGTAGCTATTTTCCCCAGCATATGAATTTTGAACATGGCAAGTAATTTAAGTTTTTAATTATTCATAAGTAGGAAAAAAAGAAAAAAGAAGGAAAAAAATCACAACACAAGATAAAGTGAGCCCCTGAAAGCCCCAAGGCCATGGCCTGGACCTTGATTTGTGCTGAGACAACAATAGCATTCACTAATGCCTATATAAATAATATATGTATTAACATATATCTTTGTACAACACCAATTTCTCTCACTTTGACCCAAGACTACCAGGTCATACAGCAGCAGTTTGTCACAGACTGTACATGTGACATGCTACAAGGCAAACATGTAATGTGTCAGCCATACTGGATTGACCCCGATTGCCTCCAGAGCATGAACACACCTACGACATAATGGGAAGGTAATGGTCAGTGGCTGAGGGGAGCAAAACTTGCTAATCAGCAGGGTGTCATATCTCAGCAAACCTTCTCTTTGCAGGTGACATTGACTCGTGCAAGGAAAAATGCTAATGGAAAATTAAACAGAATAATCTGTCTTGCTCAAGTTAAATCTTTTCCAGATGACTGCTAAACCCTTAAAGAAAAACACAGGCTACTTCAAAGATAGTCAGATGTCATAAAGGAGGCAAATTTAAGAAAATCTCATTAGCTAAGGTTCAAATATCTATAAACAGACATTGTCACAAGTTGAAGAATAGAATTTGTAACCATGAACAGAGGCCAGAACTGTACAGGTAAATAGCCATAACTCAAAGCATTCATTATAATAATTTGTGATGAACTACAAACCATTCATTAATTATTTAATGCAATGAGTGATCAATAAGTCTCAGATTGGATTTCTTATTTTAAGGGGGAAAAAAGCACACAACTTCCACTTCCATGTGTGCAATGCTCACACAGGGCGTGGGGTTAAGGGAAAATTGCAGCATGAAAAAGTACCCATAAATTCAAAAGGAGTGTACAAATGCCAAAGGCATATCACTGAAAATACTCAACCAAGGTTTGCTTTTGAAGATTCGTTTTTCCTTGAAAAGTTCTGGGAAGCTTCATTTTATTAGTTAAGCCTTGTTAAAAAGCCCCAAACTTTGACAAGGTGTGCAAAGTTACTCCAGAGGAAAGATGCTTACCTCTATCAGTGGCACTAGATAAATTCACAAGGGTGAAAGTCTCAGAGAACTCAGTAAAATAACAGGAGGAGGCTGTGACTATTTTGGGGTATATATTTTGATGAAATGTTAAACAGTGAACACAAGGAAGTGTAGCAACTGCCACAAGTGTGGCAAAAATGCTCCATTCAGCTAGAGCCCCTGTACTGGATAAGAACCTGCTTATTGTAGGGCTGAGCATTGGGTCACACCAGCAGCTCTGTATTTAAGATTCTTCCAGTATTTCAATGCTAAAATAATTGCCAGTGTTTTTTCAAAGGCTGCTTATTTTCTTATTCAGGCTGAAAAACAACTAAAATTCAGCATATCTACATTTGTCCTTTAAAAGCAAGTTTTGAACAAGAATATTAAGTTCTATATTCATTACTACAAAACAGGTTTTCAAAACAGGAACCTGAGCTCAGTATCTTCTCAACATATCCCCAGTAAACCCAGTAAACCAGTTGTTTAGATGGAAAACAGACTTTTGTCTTTAAGAAGTGACACAGGTTAAAGGCCTTTATCTTCCATATGTTTACCCTTGCAAATATATGGATATCTAGTAATAACAAAATTATCAGCAAACAGGATCAAAATACATATGCCATGCACATTCCCTGGCAATTGAATTTGTTCAGTGTCCTGACACATGACTGCTTCCAAGAAACTATCCACTGAAAATAAAATAAAAACTACATTTACTTCAAAAATGTAGAGAAAGTTTACATTGCAAAGAGCTAAATTATTCAGAACTATAACCTATCTTTTATTGCCACATTCAAAAAATAGTTGCATATAGCTTTAAAGTTCCACTGAGAAAAAAAAAGTATTGAATTTTAAGGGGAAGGGCTTTAAAAAGTTGCCTTTGATGGATTTGGGTTTTGTTATTTCCTCTTCAAATTGCAAAATGATTAAAAGAAATGGTACATTATACTTAGTAATTTCAACCATTCTACAACTCTGTCTTGCCCACTTTTTCATGTCACATTTATCTGCAGTTGTCCTCCTAATATTTACTTTTTTTTCTACCCTTTCATTACGAAAACAACCTTATTGAGAACATAATGAGATCATAATGTTCACCACTAAAATACGTTTGTCGTCCTGTAAATGAAATGCATAAAGCAGGGAAGGGAAAAATATCCAACTAAAAATCCACATACGAGCAAAAACCCCTACAACTTTACAAAGTTGGTACTGCTGCTACAGATACTGTTCCTGGCACAGCTTAAAGGTCTTTGTTTCTGTAAATTCAATCGAGTGTTCCTATTTCTAAGTCTAGCAAGAGGTTCTAATTATTGTTAGAAGCCTAATTAGCATTTAGTATTACATTACAACAACTGCAGCAAAATTGTACCCGTTCTCCAATAAACAGTATTCACAGTGTGCAATCAAGCTGCTGTACGATGCAATGAGAATTAATAGCACTGCACGACAATGGTAAATCCTACAACTCCCGCTGTGTGTGTTTAATAATTTTTCACTCCTTCCAGATTGTTCCCATCAAGCGCAATTCCCAAGATCCTAATCAGCTTTCCTCCCCATCAATACTACATAGAGATCTGAGCACTGAAAATTATCTGCAATTTCAAAAAGTGCTTTGTTGCATTATTAGGCCACTGACCTAAGAGGTAATGGGTAAATAGTTTCTGAAAAATGTCCAAAGCACAACATAAATTAAAGATTATGGTCTTGCCTGCTGTTCTTACCAGAGCTGTAACTGCAAACTCTAACAGTTTTTACATAAAATCCTTAACTACAGTGTTATTTTTTTACACAAAAATTAGTACAAAGATGACAAGGTTTTTATATTTAAAGAAGTCCCTTTGCCATATTTTTCACAAATAACACAAAGTTGGAGAGCTGTGAGCACCTTGTAAATGTATTGCCCATGTATCTGCACACAGAGCACTCAGAGAGCAGCTACCATAGTTTTGCCTGCATTCATTCAAGCAGAATACGTGAGTCACTTCTTGAAAGAGGTGCACATACTGAGCAGTACATCTAGAAATTGAATCAGTCTTTGGTCTTATTTTTTAGCCAAAGCAAGCAATATAAATCCTTGTCAGAATACTATATTGTGATGGTCAGATAAATCCAAATTTCACCACTTTTCCTTAAAGCATATCCATCTCAGACATTTCTCTGACAATTAAGATTAACTTAATACAAATACAGAGGCATTAGAGGGGCAGCTTACTTCTAGAGGGAAAACACAAAATGCCCCACTGATGCATTAGCAAGGTCCATCCTCCAAACACCCAGATAAAGTGACTCCCTTCCTGTACAGAACTGTAGCAGTGGCAGTGGTGGGGCACTAAGGGAGCCAGACACCTCACTCACAGGCCCAGATGCTGGTAACCGCACACCAATAGATATTTGAATATTATGAAAGGAGTTGTAAGTTTGGCAAAGCGCTCCCTCTGGCTTTGTCACAGTAATTTGTTTCAGTTAATGGAGTTTGAGCCTTTCCCCATAATCACTATCCCTTATTATGGAAATCTTATCTGTATAATAAACTCATCTTCCCACAAGGGAGTTCTCCCTTCCTTTCACAGTTTGTCAGTGCCAGTACCATTTAAGTTTTACTTTGTAGTCAGAAAGTAATTTTATTTTACCTAGTTATCATGAGTTATAAAATGCTGTGGTATTAATTATCAAATATCACTATGTCTGACAAAATGTGGCATTATTAATGTTCTTTAAGCAAAAAGAGGATTTGTTCATTATTTTACCTCTCCCCCTCAAAAAAAAAAAATTGCAAATTTATTCTGCAGTAATTTGCATCTGTTTCTGATGAGTTGATTTCAAGGATCACGCTTGAAAATACACCACGTTATGACATATCTGGACACAGTAGAAAGCATGTGGCACCAAAGGGACAGAAGAGCTTGAGGGAAAGACAGAAATAGGGCATAAGGGAAAAGTTAAGCACAAGCTCAACTCTGGTCTGAGATGTTGATAGTTTTTAAAGAAAAAAGCACACAAAGTCCAATTCATGCCAGTTGAATGGGAGATACACAAAGCAAAATGAGGAATTCCATATTTTTTGGTTAGGCAGAGCAAACTGCGAACTCCAACAAAAAGCTAGCACCAAGCTCTTTCTTCCCAGCTGGCAGTGTTAATAAACACATAATCTGTGAAATGTGAAGGCAGCTTCTCCTTCTCAATGGACCCACTTGAAAAATGCAGACTTTTCAGTCCAGCCAGTAAAGCACAGTTTTCCTGAACATTTTTGAAACAGCCTACTTTGCTAAAATTAATTACATGTATCTGCAGAATAGAACATTTTGTTTCCATACTGTAAGTTG
Source organism: Lonchura striata (assembly GCF_050655825.1). Lineage (NCBI taxonomy): Eukaryota > Metazoa > Chordata > Aves > Passeriformes > Estrildidae > Lonchura > Lonchura striata. The sequence goes on from NC_140708.1 coordinate 19,290,603, forward strand.
AACACACAAGAACAGCTTGATCCTAAAGGAGGTGGGGAAAAGGGAGATTCCAAATATGAATTCTTCATGAGGAACATGACAATTGGTGGCATTCATTTTGGTTGCCACTGAAGATGTCACACTATTAAATGCGACTACAAATAAAATGCTGAGATAGCTTTATCTAATGTAACACAACTGTAGTCTTTGTTGCACAGCTAAGGATTATTTGCTCTTTAAGTCTTCCTCTTTGGTTTTTCCTCTTCAGAAAGCCCATAAATCCAACAAATTTACACCTCACAAAACCAAAAATCAACATAACTGATTTTAGTATTAGCTGTGGATACAAAATCTGTGACAGCCAGATGAGAACATTGGCACAATTTTTATTTCTCCTTGGCAGCCATAATCCACAGTTGTGTTGGTGACTTTGAACTCACTTCTTGGACATCAATTTGTGTGACTGTTGATGAGCTCTTGAGGCAGCTTTGTCCATTACATATGAGTTTCTTTTCATTGCATGTTCAAAATTTGCCTGTCATTCAGTATTAACTCTTTTTTTGCATATTCTCTTCTTTTGCCTTTAAATTGGTATATCATCCACAAGTTTAAAGCTTTTATATAAAATCAGGGGTGCCTGATTCATTTCTTTTAAAAATATGAACCCAATAGACATAATCCAGAATCTCTGGTTCTGAACTGGGTTAGCATATGTTATATTTGATTTGTATTTCTATCAGTATCAACCCAAGCATCCTTATACGCACCAGCTATGAACATGATTTATAGCAAGTCATTCAAGGGAAAGCATATAGCTTCCCTTCACAATTTGACGTTATCAAGATTACTTCAGAAGCTGGCAGCAGCTACCACAAGCAACAAGCTGTCACTGTAAATAAATCACTCCCTCAGAAATAAAAGTTAAAAATATAGATTAACGTGAACAGAGGTCAGTATTTTAGGTTTAGCTTTTGTTTCACCTCTCAACCAAGCCACAAATCAACCCTCTATCTGACCAAAAAGAAAAGCCAAAATTAGCGCAAAACTTTTCATTTGTATTTGAGACAGAAATTAAAAACAAAACAAAAAAAGGTAGACACCATGCCTTTATCGGATAAATTACATGGATTTAGTCTTGGCTAAAAATCACTAGCCAAGGACTTGAACAAGTGTGGTCTTCAAGGGCTTACCAACCAGTTTTCAAATATTCTAAATAAAATCACTAAAAACACTTAATATGTGTTTTGGGAATGACTGGCCTCATACTTCCAATTTCCATACAGGTATTCCTACTCGAATAGCATTCTTATTCCCAAGGCTACTGCAATCTGCTCATGTAAATCTACAAAGTACTTGGAAATGACATCAACAGAAGTACCAATGTACTCTGTGGTAACAGTGTTCACTGGTAATGTGCAAATCCCATCAGAGTAGATTGAAAATTAGTACAGAAACACAACCCACCTTCAACAGTACCAAAACAAAAAAAGAGTTCTTAATTTATCTGCTTTTCTTTTCTTTCTTAATGAACAATGTTTAAAATACTAAAAGATTCAAGTTACCTTCTTAACATTCTAAGATCTTGATTATTTAAGTCTAAAATTCAAACAACTCCTTTGTTGCTCAATCCTTTAAGTAAAACGAGTAGAGGAAGCCACCTGGAAGTGAAACTTGCTAGAAAGTCAAAATAGCTTTTGATAGGAATTATAAGGTGACAAAAAAACATTTTCTTGGGAATTGGCTCCCAACAGGAATGCTTTTATCAGTGCTTATGATATCCTAGTTTCTTCTTGTCAAAAAAGCACCTATATATTCTACTAGAGGATATCATTAAGTTCAGAACTGTAATTCAGAGCACTTGTTGATTATATTATCCCAAAACATTGGAGTCTTAACAGGAATCTCAGTGGTCTTTCCACAACTTTATCCAGTAAGATATTGTTCAGTAACCATACAGTTGTGGTCATCCTCAGCCATCAGCAATCCTACAGCTGTTGAGATGTCCTCTATCTTGATTGCCAGTCATTTTATGTCTGACCAACCCACTTATTGTGCTTTGTACACTTTGACACATGAAAAGTCATACACTTACATTTCATTGTTAGAGGACTCCAAGCATAGAGTATGCCAAGCACTAGGACTTTAAGTGTATTTTCTCTCCACAGAAAAAGTAAGAATATGAAATTCCAGAAAACAAATATGTTCATTAAAATATTCACAGTGTTTTTCATAATGTGACACCATCAGTGAGAAAATGTGAGAGTTTTGAAAAAAAATCTCATTAAATTATACTACTTTACACTACTCAACCAAGTATCTTTTTCAAAGCCAATACAGTATAAACATGAAAGAAACTAACTGTGAAAAGTATATCTCCTACAGTTTACCACTCTTTGATATGTAAATAATTCACTGCATTCCGTTTTAATATTTTCCTCTACTCTTATGCTGATAAAGCATTTTTTGCTATAGAAGAATATACTACATTTATTAGCACACATATGTACAGCTGTATGCAAAAAATACTGTGTGAACAGAGGTGAAGAGAAGATAAATTTTTCATGCTTTCAAATGCAATAAACTGAAAAGCTTTAAGACATGTTCAAGTTTACCCTGTGTGTGCGCTGTGTTTATTTATAGGTAATACATGAGCAAACATGGAGATCTGAAAAATGGAAAACAATCAAGGTTGGAAAAGATACAATGATCAACAGTAACTGAAGGCTTCTAGATATTCACATCTATGAGATGAATCCCCAGGCCCAGTACAAAGGGCTAAAGGTGGACAGATGCATTTGGATGCTCTAGACTTCAACTCTGTTCTTAAGTAAACAAAGCACCTCAATTCTCTCCAGCTCTGATGCAAGGAATGTGAGAATCAAGATAGCTACATGAATACTCACAGTGATGTCTGCACTACAACCCAAGGGCCCAAACCAAATTAAGCAAATTGATTCATTACAAATTCTAGTCTATGACTCTTACTGTGAACTTTAAAAGGTAAAAGTTGTCAATTGCCACACAGGGGAGTACATGTACCTGCACAGAGACAAGCAACAGGGGAAAAAAAGCAGGAGCAAACCAGAAAACAATTAGTCTTCAAATACTTTGCTAGAAATTTTTTTAAAGCCAGAGTGATTCTGTGTTTTATGATCAAGAAAAAAAAAATATTTGTGTCAGTACAGGCAAGAATAGATATCTCATAAGGCTCTAGTGAATAACTGAAAAGCATGCAGCAGCCAGAAGGTGAATGCTCTGTTCCCCCAATACACAATTAGTAAATTTGCTTTTTGAGTCAACAACTTCGCTGCAAACGCTATGGTATGTTTGGCAAAGGAAGATTAAGTTATTTGGTTTTGTGCTTGTACTCTACTTCTGAAATCTTGCAGTCACCCCTCCTCCCCCTATTTAAACCTGTTATCCCCACCACATGCCACCTCCCCCCTCAGCAGGGGCCTTGGTCATGAGAAATTACTGTGCTACCTCGTGCCCATAAGAAATTGTAGGGCCTGGTGTTCGAGTTATCCAGGCATAACAAGTTATTTCCCAGCATGCTCACTGATTAGGTACCTTCCATAACCATAAAGTCAACAATAATCTACCTACATGCCCTTTCTGCAGGTGGCTGACCTATAAATGTTAAGTAAGTCAGTGGCAGTTCAGTCTAAATTACTTGCAAAGCATTATGCGTAAACATTAATGCTGCAGCATGTCCTTAACTATACAGCTGGGACTCTATAGTCTGCAAAATAATGTGATGTGATATTTTTTCCTATGTAAAAGCCTTTTCCCATTATAAAATTATGCAATGTCCCTCTTACCTGATGTCCCATTATTTCCTTCAAGTCTGTCCCATAAAAATTAAAAGCATCTTCCTTTAGTTCAGGGCCAATTCCTCCTCTTTTAATAGAGTGTCATTTATACACATCTAAGGACCCCACATACTGACATTGTTTTCTATCAAGCCCCACTTTTCTGTTAAAAACTTTCTAATAAAACATACTTTTTAAATTCACCTGACTTCTCCCACTGCCTGAACAAAAGATTAAGAGCTTAGTACGTAAAAAAATCCAAAACTTCACATACCATGGGAACCACGACTATCAAATAAAATGTTATAACATGTACCATAAAAGCAGTGTAGGAGGAACAGTGGCTGCTACGTTCAAGTGGCAGTACTGAAGAGCACAGAGCCTGTGATTTCATGCAGTGCCCTGTGACTGGAATGATAACAATCCACATTCCCTGTGCAGTCACTCAAACACTTCCCTTTGGGTATTGTGGCACTGAATGCTCTTTGCTATTAACTACAAGCAAGAGGAAAAGAGCATGTCACTTCCTTGGAAACTCCGAAACGCACAATTGTCTGACACTGTTTCAAAATCAAAATCAAAGAGTAGTCAATTTTTTCAGTAGCCTTCCTGGATTAATTCCTTCACAGAAAATCCAAAGGAGAACAGCATCCAGCAGATTTAGTAAGCAATATGGGATACATGATTTTATCAGCATTGAGTTCAATAGCTGAACTCTACCAGTAGCTTCATTATGAGCACTCCTAAAACTCAGTCTGCAATTATAAATGCTGTCAAATTAGTTCCCAGAATTATCTCCAGGTGGTGGAGGCAGACATATGGTTGTATTTTACTATGAGGATGACAAGGGGTGAAAATCAGTTTTTAGACTCGAGTAAGTATTTCTCCAGGACAACTTGTGAGACAGTTGGTATTTTACAATAAAGTTAACTACAGTGATATGAAGTACCAACACAACTCTTCTATCTTCTTAGTTTAAACATTACTTAGATACTTTTCTGCATAAACATCTTTCTTTTCCCCTCCTCATTTTGCCACCAAAATAAAAAAAGCCAGCAAACAATGAAAACAAACCAGCTCCTTTCACCCATGAATGATTAAAATGTTTGGAACACTCTGAGGATATTGCAATAGCTACTCTTAAGAGGGCAAATAGGAGATTCCAAGAGAGCAACACCACAGTGTTTAACCAAAAGCAGATTCATATCAGCTTCTTCGCATAGTTTTTAAGATAGCTCTGCTGAGCCTGTTCTTTAAATTATATTTGAGGGAAATGGATTAAAATTACTGCATTGTATTCATATTGGTCTTTGAGTTACAGAGTGACTGGTGACCATTTTGCTCACCAGTAAAGCAGCCAAATAGGTCAGTGTTCCACCAGCTCACATTGCAGACTCATCAACACACCTGGCACAGCTCATGTTTGGGAATCCTTCCTACATCCAAGACATGGATTACAAACTTTAAGCAACTAAAATACTACCCAAAATAAACATTGAGGCATATAGATTTTCCATCATTTCTACCTTGAAAGAGATAATCCACTTTTGAAGCTTAAACTGCCACACGAGCACTGAGCTCCACTCTTGGAGTACAATAACATTCAACCTGAAATCAGCTTCTATGAGAAGTTCGGAAATGCAGTGACTCAAAAGGAAGCAAAACTTCCAAACAAAAGATACCCTTCTACAGCTGCTCAGAAATTCAGGATGGCAGAGATGGATGATGTGCACATAAGATAGTCAAGGCCATGCCATCTTCTCATAGCCACAGCTCCCTCTGATCAAGACAGGAAAAGCACACACACACTCCAAGTTTCTCTAACCTACAACATGGCAGTATTTCCTAGTTGTTCACTACTGCTTACTGTTTATAGCAAAAATATGCCATGCTTTTTTACCTTCATTTGGATTTCATGTTATTCTTTCAAAAGAAGGTACAACATTTCTGTTCAAATGTAAAAGAAATACAAACATTTCTGGAAAAGCACCCTTCAAAAAATTAATCTATAATATAATGTCCCTTGTAGGTTTAGAAACCAGCATCAAATGGCAAAACATAGACTATTATTACCCAGTACACATTCATTGTATGCTAGAGTTCAAAAACAGTTAAGAAAATGGAAAAGTTGCTTTTTTCCTCTCTACACAAATTTGTTAATGGGGAACATAATGGTAAGCCATGTTTGCTGGCATTCTGTGAAACATCTACAAATTGCCTCTGCAAAGCATTATAGGTTGTCAGACTAATGCAGTTGAAGATAATTTGGCCTTTCAGTGAATTGAACCTCACAGCACGATTATACTCCAGCACCAAGTAGAGTGTCACAATTATTCTTTCATGCTGAATTACCATATAATGTCATAAGCCTACCTGTCATAAGTCCTGCAGCCAAGCTTGAATTTTTTTTCTAAATCTATGGTTCATGGGGAAAAAAAATGAATTTTTTGCTTCTAATGGAAATCTGATTGTTTTTATCAACAATAAATTTCATAGCAAATCAAAGGATATGCTTGGACAAACAATCTGATACTCAAGGTTAAAAAACACACAAATAATAAATTGCTGGTGTGTCATGTTCAATTTTTACTACTGCATTACACTGCAATAACCATAACAGGATCTAAATTGTTGTCAGAACATTAAACAAACCCCCTTACTTCACAAAGGCATCCTGCCTGAGTAATTCACACAACGGAAACAACTATCACATTTTCCACTGTCCCACCACCATAACATACATCAATGCAGTTTATGCATTTGGACAATTTTTTGAATAAATTACTTCCATCCTGGCTGATGTTGCCACTTCGGTAAGAGACAGATCAGTTTTAATTGTCTTTTTGTCTATACTGAGCCCCTGTTTCTCTGGCTCCTTCCTGCCCTTACATCCTGAGCACCAAAATAAACTATGACCATATCAAATTGCTTAATTCTAGGCAAATCAGAACTCTTGAAATAAAGAAACCCATGAGCTCACTTGTCATTTCCACTGTTATTAGTCTTCTTCCTTGCATTCACCTAAAGAAGGTTGGGGAAGTGGGGGAGGGGGAATGCATGTGCTTTTAAACTAACAAACTAGCTCTGACCCAGACTGAACAAAATGTTATGTAAATTCAACCCATTGTATTGGTTGGATACTTATTACCATACAAAACACCAACTTCAAAAGCTTTACTTCAAGCCCAAATCCCATTCCTGGCAAATAAGCATCAAACTAAAGAATTACCAAAGAATGAGGTTGAATTTCTCTCAATATTCAAAAGAAATGCACCTTTCTTTAGTCAATCTTATCTCACATGAAGATACAGTGTTAAGTGCACACACACATGCAAGGAACTAACTCTCTACTGTGTGGAATGAGATGCTGGGATCTGATCAGATCAACACTGAAAAACTATATTCAGCTTGTTAAGTGCTTATTTATAAATACTAGCTTTACCTGCAACTGAAAACAGCTCACCACCTGATGGGTAGTCATCAATGTTATACTACATAAACTCAGCATTCTTATGATAATTAGTACATTTGTAGTTAAACGATTGTACGTTGAGCTTTACTTTCATTACTTAAAAATGAGCAAATAAACAGTATTAATGGTTGGAATAGAAAAACCATAATTCTTTGTCTTAACAGAGAATTGTCTCAACACATAGCTACAGCAGTAGAGACACACCAACAAGGTGTGTCTGTATGATACAGAGTTAATGACTTAACATCACCCTTTAGGTTGCCTTTAATAGCAAACCAAACTGACATAAACTAACATAAGTTTGATCAGTTAGATCCAACTCTATTTTCTAAATAAGATCCCCTTGTGATTGCCAACAGGTCAGCACAACCATTTGTACCACTAACTGTGTGCTGGTCCCCTCCAGATGCAGGGCCAGATCACTAATACATTACTGGCCAGAGAGAAAAAAATCACCTTTCTATTGGATGACAGTTCAACGATACAAATATGTCATAGCTTCTGTTCTCATATTTTAAAAATGAAAATAATAAAGCTAACCCCCATCTCCCTCACCTTATAGAGTGAAAATGTAATGTATGCCCAAAATGTCAATACCAGACTTATTTTTCCTTGTTAACTAAACCTTTACCAGTTGGTACTATTTATTTATAACCTCTGAAGCAATAATAAACACAGAACTATGATTTACTTCAAGCCTTTCTATTATTAAAACACTTCGTCTTATTGTTTTATTGATTTACAATCTGTCCTACTTACATTTTTAGCATCTGAAAACAATCAAGGCACAAAGCTGCAAAATGTTTAGACATTAATTGTTAAGAGACAGCATTTTATTCCAGGCTAGGGGTTTGAGTCCTCGGCTGCTAAGCATTCTGGTACGGAAATGATTTATGGCCTTGTAGCAATAACGATGCGGCAGAGCCATTAACATATTGGCAGACCCTAGGATGGATTATCGACATTGATTATTTCATGGACCACTGATATCCATTTGTTAAGAGAAGCTCGAAGATGGCCTCTCTCTGACTGAAATCTTTTACGAGCAGACAGCATTTTAAGTATTAGGAACCTGGGATTTGGGCAATTTTTTTCTTCCCGTTCCCCTCTGCCCTCCCCTCTCCATCTTCCTCTGTCTCCTCAGACTCTAACAAAAGTGTCAAAAATTAAAGTTCATTCTTCACTATGGTCTTAATTTCTCAACTCATCATAACCATGTCTTCTTTAAAAATTAATGATTGCCAGCATTTAGCCACTGGTTGTTGCTATGAAGATCTATGCAAAAAGCAAGGATCCCTATAGAGTGCATGATATATGGAATTCTCTTTATTACTACAATAAAACTTACTGACATTTCAATACTTCTGCAAATAGCATTATAGTATCAATCTTCTGAATTAGGTTGAAAATTAAGTTGTAAATTAAAAGAAAGTGTACTTTGGAATACAACATGATATGTCACCTAGAAAAAGACCTTTGTGCATAACAGAGCTGAGCAGAAAAACTGAAAGATAAGCCCAGGTGCCTCTAAAGTGCCTATTTCATCATAAAAGATCTGGGTTATATTTTACAAGAAGAATACAGTCTGAAAGCCATTATATTTCACCTCCAGAAAACAGATTCTGAATATCTTAAAAAAAAAAAAAAATATATTAATTTGATAGCATCCACTCATTAGCAGAGATGCTAAAAAAGCCTTCACAAGCAACCAGCAAGATTTCAGGTGTAAGAGGGCTGGGAGGGTGGGGAGAAAGATGGAAATTGAGAAGGGAAGGAAATGGGCTTTATTTTTAATATAGGACCTCTGTGAAAATACCCTGCTTTCTTCAAACATACTTCCACCTACTTGAGTTACCAGAAAATAACAAATTATATCCGTTACTGCACTTGAGTTGTGCCAAAAGAATGAAAAGTGTTATATTTCAATCAAAGTAAAATTTATAAATAACTTCACTTATGGACTTGTTTGAAACTGCTAATAATGCAGGTTAATGGCTGAAAAATTAACTTCTGTGGCCCCCAAGACAGGTCTTTCAATATTTTCTAAAACAGGAGCTGCTAATGAGGTGATACATCAGGTAGAAATTCAAGCTAATATAAAAAATGTATTTGTGTTCACTGTGCATAAACACAAACTAAAAAAAGTTGTTTTGCAATAGGAAAAAGCACATACCTTAATACTCAAACAAGGAAGATGTTACACAGAGGAACAGCTGCCAGCATGAAAGAAACCTCAGCTCTCCAGATCATTCCTACACAACATCAATGGTAAAGACTTCCATTACCAACTTCTCCTTTTTTAGGAAATTCAAGAGATACAGCGTTTCCTGGATATAACCACATCTCTTTCAGAGTAATTAAGCTAACAGACTGCATTATTTCTTTCTTGAAGTTACACAATTCTGATACAAAGATACCAGGAAGCTAAAATATTCCCACTCACTAAATGGATTCAACAGACACTACATGTTATAAAATCAAGTCAGTTATCATTTACTCCTTAAAATGCCCTTCATAAAATGGCCATCTCCTTCATGGTTTGTCACAGTGCTTTTGTACAAAGGACATTACACCTAAGAGCAAAACCAAATTTTGTTTGGGTATGGATCGCCATTTAAAAAAACTACCCAAAATACATGGAAAGAAAGGTGCTCTTAGCCTCACCCCACCTGAAAGTCCAAAACACACCCCACATTGTCAGAAGTCCTTTGGGTGGTTTAATGTGCGAACAGCTCCTTCAAGGGGATAACACACATGAGAATGACACTGCACCTTCCCTGGGCTATCACCAGGCGAGGAGGAGGAGTGCTCCTTGCAGCCTGGTCAATGTGCCAGTGTTCGTAACTACACTGGATCCAGCAGAGGGATGGGTTCAGAGGTGCACTTATTCTAAACTAGCATTAACTTTTAAATGGGAGATAATTTCTAATTCTCAGTAATAAAATTCATGTAGACAGTGAAAGGTCTGGAAAGAAAAATAATCGCACACAACACTCAGAGTAACAGTTTGTTATAAGATGCTTTTGAATCAAAGCCCTACTACCACATCTCCAGAAGGAAGCAACTGAGACTCCTGAGGTCCTTCAGGAATCCCAGCCCCAAGATGGCAGAGTCAGGCAGAGAAAGCACTTTTAAGCAAGAATTCACTCAGAGGGTCTCCAATACCTGCTCCAGGGCTGTCAAAGACAAGCACTGCTCACCTGGAGCAGCCATGACCACCACCTTCAGTTGTGTGCTCAGGAGAGAATCCTTAGGGCAGAGATAGAGCTGACAGTCCTCACACAAAAAGGAACTGCACCAGCTCAGCAGTCAAAGTAATCTTGTCATGTTAATATAAAAAGGTACAAAAGTGATCTAAGTCCAATGGCAAACTGGAAAAAATCCCATTGATTTTTTCAAATCTCACACAAAATCAAAATTTGATGAGAATTCATCTACATACAAAAAGTTATCACATGGCTTTATACTTGGAAAAATTCTTAAGTATTTCACAGTACTGTTTACTCATGGTATCAGTTTGAAACTGCTGCAATATTCAGTGCAATAACAGAGACTGTACAGTACTCATCAACATAGAAACCTTTGTAAGCCACCTTTGAAGGTTTACAATTTCTGCATGGACAAGATGACTCCCGAATTTAAATTCATCTTTATTCTAGTGTAGAAAACTAATAATGACCACTTACACTGCTGGATTTTAAACACACCACCCAGAAAACACAACATGAAAAGAACAAACTAAAAATGTATTCTAACAAGCCAAAGACTTGCATAGCCTATATGCATACCTCAAATGAGATTTCTTTAATTGTAATGGACTTCTGTTTTTACAGTATTTGACATGGCCAAATAAGATCTCAATGATGAGTCACTGAAGCTACAGTTATAATTGCAGATTTACAGTGCCAGGTTGAAATCAGTGTCACATCCACATCCCTAAACGAGATGCAATGACTACTACTACTGTTTAGCAACAGATCTATACAAATTTAAATGGACCGTGATTTTTCTATAGGCAATCCTCAGACATGCTGCACTTACCATTCTCCTCATCACCTAAAACCACTAACCCACAACCAATATTAAAACAGAGCCTCTGTTCTGTTAGTTAACTTCTAAATGACTAATACACACAGAAAAGAAACACCTTAGAGAGAAACAGGCAAGGAAGAAAGAAGAAAAGTGACTCAGAGTCATGTTTGTGAGATTTTCACAGCTAATCACACACAAGACTGATTCACTGCTCACCTCGCTCTGTTCACTCATTTTTCATATCATACTTTTCACTGCCCCATCAGCCTGCTCCACCAAGGTCAAATGAAGGAAATGATAGCTACATACCACACTAAGATTTATTATAAACACTTCTGCTTTCTTCATACGTGGAGGAAATATGTTCCTGACATTACTGTTTATAAAAATTAAGGTAAGCAGAAGAGGCCATCAGACTGGATAAAAAAATAAATGCAAAAATTTCAGTAAAAAGGGAGTAATTTGTCTCTACTCATTTGCAGTGCCTGACGATTTTTTTTTAAACCAACAAGATGACAAAAATTTCCAACATATAACATGCAAATTATCACTGCTACACAAGTCAAGTACTAGCATGCCTTTTTTTTTTTCCCCTTCCTTTCTTATACTTTAATTGAAATTTCAAACCTGGGGCATAATGCCACTTCAGCTACACTAACAAAGCAAAGTCTCTGTGAATTCATATATGTAACAATTATTAATGAGTGCACACCCAGAAACTCAGTCCTGAAAGTAACCCATTAACTACAAGGGATGATTTGCAGCATGTTAACAAAGCCAACTGATTTGGCCATGTGTAAATTCCTCCTTAGAAAGAAAAGTGGTATTTCATTATTGTAAATCAGGAACTAAAACGGTGAAGAATTAATGAGTTACCTCCAAAATAGCTACAGATTTGTCAAAAAGGCAAACACCAAGAGTCTTTCACTTTCCATCCAAAAGTCTATTTTGAAGATGCCCAATTCACCTGTGTACTTTAGTGCCTGGCATGAAAACTCTGAGACAGTACAGAAGAACAAATAAAGCTGTCTTTTCACATTGCCTATGAATGACCACAGCACACCAATACACCAATTTTCCAGGACTAAAATGATTTTACCTAAGAAAAGCTTATTAAGATGTACTTAAGATCTTTCTGTAATATGAACAAAGAATTTCAGTACTTATTCTCAAGCTGTCAAATTACCTATTTTTATAAAATAAATGTTCATTTTTCTTGGTATCTCTTTAGTTAATTAGTTTAGCTTTAGCAGTTAATGCAAAATGACTACAAAAAAAAGATGACAGGAGATTTGAGTGCGGGGCATACAAAACTCTATGTAGTACTTCTCACCAGTAGCTCTGACCAAAATTAAAAAATCATATTCCTGTATTTGTAGAAATACAGAAGTACAGAAAAATAAGAAATACAGAAAAAAAATTTGCTGCAAACATCAGATGTGGTATATGCATCCACATTCCACACTGAAATTACCGACTCTTCAATCCATATTAAAGAGCCATCATAAAAAAATTCATCTCAATGAAATAACTCAAGTAGACCCTCAAAAACACAGTTAAAATGAGGGCAGGTCTCTAATCACACTTACCTATGTAAATGAATGACAGCACTTTTTATTTACACATTTATCAGAAATGTAAACTAGGAAATTAATTACTGTTCTCATATATAGACCCCAGGGACTGCTCCTGACAAGGCATAAGTGGCTTATATCAGGGCTGAATATGTTGCATGTACAGTAATATTTGACACAACACTCCCAAAAAGAACTTATTCAGAGTAGCAAGGATTCTACAGTTCTAGTTTATAGCTAAAATATTTTTATAAATAAATAAACTACATACTCAAACAGTCAGGACATGTGACATGAAGCTACACTACCTTCATTTTTACTTTTATTCTCAATTTTTAAAAATTAGGAAAATGGAAGATTACAAGTGGAGAAATTAGAGCTCAGCAGTTTTGCTGATCCATTTCAAGATTAAATGCCTTTTCCTAGGGTAAGTTTCTGCAGCTCAAAGAGTTCTTGCCTCTTTGCAAGAACAGAGCACACAGCAAATCACCTCCTGATGTTAGCTAAATTACTTTTAAAAACAAAGGAAATGCAAAATATGTAATCTAAATCAAAACTTCTTATATCCTAAGAAACCAGGTACTACTTACACTAAAAACAACACCCATATTTGTCATATTTCATAATCATACTCTTCCTAACCAAAAAGCTCTAAAAGACAAATTATTCCTTTCCTCCAAGATAGGAAGTATCTAGAAAGTATCAAGTATACACTGCATAAGGGTATAGAACATTATCTTCCATTAGAGTGACCAGAATTATTCTACCTGACTGTCCCCAGTCCTCAAGGAGAGACCAGAGTAGAGCAGCAGAGGACAGAAACAGCTCGCACCAGCAATTCCCATACCTCCCAAAGACCCTCTGAATGCATTCAGTGTCCACATCCTGAAACCCATGTACATGACCAGGCTTCAAACAGATTAGCAAATACATTGTATAGTGTGAACAACATCACTTTTTCCCACTGAATTTCTATGCATCTTTTCAAGACCAAAATAATTCCCTGGAAATGTGTAGCGACTCCATTAATCAAGACAAGTTCTCTAGTTTAAAGAAGCCTGTGTTTCATGGACACTCTGGAAAGCTCATCAGTAAAAACACTACACTGTAATTATCTTCATAGCAATTTATTTATTGACATGCATAAGAATAAACTGCCTTTCTTAAAATTCAATTAAGCTCGTTATATTACTATGTAAATAGCTGTTTCCCACATACTAGTGAAGCTAACAATTGAGGAACAGTTTCTCTTTACTCTGATGACTTGCAGTTTTCTCCAGCTGAAAGCACATCAGGGCACTAGATGGAAATGTCTTGTTAGCACTGTGTGTTTTGGGTCTTCGTAATCTGCTGAGTGGAAGGAGAGGTAACAGCTTGGGCCAACCCATGTTCTTCAAAGTGTCTGTGTGAATCCAAGGGATGCCAACACAACCACCCCATGCTGCCAGAAGAGATTTTGCACAGTATGCTGTATATAAACCTTCATTTCTATTTGCATTCTGCACTGAAATATTTGATTTCTAAAACTAAAGCAGTGGATAAAATTAAGACCTACCAATTTGCTCCAGTAGTGTAACTCCTATTTTTTGGTTTCTATATAAGCAGATGAATAGCAAAAATAAAAATCCTGTGATCCTCTCATGTAAATAAAATCTAGTAGTAATCAAAAGCTACAGGTCTGTTTCCCTTAAAAAACAGAAAATAATACTGTGGCACCAAGAAGCTACATCAGTGGGAAAACATCTGATTTTTCTTCAATAAAATAAAATGCACATAATGGGCTCATTATTACCATGTATCTGAATGAAGTATCCAAATGCCTGCCTCTAACAGTTTGTAAGAGAAAAAACATTTTTTTTCACGATAGCAAAAGCAACAATAACTGATTAAAGTAAATTTAGTGGAAACATTAAAATAACATCTGTGGAAAGAAAATTTATTTTTCTCTTGCATACTGTGTGAATTTATTGAAAATAATCAAGTACTCAGTTTGAATTAACTGAGTGTGAGTGAATCTTGAGAAAAGGAGGATGAGATGGCAATAAAAGACACTAAGAGGAATTTGTAAGCTCCTTCTCTGTTTGGTTTCTTCATATATTTTAAGAAAATCTGCAAAGATGCAAAGAATCCTCCTGTGTTCGGTTAGCAGTAAGTAAATTGCTGTGGGCTCCGAGTGCTGGAATACTTTAGCAGGCAATTCCTCTCTGTCTTTCATTCTGTTTGTCTGTGTTAAATTCCCCCTCTGCCCTCATCCATTCTCACATCCAGTTCCCAGCTTTGTCCATCCATCAATCCACACACTTTGTCAGTGCTGACTTCATCCTGGCTCTCGCAATCACATCCAAGCCAGGCTGCTGCCACCAGGGAGCTTTTCGCCTCCCATCTGCGGCTCCCTGATCTGCTGACTGCGGCCCTGCCGCTTGTCGCTTCCTATTGCACAGGCAAGCAAAACCACTAATACTGAACCTGATTTCTATCGTGCAGCTTTTCACCTTTCCTATCGGGAGGAACAGAGAAGGAGACAGACAGACAGAGAAGGGGAGAGAGAGAGAGAGAGAGATGTTTGCTGAATTTTCTAAAACAATTCGTCCGCTGGTCAGGGTGAGGCTCAATTCATCTTCAGCTCCACAAAACATCAATAGAAATCACAAGGAGAAAATGTATCACTAATTAAGGGTTGATAAGCTCTACGTCAAGAGCAGTTTAGGAGAAAAAAAAAAAAACACCTCACCAGCATATAGAGATTCTTTAGCAGCTGAAATCCATGCAGCAGCTTCATGGCAACTTTAAGTTAAAATCTCATATAATTTTCTTGCATAAAATATGCTGTCTTAGAAGCAACATTCTGGGAAAATAACACACCAAAACCAGATGTGGCTTCATTGAAAAGGTAATTTACAAAGATTTAAATTTCAACTGGAAAAACATAAAAGATGACTAAAGAAACAAATTGTTACCTAGCAATGAAATTATATTAAATCACTGTGTTTTTCTCGTTCCTTTTCCTCAGTTCAACAGTGCAATATTCTAAGTACAAAAAAGCTACTATTAATATTTTTCTTTTAATTAGAAGCTAGGTACTTGCAAACACATGGTGCCACTTCTTAAAAAAAAGTAATACAATCAGTTCAGCATTAGCTACAAATGAAAAAAGTTGTTCAAATATTCCATTTGTTCACTGCAAAGTTGAAGTAGGGTGGAAGGGTCTATCTTATCACTAAATCAGCAGTTACATGAGCAAAAGCCGTTTATGAAATGGAAATTAACTCACTTTCATCATTATCATATACTTGACTCTACCTGCAAAAACAAAATGGAACAAGAATGTTTCTGACAGGTCATTTCAGGAACAGAAATCACTTGCATGAAATCACTAAGGAACTAAAACCTTCCCACAAACAACTTCTATGTCCTGGTATAAATCTTTTTGCCTAATTAAGCTTCAGTTTACAAACTGCTCACTCACAAGAACTTCATGAAAACACTATTTATCAGTTTCTAAAAAATATTTTTATAGGTTTGCATGAAGGATCCCATCATAAAGAATCCAGGATTGTTCTAAGGGCTGTACAAAGTACTTCAAATATTCTGGGACTTGCTGGACGACAAAAGCCTCTGCTTTCAGTCCCGGTAATGCTACTAACTATCCCCTTACTGCTGAGTTCAGTAAGTCCTGCTGATTCCTCACTCCTCAAAGACATAGAAGGAAGAAAAAAATAAATCTAATGATTAGGCCCAGGCTTTTTTTCTCTCATCACACCCCTTCCCTCAGGGATCAAACTGTTCTTTTCTCAAAGATATACTGACACACCCAAGAATCACATTCTGTCTACATGCATAAGTTCAATTACGATATCGCAGATATGTTTAACTCTAAGTTCATTGGTTATTTTAAGCTAAAACTTGAACATTAAGCCAATAAAAGAAAACAAACATAAGAAGAAAAAAGAGAGACTTGAGGGTGATCTGAGCTAATGAAAATAAAGACCTCCCCTCAACATGCATGTACATGCAGCCTGGGCCTTCCTGCCGTACAGCCTGCATTTCATTGCACTCCCAAGGGGACACAGCCCCAGAACACCCCAGTTTCACTCCTGAACCACTGGTCTCACAAATGCATGGTACAGTAGAACTGAAAAGCAGCACAAGAAAGTCTTCTTTGCTGTGCTACTATACACATCAGACATCTCTAATTAGACAGCAACAAAATTTTATTAATAGGCTGGACATTATGGAATGAGCTTGTTATAAATGGGCCCTGTCAAAGCCTTATTCAGCTACCAAATGAGTATTCTCAGTTCACTGCTCGCATCTGAAGCATCACCGCTGGTGCCGGATAACAAATGATTGCTATTAACCGTATTGTTAGTAATGATGGCTGAAAACAAACAAAAACCCATAAATAACAGTCTACAGAAAAATTAACCCATAAACTTGATAGATATCCAGCTGAGAAATAATAAATGACACTTTGGATCCTGCTGGGAGAAGCTAGTGGTTTTTGTTTTCTTCTCTGTCATTAACACATTTTCTGTGCTAAAAATTAGATTCTGATATATAATTATCAACGCTTCCAGATATTAATTCTGCTATCGCTCCCTCTGCTTCTCTGCTGGTTGGGTGTAATGTTATTCACAGATTACTCTGAGAAAACACATCAAACACTTAACAGAGCAGGTCAAAGTGACAAGCAGCTTTTGCTGACAACACCAACCTACACAGCCTTTTTTACCCCGGACACAAAACAAATTTCTCATATTAATTAACTCCGGTTTCTTTGTAGCTAGAACAAATCTTTGCTATGTAACATGAGCTATGTGTATTCCCAGCTGTCCTAATGTAGGCTGCACCGAGGAGGAAGAACTGACAATTATTATCTTGCTTTTATAGAGTGAAATCCACATTTGTTAACATCCTAGAGAAATATGCCTATTTTCACAGCCAATTAAAACAACCTTCTTTTTACCAGATAGATTTCAGTGGCAAAGCCATGCCTTCTCTCCCCTTTTAGGGGAAAAAAAATAAAACTGACTGTGAAAAACACTCAGATGTTTTTACAGAAGATGGAAAAGCAGCCCTACTCTATTCAATAGAAGAAAATTTAGGAGTGATTATTCACCTGCCTCTTGAGCACAAAAACTTTGCAACCTTTGCACATAAACACAACAATGAACAAGTCTTTATCAGACCTTAATACATCCTGATGAGAAAACACAGGGTAATATCACAAAATAATTATGCCTCACTACCTTGAAAATGTTTGCATACACGAGTCATCACTTGAAGGAACATTACTGACCACCGTCAGTCATTTGCAGCATCTGAAGCCCCAGTTGGCAGCAGACCCCTCCTCCTGCACACTGTGCACAAAACAGGTGACCTGGCCCCTTCTTCCCCCTCACACCCTTCCTAAGGGCTTTACTGGCCACTGCTGCACCCATAAAGTGAGAGGCTGCTCACACAACCAAAGTTATATATGCATGTTACATTGGCAGGAACACTACATTTTCTGGTTCATGCTCTGCACAGTTTGCAATAATTTTTTTAATACTACTCATAAGCCTTTTTTATAACACATTTTTAACTATTTTGACATATATTCGTATTTGACTTCCCGTATTTATAGTGACATTTAAGTTCACTCATTCGAGCAATGACTTTCAGTTCCTTAGAGTTCAATGAATAATATGCTTCAGAGTATTAAAGAAAAAAAAACCCTTAGGTAAACAAAATTAAAGGATATAAACAGATGTGGATCACTAAAGTATGAAGAATGCATGGTAGAAATCACACAAATATCTGGAAATTATTTCCTCCCCTTTCCCCTCCTACAATAAAGGAGAAAAATCAGAGCAATGTTTCTGCCAACAAGTTAGAAATTCCCTTAATTGCAATTATTTAGGGGAAATGGCTTGCTCAGTATTCACATGTTCTTTTCCAATTAAACAGCTTTCCATTACATTTGTAGCAGCATCTAAGGAAAAATATTTTGGAAAAGTATTTAAATAAATTAAAAATGAAGGTTGGAGTGAGTATTTCCTGCTCTGCATGCCTAGGTTTTAATTTCCACATTGTGTCCCCATGGCCATGTTTTGCTGATGACAGAGTCTGACTGCAAATCCCATACCTGCTATACACTACGTTTTCTCAGTATCTGGCACTGTGATATTAAATAACTATAAAACTAGAAAGCCAAAATAACTAAATCACCTGGCAGCCAATTTCTGAGAGTTAAACCACAAACCCGGAAAATGGTGGAGTGTGTTGAAATAATGTAAAGGAAACCCATAAATTCAAACTTTATGTTCTGTAAAGAACAAATATGAAAAAGGCATCAAAATAATGAAAGATTGTTTATGTATTCTGGCATGAAATGGGAATGTGTTATGAGAGAGAGCGCAATGGCAGAGACAGATCGACGGAGCTGACAGTGTGGTATTCATCCTGCATGGTACAGCAGACGTCCTGCTAGTGGCAGTCGACAGCGCAATAAATCAAGGGCTCTCGATGCTGTACCTACAGCTTATTACATCCAAGATGACAAATAAATAATAATCCCTGTCACAGCGGCCCTTTGCTCAAGGATTGAGCCTGAAACCTTTTGCTCATCACTCCTGGTCTTAAGTGAAAATACTAGAACAAGGGAATTGAAGGCCACGGTTTACTGAGCTCATGAAACACAAAGCAAGCTGGCCACAGGAACTAAAACCAAGCAGGAAAGGTCAAGTAGCACAAAAGGATAAATATTTAAATAATCCCAGCAAAAGGATGGCAACATTTCACAGCTGGGAAACTGCAAGAAATTTATAAAAAACCCAAGCCTCTCACATCAAGGCCCCAAACATTT
The DNA here is from genome assembly GCF_050655825.1 of Lonchura striata. NCBI lineage: Eukaryota > Metazoa > Chordata > Aves > Passeriformes > Estrildidae > Lonchura > Lonchura striata. Next base: position 19,310,319 of record NC_140708.1, read on the forward strand.
GAGACTGGTAGCATTAAGTTCCAGAGTTTCTGTTTTTCAATTACACATTGAGGCACATCCCCAAGTGCTTGTTTGCTCCCTCCATTATCCCCAAACAGAGTAGCTGTACAACCAAGATGGGTGTCAGACACCAAAACCACTGCCCCATCCCCTCTAGACCATCCCCTAAAGGCAAACACCCAGTCTTAAAAAAGAATCCCTACTTCTCCCTTTTTAATTTTTCCCCCAGTATTTAACTTCTTAGAATGCTTTTAACATTTAGATTATCCATTCAAAAGACAGTACAAAAAAAATAAATCAGTATCAACTAATACTGCAGAGAAGTCTCATTTACCTTGCTGGCCCCCAGTTATAAACACAGATGCATACAAGGTGTCTTGAGGCCATCATCAACCATGACACAGGTTTTCTTCTTCAAATTAAGCACGGATTTTCTGTAGAGTCTAGTAGAATGTTGAAGTTAAGATAAACATATTCTTTTTGAAATACTCATAACAACAATGTATTTTGTCCACTTCATGCCTCTTTATCATTTAAACTTGCAGTTGTATTTTCAAGCAATACAGACAGCACTGAATCCAATACCAGTTCTCAGGCTCATTGTTGCCACCTGTAAATGCTTTTATCTCTTAAGGTAAATCCCTTGCTCACTCTTTAGTCTATTTTTACAGTAACATTCCTCAACAAAATCTGGTCAATACAGCAAGTAGTACTCTACAAAATATATAGAGCAGTACAACATCATCAAAAATGCATCCAAGAAATATGAACTTACATTGACTATTTATGCTGAATGAGGCACCCTCCTTGATGATGACTGACCAGGTGCTACTTTGTACCTTTTCTCTGATCACTGCCAACTTTTTTGTACTTTTTCAGATACATTCCTACTTAATAGGGTAGCCATGGATACTGAACAATAAATAATTTGTCCATATCTTATTTGTGCATTGCCCATTCAGTGGTTATTGTCTTCCTTGGAACACCAAATGAGGCATTTTTTTTCCTTCCTTTCTTTCTAACTTTACCAATTATATTTGTTTATTAGCTCTTCATTAGCTCTTTCTAAACACTGCATATACAATATTAAGTCTTACACCTTTGAAATTTATTTTTTAAAAAGCTATGCCAAGACAACCCTTGTTGTATCTATGTATCAGTAAAAAAAGCTTCATAACATTCATCCAAAATATGTTTGGTTTACTGTCCATCTTCCTTAAATACACTGAGGTTAAGAAAGAATGACCATGATCAAAATAGATAAACCAGGCCTAAACATCAGCATATTTCATAATGAAGTCTGTAAGTTTATGGAACTTCAATGGGCTCTAAAGTAAAGGGACCAAACAAGAGATTAACTGAGAAAAAGCTACACGGCTTCTAACTGCAAAGCACCTGAAACCCCAAACATTCATAGCTTGAATAACTTGATTCTAGAATTTGAATGCACAGTTGAGAGATAAGGCCTCTTATTAGAGATGTCTGTTCCTAGATCAATAGATTCCATGGAGAAGAGAGTTGAATTTTGGGGATCACAAGTCCTCCTATGATCAAACATTTTCTCCAAGGAATGTATTTCAGTGAGTAAAGGTCTGCATTCAGAATTGTGCTCATTATTGGCCTGCATAAGTCTTTCAGATCTTTGATGTTTTTAAGAAGGCCTTTCCTTTCATTTTATTAAAAAATAAACCATAACATACAAAAACAGAACCATTCAAATAAGCAGCAGATAAAGCAGATTACTTTGGCCAGTACATAACTCCTACACACAGAGCAGCAGATGAAATCTTGATCTCCCAAATGCAGTAAACCTTATTAACACCTGTGAAACAGGAAGTTACCTTCCTTGTTACCAACCTGCAGCTGTGATACAAAATTACAAATAACCTCTTAAGCACACCTCCAGTCACCTGGGTCAGAGTTTTACAACATAGCAGCAGGCAGCTGAAGTAAAACTCTGCTGGGCTTAACACTGCAAACCCAAGCAGCATTATTGCAATGGTTTAATTACGGTTTAAATACAGTTCAGGACTAGGTCAAAAGTTCCCAATATCCCCAGGAGGGCAAAGCAGTGCCCTTGTGACAGAAGAAGCCCCTTCCCGCTTGATGATTCTAAAATGGTTGTGTTACCAATTGGAAAATGTCTCATTGGTATTTTAAATACTGTAGGTATCAACAATTAAATATTATATCACTATTCTGATAAATATGACTTTATAATTTATACACAAACTGCATGCATACATATGAAGGAAAATACTTGGTTGGAAGGATTTGTATTTCCTCCGCAGTGCACCGAGGCAGGGCTGTGCTTCTTCCTGGTGATAGAAAGTGATCATTGACATCAGACAAAGCATAAGACAATTGCCATGGAAGTTGGAGAGCCTCAGAATCATTTGACAAAAATCATAAAACACTTTGCATATTTCACAGATGCAGGTACACCTAAGTGACAACTTATTTTAGGATATACTTTATACTTAATTACTTCTATGAGTACACTGGGATATTTTGTCATAAGCCCACTGAGCCCGCTCTATTTGTGAAGAAGCAGTATTCTGAAAAGTGAACCCCACTGCTAATGTTTTTATCTGAATAAATTATTACCCAACACAGCAACCATCAACATTTTACAGAACGAGAACACAGATTTCTGTAATTTTTTCGGCCCTAATGCCAGTCACTATTGGGACCATTTAGTTATAAATTGTCTTTCAATAAAAGTAAAAGCTCCCAAAACAACAAAATGAAAAGACACAGCAGCTTAAATCAAGGAAGTCAATTTCCACATGCTGATCCTAAATATTTCATAGCCCTATTTTATTCTGACATTTGTAGATGACTAAAGTGTTACAAAGGAAATAAAATGCTGATTAAAGAGTTCACTGTCATAAAGGTTACTGAATTGTAAATGGCCCTTTCCATCTTCCTGTTAATAGGTACCCAGCTGTAAACATCATGAAGGATGTGACGGGAGGCCTGTGCTGCTCCTTTAGGAGTCGTATATACATTAATCACTGAATCACCAAGCCATGCTTAATTGCAAGTTGTATATCACACAAATCCATGGTAAGTAGAAGGAAACTCATTATTGCTGCTTCATAACTACTGGGTACTTCTCATTTTAACCTTCTCACACCTGGGACACTGTTGTTTTACAATGTGAATGCAGAAAAGGCATTAAGTCACTAATTATAGTAACACTGTATGTTGCCCTGCTGCTTGAACATTTTTCAAAATAAAACAAAGTACTATCAACAACAGAGAAAAATGGCATATTTTTAAACTAGTTAAATGAATTCTACAGGTTTTTTCATAAATTATAACACATGGAAATCCATTATTCCTTGATGGCTTGAGGAACTGGTTAAATGACAAAGAAAAAACCCAACACTGTATTTTGTTTTGACAAAATTATTGATTTAAATCCCATCCAATAGGACAATACTATTTAAAGGTCACCTAAAGAAAAATGGGTTTACACTCCAACAGAGCAAGCTTATCTGCCATGAAAGTGTAATGATGTGTTTATACTCTCACTAGTATATATATATATTTCAGAAAGATAAGAGATTTTGTCCAGAAGTCTGACAAAAAAAAGGGAAAAAAATTTAGATATTTGTGTAGTTGCTAAACCACCAGAATTCATTTCAATAATAATTTCAATAGATTCCCTCCTCCATGTGTTTTTACAAACTATTGAGCACCATAGCAGTGGTAATTCTTTTATGCCATTCATCACATATTTTATCAGAACTCTTTGAAGATTTGCAAGGTTTACTGCACAGCTTATGTATCTAGACACTAACAAGTGTCTTAATAGATATAAAACACGTTTCAGTTTGAACACCCTGTGTTTTAATGCAAACTGGTTGAAAATTTTGTTTCACAGTGAAACACCATATGCCCTGGCATACTGCTCAGCTAAAAGTATGTTTATTAATGAAAATCATTCAAAATTACTCCATTGCAAAGATAAATTCTATGCAACAGCTATCTATTCCTAATGCCATGCTACTTTCTTATGTTCTATTTTCAATTCCAAGAGTAAATGGAATCAGTGTTTTCTCACACCCAGGATATGTTAACACGTTCTTCAAATCGGCTCTGCCCTAGGATATCCATTATCTGCAGCCCCAGCCCTCTTGCCACTGCTCTCCTCTCTGCAAGAGGCCTAACAGACTCCTCCATTACATCCTTACTGTGCTCACATGATCCCTTTTCAAATTTATTTGAAGGACCTGAAAACTAATTACACCTTTTCCCTCTTATTAAGAAAAAATATGCACAAAGAACAGTGGTTATGGCTGTTGAATCCCTCTGCTCATCCACACCAGCTGGTGTTGATGGGCTTCACGTTCCTCATGGATTTAGCTGTCAAGAATACACTGCAACGTCACATGCACTTCACAAGAGCCACCCACCTTTAAACTACCTGAGCATGTTGCTTCATCAACACCCCCTCAAAAAAGCAACCTTTCAAAGTAGAAATTTTTTATCTTATTTAGCAATTCCATATTCACAGATTGAGTATTCTCAGCTTTCCTGCTGTCTTCAGCTGTTGACGTGAAAAAAAAAAAACCAAACAGGAAATCACACCACACATTGGAAAGAGACTCAATATTTTTGATGAAAAATGCAGCAAAATATTCTAACATGTGCCAGTAGAAACTGTATCTTGGAAAGTAACATTTATTCTTAGATTATGGATGCCTATGTTAGGATGGTCCTTTTAAAAAAACTTAGCTACAAGCATTTTTAAAAAATAATCAAAGAAAAAAAAGCTTTTCTGCATTCTTTCAGATGGTCAGAATCCCAGTTTTCTTTACTTTTGGAAACTGTATACTCAACAATGCCCAGTCCTTGATCATGACAAGCAGAGCCTCACATGTTCCTATGTCCAGTATATACATCCTTTAGCAAGGGGAAGATTCCCATTTCATGTGGTAAAAAGACAAAAGATGCTCTGGAGAAAGAAAAGCCTCAACACACAGGTTGAGTTCTCAAAACTGTCTTTCTGCAATGCTCAATACAGGGCATACAACTAATGGTTAGTTCCACCACTTAAATTTCCATTTTTAAAAACATGGATGTTTTCATCACTTGTCTTCACACAATACATGTGCTTAACAAATGAGCAGAGATATCCATGAACTAAAGAAGATATTTATAAATTCTATTTAGGTCTCCATACTTTGGAACTTTGCATAGAAGTTCAGATATAAAAGCAGACACCATGACAATAAGTGACTGATACCTAACCCTAAGTCAGCACCTCTGAACTATATCCCTCCTCTGTCTTTTATTTCAATTCCCCAGTTTGTTCAGTATATAGGGGGAGTGGGAAAAAAAAAGTGCAATAATAATTTCCACTAACTGGTAGGTTGCCTGAAAGCTTAATCCATTATGAATTTGAAAAATTTCAGATAAGAAGTGCTTCATTAAATCTGAAGAGCAATTCCTCTAAGCATGCTTCTTGCATTTTGTCCCATCTTTACCCACTCTATAACCTTCATGCAAAATTACATTAATTTTAGGTATACAATCCTTTGTGCTGAGCCTACTATTGAGATATTGTCAGTCACGACAAAAAAAAAAAAAAATATGGCTTGTGATTTACAATAAGCTTTAGACAACACTTGCTGATTAAAAAAAAAAAAGAAAAAAGGCTGTTATAAGAAGAGAAAGTGATGTAAAAATAATTTCAAAAGAGCTTTTGGTGTAACTTTTTTGTTTGATTGGTTTGTAGTTTTATGGCAGGTTTCTATTGTTTGGGTTAGATTTTTGAGGGTTTCTTAAAGAATTTTTTAACAGGAAATTATTTCAATGAAAAACATGTTCTGCACACTATGTGGCTAAACACCTATGCACCAGATGACATCCAAAGTGCATCGTGCTGACTTCCTCAGAGCACACAAGGATATTTTTTGCTGTATATCAAAGGCCAATCTCCCTTGTTTAATTAGCTGTTAATGTGTGCAAAAAACCAAGTACACAAAAACCCAGATTCGAATTGCTGTTATTCTGAGACATATAAAAGTCTTCCCCTCTTGAATTTGTTGTCACATTATCTAGAAAATTGTAATAAGTTTTTTAATTAAAAACAAAAAAATTAAATGTGATACAATAGACAGAGCATCTGCTCACATTATAGAAATTATGTATTTACAAAATGATTGTTTATACAGTAGTGCAATTGGATAGAAAATTATTGAAATTTTACACTCAATGGTACATTTCATTTGCTATTTTACCCTGCAAGTGACTACAAACTTCAATAAAACATGATGGATATTTGAGTTTCAGAACTCAGTAAAATTTCTTTAAGGCTGTAACAATTCTTAAAAAGAAAATAACTGCGAAAAATAAGACATTAGTCAATACTGACTCAACTAAAGCCTGTTCCAAATTATATTTAAAGAATCCTGAAAGTTTAGGCTGAGAGTTTTTGAAAGCACCACCTAAAAACCATTTGATTTTCCCACATTTTTATTTTCAGGATTTTCCCCGTTACTCAAGGGGCAAAGGGGATGGGAGTGGGGCAGCACAGAGACTGTGACAGCACGGATGACAGTCCAAAGCAGACCTGCTGTTTCTTGGGGGTTGTCTTCTGCAGGATTTTGTACATTTTCTTCCTGCAGCTGTGCCAGGGTCTGCCCTGTTTGTTCACAACAAGCTTGGGTGTCACATAGAATTATCCTGAGGGTTGCACAGTTCTACACTTTTCTGTTGTAAAGACATTCTATAGTTTTACGAGAAAATTTAATTACTGAACGTGTTCAGATAAACCCCAGAACAGAGGCTGCTGTTCTCAAGCACAATGGCTTGATCTAGATAAATCCCAAAATAGTCCTTTGTTTGGGATAATAGATCAGAAAAAAAGATGACAGGAAAGTACAGAAACCAAGAGTGAAGTACATTTTCCTATAAGTACCAATCAAGTAAAAGGCTTTGTTAAACTCAGTATCGAATATGTCCTATTCAATAATCTCATGGTTCATTAGGGGAAAGCATCAACAGGTAGATAAGCCACAGGATCAGTGTAAATTAGGCTGATCCTGTGACTACAGTAGGCAGTGTGCAGTAAAATAGGTTTTAGCTATCCAGTTAGGATTTCTGAACACTGAAATGAGCCACAACTCCACTGAGCATTTGACCTAATGGACACCGGACTAATTTTAATTTAGGGGAAAACCTCCTGGAAAGATAAAAGCACATTGCATAAAACTAGTGCTGCTGTTAGACCATCTAGTCAGAATGCTTTAAATAAAAATTAACAGGAGTAAGAAGAGAAATATCTGTATGGTACAAACCCTTCCTCACTAGAACACTAGTACTGCATTCTTGTAGATGCTTACCAGGTAACAAGCAACAGATAACTTAGATTTAATAAATTTCCTACCAAATTGTGGAAAATATCATGGAGCCAATGCTCATTGTGATTGTCATGGCAACACTGGGTGATACTGTCATCTCATTGCCAGCACAAGTTGCATCAATAAATAGTGGTTACTGTCAGGCAACCTATACACTGACACTTGCTGTTCATAGTACTTTTATTTCCACATGCAAAGAGCAAAAAAAGTTATGGTCTATATTTGGTGGTAGTTTGATAACACTGAGGGAAAAATATGAAATTCAATTAGCAGTTAGACAAGTATCTGTCATAGATAATAACTTCTTATGTCAAGGAATCTACATACGGATCAATGTGAAGCTATGTGCAATTGCTTATACCAATCATAAATCACTCTTTATTGATTGACATTCCAAATCCTTGACATAATTAGAATGGGTCACAAGATAATGCTGTGTATGTCCATAAGCCCTTTATTTTCAGGTTTTTCTGTAATCTATTGCACTCAGATTTTGCTGGAAATGGAGGAACCCTTCTTTTTTTTCTTTTTTTTTAAATTTTTTATTATTAGAAAATTAGGCATGAACTGCCATCTGATAAAGCCCTGATAAATGCCAGAAGTTAAAAAGGGAATTTCCCATGTCTGGATTTGATTCCTGTGTGCAAATGGAGACTTGCCTACATCCTGCTCATAATCTGATTTATACACCAATTTATTTTATACATTAGGCACACTGTATGCAGTCTGACTGATGCATAAAAATTTCATTAAAAAAAAAAAATACTTGCACACAACTACTTTTCAGTTATTATTACCTCTTCTGGTTACCATCACAGAGTAGGTAGGACAAATGACTTGATGTGGTGCACACATTTTGTCCACTATACAAACATTTTGATTGGTAGCTATTTCACTTCACTTTCAGCAGACTCTTGAATAGCTTAACAGCTCTATCTTTAAAGAGCTCAGATCTCACATTTTCTGTGAAGTCCTCTATGGTGAGGACACACCCACACAAATTCACCTCACAAGACATGGGGTTTATTCTGTGGGGTACCCCAAATAAATGAGCCAGATGCAGAAAGGGAGGACAATTTTGCTAATTTTTGGATTATCTTCATACATGTATGCTTCCTATGCTATTATCAATCAAATTGAAGGTATGTTTTTGCACAGCTTTTATTTAGGAAAAATCAGCAAGAAATGCATCTTTCTATATTTTCCATTTATTAGAAGTCTCCTTTCATCCAAGAAATATGAGACCTGAAATAAATTGTACCATCCTGCTTTTTTTTTATTCAAATCCTTGCCAGTGCTAGGCAGTATGCTAATGAAAACAGGTTGATAAATGACTCCCTGATATTTTCCAGACATTTTTCTCTCAGAAGTGCTCTAAACTGATGTAGCTCAAAGAGAATAAGGCGCATTAAGTCATTATATCAATTTTTGTTACCCAGATACTTCAGTCCCAGTTAAGAGCTGACAGCCAATATAAAACAAGGCAAGGGCATCATACGACTCCATCGATCAAACCTTGTCGTAGATAGATTGCCTATTACACAAATAGAACCAGCAGATTCAGTTTGTAGTTTTATGCTCTCCAATTAAAGGATAACAGGGTACTTTCCCATAAATCTGCTAATTGCAACTGAATTAATTTAACAAATTTTGCCAAGCACAGAAAAAAGTGATTGGTTAAGCTAATATAAACTAGCACAGGTTGTCACAAAGCAGGTTCCATAACAGGCTTTTACTCTACCTTTACTGGGCAAGGTGTCACAAGCATTTAACTCCACCAGGCTTCTTTGGCAACAGACAGCTGACAACCATAAAACACTGTACAAATAGGAGATAATTTATTTGCTGTACTTCCCCCCACCCCCAAACCATGGAATAATGCCACCTTTGCACCTAATTAATGTTTCTCTCTAAGCAGGCTGTTTTTCTGAATCAGTATTATACAAGCAAAAGCACTAGATCACAAAAAGTGCTCCCTGATGGGCACTCAGCAAACAATGGCAGTGATCTGCAAAAAAAGAGAAAACCAGCCCATAGCAGTGCTGTGAGAAGCAGCAGAGACACTTATTAAGCAGCACAATAATGCAGTGTACCATGCTTTGGATATTATTCTAATGAGCTTAGATATTCATATGGAAATAGCTGGACTGACAGAATGGGAGATAATTCAGATCTATATTGAAAAAGCAATCGCAAGAGATCCCTAACTGTAACTTATGGAAGGAAATTATGAACACAATCACCTTTGCAATGATATGTTATTGTGAAAAAAATCAGCCCTTATGTAAAAATTACAATTGCTTTTTCCTAATTAATTTAAATAAATTTATATCCAAGCCCAGGAGGTATTTTAGGAGCAACTCCTGTAACAGAAAAATTATTTTTGTAAATAACTAGTTTTTCACTAAAACAACATACAGCTGTGTATGCCTATATAAAGCACAAAACTGTCATTATTAATATGAAGACACAACAGAGATAATCCTTTTGACATACTGGAATTTAAGATTGAGGGTACTATTATCATTAGAAGAGTCAAGCATAGGAAATCCAAGTTGGATGCAACAATGGTAAGCTTTCTAAATAATCAGCAGCTGAAATCCAAATGCAGAGTGAAAAAAAAGTACTTAATTCAGCCTGGTTTACTTTGACTTTTTTCATGTTAAGTTCACTGCCTATGGTGCCCAGACATTCACAGGTTCAACAAAACTACATAAATTATAAAACAAAATAAGAACATCACAAAAATAACAGGAAGGGGAAAAAACCCTATCATAATAATTCTTTTTAAAAAATGCCCACAAAAAAAAACCCAAAAAACTGAAGTCAGGATTCTACATGTTACATTTTCTTCACAAATATCTAAACAATTTTCTGTCATTGTTTAAAATGCATTTTAAGACAAAACACACCTGCAGATACACAGCAGCACTTTCCTTTAAAACAATTTGGGAAATCTAATTTGCTTTCATTCTGGTACACTTGCTAGTAAAATTCAAAATTTCATTAATTTAGTGCATAGTACTGTTTAACATGTAGTTATTTTTGCCTAGAAGGAAAGAAATGCCCTCCCCACTTCCGAAAGAGCAAGAATTATAGCTCCTCAAAGCAGTAAAGTGTCACAGCATCAGCACAGAGAAGGAAAAAAAAAACAAAACCAAACAAACAAAAAACACAGGAGGAGAAAGGAGATTTCTCATGCAGAGCCAGCAAACCAACCAACCAACATAAAGCAACAATGGAAACAGATTTCCAAAGTTCACAGCAAATTTCATGCTTTTTACTCTTCTCTGAAAGGAGAATAAAGCGACTCGGGAAACAAAATACCCACAAAACAATCCACACACTTGTTCCAAATTATTATAATTAGCAAATACATTATGCAATCATTTTTAACTTTAAACATCTATGAAAAAAATTGTTCTACCTGACTGCCACCAGTGGCACTTGTGCTGCTTATTTATATTTCAAATTAAAAAGAATATTTTAAAAGTCTTTGGTCTGAGAAGATATGCATTCTCTTTGCATATAATACGCAATACAGCAATGTAATACAGTTATCCAAAGATACTTCAATTCCAGGTTTATTTTTATAATGTCCCATTTTTCCACATAACTATTAAGAAGAAGTTGCCATTCTCTTAGTTTAGATATTTTGCCCAATATGATTTTGATCATAATTAAAGGTCTAGAACAGGAAGTCAGTGTTCCTTTTGTCTTCTGGAAGCACTGATGTACATGACTATGACATTTATTTTTTAACATTAATGGCCTGAATGCCACACATCAAGTTGTGGGAAAATTTCATTTGAAAGTAGAAAGCTTTGGCTAAAGCAACAGGTATTACTGTTACTCTTTATTTCTTTAGTCCTTGATTTCAATTGACAAATTCCATCTACATCCAACATTTTACTTGTTTGCATCAGTAAAATGTTCATTAAAAACAGATGCAAAACTAAAAATACAAACAATATGTAAGATCATGACAATACCAAAAAAGTGTTATGTTGAATTTAAAAAAGAAAAATCATTGTATAGAAAATATAGAAACAAAGAGCTGGAAAGGAAGTCAAGCAATCATCTACTCCATCCCGTTCCTTGGACAAAAACTAAATTAATTCCTGTGACAGTTAGTTTTTATGACACACTTCCAAATGTGCCAAGTTATCAGCTGTGCCCTCTGTGCTCCACAGACATGATATTCTCATTCAAACTTCTGACTATCAACCAAACAAGAAGCCCAGAAAAAATTAATCTGTAGTCAGCTAAAGCAAAATGTACTGGGATTAACCTACCAAATATTTCCAGTTAAATTATTTTGAGCTAGGAAAGCTAAGAGAGCCCACTGCCCATGCAGAGAAACCACAATATATGCCACTATCTTTAGGCAAATGGTTCTCAATCTGAGTCAATAAGAGTTCATGACTAAAATAAGTTTAAGTTGCCAAAGATCTTTGATCATTAACTTGCTTTCCAAAGTGTTTTTTCTAGAAGTCTAAAACAGCCCCACATAGCAGTTTCTTTCATGTATCCTAATCTGATTCTCAAAACTCGATTATTGTGTATTTAAATTTTACAGCAAGGACGAACCTTCAAGACCAGACTATTCCCTAATCATAGAAAGACCTGTGGACAAATGACTATCTGCAAAGTTTGAATGGCATCATACAAATCAACCAAAAATAACAAAAGAAAGAAACAGATTGCCGATATGGCCACTTCTGTCCATAAGATTTTATGTGCTAAAATAGGTGAGGGAGAAAGCAGGAAGTTGTCCAAGGGGATAAAATTATTTCTTCAGATTAGCATGGGTTTTGCCTGCAAATGTTCACTGTGGACGTTGGATGTACACGAAGCTGCACACACATCCATTTGCCAAGATCTAAAAATTTATTTCTGCAACTATTTTGCAACTATTGATCACTATTAAATTAAACAGTGTGAATATTAAGCTATTGCATTACAATTTCTTCATTTCAGTGGTTTCCACCCCTGTCTTCTCCCACTTCTCCCAAAGTGCAAATGGTCATCCAGAATCCATCTCTAGCCTGGCGTCTCACAGCACATATCCAGGAAACTGGAAGCAGAACTCTGCATTCAATTCTATTGTTCTGATTTGCCTTCTCCGTTGTAGAAGCATGCTGCAATAATTTCAGAATACTACTACTAGACCCTTCAGACTTAGACCCTGTTTGATTCTCTAGGGTTGGTTTAATGGCAGGATGTCAACAATAAAATACCAACAAAATAGCAAAGAACTATTTGACACGAATTCTGGAGACAATGCAAGAACAGAAAGACCCGAGTTAGGTATCCAGAGAAGCATACAAAGAGTCACACTACCAAAAGTGCAGCAACATCTACAACTATTATGGAATTAATTTAAATTTAACCTGGTTAAATTGAGGCATCAAACTTTACCCAAAGAGTTTGCAGATATGTTTGTAAAAATCCAAGGAATTAACTTTAAAAAATTAAGCAGATGTAGAAGTGAGGAACAAAAGGGTAGCTGAGAGACCTCCTACATACACAGTTAAGGTCTATGACCAATCACTCTGGAGAACACACTATAGATACCAAAACCTCAAACCAAGACTTGTGGGAGACACAAGCATTCCATGTTTTGCAAAGGGGCAAGACCTCCCATTAGTAAATTGAATACAAGCAACAGAACAGTCCTACAAAGGAAGGATTCTACTAAGAACTTCTTCCCTTGTTTGGACTTCTGCTAAAAACAATGACAACTCAAATCATCACACTCCTGTCTCTCTAAGCTGCCTTTATTCTCTCCTCTTTTTCCAATTCTCAAAAATATTTCAGAAATATTCTTTTTAATACAGATATTGCACAAGACCTATCATCAGGTCAAAGAACTGCAGTTGCAGTCACCGAGCTCCTGACCTCACCCAGTTCCCCTCACATCCCCAATAGCAGAGAAAGCTTTGCCATTGCCAACAAGCCAAAACAAGAGCCAGCACCTGGAGTGTGAACTTGGGATTTGCCTTAATACCCCCAAGTTATCAGGACAAAAGAAGTTACATGATTCATAGCAGGCTAAGGGACTCTCCCTTAATACAAACCAACTAGCAAACATGAAAGGTTTTACATCTTCTGACAAGAAAAATATAGACACTAGAAATGCTTTCATGCAGATTCGTCTTTAGCCGGGAGCAAAAGTGTCTGAGGATTTCCTCATATTTATTGGTATCATTATGTGTACAGGAATGATCCCAGAAGTAGGGCAGGGCTGAACTAGATTTTAGCTGGACAAGTATGCATTATTTTTAACTCTAGGAGACTATAAAGAATAAAATTGAAATGGCTAGCCTAACTAATATGAAAAAATAAAAAAAGAAAAAAATAAACTAATACAAAAGCTAAGGCATAAAAACATTTAAGAATACAATTAAATACTAAACATGACAGCAATATGTAAAGTGTAAAGATTTCAATTGCATTTTAGATGTGCATCAGAGAAAAACTATCGAGGGCAATCACGCTGTAGAATATCAGTGAGGTCCCATTGGTTACTGGTTACAAAACAAACCCTCATTATTAATACAAAAAAAAAAACCCTATACAAGCACATGCATTTAGTCTCAGAGCAAAGAGTACTTCAGTATTAAAAGACATCTTTTAGCAACTTGACTCGCTAAGCTACTACAGCTTTAAAAACAAAAATGTGTTTTGGGGATGAGACCAGGTAAAAAGGTAAATTTTGGGTTAACAACACTATTCTAAGTGTTTTCCCAATTTCATTGAGTAGTTTTGATTAATTAAAAGTTTTCAGACCATAGAGACAAACAAAAATGAACATTGCCATTTTATACATTTATATTTATGTGTGCGCGTGTATGTACAAAAATATCCTTTCCTCTCAGTGAAATTCAGATATGTTTTGAATAATAGAAACAAAAAGAAAAATTGATTTCTTAAGAAAAATGCATTATTCTTTCACTACTGAGAGGCAGTTTGGGAACACAAGCCAGGGTCCAGACAGCCTTTCAAAATGCTGGGAAAAGCCATGACTGACTCTTTCTCCATGTACAGTGAAAATGGTGATGCTTTCCCTGGATTTTACTTGTCATTCCCATTATACATCACTTTCAGAAAGGTACATTTTTAGTATATACAGTGCTTCCTAAAACTTTATTTTGAGCTTGACTGGGATCTACAAGAATCTGCAAATAAGTATTTTGCTTGTAAAGACAGCAAGAATTAAACAATTCTTTTTGTCCACTTCCTCATCAAAATATTTTTATAACCTGGCCTCACAACTAGCACTTCAAATAGGAAGGGGCCAGCTCAGTCATTTGGCATTTATTGTAAATATTTCTCTGAGGCACCATGTCTTTTTAATTGATGCACTCTTCAAAGTTAAAACAAATATTTCATAATGCCTAGTAAAAATTCAGATGAGCCTCTAACAACCATATTTCAAGCACTTACTAGCTTTGTCTGCATTTTGATCAAGGAGGAAATTAAGTAAGCTAAAAATTGTACTCCAAGGTTTTTTTTCCCCTCCCAATATAAACTTCTGAAAACACCCTTTCTTCTAAATTTTTAATTCCCACTGTAAGAGGGAAACAGTAACAAATCCATTCAATCACCCTAGAGGAGGATCTCCTGTTTTGAAGTCTATTTTACCTCTTTATCACTGTCAGACAGTTCCAGCATGGGAATCTGGAGCACAAAACCACCTCTTTGAGACTGCAATTAGATACAAATAAATGCAATTTTGGAGAATCATTACATTATTCAAATCATTTTTTCCACTACAAGTAGGCTGATCTACTTTTGAAAACCAAATACATTTTCTTACAGAAATGACTGAATTGAAAAACTATACACATCAGTCTTCGGGACACCAAGGTTTCACAGCATTTGGTTCTTTTGGCTTCATTTTGAATAGCCAAAAAGACAAATCTAGTCCTTACTTCAGCCAGCCTTATAGGGAGGGCATTCCCAGGCAATCATCTCCAAACTAAGCAGGGCTAGTTTGGAGATGTTTTGTGTTCCTACAAGTATGCTGCACAAGCTATCCACATCTGCACATCTACTAAGACAGAAAAATATGCTGTTCCCTGGGCTTATGGGTTGATTCCTTCTGTTCTCACAAAAAAAAAAAAAAATATCTAAGATGAAGTATTGTAAGGATGCAGGCTCTACAGTAAGCTTTTTAAGTCTTTAACCTCCTGCTTCTCAAGTACAGCAGATTGGCTGGTCAAAGTCTTTTATTACAACTTTTGCATTCAGCAAAAAGTATGCATTCTAAATTTCAAAATTCATTCCACTGTATCTTGAAAGAGTCTCATTCATTTTTGTTTTGTTTTCCAGGGAAGAAAATGTAAAGTAACAGCTTCTGATGCCCCAGGAGTTGAAATTGGAAGTGACAGAAGACCTATTAGTTTATATAGAAAGAGGAGAGTCATCTATTCCCAATGCATCATCAAACACCTTAAAATAAGGTGATATGGGTTCCTCAGAAGGGATGCTGGCAACCCTTGGAATAAAAGAAGGTGGGAACTGCCAGTATTCACCCAACTGGGAAATGGTGACAGCAAACTCCAATAAAGCAGTGTGAAACTACCAGACAGCACAACATGCACAGGTAAATCTACGATAGATAGTTCCCATATGTGTTTTAGGGTAAAAGCTGTAGCCCATAGGTCTGTCTCTAGGGTCTTACCTCCTCTTTCTGTCACATCTGGACTAATATGATTACACTGAATCAACTGCCTATTATCTAAGAACAAGTCTAAGACTGCTTTCTAGTCTAATATAATTTCGATAAACAGAGAAATTCTGGAGGGAAGTACTTCTGCAGTTTTATATAAACACACTTATGCTCACCCAAGAATTGAAACATGCAAAATTTCCCATTCTAAGATCCTTAGCACTTTCTTTACAATGTGTTATGCAGCCAGAATAATTCATTACATCTGTTTATCTTACATTTTTTTCCAGTGAGCTGCTCAGGGCAGCATGTTAAAGACTGAAAAGAGACTGCATGAGCACCATTTCTGACAGAAGGCAGAGTTCAGCATTTATTCACTGTTAATTTGACTGTACACTATTATCAAGATTACTGTAGCACACAATGTTCTTGTAAGGTTATGAACTGGTTTGCATCCTTCCGCTGCTGGAATTTAATACCCTACTAACTGCGATATATCTCATACATTATTAATCCAGTCCAGTTCTGCAGCAAGTTTCTATAAAACCAGTGCTGAAATACTCCACTCTTAAGGTGCCTGACAAATCTGAAAGATGCAATATGAATGTGGGTATGTTTCAGACAGGTGTGTTTAACCCACGCTGAACAATCGGCGCGTTCAGCTTCCCTGCTCGGGGAATGGCTGTCCTGTCACCGAGGCCGAGGAAACAGGGCTTCAGTGGAGTTTATGAGAGCATTACAAATAGTGCTCAACACAAAGTAAAGTTACAGATAAAATCTGAATAGGCCAATTAAAGATTTTAGAGAGCTCTACACAAGCTACATAATTTTTCTGGACTGCGGAAAACTCTCATTCAAGAACAAGAATGAAAACATTGATCAAATCCTAGAACGTACTGACAGGATCATCAGCTGTGTTTACTGACATTGAAATATCCAGTGCTGTGAAGTAAAGCAGGTAAACCTTTACAGCATATGTTCATCTCTTCAAAATTCTTTTGCCTTTTTATTTTTTTTTTCCATAAAGCAAACATTCTTTTCAGGGAGAATGTGAAGGTTCTATTCCAGTTTCTGCAATTTGCCATGCTTTTTCCACTTTAGAGACTTTCTCAATAAATTCTCTACCAATAAATATTACTCCCTGCCACATATCTGCTATGTCAGTAACACTGAAAGAAAAGAAAATATGTTTAAACACAACATAAGGCAATGTTCCACTTAAGCCATTATTCTCTGTAATACTGCTGTAAACCTTCCTCTCTTCTGAGAGGTCAGTAGGTGTTTTAGCATCAGTTGCAGTTAGAACATTTGTAACTCTGTGCCTGATTCAGGCCAGTATCCAAAGTAATCCCCAAAAATAATTTTTCACTCAACACTCACGGGTTTGCTCTCCTGAGAAAGCAAAGTGGTACATACACATCCTAACACAAAAACTCACACAGTGCCCCTGGTTTGGTGGTCCTCTAGGAGAAACTGTTATGCTTAATTTAAAATTCAGCCCATCTCAGCATAAATTATTTTCAGAGAAGGCTGCACCTACAATGAAAAAAGGTTAAAATTTAAAAAAACAATCCCCCACAAAGGAAATCCTAAACAAATAAACAAAAACCTGACTTAAAATTACACTGGAAAAAAAAAAAAATCAAGACACAATTATACTACTGTCCAGGCTTCCAAAATTTCTGAAGTTTTCAAGAAGAGTTATTTAAAGTATACTGCAGAAAATCAGTTAAATCAGTTATTCTCTTACAATTCAGGTGGCTTGTCTCACTTCTACTTTGATTTGAGCAACACTGAGCTAATCTTATAATGGCTTTTTCCAAATACTAATTGTCCAAATGCTAGACGGAGTCCCAGGAGTAAGACAGCAGTATCAGAAAAGAGTAGATTAAAACATTGAACATGTATAACTTATCTTTTTACATTTATAGTAATTTGAAAGTCTGGCTATCATTAGCAATAGATTGAACATACTAAAATGAGAAAATATCATACTATGGAGTTTTCCATTTCTGACAGCAATTTAAACAGACAACTGTGAAAAACACTCAATTGTGTAATTAAGCTATCTGGATAAAAGACAACAAGTTTCTTCCTTTTTTTTTCCCTTCATCTCCCCCTTCTGTCAAGTACATTTTTGCAGACATTCTCAGTTTAATAATGTAAAGATCCACTGCAATTTTCTTAATTGTGCTTTGTATTTATGCATGGCACAAAAAAAAAAAAAATAGCGACATTACTGAATAAGTTACTTGACAGCAAAAAGGTATTTTTTTTCCATTCAGTAGCTTTGTTTGTTCTCTTCCCTTCCTTAATCCGGCCAAAACTTTTAAAAAGAAATGTATATATACATTCTGAAATACATCTACGTGGCAGCCAGACAATGAATGAACTGTACTGAAGTAAACACACAGTGGGGAGGTGCAGAGATATTGAACCAACGTTGGTCCACTGAGCATCTTCCACTGTGACCTACAAACTCCTACCGTGTCCCCTGGCAGCCTTAAATACTCAGCTGGGAAGGGGGTATCTAGTAAAGCAGGATTAATGTATAGATCTTCAACCCCACATCTAGCTGAAATAAGAAGTGAAAATGAAGGGAAAACTAGACTATCCAACGTGATAGAAGTAATAAAAGGGGAACATATTTCTCATCTGTTAACCTTGAATATCTGCTAGCTCAAGATTTTCACATTCTTCATGTATCACTTCACTGTTCACTCTTTAATAACCACTCGAAAATCAGCTGCACATTAAAGAAATGGAATATAAATTTGTCTGGACTCACTACATCTGAGATATCCTCCAATACAGCATAAAGCTAATTTAGCTGTCACTTACTGTAAGTAAAATGACAAATATCTGTAATATCTGTCAAGATATGAAAGCTTTAAAGAGAGTTATGCAGCTGTCAACATTTTGATGACTTTAACAAGAGAAAAATAAACGAAGAGAGAAAATAGACAGCACGTCTGTTGTGTATCCAGTTGCCAAAATCTCCTATTACTTTTATTAATAATAATAAAATTACCTCATAAAAATAAGATAAACAACAAGGACTTCTGAAATAAACTGATATAAGTAAACATATTAGTACTGGCATAACACATCCATAGAAAACACTGCTAAAAAATAGAACTTAGGCCTCTTCAGTAACTCTATAATTATCATAGTACCCAGAATTTATTTAATTTAGAATTACTATTTATGAACCAACAACATAGAAAGCCTTAGAAAGCATAACCAAATTATGACTTATAAAATATTTAGCTTCGTTTATCTAAACAAGTTTTATTCTTTACATATTTTAGTGATTCAGCAGTAGTTCAAATCATTTTAGCTCCTGAAGGAGGAGCTTGTTCAGTTTCCCATGTTGCATACTTTTTACAAAAAGGCATCTCAAAGATTGGCTGTAAAGACATTTTGACTGAGGCAATTTTCATCTCCCTTCTTGCACATGTATTGTCACTCTATTTTTATTTAGCTGTCAGTTTACAGGTGCTGACAAAAGCGTATGCCTTCCTCCTCTCTCCCTGCAGGAAAAACTGAACATTTCCTTAGAGTCTTTGGTTGACTTATCCCATTTTATATCTGGCTTTGCAAGTTTCACATAAACCACCCTACTCTAAAGGGAAACCTGAAACATAGCTATTCTATCTATAATTTTCATCTGGGTTACAGGCCTAAATTCTATGCAAACCATAAAATACACCTGCCACTAAATAACCCAAGATTAAACAAAGCAAAAATTGCTTTCTTTTGCATTGAAAAGAATAATAAAAGTTTTTAAAAACCTGATTATAGCAAATATGAAGTCTAGAGTCATCACTTTCATACACTGAACTTCAGCTACACAACTGAGAGTTAAATTTGTTCTGGGGAATAGGAAGGGAAATCCAGTCTTTCAGTAATATTTTAATACTGATTAAATGTGACCTAACAGTCAGAAAGCTGCTAAAATCAGAAATCTTTGTCTTTTAATTCATTTTTTCATTTTCCCCGATTTCAGACCCATAGTACCAAGCAGACTTTCGTAAAGCAAGAATTTATGGGCGACAGAAAAGAAACAGCTAGCCTGCTTCTCATCAAACCTCAAGGTGAATCAGCAGAGTAAGATATAAAATAAAAAAATGAGCTCCTACAAGAAATAATAAAGGAGATAATAGAAAGTATCCTAGAAGGAAGCAAGAAAAATATGTTATATCTTGTGATTAATATCACCATGTTTGTAAAACAGACTTCCTGCAATCGCAGGATGTGGCAGTTACTGTTTGTTGCTAGAATACCCTAAGTTTTCAAAATAGTAATTTCAGTAGCTCAAGAAAAAGACAGTTTATACAAAAGTCTCACTACTATACCACCAAAATTATATCAGGTTTTTTTGCATCCATCATCTAGAATAATCAATTGTACTTACATTCTTACTTCATTTGAAGGCAATGCAAACTGATTCAGCTTAAGTCAATTTTCTAAGCAACTCAGACTAAAATAAACTTCCCCTTTACGAAGATTATCTATCCATAGTTTGGCAACAGCTATTTAAAGATGTTTCCAACTAATAAAATGAAGCCTGTGAAGCACTTTCTTTTCAAAAATAAAAAAAAGCATGCACACATTTTCTCACTTCTCAGTTTGCCATTTCCCAGATTTCCATATAATACCTTCTGATAGTGAAAAATTGTTTGGCCATTTAGAGACAGGTGACAAATTTCCAGGTGTAATCCAACCAGACCTCACAGTAAGCAGGTCTCAGATTTACCTGAGATTTCAGTGAGAGACCCAAGCAATAAACAAATAAAGGAACCCAGAAACCATGAAGATTGCTCCATATTGTCATTAACACAACAGAAGAGATTCAACCTCTCAATATGCCCTGAAAAACAGTGGTTCTAAAAAGCAGTGCTCATCCATGATACTCAAAAATTTTATGAAGCTCTAATTAAAAAAAAAAAAAAAAAATGATACAACAAAAGTACTCATGGGTATGGTGATGAAAAAGACACAACTCAGTTAAGGTTGTGCCCTATTATTAAGATGCCCTACTACATTTTATCCATAACATTTTACAAGCAACACATATGGGAGGGTTTCTAGATGAAAAGCTGTACATTGTAGGCTTTTTATGAGGTTTTGGTCAGAGAGAGAGACTGCCATGAAGCATGGTTTGTGGCTGTTTTGCTTGACTGTGTTTGCCCATTCTGAAAGACTAATGGGCATATCACCCCACTTGGCTCCAAAAGAAAGAAACAAACCAAAACTCAAATAAGCTGTAAAAATGACAGTGTAAAATTGTCATTTTGCTACTGAAAATAGTGACTTAATGACTTACAAATAGATTTTCACATCTATTTATCTTCACAACTGTGTTTCCTATTTCACTTGTATGGATCTGTCAATACAAACAGCAAACCATACTTTTAAACCAAGAATAAAACCACTAAAAAGACAACTTGGGTTTGGATTTTTTGATAGTGTCCCTCATGCAAAGGACATAAGTTACTCCTTTTATCAACAACTTCTTTTAAATTTACAAATTTGACAGAAATTTTAAATCATATAAAAGCTGTGTTATTGTGCATAATTTATCACTATTCAGTGTATAGACTAATTATCATTAGCCCAGCATACATTTGATAGGAACCTGCAATTCACTTAGCAGATGACATTGGCAACAGTTTCTGATAGCGTCAGGGGCTGGGGGAAGTGGAAAAAAAATAAAATCAACATTGGCTGTAAATTTATCTTTCTTATTTATACCTGTCCAAGCTCAGGAAAAAGAAACATGTCTTAGATATCAGAAAATGAAGCCTTCAAACATTGCTACTCCACATTATCACACATCTGATTTTTAAAAACAGGAACAGCTGCATTTACTGATAAGAAAGCAGGAAGATGTTGTATGTTTTTGCACAGATGTTTGTAAAATCCTTCTTTGTTAAGCATATGTCTAAGAAATAAGCCACCTTTAATCTTCTCTAATGATTAAGTCAAATGAAATAAATGACATGACATAGTATCTTTAAAACATATACAAATAAAAGAAATCAGCATTCCTGTTTTTATACAGAAAGGAAGTTATTTTAACTTTGTAACTTCAGTTATCACAACTACTAAGAACTGATTAAAGATCAATGAGATTAACTGTCAAGCAAATATTTATTAATACTACTAGAAAAGTATACTTACAATCACACTCTGTACATCAAAGGAGAATATGGGAGGATATCTCCCTTATAAATGGGAGGCATTCCAAATAACTGAATTATGGATTAACAAAATATTAAAAGCAACCTTCACTTTACTGTGACAGCATATATGATCATTTCAACTTTTCATTACTCTTCATTATATAACTCAGCTAAGCAATCATGGGGTTTGGCAAATTCATTTTAAGAGAATAAAACAAAGAAGTGAACTTGTGAAAAGGAAACTCAGTTTTTATATTTTTACTTCAGGTATATACTTTATACAAGGTGCTATACATATAATATCCTCTCTTCACATAGCCATGGGAAGAGTTCAGAGACAGCACATGCAACTGGGGCCAAGTGAACTTCTCAGAACCTAAATCAGAATGTCTCAAGTGAGGTTTTGGGCTATATATGCTTTTTTTAATAAAGCTCAGGTAGGTTCCTCTGAAGCCAAGTATTAACTATTTCAAGCACTGCAACATAAACTGCCAAATTAAATCTGAATAACCCCAGACTACCAAACTCAATAATGTCATCAGAATTCAAATCTTTCACATAACTAAAATATCTTTAAAGATTATCTAAAGACTTAAGTAAAACCAGTCAGTCCCAGAGAAGCTGGGTACCCACCCAGGGCAAAAATTACTTGCATTCACATAATTGGTTCAGACACAGAAGGGCCAATCTTTTTGAACCTGAAAGTCACATATTGTGGTGTTTATGAATGGGCAAAACCCATGAGAAAAGTAACACCTTTTTAATCTTTTTTAAAGATAAAAGAGGATTTGGGAGCTGTAGGACCCCAGGAGTCCCACCATGGAGCAAAGCTGAGAAGGAAGCAGGGCTGCCACATCAGCAGTACCAGCCCTGCGTAATGAGGAGGAGTCAGGTTATTCCTTGCACAGCACCCACAGCCTGGGAACTGGACCATGGACACTAAAATATGACCTGCACTCCAAGCAGAAACCTCCATGTGCTGTTTAATACAGCTGTTTATTAGGCAAGCAGATCAAAGGAGAAAACTGCTTCCTAGGGAGCAAAGAACTAAGCTGGCACTGACAAATAGGAAGCATTTGAAATCACAAGAAAATAGCCCACTTAAGAATTGCCCCACCCATTAAGTAACAGACAGTACTTCAGACTCCCTGAAGTCATCTCAGTTACAAGAATGTTGTAGATAACTATGTACTGATTAATATATTGTGTGGAAGAAAAAAGCAGAAAGCATATGCAAAATTTGACCAAAATATAAAATTTCAGATTTCTCTTCCAGAAATTTATGCAAGTTCCCATTTTCATTCAGAAAAAAAAAAAAAACTCTTTTCAACAATGCCTTATTTTAAGAACCCAAAGATGTTCAAAGTGATTTTTCAGAACTGATCAATTCTTGCTATAGAGCTGATGCTTCAAAAATCTGCATGTTAAAAAGCAAACTCATCATTTTACAAGCAACTCATTAAAAAAGAAATTGTTTTATCGTTACATGAACTTACATAAATTTGACCTGGATTTTATTTCTCACCAAATACTACTCAAGCTTGCTCTTTTCTTGAATATGAAGTGATAGCTACTTCCAGCAAGAGCTGAAGACACAGCATCAATTAAATGCAGGTGGATTGCTCCTTCTGACAAAGAGATTCCAGTTGGAGGAATAGTAAATGAAATCACTCAACAACCTAAAAATTATTGCTTTCTGTTCTCAGGACAGGCATATCAGTAGTAGGGCAGCCCTGTACAATATATTTCTGCCACATACTTCTCAAGTGTCAACTACACAAAACAGAATGTGAACTGGTCTTTCTGCTTAGACTCAAAATTAGGTCAGCCTACAGTAATGGCTTAAGATCAAGAAAACTTTCCAGCTGTTCATTAAACAATTAGGCTAAGACTCAACTCATGCAACTGAAATCATAAAACATAAAGAGCCCTTAATTACCACAATTCTATAGATATATGTATTAAAGGAGACAGCATGGAGGTGAAATGGCTCTGTAACATATCATTTTTCTGCTCTTAATAAAGTCAATGGCTGCACAGACTTTCAGTGACAAAACAAAAGCCACAGCTACTACCAGTCTTGGAACATTAGATCAATATTTAGTACCACCAATGTCAATTTTAAAAAAACCTAAAATATTTTACAAGTTCAAGGAAAAAAACAAAACTCCCATTAACATAAAAGCAAGCCAAAAAAAAAAAAATCTTTAGAAGAAAACCAGAGGGTTAGTAGTTTTTGGAGGTCTCTGTACTTTAATGATTCTTATTCCCAAAGGCAAACTCATAAAAGTACAGCTAAAATGCTCAGCACAACAAAGGGAAGCCAAAGTACAGAAGCATTGCTGCAAAGGAATATGAAAACCTACAATGAACTAATGAGCTAGAATTAGAACCACAGTTCTAATTCCCAAAAAAAGCCTAGTCCCATTCTCTATTTGCTTTACTCCCACCCTGTGCCACAGACCATGGGTGCAGTCTTGACTTACAGTGTGGACAGTGAGGCAAGAACAGATGTCCTCAAATAGAAGAGGACAGAACAGTACTGCTGATCTATCTGAATATACCTTTAACTGAAGAGCTCATGGAGGCACAATCAAGATCCAGCAATAGGCAAGGTCATTTCAAATTAAGAATTTCCAGAAAGGCTATGGAGAGCTAAGAGAAGTCCAAACATACAACTATTTTTTTTTTTTTTGTGCTTTAATTTTAGAGCAGTGGTTTGTATTCAGCAAAGAATCCAGCAAAAAATAACAGTGCATGTACCAGGCATTGCACAGCTTAACTAAAGCAAATCGTGCTGTGTGTTAAACCTTCTCACAGATTTTGCAGAGTCAACAATACATCAATAGAGACTGATTATATTAATTACCTTCTAGATTAATATGTGTGGCCTGTTCTGCTGTGTTGTTAAATGGAATAAAACCAAGAACTGATGCCACAGAATAGTGCAATTCAGACTTTTCCCATGAAACTTGACTAGTTTCTATGCTGTAGCAAATGGGAAGTTTTAAATGCTAGCCCTCTATCCCCTTTTGTCCTTTGAAGGACATAGTAGAACAAACATGCTAATTTCATGCACTGAGATTTCTCAGTTTATGATCTAAACAAGAATTGTTTACTAAGACTTTTAATCAGAAATAACACATTTCAAGATTTTCACGCCAAAATTATCTTGTTCCTTCCTACCCCTCCTTCCTCATCTTTATTCTTCTGTTTAGTGCAAATACCCTTGGCAGTAAGAAACAATCATTCCTCTTTGTTTTGCTTAAGACCAGAATATGATAAAAAATATGGTAGAGTTTCTTCCAAAGCTTTGAGAAGCTTTGCTTTGGCACTTGCACAGTCAATCAACACGATGATGTTGTTCAGTACAACTGGGAACAGAAATATAAAAGTCCATCTGGTGCTGGTCATAAGAATGAAGGCATATTTTACCACTGAAACATAGTTTTACAAATCCATATTTTACTCAATATGTCATGACACTATATCATCCCAGTACCCTAGGTGGAGGCAGGATAAGGAGACTGGAGGAAAGCAGGTTTCCTCACTGCAGCAACTTGACTTCACTGTATTTATAGCAAAAATATTGCCATTAACAGCCAGTTAAAGGACTAGCTGTACAATACCTATTTGTGATCACTTCATCTCTAAAAAAGTCACTGCTAATAAATTGGGGAGGGGGGAGCAAGGGAGCAAGAACAGAAAAGATTTCTCATATTAAATTAATAATTTCAAGATCCAGAATAATCATTATCTGATAGGTAAAAAAACAGAGGTTGTAGTTTTGGTACAAAGTATGCTTCAGATTTTCAAAACTTAACACTAAAACTAGGTCATACAGCAGAGTTATACAACTGTTTTCCTTCTCCTGAAGCATTATCACAATTTTTCCACTGCAGAAATTTTTTCACTATCAGAAAATCACACAATAGTACTATTTTATTGATAATATTTTCCTAATTCTAGAAGCAGACACTCTAAATTAATGAAATGCTGTTTGATGTTAAGTGATCCTAAGTGAAAAAAGTAGTTATATTTAATTTTTAAAATATTGTGCTGCTTAATGATGCTATCGAGTGAGTACTAACAAGATATTTTTATCTGCAGTATTTAAATTCGCTAATATAATGTAAAGGAGAGAGAAACAGGAAACGTGCTGAGATTGATATATTTTTAAGGACAGTTTGAAAGTATAGACTATAGTAATGAAGTACTTTTGTGGTTGTCAATCTCTAAATTGATTTTTGAATTTAAAAAAATATTATTCTGTTATCCTTCAGTCATCTTTGAAGGGTAAAGCCAATTTTAAAAGACATCTGTGTACAGTTATATTGGACTGTCTTCAGGCTGCAATTTGACTGAGCAAGGCTTCCAAATGACAAAATTGACACTGCACTAATACTATCATCTCCATGGGTTTAGCTCAGGCTCCAAAGTGATGTCAAGGACAGATCAACATTTGAGATAATCCATAAAACGATTCAGAGTATATATAAACAGGTATAACTGGCTGATTTACATTCAGCTTCACATTATGTAAAGGATAGCATTAATTTGACCTCTTGTATTAATTGTACTCTGCAATGTTAACAGTTCATTCAAAAGATGCTGAAAAATTTATTCCAATTAATATCACACTATAAAGGAAGGAACCAGTATGGTGCTTCGAGAAATCACCACACAACTGCAAGTGAGGCAATAAGAAACTCAGGTAATTACAATCTAGCCAACAGCACATTATTATATTATCATATCATATTATATTATAGACTCTGCAAATATTTATAATCCATAGTTTAGAATTCAAGTGAGGATTTTGGGGCTGGTTTTGTTTTCATTCTTATTTCTGAGATGAATAATTCCTGGCATATTCAAAGACATATATAGTACTACTAGGCAAAAATACAATATACATATTATGAACAAGTTAATATCTGCACAATAAAAAGAGAAAGAAAAAGTAAAATATAAAAGGAGCTCATTAGTCCACCTGTTACAATATCCCTTTCATCATGCTCATAATTACTTAAAAGATTTGTATATATTTAAGTTTTAAGGGGTTTCTTCCCAGCCCCAATGTATTACTGACCTTATTGGTGGAAAGTAACATAGGAATGCTTTTTTTCAAATGTTTCAAAACAACATTTGAAAATGTGCTTTTCCTTAAGAGAGCATTGTAACTATGAAGAATGAGGAATCCATTCCTCAATATATATCTCAACATGCAATATGAAATTCTAGCTATAGTACAACTCCTTTATGTTCATTAAAATATTTTCATCCTTTTTTTTTTTTTTACTAATAATTTCTTAGGCTAGAATTCAAGCCTTTAAACAACATTTTCCAAACATACTGTAACATAATTATACAAAACATCCTGCATTCCATTCTAACACACTATCCCTACATTCATCTTTCACTGTAGGTGCTACATAAATGGATAGACAGATGAAGCTTATAGAGAGGATTTCTGGGCAATATGGGAAAAACAGAAACAAAGAGGACTAAACTATCCAAAGGCTACTTCTACCACAAAGGCCAAAAGAGCTGGGAAGGGGAAAAAAAAAACCAACACCAAAACACGCAACACATCTCAGCCTTTCTACCCCACCAAGAGAATAAGAAATGCCCCAGATCTGAGGCTGCAGCTTGCAGGCATGCTGTCCTCAGACATAGCTCCAATTTCTCCAGTTTAAGGCATTCCCATCTTTCCATGTCGCTCCAGTTGTTTTCAGGCCTGCTTGCACAGCCCACTGCCTGACAGATGTGCTAGGACAGCTAAGGAGGTGACACAAAAGTGGAAACAGTCAGAACTGATAGAGGAAATATTTTCAATGAATACTGCTGCCAAGAAAATGATACATAAAACATCACCCTCCCAAGTTTGCATCTGCGAGTTTTATAGAATTCAAGCTTAAGCATCTCTTTCTGAGGCAACAGCATGCACAGGCAACCCAGCTTTCATAGATAAAGCTCCATGTTTATATCAAACTTAAAATTTAACATAGTTTATTTAACTAACTCTAAAATAAATCTCTAAACATTAATAGAAAAATGGTTCTGTTTATTCTTCGTCCACCAAAACTACAGACACTTTCACAATGGTAAAGCTAACTTTTTGCATAAAGCTGAGGGTCACTTTTTTCCTGTAGTATGAATATCCAAATGATTGTATTTGGCAGAATGAGAAAAAACCCACACCACTTTCCAGGTGAAGCACGTCCTTGTGTTCACTCACAGAAGCTGACAGCTGCTTGTCACTGCAGTTGTGCAGTCACCACAGATGCACAGTACCAAGAACTAGAAACAGCACACGGGCCACTTTTCAGCAGCCTGTGTTCCAACAAATAGCATATCCCTGGATTATTTTGTTCTTATCCATGTGTTTGTGATTAATTATAGTTCTACAAAACTTTTAGATCTGTTGTGGACTCATATCAAACACACAAATGAAAAGATTTGCAGAAGACAATTAAAATTCACTTGAGATAGTCATATATATATATATTTCAACTTCAAGAGGGCAAAATACCCAACATTTCCCAGGACTTGACATTAGAATTAAAGAATGAACTACGTAAGTAGAAAGCCAAATATAAGCATGAATTAAAAGCAATTATTAAAACACATTAAAGAGGAAAGAGGGCATTAAAGCACTGCTGTCTCCAATATACAAGTGACTAGAAACAAAATGTTTCCTTTAAAAGTATGTGGGATGAAAACTGTGGCATTTATTCAGGAAACAACTCTACTCCTGATTATGGAGATAAATTTCCAATGTTAGGTGATAAAATAATCTGGAGGAGGTGCAACAGTACATGAAGACCTAATAACAAAGTTATCAGCTATATAGCAGAAGAACAAGACTGAATGAAGATGTAAAATGAGAGGTACAGTAGGTCATAACATTTTAACAGTCATTGATGGGAACAACTGTTTCCATGTTCTCTTCATTCATATAAATCACAGAAATTCCTTCTGAATAACATCATCATTTCAGCTGATGTGAAATTAAAATCCCTCAACAGGCAAATGAACCAATGGAAATTTCTGAAACTGAGATTCTACTAGAAAAATACTCATTCATTAAAATCTGCTTCTGGTGAAAGGTAACTTTTCTGCCCCACCATCAGTCTCTCTACCTTGTCATTCTGCCTGCTCCTTACACAGGCAAACTCATTTATGTCCTCAACACAATGCCTTTGCAAGCACTGCCGTACAAGAACCACTTCAAGATGCATGCCACCAGCACAGAATTTTTTGACTCAGTCCTCCGAGTGATAGCTTAAATGTTTAAAGAGATGCAATATAATTAGAAAACAGCAGACAGCAGAACAGAACCATGCAGGAAGGAAAGAGTAGTGAGCTAGTCTGGGCAGTCAGGAACTTTGCATGTTGGGTCAGTGCAGTGCAGCAGTGCACTGGTTGTGGGGTTAGCACTCTAAGAAAACTAGGATCATGCAGAGAACCTTGCATCCCTTCAGCTGCCGGGAGCCCCGAGCTGTGCAGTACGGCACAGGGCCTCCAGCCAGGGCACAGCCCACCCTGCAGATGCCATCCTCAGAAAGGCTGCACCATTTTGCTCATTTCAGCCCTTACCGTATTTTCTTCCATGAAAACAACTCTGTGTTTCATTTCTCCTGCCAAATAAAAGTGTGTTTACATGAGAGCTTATTGCTGCAGGCCTAGATAAAGGCAAGGCCACACAGCTGGTGTCCTCAGCAGGCAGGAGCTGCCCATGGCTCCTCTGGTCGGGGAGGCTGAGCTCACCGTGCCGCCAGGCACTGAGCAGCCCAGCCCTGCTCAGGTCTTCACTCCTACTCACCCTGCTGCGTCACCATGTTTTGTCACTACTGCATCTCCTCAGCAACATTCTTCTGCTCTACAGGACCTAGAGTCTGTACTTGGAAATAACCTTTAGCTGTCCACATGGGAAGGGACATAAACCTATAGTGTGAGGCCAGCAAAAGTTCCTCTATTCAAAATCTAAGTGTTTCCTTTAGGTTCTCAAAAATTTTCTCTGAATAAATTTTTGCTTGTTTGTGCTAGAGTGTTTAATAACACTCAAGGAACCTTCTAGGAAATACCAAAAGTGCAAAGACATCAAAACACCTAAAAACAATGCAAAAAGGCTGAAAAAATGTTCAGCTCAAACAAAAGAAATTGTCCCATGGAAAATAGCACAGTTTTTCACTAGACTGGATGAAACAGTTCTGCTTGCACACTATGGTGTTCGTGAAAAGCACACTGCTCTGTTCATGAAAAAGTATTTTTTAAACATAAGACGCAGCAGTGCATTCAACATTTGGAACAGCAACAGTTTTACCTGAATTAAATATTCATAATTTTCATGACACAAGTTTTTTGATACAGGTTTTTAATAATTTTCTGTTCCTGTTGTGATTTGTTAGGAAATATTTTCTTTTTTCATGCTGGCAATAAAAATAAACAAATTGCTTATTATGATAGTGGCTCATAAGGCTTTTAAGACAGCCTTAACTGTAGTTAAGTCTCCTGTAAGGAAAAATTGCATCTCCAGTGGAACTGAGATTAGACAGCACAAATTCTAAATACACTATTTACAGCCAAAAGAAACAGAAAAACAAAAGCAGTAGAGAGGAAACCCAAGTCATACTTGCAAATATTTTTTTTTTTTTTGTTCCTTGTGTATAAACATGTAAGCTGACTAAATGAGTGGGCTGGATAGTTGTCTTTTCTACACTACTGATAAAATTTTCATCACACTGAAGAGTTTCGGGGTTGGCTAAATTACTTTTGCATACTACAGCTTGCCTAGTACACCAGAAACCAAAGTGCTGTTTCTGAAATTCCACTGTCATCTCAAATCCATGACTTTTCAAAACAATTTTTCCCACTCCTGTTGCCTTTTTTCTTAGAAGAGAAGGCAAGGGAGAAGAATACATTTGTTACTCCAGTTATTTTGGAAAAATTCATGCTCTTCCAACTTATTTATTCTAGAAGAATCTAGAGCATTTTCTGTCCATCCTCTCAAAATTCTAATTACTACAGGAGCAATGAGAGCACATAGACAAGAGAAGCAGATCCTTTTCATTCACACGATGTGTCTGAAAGTTTTTTTATATAGAGAGAATTTTTTTAAATGATCTCCAGTGCCATAAGGAAACTGTTAATGGAAGCAAAAGCAGGGAACAGAATTGGGTTGCAGTCATGTAGGTAGGCACACTCACAAAGCAGTCATTAATTAAGATAAGCCTGACTGATAGCAGAGCGGTCACTCCCGTCTACACGGCTTCTCAGGACTAGCATGTGCTTTTGGAATCTGGGTAGCCTTCTCCATGGCTCTGCCCCATTGGCGTTGATTATGTATGATTAATGGTTTAAAGGAATAAAAAGAGAAAGGTCAACTTCTGAGTTCAAAACAGAGCAGCTACATGGGGAGTAATTAAGATACTTGTGTAAGCATGATTAATAAGCACAAACTGGCACACTGTGCTGTAAACAAGATGCAACCAGATGGTTAGGTTGAAAAGGATTTTTCCTAAAAAGCAATTTTTCAATGCCTTGAAAGTTGGCTTATTTTTCCCCCCTCTAAGCCTTACACAACTCATTATCTACACATCCTAAAGGGAAGGAAGAAAGAAAGAGTAACCCCTTCAACGTTCCCCCTTTCCTGGCTTTTTTCATACAGATAACTACAGTTTGCATGTAAATGGATTCAACTCATCTTTGTTTAACGTTGCCTTTTATGTCGAGTTTCATGAATTGCTAAGCCTGACAAGGTTCACTGGGAGTCTTTTAACTCCCACCCACAAGTTCTCCCTGGCTGTCATGTGACTGGCAGTATAGAGGGATCAGCAATGGCATTTATGGGGAAAGCGGGAAGACAGGTGTCAGAACGGTCCAGCAGGCAAACCGAACGAACACTAATCAGCTCTGGTGTTCTTTTACAATCCATATCTAATTCACAAGTTTCATTCTTTCTGAAAAACAATTACTAGGTTTTGAAGTTCATTGTGCTTTTACTCAACTGTCTCTTCACATTAATGTAAGTGGGAACAAGAAAAAAAGAGTCAGCAGGCAAGGGACATCAAAAGATCTTAGAGAAGATGAAGGCTTTATTTTAAAGTAATATAATTACAGATGAGCATAATGTTTTACAATAAATTTAAATGTATAGTTACATCCTTATGCACTAGGAAAATATTGGTTGGTTGTCTCTTGAGCTGAAACTGGTACATACAAATGACTTTGCTGAGAGAAGAAAAATAAAAATCTCATTGCAACATCAAAGGAATGGATATTAAGGTAACAGTGTGAACAAGAGAATCAGTATTCTGGGAAGTAGCTACACTTATAAGGCTCATCTCTGAGAAATAATAATAAAAGTTTATAAAATTAATGTTTTGCACATTTCAAACTCCTCTCGGTTCTAAGTATTTATTCTCCATAGGTAAACTTTACCTCATCTTCATCTAGTTTATAAAAAATTTAAAAAACCCAAAACCGCAACTCCCCATTCCCCACTGACAAATCATCTTAGTTAGAGTATATAATCTGGTAAAACCTCAGATAATCTTCATTGGCGGTAGTGTTACTGACTCCAGTATTTGGAAATTTGCTTTTGTGTTATGTATAATGTTAGAAGACATCTTAAATTCAGCATGTTTTCAACTAAGTACCTAAGATTTCTTAGGCACTTCATTTTCACCCCCACAAGAAGTTACAGGCACACAGCATCTGTTTCACAAATAATCCTTTTCCTCCATGTAAATAGACATCCCTTCAAGGACTTCTATACAGAGAATAAATACTTGGTAAAGGAAATTAAAAAGGCCCTATACCAGGACATCAACTGTACCATCATCCCATTGTTCAGTAGCACGGCTTTATGTTTATGCAACTTAAATCTAGAAATATTACCTCTATGAGAAAGTAACACATTCAAACACACACTTTGATTAGAAACTCAATACAGTACTTGAGTGTTAAGTGACTTCAAAGTTTTCCTAATGTCTGATTTGCGATTCCAAGAACGGGATGGGCACTCATCTAGAGATATAAGAGTATGGGAACTTCCAATCAATTAACCACAGACAGATGAAAAGCATTTTTCAGTTCCATGTGAGTAAATTTTGGCACCTGAAAAAGCATCATGGTATGTAACTGCTTTCCCTTTTTCACTGAGCACATCTTTCAATTTCTAGTAAGACAAGCCTGTATCAGTCCTGACTTTTATCACCACCCATTAAATAATGCTTCCTGGACAGGCAGTTATCATGAAATTCTATAACCAAGTCAACATATAGGTTGCTAGCATACTTCAAACTTTTGAGTTGTTAAAAGGAGAACATAAGTAAGTTAAGAAAGACAACTGATGGGCTAGCACTGCTAAGGACATGCCTCTAGACCTAGACACCTATAGCTAGGAAGGATTAATTTAAAGCCATCCTATTGCGCTGCCAAGAGTTTGGCAGGAAAACAAAGCAACTCAACTCCACACATCCCAGTCTCACATAATATTCAAATCCACTTTACAAAAGCAATAAAAATTAATATTGATTATGTGCAAAACTATTGTTAGAACAAGTCTCAGGAGTCCAAACAACCATGCTGAAAAAAGAAACCAAGCTCATGTGAAATGTGTGTCCATTAATATTTGTGTTATTAGTTTATATGGGATGAGTCAGACTACAGCTCCACCGCACATTCAATCATTCTCATATTCTATTTCTAGGTTTTCTGTCTATTGTACAAACAAAAAGTAAGATGACAAACGGGTATGGATGCTACCCACTAGTGCTGATAAGTAAACAGGAAAGAAAGCTGGATATATAAACTTGTGCTAAATACATTCTACATATTGAGAGCTTCAGCTTCAGACTCTGCTTACTGATCTTGTAGAACAAATGTATGTATTCAACCCTGAGTAGTCATTTTCCCTGAATTACTTTTTTTTTTTCCTAAACCACAGTGCATGCTGAACAATTTATATACTACACAGAAGGCTTGGAGTTACAAAAACTGAAAAAGAAAATGTAATAAATACACAAACTTTACTGTTTCATAATGTTTCGGCTAAAAGGCTCCAATATTTCACTGAAATACAAAAGTATATCAAAATTCTAAAATAAATTCTTTTCAAAAAAGTGAATATATTTTTACTACCACTTAGAAAGGTTTTCAGATACACATTCATATGTGAACAGAAGTAAATCAACAGCCCAAACTACTCTAGAAAAGCCTAGGATTATTCAAATTTCAAGGGAAATTTGAGAAAGATTTAAAGTGTTCTAGATTAACTAATCCAAGCACACACAATGAGCAAAACCACATTACATGCACAGAAGTTAGCAAGTTGCCCTGTGACAGAGCACCCAGACTGCACACAGAGCACACTCTACTTCTCCTTAGCACCTCAAATTCAAGTCAGACAACCCTTATGCTCATTTTATTTTTTGTTTGATTCTTTCTCCAGCAGAAAATGCAGAGTATTCATGTTACCTTAATGGACTGAGCTCCATATTAACTATGCTATTAAAAGCCATGCTTATGTCATTATTTTTTCACTATTTTCTACAAGGCCACATTGGAGAGTGCTCTTGAATCAGCTGTGAAACTTTACAAGGACAACTGTATATTTCTATCTAGTTTTGGTGTCTGAAATGACATCCTCAATAATGTACATTATTTCTCAACAGCTTAAAAGGAAAAAATTATCCAGTTGAACACAGAAATGATCAAAAACCAGAAGCCATTATCACTGCACTGGGGAAACTGGCTCCACATAGTGCTTTAACAAAGATTCCATTTCAGACTACAGTGCATGCTATGGACAAAAACACCACAATTTCTCCAGACTGAAAAACAAATATCAGATTGTTGTAACCCTGTTTTATCTTTTTAAACCAGTCCTACCCTGGCATCATCTCTAGTTCAAACTAATTGTGAGTAACTTCAGCCATCAGGACAAGGCTGTTCCACATGTCAACAAAACTGAGACCTGACAGGTAGATGACAATCACCAAGCAGACTCTAAGTTAGCTTCATTTTTTTGTTCCCATTTTTTTTTTTTTTTTGGGGGGGAAGCCCCTCAAGGTATAGAAACTAGTGCATAGACTACAATGAGATATGCAGATATAGTCCATATGGTCAAAATACCTTGATTTTCAAACAAGACTCAGCCAGTATGCAAAGATGTCACTGGGAGATATCAGTAACACAGATAACCAACAACACTTTTGCCAGCAACAACCTTTAATCATCTGTGTCTCAGTGTTTTGAAGTGATATATTTCAAAAATGTCAAAACTCAGTGAAATGTGGTACTAAAATTAATAGTCTGTTTGCTTTCCCTATTGATATACCAGGTTTCAGACTGTCAAAGTGCTTTTAGTTGTAAAAGAAAAAGTACAAAGTTGTTTTGACAACTACAAAAAGATTTATCAGTTACATGTACCTGCTGAAGTACCTAGATTCTCAAAGTGAAAATGCATGTATGCAAGGTTCTAATACTAAAAGTTGTCTAGTGAATATCAATCTATTAATCCTACAAACAAGATAAACTTTATTTTATCATATAGCATGTTATCTTGAACTGAGGTATGTTAGTTAACAATACTAATTTTCTACCTCTGTTTTGCTCTCAGTAGGCATTTCTTTCATGCTTGTAAAACCTGAGTTCATCTGTGTTATAGCAGATTAATTTCTCTCTAAGCCATGCATGCATAATATACATATTTTACAATTGTTTTAAGAAGCTCTAATAGAAACAGACTTCTATAACAAGTATTCATCACTGATAGCAAAAACAGCAGAAGTGGACAATAGTAAACAAATTACATTTACAGTTTGAGCTTCATATTCCTAAAACACACCATGCAACTAGTAATGCTACCTTATGAAAGATGGATTCAGTATTATGCATTATAAATTCTACCATATTAGCATTATAAATTCTATCAGCTAAATAGTTGTGAACGTATTTGAGTTCACAAGTTACAGTGGATGTAATTATTATAAAATATTTTGTTAAAACTTTTAATATTTAAATTTACTACCTTATTTTACTATTGCATTGAAATATTCATCAAGAATTACTAAGCACTGCTCCTTATAATTCTGTAAGATATGTCTGCTTTTCACATATAGCATCACTAGGGAACACCAAGATTTTTAGCTCACATTTTCCCCTTATACTTGCTACAAAGTATTGAACTTTCCCCAATTTTATTCTTCATACCAAATTGATATGACTGACAATGAGTTCTTCCTGCATTACATGATACAGCAAGGACAGCTAATAAAGCACTGGGAAACTACTGCAGGTTTCCTCTCTTCAATATCCCATGCAAAGTTCAAAAAACAGACTGAAATGTGATGAATTCTGAACTCATGTCAAGCTCAATAGGAAGCTGATTCTTTTATCTGCACTTGGATTAGCAACTAAAATGGACCTCTTTTCCACCACACAAACCCAAAGTATGTTTCTCCTTTAAGCCTTAAGACCCTAACTTCTAGAATCTATTAATATCATCCTTAAAACAACCACATGAACAATTCTGCAGTCACTTGATCCACATTTATTGTCTAATGAAACAAAGGGCTTGATCATGAAGAGACCTCAGTGCTCTACAAAGCTTAAATTATTCAATTCCACAAAATAAACCATTATATACCTTTAAATATCAGCAAAAGTTAGGAATGTATTTAGCTAATAAAAGCAAATAATCATTTTTCTTAGATGATAACTTAATGCCTCAAAGACACTTACTGCCCACAACTATGTGAGCTTTACTTGAAGCTCTCACACACTCAGTCTCAACAGGAAGACAAATTTTCTCAAATATGCCCAATAACCAAAATTTCTCCAGAACCAGCAAGCATTACACAAAAAACACGCAGCAATTTAAATAATTGACTATACAATAACCACTAGTTCAAAGAATCCCATGTAGTCTCCCTCATGAAGGCTTCAAAACTTTAAGAAAACCCCATGCATGCAAGTCTCTAAAAAGAATTCAAAAGAGAAAACAAAAACCTTCAATCCCTTATACTCAGAATACAACACTAATAGCAAATAAGGTTGATGCAAAACATTTGTGTTTCAGGCACACTTAAATAGCAAGGCTATACCTAGCAAAAAGGAATCACATTTGAGCAACATCAAAGAAAGAAAGCACAGCATTACCTCCTTTGGTAGCAGCACACAGTCACAAGCTTCCACATGCAAACCTCTTTGCTTTTAGGCACTGAAGATTATTTCCACCAGCAGAGCATCCCTGTTTTGGTCAAAAAATATTTTTTCTAAATCCTTTTTTGCAAGTGGCGAGCTTCAGAGCAAGAAAACTTTCTACTTTGCACCAAGTACTTGCGACTGAAAGTAAATGGATTCTACACATGAACTTAAAAAGAGAGGCCCAGGTGGATACTATATAAGACTGAGAAACTGAAACACCTGGGACAGAAAAATCTTTTACCCTTTTCAAGTGATTTCAGCTGTGGCCAAGGGATGGGATGAGGGATCCTTATTTGCTACTGAAAAGCAGGGATTAATGACAACCTGTTTTAGAAATTTGCTCTCTCTCAAGACTGTGCTATGAACTGAGAGCCAAAAGACAATGAGCTCAGAAAGATAACACATCTCTCTCACATCTACCTTTGCTTTTCTCCTGTGCTGTACAGTCACTATGGTCACTTTTTGAGGAGTGTTTTTGAGGCTTCTGGTTTTTCCACAATATTATCACCATTTAAAATTAAGTTAATGGTAGGTAATTTTCATTATTTTGATAACTCATTATAGCACTAAGCTGGCAAATACAGCAAACCTTCTGGCTTAGCACAGTGTAAAAGTGGATCAGAGGAGCAGTGAGAAGTGATCAAATTCCAGCCATCACCTTAATTTTAAAATGCCAAGTAGAAACACCTGTGATTGTCTTGAAGCAGAGAGGACAGGTCAAGACTGTCTGGTGTGGTTATTGTGGTAGAATTTAGGCTGGTAAGCTTAAAGAGCCATCCCAGCTCTCAAATTGCAGCCTCTCCTCCAGCCTAATGAAGGCTTGTCATATAATGGCTACTGTTTGCTATGCTTAAAACAGATATTCAGAAATATAATACTGAATACAGGATAACTGGAAGTATGACCATCCCTCTGTACAGGTAAGGAACACAAAATGTTTTGTTTCTTTGAGGTCATATGTCCTCATATGACAGATTGAAGTCAATCTTGTGACTACAAATACCTGAACTAATAACTTCTATTTTTCTGTGGAGTCATCCCCTGCCTGCCTGGTGTTCACAGAACAGCAGCTTTTCCTTTGCAGCTCAGCCCCGGTCTCTCTGGCACTATCAGACTTCACACTGCCTGTTCTTGGAACCAATTCTGTCTTCAGTGTGGCATGGGGTTATCAGGCTGCAGCCCCCTCACAGCCACAAGACTGGCAGGACCTAAAGCTGGTCACATCCACCAACTTCATCTATTCCCCACTCAGGAATTTACTCACCCACAGTTATTTGGGGAGATTATGCAACACATACACCACCACTCTGTCTCCATAGGTAACAATCTAAAAATACATGCTTTATTTCCCCATAAGGAAAAAGGAAAAGCCTCAGAGAAGTACACCATAATTATCCTAAAAGAGTTAGTACAATAGGTGTCTATATT
Source organism: Lonchura striata (assembly GCF_050655825.1). Classification (NCBI taxonomy): domain Eukaryota; kingdom Metazoa; phylum Chordata; class Aves; order Passeriformes; family Estrildidae; genus Lonchura; species Lonchura striata. Next base: position 19,349,207 of record NC_140708.1, read on the forward strand.
CACAAAGCAAAGCTATTCTCAGAAGCAGAAATCTGTGCATAGCAGCAACATGCTGTTCTTCCAAGATGTGTGACTCCTGGTAATAGTGTAAATTATTTATACATGTTTGGACACAGGCTAGATTCACCTTGTGAACTATATGCCACCTAATGTTCCCCTCTACAGCTCAAAACAACCTCCTATTCACTATCTAAATCCTTCTTATGCCACAGCAAAAAGAAATTAGGCTCTTCTACACTGATACAGTTCAGAATAAAGTCAAAATAAATACCTCTCACTTCACAACTATTAGATCAGCTGTAGATTCTTTTCAACATCTCTGCTTAGGGAAATAGCTGTTGCTAATGCTGTCTCCAAGAAAGCCAAGTCAAGTCAGATTTACCAAAAGACTACCACAGTGATTTCTCAAAAGTGATTGAAAAACAAAAACAGAAGAAGCACAATCAAAAACAGTACAAAGGCCAGGCCCCAGTCCTGAATTAAAATAGCAGTGATGCCATGAACCAGACATATATGAGCAGTGCAGCAAGGCAGAAATGAAGAAAAAAAATAGCATTAAGTAAAAAGATAAATGAACAGTAATGTCATATGAAGATTCATTTTAAAGTATTATGAGGAGTATATCCATCTAAGCAAACAGTGAAGTCCAAATTGAGCAGACCTCCAGAGCAAAACACTGAATGCTAAGGACCCAGGGTCCAACATTAAATGCTTTTTAGAGGATTTCAATGGCTATTGGATGTAACCTGTTTCCAAAGACTGGATGCTCAGCAGCAGATGGAGCAGATGCACCTCTGAGGAACATTCTCCAGTTCAGCTGTGTTTGAAAATAGTTCAGACGCTGCAGATCCAAAGTGCAGTGGAAGAGTAAAAGTGGTGCCTCCAAAACACAAGCCTAATCCAGACTAAATGGGCAATGCAGACACATGCTAAAAGTCAGAGAGAGCAGGAGCAATGCTAGCTCTATGGACAGGACAAGGCTAAGGACCTAAATGAACAGTTTGGCCATGGAAGCCAAATATAAATATACTTTGTTGAGAGGCAGAACCAAAATTGTGCATGCTGAAATTAAGAAATTGTTAAGGCTGCTTTTTATAATCTAGTTGAGGTTTAGGTAGCAGCTTAATACATTAAGCCTTTCAAGAAGAAATATTGTGGTAAAACAGGACCTCTTCATCCAGAGAAGTGCAGTATAGTTCAGAATTTAGTGTCTGTTTTCACTCGTACAAAGTAATCTGGTAACTGCTACATTTTTGTTTTTAAAAAAGGCTATTTAGTCACCAGTTTACATGTTCTGAATGGAACAATGAAGTTCAGTATGATAAAATCTACACACAGTAAATTGCATTAAGCTACTAATTAGCAGTTTCTTAAGCTATACCTGACACATTGAATATATGACACTATTAGGAAAATGATAAGTTCTGTGGAAACCAACATTTATTTATATATTTCTTCCTTCTGCTAACCATGAAAATCAAGGACTGGAGGGATTTCACCTATAACACTATTAGGAAAAAGGCTTAGACTTATTTACTAAATAGAAAATTATCCTTGCTCATTTTGGTTAGATTATTTTATCCAGTGAATCAGTGTTCATGAGTCTAAGACTACACAAACTAGTGCTTATGCAGCAAAGGAAACACAGCAAGATTCATTAACAGATTGTGTTCTTGAGGGTTGTCACGAGGAACTGGTAACGTGATTATTTGAGCCCTTGCAAGACCAAGACCAAGCTGAATCCAGTAAAACATCTAGCAAAATGGCTAAGCAAGCATTTTACAGACTCCATTCAGTGCTGATGTGGCTGTAGGCTGTCATACAGAATCTAAACTCTTCTCCATCTTCTATTCATTGGTGTGTCCTGAGCAGATGGAATTTGACAGTGATAACAGTGCTTTCTCTTAGCCAACTTTTTCAAAATCACTTCCTCCATCTTTATGAAAAATATGGTAATTTGCTCATGTTTCTGTGGAGGAAAGTAGATACTTAAATGCAAGAGAGTGCAAACAAGCAAGTAAAAGAAGGGCAATACCACTCACCACTCAGTTCCATGCCTGCCCAAATGTCCTCTGCACTAGAACAGAGACAGCAGTGATCCAGAATGTGCTACCTAGTGCTCCTATTAACCACAGCAGTTCAGTAGCACTGTCCACACTGAATTTTTCCAATGGCTGTTTCACTTTTTTTTTTTAATATCTAATGGCCTACTCACTTTGTATCTCCTTATACTTATTAAGAAAGTATTCCACATTTACCCTCTGCTTTTCCACTGAGTCTACTACATGGGCAATCTAACAGCTGAATTACATATGGCACTGCTGTCAGTCTCAGAGATACAGATGTTTTTCTCCTACAGACAACAACCTGAAGCCATTTAGCACCAAGCTTACGCAACAATAAACAACCATCCCTTCATCTCCCAAACACTCCTATGAGCAATTTTATTTTTCCTTGCAAGCTTTCAGATGGACAGCTCTGTCTAAATTTCACTTTAAAAATCAGTATACTTTCATATCACATTGCATAAGGCTGATGGCATTAAAATTAACCTTCATCTTAAGACAAAAATCTTTCTAAGACAAAGCATCTCTCATTTTTAAAGGCAATAAATATTTTCAGGAGAGCTACATTTATGCAAACACTGCTACCACAGGCAGTTGGACTTGGCAGTTCATGCATAGGTGGATTAAAAAAGAAAGGGCAGGGAATGGGTCAGATGCAGAGGAAGAGCTGGTCACTTCATTTATTTACCTAATCTGCTTGGCTATTGCTGGCCAAGTTTGCTCTTGGAACAATGAGAAAGGCCAATTAATTTATCAATCTGTACTCCTCTCTGCCATAACATATTTTCCCCTTGCCAACAAAAAACGTGTCCATTATCAGCCAGGTCCCTGTCCTCCCAGGCAGCTCGTGCAGCTGTATAATTACACTTCTTCCCTTGACAACTTGCATGATTGTTTTCCTAACAGTATATTACTTCGTTAGTACTTTCCAATATACGTTATTTTTAAACTGTCACTTTTGCCCAACTCATCCCAATTCACACTCGTCTGTTTATCATAACAATCATTAATAACTGTCACTCCACGCCATCAATTTAACGAACTCACTCCCTCATTAGCATGTTCTAGCATTTGTTCCGTAGAAAGGCTGATTATTTTCTACAACAGGCCAAGCCAATTACTTTAGTGAAATGGAATCACATTAATCAAAACTTAACAAGGTGGCAAATTTAAAGATATCAGATTGCAAAAGACAGCATAACTAATATGTCAATGTCAGAGATACTACGTAGGTATGCAGCAGCTGTACTAAATATATCTCTTCACGAAGGCCACATGAATTTTGACATTTCATATGATCTGACAACTACCAAAGTGATATTAGAAGGCTGGAGGCTGGGCTGAGCTGCTCCCAATGGCTTCTGCACATTCTGGCAAGGGCAGCAAAGAAATGCAAAGAGTGAGGAGAAAAAGGCAATGGTGACTACATATGTCCACAATGCCTGGTAGATGGCACTTTATCATGTCCCTCTATGCCAAGATATTTTCTTTTACACTTTAAATGATGATGCTCATCAATTGTACCCTGACAGCTGCATCAGAACCAGCTGTAAACATGCAACATCCAGCAGTGTGAAAATATGCTGACAAAACAAACACATATTAGTTTTTACCTTTTGGTCTACATTGCAGAGAGGATGGAAGATTCTTCCCTCAGCATCTATTTCCTTTTAATGAGTAAGTTCACACTTTTATTTTTCTCTGTCACTTTTAAAGAAGGTTTCAAGTCGAAGAGCCTGCATCCCAAATCTTCACACAATCCAACAGTTCAACCACTTCTAAATATACTTTATTTATGCAGCAGCAGAAGGTAAGCTCTCACCCTAAGTCCTTACCAGTGGGCAGGAAATTACAGGTTTGTTAAAAACATCTCAATGTTCTTTGGTTTTCCATACAGAAAGAACAAATGCTCATGGCTCATTTAAAAACAACAAAAAAAAAAAAAATTAAAGGGGAAAAATATCCTTAGGCTTACAACTTCTGTTGTATAATATTATTAAGCTTGGTTATATCATACAGTTCAAGAAATTGCACAGTGATTCATTTTTTACAGCTTAAATAGCTATTTGCTTCAGTTGCCAGGTTGAACATGATAAATGTATATGATAAAAAAGAACAAAGAGAAGGGCCAGTTCTTATAAACCTACAACATTAGTCAATGTATTAACCCATTCCTTTCTAACTGTTGGCATTTTAGTGTTCATCGTGCACATGTCTGCTCACTTCAACCTGCGTTCTACTAAGTATTTGGATTTGGAGAAATATACAATTATACAAAGAATTGCTCATTTTCGTTAACCTCTAAACTGACAGTACTTTTAAGATGCAATGTTAAGCCATCGTCAAATCTAAAATCAGAGGAAAACTAGACTAGAGCTCAAAGATGACCTCACCCATCCCATACTCGTTGATATAATGAAGTTTATGCAGTTTCCAGTCAAAATTTTTAAGGGGAAAAAAAAAAAAAACCTTGTGAGAAGGTGCACCCATTTGCCCATTCTCATGTTTAACAGTACTTCTTGTGAGAAAACTTCTCCTTATATTCAGTCTATTCAGTATTCTATCTGTGAGCATTATTTGTTATTTTTCCTCTAATGACTGCAGAACAGCTGGTTACTAAGAAAAGGCAGCAGCCATTTTTCACATATTTGCAGGCTTATATATTTCTTCCTCCCAACACCTCTCCTAATTTGAATTTTTTCCAATTTGCTTTTAGCAGTCAAAAATGCCATTTTAATTTCTAAGATAATACTGTAATGTAGATACCTAAGTAATTAGAATTTTTGCCAAGTTAAATTAACTCACCAACACAGCCTGCTTAGAAATACTTGTCCCATATGATATCAACTAGTGTAGTTTGGGTTCATTATTTCTAATTAAATTCAAATTACATTTTAATAGATATTAAACCTTTAGGTGAGAGATATCATAACATCAGATTTAAATGTAGGCTTAATTTATCTAGAAACACCAGTTGTTTCTATTAACACAAGCATTTCTGAAAAAAAAATTAAAATAGTAACAGGAACAAAATTTTTTACACTTGAGCACACAAGTGTGGGAAAACAGGAAGTTCAGATTGTTTTGAGGGACACTGGTGATAGAACTAAAAGTGAAACTTTCTCCGCAAATGATGAAATGCTCTTCTTTTAACTGGCATTTCATGATTACAGGAAAGTGCATAAGATCAATAGAAATCAGAAACTAAAACACCATCTCGTTTCACATTTGAGAAGACATCAGCAGATTTACACTCCACACTGGATTTTCTTGATCCAAGACAAGAACTAAGCCTTCACATCACCCACATAACTCACTTCTCTCAGTTGTTTCTACAGTCACCCTGTAGCACGCAGACGGTGAACAGACAACTCGAGGTTCACCAAACACTGAGTGCCAGGCTCCAGCTGCAGCAGACCCAAGGCTGGCTCAGCGAGCACTGCTCACTGACATTCCACTCCTCTGAGCACCAAGGCTGCAACAGGAGCATTTCTACTTCCACCCCACCCAACCACCAGCCTCCTAAAAGAAATGTTCCATTTTCCTCACAGCAATAACTATCACCATGATAACAACTACATGTGAGTTTCCACCTTTTCTCCACTATTCAGCACAGAACTTTTTAAGAAATCACTTTAAGGTTTAAAATGCATGTTAAAACAACAGCCTACATTAAAACAATGGATTAATATATCAAATTATTACCATTATTACTATTACCTTTTGAAGTTTATTAATTTAGTTATTGCTTAGAAGACTCCCTCCAAAGCAATATATTCATATCTCTTTCCTTTTGCTATCTTATTCTTTCGTATCAATTAATTTCCAAAGATGACTACTTGAGCAAGTCCTTGTAATGGTTCTCACTTTGTATGAATAAATTATGCATAACAATATAGCTCTGTTCACAACCATTCAAGGCAAAATATTTTCTCATCTGATGTATAACAATTTGGAATTGACCTGCTAAATATAAAAGTAAATAACAAAGTTCTCTACCACAAATTACGCTAAAAGCTCCATTGTTACCCATTCCTGTGCATGACTTAGTTAGAAATGCAGAGACGATTCCCTTTTTTAAGCCTTGTACTATGAACCCTGGCATCTCTGAACTGCTTCCAGGAAGGATGTGGTGTACATATTAAATAAGCATCACAAGTAGGAAAATTAAAGCAATTGAAATGAAATTAAATTTCTGGATTTGGAATTATCCATTTCTTTCAAGATACATTTAAAAATTTAGCTGCTGCCTTTTCAGTGTGTGCTGCATGTTCTGTCTAAGATTAATCCCACAGGAGGTTTTTTTATTTCCTACTCTGCCTATCTTTCATCTTCACCCCAGACTAAGCAGATGGATGTGAATTCAAAGTTTTCTGATCTTTAGCACAAGTTATGGAGGGTTATCTTTGGCTGTATATCTTTCTGCTGGCAGCACTCCCTTGGTGATGAAGGATTAACCACCACAGCTGTCTCTTCCCAGAATGATGCAGTGCAGCGCTCCTCAACACGACAGCATCACTTAATCTTAATGTCCGCTCTTCCAGCGCAGCCGCGCAGGACAAAGCCAATCAACATCAGATGCCACCAAGATGGACCTACTGCTTGGCCCTGGAGTCTTTCACCCTCACACACCTATTAATCAACATCATCCAGACCAATCCCAGCCTTCACTTCTTTCAAACCACAGTTAAACTAAGCTGGGTTTTATATTAACAGACCGAGAGATATAGAAATCTACCCACAGATAAAGCATGCATAGGCAGAACTGTAGAGCAAATTCAAATCAAGTTTTAAACCTCCTTATTTACAAAACAAAAGTACTTATTTTGTTTTAAAGCATACCGACCAGAATTTCTATTTTTACATATTGAAATTCACTAATAAGAAAAGCTGCCTATTATCTTTCATGTCTCCAAACACTTAAGGTATAACTACATCTTGGGCTTGATGTTTTTATGAGGAATTGTTCTATCCCACAAATACAGAATGCACATTACCAGAAGTTCCTTAGTCTTCTGCAGACACATATTATCTTCCCAAGATTTATTTTCTCTACTTTAACCTATTATATGCAGACTGTTTAGTATTTTCCTCTCTTCTATCTGCTCTCCCCAGTTCCAGAGCAATTATAAACATAGCTCCTTCCTTTATCCCTCCTTCCCTTTCTAAAGCTAGCAAGTTTTCCACAGCAAATGCAATAAAACAGTAAATTATTGCAAGAGTTTACTAAACAAATGCAACCTAGTTAAATTTAGAAAAATCTTCGCTTTTGCTTACATTTGCAATTTTACTGCTGAACTACTGGTATTTCTTACTTATGCAACATTAAAATGTATAAGAAATCCTCTTGTGTGCTATATGCAGCAACTACTCTTGATTTATAATACCCAATTTAGAAAAAAACCCCCACAACTAAACCTGATTTAAATCACAGATTACTCTGTAAAACACAAGCAAGGAACTATTCCAAATCCTAAATGTAATTTAAACATATTTATATTTTACAGTGATATATTTTCCCCCATTCCTTGTCTTACTACTGTAAACTTTCTGTAATTATATAAGCAATTTCCCTGAGGTCACAACATTGATCACAGTTATATATTGCTCAAGTATTACAAAACATAACTTGCAATAAAATATTGCTGGACATCACTACATAATTTCACACAAAGAACTGCACAACTGAAGTTCAAGAGTGCTGAATTTGGCAATGGGGTGTTTTCAATAGATTATTCATTTCCTTCTCATTCCACTATTAAAAGACTATTGTTGAAATATTACTAAAAACATTAAGTTCCCACATCTTGAAATGTGTAAGAGGGCAGAATAAGGGAGAAGAGCATAGGAAACAGTTGACATGGGAAGCCAAGGCATATGATCCCTCTACATTATTCCTTTCCTTCATTGTAACGTCACCCCACAAAGTGTCACAGTGGTATAATACACTGGAAGGGCTCACAGTAGAAAAACCCCACAGGAGTGCAGCTCAATTTTTAGTGTTTCTGGTTGAGCGAGAGTTCTCACACACTTAATGAGAGGAGAGTTCACAGCTCTCAATGCACTATGCAAATAGATGTTATTTAGGAGCAGTTAGTGTTGGCATGTTGCACAGCTGAGCTGACGCACCAGTCACTGAACACCAGTTAACAAATGCAAGGATCCCCTTCGGGAAGTCGCTTACAAAAAAAGGAAATGAAGAATTGAAGATAAGGAGATGGATATTTTAGTTCACTGTGGAAAAGCAGTGGCAATAAATGGCTGAAGACCAGCCATTCACCACGTATATGATACAAACGCAGCAAACAAATGGCAAACATTTGCTTTGATAGTGATGTCAGGTAGGTTTGGGCAGGTTGGGTTCATTACCTAGATGAGGAGTTCCCAGAGAGCATTCAGAGTCATCCAAACTGATTAGCAACACACACTTTCTCAACTAACTTCTCCATTTCAAAATGATAAAATATGACCCCCTCATAGACCTGCCAGCCAAAACAGTCACCTGGCTGCAACCAAATCAAACCAACTTGCTGATAGATGCAAAAAGACCCAGGGGTGAGTCTGCAGTAAGCCACTGTGGAGACTTTCTGAATTGCCCAAGGACAGGGGGGGCCTGCAGGTCCACCTCAGGTCAGAGAGCAAGCTGTGATCCCTGCCTGGAGAGCGGGGCTCTGATCCCTGCAGGGCACTCGAATGCAATAAAGACTGAGTGGCTGTTTCCAGAGCCACGGGCTGAGGAAACTCAGGTTGTCACTTATGTCTCTCAGTTCTGGGAGACAAATGAGTCAGGCTAATTCCACTTCCCCAAAAGGATCACTGAAAACAGTACTCCAAAAAAGGAACAGAGATGACAAACATGCACGAGTTTCAAACTAGCCAGCTAGGAATTCCTTTCTGTTAACTAACTGGAGTGCAGGAACACCAAATTGCAGGAGAGTCAGATCCCATCTTCAAATAACAATGGAGAAATCCTTCCAAATCTCAGAGTATTTAAAAAGACTTACTTTTCCAAAAGGTTATCTATTAAAAAAAAAAGTGGAATGAGAATACAATAGATTAAAGAACATGACTTCCATGTTACAGAAATATTCCAAAGACTGTATTTAAGGATGGGTCAGTGCTAAACCTGTGAGCTTCATTAGCAAGGCTCCCCAGAGTTCTCAAGAGTTCATGCAGAAGTATCTGCACCCTCCTTCAAAGACTGCAGTCACTGATTTCAGGTACTATGCTGACCCTGTCTAATATTCTGCAGTACCTGAGCATTTTGAGAATACTTTAGAAGAAAATAGTAACATGTATGCCATGAATGAGCACTGACCCAAAAACATTGTCTATATTTCACGCCACAGGAGACCTTCTGCTAGAGTTTATGAAGCAAACAGGAAAATCTGTCAATGAAACATCAAAAAAATTAATCGACATTTGAGAGTTTTCTTTTGAACAATTAAAAAAAATACAAGATCTTTTTTCTCCACAGTCTTCTTGAAAGATACTATTGCCTCACAAAGCTCCTGCACAGAAAAAGGACTGATCTCTCCTATAGCCATGTCTCAAAACCAACAGTACCAAACTAAGTTTTGGTAGACTTAGCTGTCTCTACATCTACAAGTCCCAAACACTTTCTTCCTCTCTTAACAAATCACATCCTCAATATTTTACATATCTATTATTGCCAGCAAAGATGACAACATCAGAATGGCAGCAACAAGGAGTAGCTTTTTTTGATTGTCTCTCAACACAAAAGTAAACACATTTCAAATACTAAAATAGAAATGCCTGCAGCCATCCTGCTTTGCAGATCCAGATCTCTTTTTAGGTAAAGTATATTATATTTTTTCAAGCTATTCAATGGTCATGAGCACATTATAATATCTTTTTAGATATTCTTCTCTCATAAATTTACGATCTTAATTTCAAGTTCTGAAGTAAAACAGCTACATTTGTACAACAGTGTACATCTACAGATGTACCCTACACACTTAAAGACAAAAAGGCCTTCTGAAAAATGAAATGAATAAAACTGAAAGAAAAGGACCTCAGGGAAAAAAGTAGACTAAACCATTATAAATCAATCATAAAAATAAATACCGAATACTAGATAAACCATAACAATATAAAGGTCTGACAAAATTATCTGGGTAAAAACAAACAGACTTTTTTCTTTTTAGAGACAAATTTCAAATCATTTGTCTGTTACCTTTATCCACAAACAGCAACTGGTTAGAAGCATATGGACCTCAGGTATTGAAAACAAGAATTTTCTGAGCATTTTTAGAAGGCCGCACCAGAATCAAAATCTTGCTTTCTTTCATAAAAAGCATTAAGCACATTTTTCATGCTTAGGAGACCAAAACTGCCACTTGTGAAGCCGTGTGAAACCTTCCCTGGCACAATAGTCTCTCTTGCAGATGGTTGAAAGTGTTCCTTGTCTGAAGGACTGAAATTCAGGGAATATGGACAGTTTATAGATCCACTTACTGCCATAATTTGAGGAAGAGTCCATGAAAGGTTCTTTTTTAATAACAAATTGAACAAATACTGAATACAATTCTAAAAATTTCTCAAGTTACTTTGAAAAAGGAGTTCAAAATCCTAAGTCCTAGATACTCTGGATTTTTTATTGACTACTATTTTTGTTAAAAAGGCTGGGTTAAAGAAAAACATGTTGCCACTATAAGACAACAAACTTCTCACAACAAAAGCTCAGCATCATTATGTGACAAAAGGGGTTAACTTATCAAATACCATTAAACTATAATCAAAGGCCTTTTGTATGCAGCTTATGCCCTTGCTTGCATTTGTCAAGGGATGATAACAGACGGCTTACAAACTCTCTCCTCATTACTAATTCATTTTTTCACACACCTGTTAATTATTAGCAGCACATAATTATTAACAAAAACCATGCATCAAAGAGGTTATTTGGACATATTGTCACCTACATCTGATTTATGCCAGTGGAGAAAACCATAAATATATTTCAATGTTCACATAAAATGGGTGGGTGAGGGAATAGGACAGAGGACAACTTCAGGGTAGGAGGGGGACATGGGGCAGAGAGATGAGGGGTGAATGTGTTCTATACAGCTTCTCTTTTTTTAAAATGCAAGTTAAAATCATTTACCAGCATTGTCTTCCAATGGCTCCTCACCCAACATTGTGAGAGTGGAGTCATGAGCTGAGGGAAAAAAGGCACAAACAACAAAAGAAAAAATCCAAAAATAGTTCAATAAATCAAGACTTTTGATGCTTCTATCTACAAAATGTGTAACATGAGCATAAAAAAAACACACAAAGAAATCCTGAAACAAAACAAGTAAACAAAAACAAAACCAAACCAAAGCAAACCACCAGTAAGGATTTTAACTAGAAAGTTCTGGATAAACTCCAGCAGGGATAGTTAACCCCCCTCTATTCCCTTTACGAAGTTTCAAGGACCAGTAATGTTGTCTGTGTGTTAACAGGCTGCTGTAATGGTCTGTGCTTAACATGGTCTCAAATAAATATAGCAAACATGAATTCTAAACAAGTAGTTAAAATTTCTATATGGGTACCTTGTTATAGCTTAAGATCAGTCATTTAGAAAATCACTACAGAAAGAGAAAAGACATTTTTAAATGTAACCTATGGCTATTCATCTCAACATGCATCATCTTGTCAGGAACTTCAGAAAATACATAAAAGGGCAACCCACTGACAAAGGAAACATAATACAACATTTTGCCTCTATTCTTAGACTTCCGCACTCTCTCCCAGCTTCAAAGGTTAAAAGACTTTTGAGGGAGGCTTTCAGAAAAGGAAATAAATTAAAATTACCAACCCCATGCAAACCAGGTGGCCAACGCACTTAGTGGAAGGGGACTGAACTCCCATTGTCTGGGGAGCGAGAAGCTTTGGCTCCGCCGTGAGCTGGGGTGAGTGAGCGCGGTCTGACAAAGCTGGGCCGAGGGGATCACCTGCCTGCAGCTCCAGAGACCTCCTCAGCAGGGAGAACACAGCACCCAGGCAAGATGTACTCACTGCCTTTCCACACAGACATGGGGGGAATTTGGATCTCAATACTTGAAACAGTGTAGGAGACTGGTGTATCTTTTTTAAAACATGCAATAGTGGGTACTCAGAACACTCACCATTCCAACTGTGCTTTTCCTGCCCATCCTTTTAAAGAGACAACCAGTATTTTCATTTATCACCACCATGCACCACAGTGCTAGTTAAAGATCATAGCACAAGTGTGAAGTAGAGCCTTATTCTACCATTGTGTAAAATCAGAAAAAAACTTTGCTTAATTTAGTTCAATTGACAAGCAAGAATTGTCAGAAAGCAATGCACTTATAGTAATGTTTTCCCAGAAACACAGTTTCACTGCTTAAATTAAAAATTTTAATATTACAAAAAAAAAAAAATCCTTTGTTTATATGGAATTTTTTGTAATGATAAACTATCATTGTAAAAAACCAAAAAATTTTCTTGTCACAGTTATCACCACAGTTGTGCAAAGAGAAGTCCTCAGAAACTTGATATTACTTGTAAAAATCAGGTTTGTTTCTCTTTACTGTGCTTTTAATTCCTGCCTAACAGAATTTTTAAGCTCAGGTTTGGTGCTATGGAGCCATTTTTATATGGTGTTTGTTCACATCAGAGCAGGCAAGTTCACCACTGTCAATGCAATACTGCATGAAGATAACTGAGAGAAGCACTGTGCTTAGAAAACAAGAAGTATGACAGTATTTTGTCACTCCCTTCTTCTCTGTCCTTAGAGATACTCATATTAATCAGCAGTATTTCTCTACAGGAAATGGCCATTAAATTTAAGGGCCTGATTTTTCCAAGGGATTGTAAAAAAACAAATATTTCAGATACTTAAGAATTCAATTTTTTAATTAAAATTACCATCAGAGCATTAAATTGGCGGGTGAGTCTTCAATTGGGTACTGCCAACATTGTTTTATCAGCAGCTGAATTGCTGCATTAGTTTCTAGAACAACATATATAACAAGTCAAGAACCCAGGTATCCAGCTGCAGAAAACGTAAACAACATTAAGAGAGACAATACTTAAAAAAAAAAAAATATTCAAGACCTACATTAAGGGTCTATGCAAACTTTCCTAAATATTTTCTCATCTAAAAGGGAATGTACAGAACATCATCTGCTGACAAAAGCTGAGTGCTTTTCTTTCTAGACACTTGCAATGCAGTTTCATAAGGTAGTGTGGTGCTGAATATTAGGACAGTTAATGTTCCTTGCTGAAAAAGGAACCAAAATCCAGTCTTAAATACCACAAACAAAGCACATTTTTGCCAATGTCCAAAAGGGATAAAGGAAAGTAAGATCTTCAACTAGTTCTGTTTTAACACTAAGCAGTAATAGCAAAAACAGAAATAGGTGATAATCTAATTTCATTCTGAAATAAGGAGTCAAAGTAACACATTATAAAATTATTAAAAACATATAACAAAACAACAGCAAGAAAACCTCTACTGACCAAGCACCTCTTTTCCACACAATAGGCCTAGCATATGTAGGGATTTTTTAAAGATATCGCAGTGAAAGTATTAAGGAAGCTGAAATGCATAGGTCTTTCCATTATCTCCTTCATATGTTCACTCTTTATACTCTGACTTGCAAGGACAAAAAAATTTAAGAAATTCAAACCTCTTCTTTGTTCAAAAGCTTTGCCAGTTTCTGTTCTTAGTGATTTATTTTAAAAAAATGTTAAGTAGTAGGTGTTAATAAAATCACATGTGATAAAATGACTTTTTTTTTTAAATCTGATCTGCAATAAATTTTATAAATTCTGATTGCTAGTTATTCAAGCCGTCAAAGCTTTGCCAACAATAGCCAGCAGAGGTCTATTACTGAAGTAGTATTAATATAGACATCATCACCAATTCAAAGCAGATAATAAAGGACTGACACATTTATTATCATTATTAATTAACAGTTTTCTGAGATGGAATTAAATCAATATGCTGCTCTGATATCATTTTAACTAGTTATGCAAATCAAACATTTAGAGCCCATGAAAGGATATAAATGCCATTCAAAATTCACTTCACACTTATTACTGTAATATCAGAACTTTCAGGCTTTGCTAGTAAAAAAAGGACTTAATGCTCATTTAATTACACTCAGACATAAAGCTTATGGAATGAAAGTTGAAATAGCTGATTAGTTAGGAAGTCACAGTAAGGCTATAACACTAGGGATAGACAATGAGATAATAATGTGAAAATGCAGAGCTTTTGCTCAGAGTTGTTCTGGCAGATCCTATTAAAAAGAACAATGACATGTGTAGGAGAAAATGTTTTAAAATTACAAAGTTGAAGAATCTTTCCTAAAGCTAGGAGAAAAAAGAAACCATTAGTTGTCACTTACATAAATAGAAAAATGCTATGTTAAATCATGTAACATTTTTTCTAATTATGCGATTACAATATTTAATCTTTTAGATGTGAAATTTTAACTATTTTTCTGCATAAACAACATCATTAAAGAACCTTCTTTGGCAGAATAAAATTTGATACAGTTGCTAGGAGAGGATCAGCAGCAAGCAGCCTGCAAAGGGCTCCTGGCTGATGCCACTGGAGATGACAGCCTGACAGATGAAAGGGTCTCCGGCGAGGTCAGAGCTGAGGTCGGGTTGGCTGGCAACAGCTGGCCCCTGGCTAACCACACTGGCCACTGCAGATCGGGTTCTAGGCCACCCCTCCAGCACCATGCAAACACAGCATCCCTAAGAAGCCCTCATCCAGAGGCCAAGAAGGGATGGCTGATAAAGAAAAAAGGAAAAAGACCCAGGAGCCTTTGATCTCATGCAACTTTGATCTTCGGACTTGTGCATTAAGCACAGGAGCTTGGTGTGCAGGCCTTGTTCCACCAGTGCCAGGGGTTGTCCTTCACTTTATCCACAGGAGACTTCAACAGCAGCTTGGGATCTCATGAGCTGTATGCAGTCTTCACTGTAGAAGATACTAACAAAATGTGGGTTTTGCCTAGTCATTGTGAATATACATCAAACTACCATGGTTTTCAAAATTATGGGATGTTTACCTAGATTATTCCAACAGATACTGAGCCTGCACCCCTGCCTGCTTTACTCAACCCTTCATTGGGCTTGCAGCTTAATATGGAACATACAATGACTACAGGAGGGGAAGTGACAGATTTCTTACTTACAGCAGTGTCTGAATTTATCATGGTAACAAAATGACAGCTTGGGCAGTGCAGGAAGCTTGTACTCCATGTGTGCACCCCAGGTATAGAGTGTACTTTATTCAATACACTCCATACTTCAGGAACAAAGCTCAGCCTACGTCTTAAAGCAAGCAGATTTACAGATTTATTTGCTGGGCAAAAAGGGTCTTTTGCCCACTCTGTCAAAGTAGGACTTAGAGGATGAGGTAAGGTGCTTAGGGTTCTTAGGGAGCACCCCTAAGAGGCTGGATCAGAAAGGTTACCAGCTATTTACAGAGTAAGGTAACTCAGATGTTCCTGCTCAAAATTATTAATGACTAATGAAAAAAGAATACATACAGGCAAAAAGTTTTAATTCTATGAAAATTATTAGAAAAACCTAACTTGCATGATCCCTATCACTACACGAACTAACTCAATATCTAGGTAAGTGAAAATAGTAGGTTTCCTAAATTGTGTGGTATGAATCAATAAAGTGAGGGCAGCCACATTCTGTCAAAGATAAGGGTAAAACTGAAGTCTAATCTCTATAATCTTTCCTGACTCATATTATGATTACCAAGAAGACTTGCTAGTAGCCAGAAGAAAATTTAGACCTCTGAACTGAAGACAGGTGAGTTAATGCTCTTCACAGAGGAATCAACTCTGGCCTATATAAAAGAGAATTTTGTAGTTGGCCAGATGACTGATTTCCAAATGTAACTGGGAAAAAGTTTTCTTTTTTTGCACTGTCTTTACTGTGAAAACAGAATATGACATGCTGTGATGAATCACTTTTTGTACCCCATCTCAAAACATGTCTCTTGGGCTTTAGATATCCAAAGTGCATGGTCTGGAGAGCACGCACAAACCTAAACAACTGCTCACCAGCCTTTTCTTCTCTCTTGGTCAACAATACAGAATCAGGAGATGTCCATCAAACACCAAGCTGTCTGATAATGTGACTTGGTGGAAGGGTGCACTACAGACAGGAAAAAGCAGAAACCATCTCACAGAGCTCCTCAGAGCACACGAAGCGCTCTAGGCAACGGCCATTTTTATACAATGTAATTGGAGCATTTTTCCTGCTGATTATCTGGGTTTTCAAAATTATTTGGTTTCAATGAGAACTTAACAAGGCGTTCCCAAAAGCATTCCTACACTGGTAAAAGCTCCCAGAAAAGCTGGGGGCTTAAATATTTGCTGGCTTTATCTCTGGTATGGAATGGGAACAAACAACTTTTTCAAAATTCACACCTTGTCACCACTCCAAAAGTATAGTTATTATTATCTCAAAAGTAAAAAATTATTAAAAGGGGAAAGCTTTGCACCATACAAAGAACTGGAACAGCTGAGCAAAGTCTTATCTACCTTTAAAAATGCCATCAATCCTAAAACAGACAGTCAGGTGGTAGCACTTCAGTGACAAGTATTTTATTGCCATCAGCTGTCTAGTACCACATAGCAGCTTAAGAGGAGGGAACAGTTTGTCACCAGAAAGGCTGGTGCTAGGTACTACAGTTGTTAAGTTGAGATCCAAGGATCTAAAAGACATTTTTTCCAGTAACTGGGGTAGGGAGATCTGGCAAAGCAGAAGAGCTTTGAGCCACAAACATTGCCAGGGAGCCAAAGATAAGGATGAAAAAGGGCAGGGGAAGGATTTCTAAACACAAAGAATTTGAAGACTGGTCTCCAAAAAGAGTAAAGTTGTGCTGCTCCAGCCTGGAGGGAAAAATTGTTGGCAAGTATGGGGAATATCTTGCCCAAAACTCTTGTGTTTCGTTTAAAAGTGAAACATTCATTTCCTTTAACAATCCAAAAGACAGAAGAGTGCAAGCAAACAGAGCAGATTTCCAACACCTACTGTAAGAATCTTCCTGCAACTGTTTCCTTCTCCCACCTTCATGGCAGAAAAAGGGGGAATTTTTTTGTCTGGGTTCTCTTCATTCAAGACTTCTTTCTCACAGAATACTGTCTAGGGAATGTTGTATTTTCCACACAAGATGAAAATCTACATTTTTAGTTCTAAAGGCTTTTATCTTGCAAGTTCCCATTGTTAAAACCAGTAGGTAATAGCTTGGTGGAGAAAAACAGAAATTTAATTTTGCATTGGAAAAACAGCAGAGTACACACAGTGCAGCAATCATAAGTAGAAAGAAGGAGGTATGAGGGGATTTATTAATAAATGTCCCATTTTGTTCCTACCCCCCCCCCCCCAAAACAAACAAAAAAACCACACAATAAGCCAAAAAACCCAGATCACAAAAAATTGAAAACAAACACAAAAACCGAATTCTGAAACAATGGGCAAACAAAAAAATCTCAAAGGATAGCTAAGTAGTGCAGTTCAACTCCTAAGAATTCCATTCAACCAGCTCTCACTTCTGCACACAACAGTAGATTCAAGGAAAGTGAAAGAATTTTAGTACAAAAGCTTCTGTAGACTAGAAGGTCAAGCTGAAACCCTGCTTAGGTCAAAAGACATAATGAAATGCCAGATCTCTTCCTATCATTCACGTTTCATTATAAGACTACCATTCTTTGAATAATAATTTAGCTTATCTGAAATTCTTGGCAAATAAAAGGCCCCAGACTGGAACAAATCAAGTACACTTTGGCTGACAGTGAAGTACTGGCAGAGCTGAGGCCAAACACAGCAATAACTTCTCAATACCTCTGGTCTAGGTTGCTTGTAAGTTTTCACCCATAGCGTGTCTTCCAATTTAAAAATTGATACTTGCAATCTACTTAGAATGACATCGAAAAGTGTCCAACTCCCTTTTATTATCTAAAACTGAATCAATACACTTAAAAATATTCCAATGCCCAACTACCATATGCTGTGATAAGTAAAAACAGAGAGCAGTTGCCTGAAAGGGCAGCTCAGAAAACGAGATCAGCCAGTAAAACTGTCAGAGTTTAAGGCATTACTTTTGAACTCCTAAAATTTGTCCAAGTAATTTTAAATAAAGACATTGGATTTCTTCAGTATTCATGGGTTTTTTCTAAAACTTCACTAAATATCAATTGCTTAACATGCTTCCTATCCTTGTTAAAGTCTCATCAAATCAAAGACTTTAGAAGAAATCAATGAAGGCTCATCCACACTCTCTTGAAATCTGAAGAACATTCACAATTAACTTGCCAAGTTCATTCCTCCCTAATGACAAAATTCTGCTTTCCCTGCTCAGACAAAGTAGTGACCTTTCAGAAAGTTTGAGTAAGGAACCAGTAATAAGAACAGGATTAATCAAAAAATAAAAAAAGCAAGAAATTACTTCTTTGTAAACCAATGAAGAGAAAGCCAGAAGGCAATAGAAACTAAGCTGACATTGAGGCGGGACCAGGGTGACTTCAATAAGAAGCCAGGGAGTGGGAATGGTGAAGAAAGGTTAGATGAAGGAAAGTAGAGAGGTGAAGCATGAAAGGAGAAATAAAAGTCCCCATATCCCTGGTAGAGAAGTAGTGATGCAATCTTTTTACTATTTACACTCTTCTTTGAGTGAGAGAGCAAGAGAGCACTTAGTTATCTAGATATGTGTTTGCAACAGTAGCTACAAAGTCAGAGTGAGTTTTGGTTAAACCATATGGAAGATTTCTAATAAGAAAGATATTGAAAAGTTTGGGGTGTTGGGGTTTTTTAATTACTATAGGTTACATTTACAGAGATGCAAGTTTAGTATTTCTTTTGACCATTTAGCTTACCAACCTTACAGTTGTTTGCAACTTCAGAATGGGAATTGTTTCCAAGAATGATCATCTGTCATGCCCACACTGTTGTCTGGAGAGCCTGGACATCAGAGAGATGCTGCAACATCACTCAATGCTACCTATTACCTGTTGAGGTGCCAACCTGGAAACCACTGGCTAAAAGCTACTTTAATGATAACAAGGTATTGGCCACTTTGCACATCAGCTCTGCATTAGCTATCACCTGGAACATCATTTCCCTGGGCATTAAAACATTTCTCCATTGTTTCTCAACTAACTCAAAATAACAGCATTATTTAACTTAAGTTTCATTATGATTAACTATTTTGATATGACAATGTTATCTAAAATAATTCTCTTTAGAGTACTGCAATCCAAAAAAATAATATCAGCAGATGTACTCATTGATAACCATGAAATAACAAATTGAACCTGGATTCCTGTTCCTTACACGATAAAGTAACTTTAATGTTAATTTAGTAAACCCTCAAGGTCAATGTGGAAGCCAGTACCATCATCCTTGTTTCATAGCTAGGGAACTGAAGCATAGGCAGGTTAAGTAACAAGCCCAAGGTCAAAAAAAAAAAAAATATTCTTGATTTCTTGCACTGTCATCACGAGAGGCCACTTTTACACAGAAGAATCAGATTTTTAATGTAATTCTAGGGAGTAGTTAGTCTTCTGATTCCTTACATAAATTTTAATGGTATAGGTACTTTCTGAGTCTGTGGCTCCAGCTACATTATTAGTCCAGCTTTAGTAAGGAAGCAGCAATATGATTCTTCCCTGACAAGAAATACCAGCATAATTTATTGCATTATTACTTCTCTGAGCTGAAAGCAATTAATTACCTCCAGCAGGATGCACAAGTGAAAATTCATCAGAGAAATGTGATGAAAAATGTACCCACTGCTTTAAAATAATAGGTGCTTAATGGTTTTTTATTTGCTAGCTAATCTAGAGCATCTTATAAACAACTAAGGATTGCTTATCAGTTGCAAAACCAGGTCTTCCTCTCTTACATTGTTCTATTACCCATAATCTTAGAGGAGAGGAAGAGAACATTGCCATATTCATAATAAAAATCCAAAATCATAGTATTTTTTCCTGTAATAAAATTGATGGTATGTTTGCATGTAGAATGCATAATAAATTATGCATGGATTTGTGTTGGTGGCACTTCTTTTCATTATGTGCCATCAAACTCAAGCTAACAATTCTGTTGGAAAAGTTGGCAAACTATTCTGCACTTACACAACAGAGAACGTTCCTTTGCGTTCTGTGGGAAGGAACTGCAAAGTGTGGCTGAAAGAAAAGATCATCTCACAAACACAACTCAGACCGTATTTCAGAAGGTGCCTATAGATCAGTATCTGCAAGTGCACCACAAACCTTCCTTAGTGTTCGAAGTAACAGGAAAATAACAAACAAAAGACTGGTTTATGATGATACATCAGGTGTATGTATGCTTAAGATAGTCACAGAGCTAAATTTGTTACATTTATTTCAGCTCTTCAGAATTATTCACATCTGTATGATTCAGTAATTGTTTTTTCTATAAAGTTATTGGAGTAATTTTACTCTCTATATTCCCGATCAATTCCTCCTCTCAAGGGCACAGTTGAAAAGTGATATTTGAAAACGGTCCCTGATAGATTGCATGGTTAGTCAGCAGCAGAGACAAACAACCTAATCCAGCACAAATTAGTTCGGCTGCCAGCAATAGTTTTATACAAAGATGTAAATTATGTTGTCAAAATCGGTCGCTTTCTAGCTTGCTGCTCAGCTAACAAGAAACCACTTTGGCTGATAAAGATGAACACTAAGCTTTCCTCGCTTACAAATTTGCAAATCTGCCACTTCAGCATTCTCTTAGCCACAAACAAAACAGGCCCATATAATTGCTTCCTTTTTTCTGCACCAGTATTTCTCTCAGTACTATTTCTCCACACAGAAATACAAATAAAAATCCTAAATAGAATTTGAAAAGTGTAATGGTCTTGAAAATTTTCTTTAAAAAAATGGCAAACAGGACAGCTACAATCAGCCACTTTTAGCATTTTCAGCAAAATCCTGAGACGTGATACTCCAATACAAATACCACCCAGTCATACCAATACTTTAGGAGATTTACTATACAAATGTGGCATTCACAGAACTTCTGAACATATCATAAATGTCTTGATCAAGAGAAAATATAGACATTATTTTAATGTAAGCTAAAGTGTCTTTGGAACTGCTCTGGATGACAATGATCCATCTGCATCTATTACTTTGCATGTTGTTGTGAAGAGTAGAAAATATATATGCTATTATTACCCCGATCTGCTCACTTTAAATGTAAACTAGATAGATCTAACATTTGAATGAAAATAATAATGCATTATAAGTGTAATTATATCCAGTATAAGTCAAATAAATAAATTATAAATTACAATTACCCTTTAAAGTTGCTAGTCCCACTATTTGCTTTAAAATTAATTGCAGGTGCTCCTGAATGTTTTATTACAGCCCCAAAGTTGTATATTTCAAAGAACAGTACAGATGATTCCTGTTTATTTGTTAAATTAAAGCTTTGTTGGTAAAATTACAGCTTAATTAATATTATGGGTACTGTATAACGAAATAGTTTACCTTGTGCATAATTTATTTCCACATGCATATCTCAGTACAGACCCATTACAGCTCTAAGGCAGCTAAAATAAAATATTCCTCCTTTGCTGGCATTTTTCTAAATAGCAGTTCACTAAATCAATATTATTCACTTGGTATTTTTAAAAGCAGTGTATCTTAATAATTACACAGCATTAGAGTAGGCAATAATTTCACTTGCTAAGCATATTAAATTTAGCAAACCATCAGTCAAATAGTTTGTTCTTCTTCAGAATTTGTAAGCAAAGAGTGAGAGAGTTTGGAACCATGTTACTTTGGTATAAATGTCACATATAGTTTAAGACTGTGTATGTGACTCCCTAAGCAAGCACAGTGCCATACATCTTTATTAGTTTCATTGGTCAGTGCAGTGACCAGTTGTTTATACTCATTACACAAGACAAGGTGAACCATTTGGCACAGGCCACAATCCCAGCTAAAAACATATGACTTTGCAGAAAGTAAAAACTGCAGAAAAGGCTGCACACAATGCTGTGTATACATACCACAAAATAATATTACTTATTTATGCTGTTTCAGGCTTCCAGAGTCTCAGATACGTCAAGGAAAATCTTTTGTAGGCTTATATTTTTTCTTGATTTAATTTTTGGTTTACTGTTATTGTTTCAGTGTTCATCACTAAAGATGCCTGAAAAAAAAATTAATTAGGCCAATAGAATGATAATCCATAAGCAAGGTGGATATTTGATGGGGTTTGGTTTTTTTCAAAGTATTATACAGAAATCACTGTTACTAGGTTTTTTTCCTCACAGAACATACTTCCTTACTGAGTGATTACAATGCAATTAAATAGGTGATATAGTAAAGCAAATGCATTAAAACAAATTGCAGATTCTGCTATTTTTTTCACATTATTTTGATTACTGTATCTTTCACTGCCATGCATATACACTTCTTTCATCACAGAGATAAAATAATCTGTCTCTACAGAGAAAAAAAAAATTCTTTATTGATATTTCAAGATAATCCGAAATGCATTTTAAATTGCTCTTCCTGTACACACCTGTTCAGCATACCATACAGCATACCTGTGGCCCAGGTATTAAGGAAGTGGAGGGCCAGTGTCAAAATAAAGAATTAATGACATAAAAACACAGTTTTCTCTCTACAAATCCCTGATAAACCAGCCCAGGAATTTAAAAGAATATATCTTTCGTGCCAGATGACAGATGTTCACTGATAGTCACAAGGATAGAAGCAAATCTGGTAATAGTCATGTTTCAGGGATTTTTCCTCCCTGATGTTGGAAACAAGAAGATTAACTCCAGGAAAGACTAAGAGCATAGAGTACATACTGTTGTGTCTGGGGTAATCTCCTTATGATACGGGAAGGTAGAGACAAGAGTCTGGAGAAGACAACAGGAGGAAAGAAAATAAGAGGGATAAAATAAGCAAGGCTTGGAGAGGAAAAGTACCAGAACAAGATGGAGATGAAGATTTAAAAGTGCATCACAGCACTCAAGAACAAAGTCTTGGGGCAAACACTATGTAAGACAGGGGATATAGCAATTTATACTATAGATGCTTGCAAGACAGTCAGTGGATTTGTGTTTTAGAGGCATGTAAGTAAAGGTTTTCCCAGAAATATTATAACAATTTTCATCCCACAGCTGCCTACAGAAAAACTAAAGTCTCATCTTGACAAACTCCTGTAGTTGAGCATGCAAGAAAACTGAGAGGAAGTCACTAGTACAGAACTGAAGAAAAATACTCAGCATACTGGAAAGTTTGCAACGGCCTGCTCATTCTACACCAAATTTGCAGGAAGGAAACACAAACTCTTGTGTCAAAAGTGCAAATGTTGATCCACCAGGTCACCCCACTCACCCAAACCTTCTATCAGGTATGGATACTGACACATGCACCTCAGTACTACGTGTGGTGTTCCAAATCTTTTCTCAAAATCCCATACTGATATTGACTACCATCTCCACCAAAACATGCACTTGGTTACTAGACAAATAAAAATCAAACCACAGAAAATAGACCAGAAACCAGAGCACATCTAACCATGGAGAATGACTTTGTATGCCCATTTTTGGCTCTAGTTAAGGCACACACAGTGATCCTACTCACAGCCTAGTTCTTTCAGTGGAAACCTCAACTTAGCAAAATTTCCACTAAAAATTACTAAACTAAAATAGTCAATATTCTCATTTTTTATAGTAAAATAATTTACATAAATTTATTTTTAATCCAAGGGCTTGGTAACCACCAGCTCACACCACCAGTGTTAGGATTTCTTAAAGCATAGTGGAAAAAGTTGGTTTTTTACTGAGGAGGAATTTTAATCATCCCATGTGAGCATAACTAAGCAACCACAGAAACCACATTTTAAAACCAATCTCCCTAGAGACTATATTCCTAGTGTACAATATTAACAGCTTTACAAGGCTCAAACTACATGAAAAGCTGCTCAAGATCCCAGCTTCCCCATCTGTATTCACATGCAGATTGAGAAAACTAAGTTATCTGGGCTTCCTGCAGAAATATATTACCACAGTAATATTAGCAAAATAGGAATGGATAAAAGGAGAAATCAAATCACATATGTATAGCAGAAGTTTCAGAAACAACTAGGCCAGTTTGCTACAGAGCAGGTCTATCAGAAGCACAGTTGCCCTAAAAATCCAAGGATCTTGTTGATAATTAAAACAATTTTGCTAAAAGAAAAATGTTTTGCATCAGAGATACATTATGATTGCAAGAATGGTTTTCTTGCCATCCTGTAGCAGGAGCTTCATCTTCACCTGCAGGCTGGAAGTGCTTGGTTTAAAGTTTCAGACACTAAAGCTCTCTAAAACAGTGATGGAAAAAATCCCAATCATTTTCTTAGATGTTTCCTGATGACGTGTCTTGATACCAGGATATCAAAGTACTTGGGCTTTTATAATCATAAGTATCAACATACCATTTGATGCAAAGAGATGCATATTTATAATACTGAATATTTTAAAGAATTAGTACCTTTCTCTCCAGCCACCACTATTTGTGAACTCCATAACTTTCAAGCCATTACTGCTATATTATAGAGTAGAAACTGTAAACAGGAAGACGACTTGCTTTAACATTATGTTCCTTTTAATCTGCAGAAATGTAATTAGATCATGCACCTATGTTCATATTGTTAATGTTTTAAAAGCCAATATTGAACAATTTCCCAATATGCTATTTTTCTCTGTAATGAAATGTAACCAAAATTTGTACCTTTGCAAGTTTTCCTTTGCCCTTACAATAACATGCCTGAGTTTTCAAAATACAAATCCTTGATGAACCTTGGCTGTCAATCTGTGAATGTATAAATGCTATTATCAGTCGTGCTGTTTATATATTTTACATAGTACATATTTGTGAAGGTTTTTAGAACAACAAACTCCATTATAATGTTTTGAAAGTGTACTCTAGACAGATGCATGATTGACTACATTTTAGTCATTCTACCAGGATGGAAGTTTGGAGTTTTTCTCCACTTGCTTTTGTTTTTATTAGAAGGGCACTTTTATGGAAATATTTTTATTTCTGTCTACCAAAGAAGCAGTCAAGGACACAGCAGCTGCAGAACCATACCAACTTTATACAAAAACTGTCTTTTTAATTGAGGGAGAAAGAACACTGAGATTTTAAAATTCTTCTTTTAAAATATATGGTAGATAGGTATTCACATCTTGCCAATGCCCTCCAATTAGAAGGTGTCCAAGTCTCTCTCTTTTTTCAAAAAAAATCACCTTAAGATGCATACCAAAGTGACTAGTCAGTGAATATGTATTAAAATTGTCTGACCTATGTTTATGTCACCAGATAAGTGCCTACACACAGGTACAAACAGCTAACTGAGGGGTTTTTTTCCCCCTCTAGAAAGGGGTGGGAAAACAAAAAAAAAAAAAAAAAACCAGGAAAAAAAAGAAAAAAAAAGGAATGAAAGAGAAAAAAATATGGATTCAGACAGACAGGAGAAAGGAGTACTACAGAAGGTCCCATCCATACCCCCACACACCCCCCGCCGCTTTCCCTGGACTGTGGCATGAAAAAACAATGGCTTTTCTGAGGCACTGTGCAGACAAGGCAGCTCTGAAAAAACTAATAGCCATGATTAATGACAATGGGCTAGAGGAGAGTTGGGACACAGCCGCCACATATATCATCCTTTCCCATCAGTCTCTGCTCCTCCCTGCCCCTCTTCCTCCTACCAGCAAGGCATTATAAAAATGTCTTATCTGCTTTCGACTTTTTTCTGAAATCACAGTACTGCTGAAAAAGAAGAGGGGGAAGAGGGAGAGAGAGAGACAAAAAGGCAATAGGATGAACAAGAAAATGGCATGTAAAATAACTATAAGATATTCCAGGGGAAAATGCACGAGCTGTAATCATTCAAGATTTCAGCAACTTGACTCTTCACATGCTGAAGCCACATTTTCAAGGTCTTATCTGCCATATGGTTCCCTGTTTGGATGATTTATTAGGTGTAGAAAGCACACTGATAAATTTTACTGCATTTCCCTGAATAGGCAACCTATGGTGTCAATAACAAAGCTCAGGCCGCTTTAATGAAAACTGTAAGCACCAAAGGGTAACCATTTATTTATGAGTCACTACAGTATTACTAGGGCAAAATTTATCTTCCCTTCTCACGCACTCTGCAGAAACCAAATCTGGTCAAAGAAACAGCGATCACATCCATATGTCAGTGACTTACTAACATGTCTCCTGCACACTCAGGGCTTGTAGCCAAATAAACAGTTTCCATTTAATGACTATTTTTTGTAATGTAAAAGATGCTCTTATGTTTCAAAACTTAAAAAAACATTGGTGATAACTTGCATATCCAAAAACCATTAAACTGTGTTAATTGTCTATGTTCAAAACAAAAATTATAACCTATCAGAAACAAGAATAATCATTTTTCAAAAATAAGAATAATCATTTCAGCAATATAAGCTTTAGCTATATAGGAGTGGATCTTTGGGTAATCTTGGAAAAAAGGAAGCTAAGAGGCAAAAAGCAGTGTTTATTGTTCTATCAAAGATTTCGGAAAAATTAATAAGCTGACACTTTGGCTTTAACTCAAAACCCATAACTCTTAAAATTTATTTTGTATATCTGTTTTTCTTTTTTTTTCCTAAGGCTTAAAGAACATACTGCAATTCCTTTTCTATCACAGACATTGATTGTCACTTGTCTCATGCCCACAATCCAAGGCACTTAAGACACCCAAACAAAAATTAAGAGCTGCAAAAGATAACTGCTTATAACCATAGCTATAAACACAAAGGCAAAATGAAATCATTGTTATTCATCCTCTAGGAAAAATATCAGCGACTCAGAACTAATCAAGACTGACAAGACTGCTTGTTTCTCTCTCCTCACACATATAGGCCCAATCCTCTCCCCTTTTAAAAAACAACCAGCAAACTAACTCATGCACCCCCTGCATCATTTGGTACAAATATCAAGATTAGCATGAACACACAAGGTGAGGTTTTGGCTCCTTACACTGTGTCCTGTGGGGTTTTCTCCTAAAACCTACGCAAAAGCATATATTAGCAATTCCATTAATTTCAATTTCATTATTACATAACTCCAACAACTTCATAAGTCTGAAGCAAAAGGTCAACTGCATGCTTGAAAAAGTCTTCTATTCACCTAGATACTTCACTGGTAGCTTCCAGAGAGCAAACTACTGAAAATCCTGCCCTCAACATCCACCTTTGACTCAGATACGTAACATGTTATTGGTACACACATCCTTTTTATTATAACTATAAACCTATGGTGTCAATGAAGAGTTCCTGGCAGATGTCCAGCTGCAAACGCAAGACTAGAGTCCTTGGGGGCATGGAGCACAACGTGGTTAAGGAGCTGAGCAGTTAAAAGACTGGCTTTCTTCATGGGTTTTTAACCTTTGACTAGAATTGCTCAAACAAGTCTTTCCATGTAAGGAAGTGAATGCCATGGTGCAGGGGCTGAGGAAAGAGCCACTCCAGTGCTGAAGAGACAGCCACTCCAGGCTGGGTCAGGCTCCTTTACAAAGTGAAAGGGGTAGTTTGTCATGACCAATGTACAAAACATCCAAAACAACAGGCTCTAATTAGTAAGCAACATTTTGTGAATCAACAAGCACCTTCTTTCTTGCTATTGAAAAATTTCCGAATGAAAGAATTCCCAAATTACTGCATATGCATTTTTTTTTCTCAATTTAACACCTGAGCAGCTGCCAAATTCTGCATTCTGAAATCCTTGATGAAAAGCATAATGCAAAAAACCTTACTACATGTTGGAAATTTTTCTTCTTCTCTCACTTCACCACCACAGAAGACTGTTATGAAAAAAGAAGTACTTTAGTAATCCTTTTTAGTAGGGGAGGGAATAAAGAAAAATGGACCTGAAAAATCACAGTATTAAAATAATCCATCCTACATAGTCTTGCACAGGCTCCTCTCTATTTCTGCCCCCCCTCCAAAACAGAGTTCAGCTCCACAGTTCTGATTAGCAGAAAATGCTGGTAAATATACCCCAATGTAAAGTTTGGGAGGCTCAGAGTGAAGACTGGTATGTCTTTCATAGTCACTGCCCAGCTCTTCAGTACAGCTTTCATCCTCAATAAACCCACCAGTCACCTTCACCCATATGCTGCCCATCCAAAAGAGCCTAACAGGTGTCACCACATTACTTTCTTCTCAGGGCACTTCCCTAACTGACCCTGTCCTTGATCCCACCCAGCACACAGCTCCCACCAGTCACACACACTGACCTAGGGCACTGATTTATCAGTGAATGAAATAACTTTCTGCTATAGCCTTTTCATAAGTCAGCTTTATGGACTAAGAAATGGACTCCAACTTTTTTTAGCCAACAATCATTTTCATTTGGCTGTCCTCTGCTGATATTCTAGATTTTTCCTGAAAGTATTAAGAGAGAAAATGTATGCCAGACTATTAGATGTAAATTGATGCCAGGATAATAACACTCAGCTGCAACTGTCCAAGCATAAAATGTTTTGTCTTCTCTTTTTAAAAGCACCCCACAGTTTGCTCTTTACTCCCCTCCAAAAATAAACTCCACAATGAGCTGTACTGTAATGATCTCCAGGACAATGGGAGTTTTATAGTTAAGGGTGAAAAAGCCTAAAATCCCGTGTCTACACTGAACACTCTTCAGACAGAGGAACTGTATTTTTACTGGGTGTCTATCCACTAGAAAGAAGAGTCCAAATCTAGGCAGAAATTCCTCTATACCACTCCATCACTAACAGTCCATCTCTCTTTCTTCACAGCACCTGTAGTCAAGGGTGAATGGGGGAAAAGCTTGAGAGTCTCCCGGAAATGGATGTCACTCATTTAAGGACCTGCACTTCAGATGTTGAACGAATTTCTTTTCCCTTAAAATTCCAGCAATATACATTTTCAGAGCAACTAAACTCATGGCAACAGCTGGGTAACCCATCATGGATACTGAAAGTTCCATGAGCTTATCTGTGAGCCTGCTCTGTCAAGCCAGGTGGAAGAGAGCACAATGCCCAGGCTGCAAGTGGTCCCTTCACTTGCTCCAGCTCCACTTGGAATCAGAATTATGCTGAAACTGAATTATAGCTTCATCCCTTCACATACATTTATGCTTATTCCCCATAGACTGTTTGGGTGTCAAATCTGCATAATCACTGTATATTATTTTTCAATAACCATAAAGCAGGCAAATCACCACACTGCCTGACATCCATTAGCCAGTAAGTGCACAAAGTTCTTCACATTTTTCATTCAGTGGTTGTTTCCCCACAGCTGAACTATAAATACAAAATACACTTTTCCTAACTGTTTATATTTATTTAAGGCATGCAATGCTCTGTCTCCCCTTCATTCTCAACTTACTATAAAACACATTATTACAGTTATATCCAAAAACAGTCATGGAAAAAAGTCTACACAGTCTCCACAAAGACTATTCTTTTGCCTCTGGTATTTGAGGTAGATTCACTGCCCAAAGCACAGAATCTATAATGAAGACCTTCTCTAGAGAAGGAATCACACAGCAGCATCAAGATTTTAAAGTAGAGATGTGATGGGATGGATTGGACAAACTAATTTCTATTACACAGAAGTAACTGCTATCATAACAAGAATGTGGTTACTACTGCATAATTTAAAACATGGAAAACAACAAAAAGGGATTTGAAAAATTGGAAAAGATGGTAAGAGACTGACCGTCTTCACTCAGATTTTGAGGTTTTGACAGTTTGTGTTTTCTTCATACTTTAAGTATCATTATTTTAATCACAGGCCATTTAAAATTCATGCCCCCTCATATTTTGATTCTGAAATGAACCAATGTAAGTCCAAATGCATTTTTCAGAGCTTACATAAATCAAACCAGTTATTATAGCACTATATTAGGCTGTCTTACAGTCACATTTAAAATTAGCAGCCACGCACACCAAAATATACATTTGCTAATTCTTTAATACTTATACAAATTTTAATTGCTTAAATTTTGACTACATAAACTTATTAAGCTCTATGGCACACACAGTGGTAGACTCTTCTGTAAAGAGTTAATAAACAATAGAGTTGAAACCTAACTACCCATCATAAACATCTTCACATGTTTGAAATAACCTTTTAGACAACATTGCTCACACACTGACATCCTTTGCTGATTTATAAAGGATCAAATACTGTAGTGGATTGGTATTAAGAGATACATTAAGGATGATTAACTTCTCTAATTTTCAATATTTCTTCTGTTTTTTAAAACAAATTGCCTGACTCTCAAAAAAGGTCTTGTAAAAAGAATGAAAAAGTACTTCTACCTCAAGCCTTCTAAAGACTTAAAAACAAAAGTTGGAAGCAATTTTGAAAATATAAATTTAAATACTTCTAGAATTTTATGATTAGTACTGGTCTGAATTTCTCTCATGTATCTATTTATACTAAATGGTCAAAGACAGCACAGAATCAAACACAAGATAATTATTTGATGGAGACTTTCCTTTGATTTTAAGCCTTTGAATAAACAGAGGGTTATCCAGCAAATATATTTTCCAGATGGTGTTGGTTCTGTGGCAGACTAAGATCTTGGATGTTATACAGACTAAAATATAATGAACTGTAGGAACTAAAATATAGTTCCTTTTGTCATTATCAATTCCCTTCTAAGTCTAACAGAATTTCAATTACAAAAGGAAAAGGCAGCTAGCCAGAACAAAGGTTGGCCATACTTAATCTTAAAAGCTAATGGGAGCTTTCACCACCACTGCCCTTCCTCATGCCCATGGCTGCAGGCCAGGGAGGCCAGGCAGAGCTTTCTGCTGCTGACCTGCAGCAACAGCCCGGCCACTGACCACCCTGGGGCTGGACTGGCAGCAGGACAGCCAGCCAGCAAAGGAACGGGAACACAGTTCCAGGAACACCTTCCCCTGCCGTCCCACGGCTGGCTGTGATCCTCACAACAAGAATTTTTACCCTATATACAAAAAAATGTATCTTCTCTAAGCTTCCACAGATGCATCACTGTACCATGGAAGACAGTACAGAGCTTCTGTTCTCCACTATGTGGGAAGAGCTCTGTTTCTGGAAAAATAGAGTGTGAGGCAAAAAGAGCCACAGGTCTGCTCTGGATAGCTTGCCTTAAACAGGACCCAGGAAAATTACAGGCAGATAAAGTCTTCTTCCTCTCAAATGAGGTAGATTAAATAACACACTGGGCTGCATCAGAACACACAAAAACATTGTCTAGCACTCACTGAAAGGAAGTAGGAACTGGGTTTGACATAAAATATAAGAAAACTGAAGGGCAGCACTTTAAGGGCAACAAGTTGAGAAGATGCAACTGCTGGAGGAGGAGGCCTGCAGTGTGTTAGTATTTCAAAAGATTAATTAGAGTTTAATGGGCTAGAATAAATAACAAGTGAGACTTCTTCACGCAAAGAACTTGTTCATACATCAGATATTCTTGAAATCTTTATGTTTTAAATAAGGACCAAAGCATGACCCGAGTGCAAATTATATAGATTTAAAACATGTATTCTGAATTCCAGGCATCAGAAAACACATCAATAGATAAATCTTGTTAATCATGGAATTCCCAATTTTCCTTGAACGTATTTGCTAACTATTTGACTGATTGCAAAGACAAGCATTGCCTTTGGTTACCTCTTCCTCAGCTTTTCAGATACTTAGATAGCAATTATCTTGAATGGGGAGGATGGAAGACATTTGCCAACAGAGAGACTTATTTATTGCAGTTTCAATAAAGCTGAAGAGTAGAGGTGCACATTACCACATCTCTCTGCAGAAGGCAAGCTTGCAATTCTTAAGCTCCTCTATACGTGGTCTTTATGTTTCAGTTTTCCTGTTTGCTTTATTATTTGCTGACCATTTTGTGTTCTTCACAAACCAAACTAGACAGCATAACATAAGCAGTAAATGTCAGGACTATACAACAGACTTAATTACATGTCATTGACACCACACCTCACTTTGTAAACTGGCAATTCAGAGCAATACAGTGCCTAATGTCAGCAGGGAAGAAAAAGAAAGAAATCAAAGCCATTCCTCAGCAAGGGAAAGATGGAAGATCTGGAAAGAGAAAAGCCAACATTTTCATAGAAAAGAAGCAGCTTCTATGCTACCTCTAGTTAAGTTCTAAGAAAAGACAAAATTAGACTGAATTAACAGACAACTCAGCCTCAAAAGAAATGTCACCAACTATCACCTACAATTACTCTCTTCAGGGTTAAAACAAAGAGCTGCACATACACACAAAAAAAAAAAAAAAAAACCAAACAAAACCATATTTTTGTAAAAGGATGAACTTTCTGAAAAACGATTTTACCTAATGTTCCCCTCCAGGTGTTCCACCTGGTATCACAGGTTTTTTTATATAAATTTACAAAAGCCTTATTTTCAGACACTGATAGGTTAAGGAACTCTGATATCAAGTCAATATATTAGTGAACTTATATTTGACCAAAGACGCGTTTGCAAAAATAAAACAATCCAACAATCATAAAACCCCCAGAAACTCCAAAGTAAAAGCAAAATATTTGCATCTATTTTTTATAGTCTTTCCATAGTCACTTCATGTCTATCCATTTCCTTCATTCAAAAAAAAAGAGACTCAGTGCTTTTATTTTAAGAACATATTTTGTATTGCATCCATTAGCATTGCATAGTTCTGTAATAATGTAGATTTCTTCCATGTGTTATAAAGCATTTTGTATTCACTGCTCAACTACTTTTCGTTTAGTTGCACTCACAGTGGAAATACTTTAGGAGTTCCTCTTATGCCACTTAATTTCTCTTTAAAAGAGAGAAGACTTTTTATCATCTTAATTAAACAGCATTGGAAAAAAAAAGAAAAAACATCTGTATGGTATCTGATTTCAGAATGCCTTTAGCCAATATTATAAAAGTTCTGAAAATCTGACAAATAATTCCAAGTCATCTGAAAACAGCTGTAAGGATTCACAACTGTAGTAGCATCTTCATTACATTTACTCTCATTTGACAAGGTTTGTCCATTGGGACATGTAACACTTCATTACCATGTATTCTTAAAACACTGCACAGTAGCGCTTTACTCAAAAAATACTTTTTAAAAAACTTTAACAAATAATTATCAATGGCTGCAGAAATATGAATCTACGTTTTCAAGGATGTTTGGAAACATTCGTTATAATTAGCAAAACAAGTATTGTCCCCATGACAGCCTTTCTTTACAAACCTTTGAATGTTTGACAAGAAAAGGTCGTGTTTTGTAAAATCCTGGAAAGGTCATTCAATAACAAATCACATGAATGAAATCACAAGAGTTCAAGGAGGTTAACAGAAACACCACAGGCACTAAAGCATGTTTTCAAGGTAAACAAGGTAAAAGAAAAACAGACTGCCTCAGTTCTGGAAAAAGAAAATAACAAGTAGACTCTAATTTGCTACACACTGTAATTTTAAGAAATTTTCTCTGCACTTGGTGCTCTAACAGTACATATTATTTCTCACATTCAACACATTTAGTAAAGGATTAACAAATACCAGAGTCTAAACATTTAAGCATCTCTTCAAATAGTCTACATTGACCTTAAAAGATTTCCCCCCCTTAATCTTGTGACCAGACACTTAAAAAAAAAAAAAAAGAAACAAAATTTAACTTCCATCTCAACTAAATCTCAATCTTAGATTTCAAAACTTCACTGCTTGAAACTCTGCCAGCCTTTCAGCTAAACACTTTGACCTGCTTGTGACCTTCTATTTCCAGGTCTATTTTCTTCTTTACCAAAAGAACACAACATTTTTCACAGGCAGGAATAACAAAGAGTTGTTTATATAGGGTAATTTAACTACAGGATCAGTGCAGGGAGCAGTGTGATGTATTTGATCCACAGACCAAGAAAAAAGCTCTGCTCACCAGTGTTAGAGAAAAGCCTATTGAATAGTTTTCCTGGGGCAAGCCAGCAAATTGGAGTTCTTTTCATGTATAGGCATAGAAAAAACGAATTCAGGAATGATCCTGGGTCTCTGTCTCCACAGGGTGTTAAAGCCCTGCCCTGCTGCAAATCCAAAGTTTTAAAGTTCCATTATCTTGGGGGAGAAAGGCAGTACTTATTTACATAAATTCAACATTATTCAATAGAATTTGCTACACAGGGGGAAATCTCTTGCAACACAAAGTATTTAGAATCACCAACTATGCTTAGTTTATCATCATTACACTTGTGTTTTCATTTATGACAGGCTATTTGCAAACTGTAATTTATTATGAACCTCTTTATGAGATTAATTCAACAGGATCAGACCTGTGGACCACCTAAAGTTTGCATGTTGACTGGCAGCAGTGAGTCTCACAGAAGAGGAAAAAGTGTACTGTGGAAGCACAGCAAACTGTTTCCCAGAAAAGTTCTATTCTAATCCCTAGTACAGAGTTAGAATTTAAACTTAGCATTATCAGTTAAAAAAAATCAGACAGCATTACAATTTAAGACCAATTATATTAGATACTTCTCAGCCACCTATCTCCCCCTTTCAAGTCTACAGAACACCAATAGTTTTCCCACTGTAAATGCAGCAATGTAAAGATACCAGGTTTACGGTTTTTTTACTACCAAATCAGCTCAATAGTAGAGCTGGCAAGTCCAAGCAATTTGGCTCTTTCATCAATGAAAGCTGAATAGCCAAGCTGAATACTGTATTTTATACTAAGAGAAGACCATGGTTACATTGGGTTCATCATTCCTTGGAATGAACAGATAGCATTAGCAACTTCAAGCACAAAGTCAAAAAACCTGACTTTATACCAACATGCAGACAAAGAAAAGTTGGCTGTCCCCTGTGCATCCAAGCAAAGCAGCAAGCTTTATGTAGCTAGTCACAGAAATGCTTACATTTTATAAAGTTTCTGTTTAGTCAATGGCATGCTAAACTTGTTTAGTAAAAGTAATCCAGCAGAAATCCAAAAATTCCAAGAAATAAAGAAGCAAACATGATCATTTTTCAGTTAGAGCGTTCCCCTCAACTTACCATGACACAGCAACAACATAATACACACTAGTATATTATGGAAAATATATTTTGCAAGAAAGCAAGAAGATCAAGACCAATGCAGCCTGTGTGCACTTCAGACCACAGTGCTTTGGTCCTTCTAAGCAGAGATGCTCCCTTCTAATATCCTACTCCAGTCCCTTTCCAGGAAAGGGGGAAGAATGGATGCTACAGGAAACACACAAGCTCACCAGCAGTTTGATGGTCAAGGAGCTGGCATCATGCTTGGACATCTGTGTGAGCCTAATAGCAAGACCAGACATCAGCAGACGGAGCGTTACCAGTACAAAAACAAAACCTTGAAAATTATATCCAGGTGCAATCAAGGCGGTCATGGCTGTAATTCTTGTTTTACAAGAAACATTCATACCTTCAAAGGAATTAAGATGCAAAATACTAAATACTGAAAATAATAATGACTATTTCAAAGACCCTAATAATTAGCACAAACACGTGCTGCTGAAGTTTTTTGCATCCACTAATACAAGGGCAGGATATGTATATGAACACATTTTATCAGGAAGAAATATAACATTGAATCCTAGAGGACCATTAAAATAACATCCAGCTTATACCTCGCTCTGTCTATATCCACACAATGTAGTTTTTTGTCTTACTTCAACACTATTCATATGCTATCAGAATGTCTTTCATTCTTCACTACAGAACAACTCAAGACATTTGATTCATACAGTGCCAAATTTTCCTGGGTTTGTATGTGAGTGTTTCACACTATGGGCCTTATGCTGTTGTTTAGAAGCCTTTTTAGGAGCTGTGCAGGCAGTATTCTCTGACATATGGTCCAGAACTTAGATGTTAAGAGTGTTGTCATTATTTCGGCTTTCAGGGTTCATGCATTACCTTTTCCTACAGGCTGCAGCTTTGCCTTTTTATTTTGAGGAATTCAAAAAGAACTCATCTAGAAATGTTGCTTGTCCATTAGTGCTATTGTTTCTTTAAAAAGCTATACCAGTTTGTACTATGACTGATCAAAATGACTATCAGAAACGAGACACCTCATTTTGTCTTTCTTGCCAACTATTTTAGCTTATTTGCCATGAGCACAGGGTATAATTAATATCACACAGGAGCCAGCATTGTCATTTTTCAAATCATTTCCCTGGAAATGTTCTACACCTCTTAATGGCCCTGCTAATGCTGTAGCTGTCATGTTTTGGACAGCTGCGCTTTTACAAGACAAACTCAGCTGCGCCATGTGCCTCTCTGTAGACTTTTTAGCTCAACGGCTCAGAGGCCATGAATGCCAGCTGGTAACGGCTATATGGAAATCTTTGATTAATTTTTTTACCTCTAGACGCTGACTGTTGCTCAAATGTCACCTTCCCAGTTTTCATCCCTAGCCAGTGTTTTTTCCCCTTCCCAATACTGCTTGATGGATGAAGAATCAACTGAATGGGCCAAAAATCTTATGACTAATTAAAGCAAATACAGCCTGTCCAGATGTGGAGAGAACACAAAGTTTGGAGAGGGGCCAGGTCACACACAGGAAATGCTCCATCATTCAAGGGATGCAGCTCTTAATGATATTTACTAGGATAGAGTTAACATACACTGATACTGCCACCCTGAAGAGTAAAGTGACGGGAGCTGTGCTATGTAAGACTTTGCCATCATAGCTTGCAGTCAAAGCAACTGTGCAGTCCTCATCAAGTGTAAACACAATGCAGGAGCTGCACAGACACCAGGAAGTTCAGGTTTTATTCTGGTTTACTCAAGAAATGATCGGAAGATGACAATACAATCAAATTAGCACTGCTTAGCAGTCATATGGCGGGGTAGGGTGGCTGTAGTTCAACTGCCTGCCTATGAAGCATCCTCTTACTGAATCCAAGGACCAGAGATTGTGATCAATAAACCAACCCAACATATTATACCTTCTAATAAATGTAAGCACATCAAATGTCCATTTCTGCCACATAAATACCTCTGATATTCTTCCATTTGAACTTCATTGTCACTAACAATCTTCAGTCCTTAAAAAGAAGACTGTAGCACTTCTTTTCTGACCATGTCTGAAAAACTCTTCATAAATCTGTGTTCATCAGCTCAGCAGCAGCAGTTCTCCCAGCTGAAACCAGCCAGGCCAGCAAAGTGACACGAACAGGATGCTGCTAAACATGCACAACTCAGAAACGCACACTATATTCTCTTCTGCATGATTTGCTGCCATTTAAAAGACAATAAACAGCAACTTTAGATTGCTAACAACATGTCATTTAAGGTTTGCTGTTGCTCAACATCAAGAAAAATCAATGCCAGCTCTACAGGGGCAGAAAACCCAAAGAAGTGAGCTCCATTTCAGGTCTGTTTGAACTCATTTCCTTTCTCCATGGTTGCCCCCATGTACACCCCCTCAGGCATCCCCTCACAGCAGGCATGACAGCTTGACACATTGACAGCTTGCACTGAATGACAACTGATTTGTACAAATTTCAAGCCTTATAAATCTACCTGTCACAACAACAACATAAAAGAGCTTGGACCCAGCAGGTAACTCAGAAAAAGCTTCCCCTGACAGCATTTTCTGAAAAGCAATGGCTTGCCTCCTGCCAAAAATTCCAACTATCATCCTTGTATAACTTTGAATAAAAATTCAGGGCCCATTTTCTTGCCAACAGGCTACCAATCGTCTTATTTAAAGATTAAAAAGAGTGAATAAGAAAAAAAAGCCATCCACAGAATTTCATTTTATACTGATATGAAAGTAGTACCACCTGCTATGGTAGGATTACCACACCATTTTTCTCTACAGCGCTCAGACAGAGTAAATGAACGAGGTTTTTTACGGTATTTAAACAATATCCCAGATTGCAATGCTGTTATGCATCCATTACATTGAAGCTGTTACTCAATGCCACTCTTGCTGATAGAAGTTCAAGAGTTTTTCTTATTTACTTTGGGAGGTTGCTTTGTTTTATTTTTTCCCTTGCTGAGTTGTTAAAAAAGCAAAATTGCAATTTTAGAAACCAGCAAGGCTTTTCAAGCTACATTTTGCAGTCCAGCTCTAGAGGAAATCCACACAGACATTAGCTAAGTGTTCAGTGTTTCCATAAGCAGCATTATGCAACTGAAAAGCACAGCACTTAATGCTAACCCTTACAAAGGGATCTGAGGGGAACACAGTATTTTCAAAAAGATCTTTCTGAAAGGCGTTTATACCAAAAGATTTTTGAAGCTGGCAAGAAGACTCCACAAACATGATGAAAGTGATATGATGTTTAAAATTATGCAATCAAATCATTCTGGGAACTCTGCACAAGATCCCTTTGTAAGTACAACAGGACATGCTAAATGAGGTATCAAATTAGCTGTCTTTAAGTCTAGAAAAAAATGTTCATTAAATTATGTATGATTAGGGACAGAAAAAGTTATTTGTCTGTTTTAGTTGAAAAAAAAAATGATCGTTTATAAAGATTCAACAGTAAAAACTTTCTACTAAGCTGTTGGATAAGAGCAATTAATAATACATGTACAATTTGTATAAACTATAAATTCAGCCAATGAGACTTTGAAGAAATGGCTTTCTTTCCTTTTAACTCAGTTGTTACTGGAAAACTTAATTCTCCAAGTCACTTTGCAAATGTAGCAAGCTGATGACCAGTGCAAATAATAGCACTGGTTGACTGCTAATAGTTGAGTGCTATTTCACATTTGTACCTATAGTGCTCTATATTTGATAGATGACCTAAGACACTGAAAATTCAATTTTTTCTGTATTCAAGCTTGGCTGAAAAGTCCCTCATTTCCTTTCTGTGATGATTTAGTGCAGAAAGTAGGAAAGCAGGATTACTCTTATGCAAAATGTTTAACAAAAAAAAAAAAAAAGTCCAAACATAGCAGCATAGTCCTACAGTCTCTTACATTTCATGTGGACATTTAAGGGCTGCCTTACTTTTGCCTAAGAGGAGGAAGGGGGGGGAAAAGGAAAGCAAATATTTTACAGTAAAAGAAATACACAAAATTTGTGAGCAATTTCTAGCACTTACAAAGTGTTTGAATTACAAAATAATATTCCATTTTTTTTTCCTAACAGGCAACTTTTCAAGAAAATTAACAACCTAGCTTCACTGTTGTTTCCAGTGAAGTCCCAACTCCTCTTTCTATAGACTGCCCTGATAGTGCAAAATTACAGGAAAGAAAGTTTAACAGACTGCTGAAGATTTTCCATTGAGGCTTAGAAACCTACACCTACATAATACAGAATTATCAGAGATCATGGTATCTTCAAAACAAGTACCATCACACAGGTGACAAAGGTTAAGCACATTGCTTCTTGAAAACATCACCCAAGGTGAAAAGCTTCTGGCATAGAGCATGTGTGTCAAAACAACTTTCACTGGCTCATGAAAATATGCAGCCTTATGAAGGAGGAAAATACAAATTACTTTCATAGCACCTGTAGTCACCAATACCCTTGAGAAAAAGGCATAAGGATCTGAAGACAACCAACAGTTAACTTGCTGTTATGGACAGCGAGTTGTATTCTGGTTCAACCACCTTGGCTGGCATACAAAGGATGCATGTCCTCCTTTTTTCATCTTGGGACTATTTTTTTAATCTGTTTCATCAAATCTTCCTTTAGTCCTAACATGTTCAAATATAGGTCAACACCAACTCTATAGTCAAATGTGATACAATACAAGTAGTAAGTGGGTTTAGAAAATCTTCTCATAAAATTACAAGCCCTGGAAGAGAAATTCTAAAGCAGCTGAAGCACTTCAACACCTGAGCCATCACTGAGGGACAAAACAAAGAACTTGTCTGTTAAAGACAGAAAGCAAATTTCTTATGTTGGAAGAGCAAAGACTTAAATTTTATCCTTGCTGGAGTTGCCTCTTCCTCTGATTTGGTAGCCATAACTTCTACCACGTTGATTTTTTTTCCTATGCCAATACCACAGCATATGCAAGCCTTGCTTAACATACACAGCCACAATAGGGCCCCCAAGTAAATAAATATTATTTCTCCAAAAATACATTGGGGTAGAGAAGAGAGACAGATATACACACAGTCTCCTCAACTTCTCAATCCTTCCTATGTGCAGAAATACAACAAAGGTATCAACTTTCTTGCATGTAGGGACAGAACTTGTTATTGACAGAAAACGACTGCAAAATAGCATACCACCTGTGAGGGGCAAGTTCCAGAATTTCTAAGATTTTGTCCCTTGAACCTGTGGAAGTCAGTACATTTTTGCCACTTAGAATCCTCTGTGTTATTTGTAACTGTCAGTGGAACGGAAATCTGTAATTGTTAAGAGGGAAAGAGCCTGTGCAAATTCTTCCCGGTGCAAAGTGAACAGTCAATCACTTTTATAAGGACAGGAACAACCGAAACTATCCATTCGTATACTTTCCTTTAGTCAACAATATTACCTTTAGTAATCTGGGGAATGTGCATCCATAAATTACAGAAAGTGTTATTGCATTGCTGAATAAACAGCAACATTTCCATCAGCAGCAGTGGCAGCACCACAAAGGTATAACAAACAGACTCAATCATTTTCTTGTCAAGCTTTGCAATGACTGCAGAGTTTACTGCTGGAGATAATGTTGCTTTCCTCAGCATTGTGTGCCAAACTGCAAACTGCTTATTAAAACAAAACCTCTTTTTCTGAGCAGCATGAGTTGGATAATCACTTATTG
The DNA here is from genome assembly GCF_050655825.1 of Lonchura striata. Classification (NCBI taxonomy): domain Eukaryota; kingdom Metazoa; phylum Chordata; class Aves; order Passeriformes; family Estrildidae; genus Lonchura; species Lonchura striata. The sequence goes on from NC_140708.1 coordinate 19,390,027, forward strand.
CACTCAAGAAAAAACAGGTTTGATGCCCAGAGGTGGTTAGCAATCAAGCATATGCATTAACATTTGGTTTGTAAAAACTGGCTAAAAAAAAATAAGTGAACTAAAAAGGAATTATGAGAACCAGTGCCTCGGGTTTATCGCTTTCCCTGTTAATATATTGTTAGTGATAAAATATTTCAAACTACTCTAATATGCCTCTTAGAGAGAAATTAGCAAAGAAAGACAGGAGTGAAATATAATTCAACTAAACCAAATCAGATACCTTGTCTTTAAAAAAACATGTTTTAAAAGGAACAACTGGATCACATCTTTTCATTCCAGGTACAGGTGGCAACTTGCTTTTCAGAGAAGGGGGGAAAAAAAAGTAAACTTAAAAACTAGTCAGCTGTGTCAGAGATACTGCTGAAGCACAAATCTATTATTACCATCCAAAGAAACAGCTTGGCATAACTAAGCCGACCAATACTCCTGAAAAACCCAGTTCAATTTTCTTCGCTTAAAACAGATTGACAACCCTTTTACTTGGTTGAATAACAGGAAAGTCTGAGACACAAATGAGCAAGCTCTGCCATGTCAAGAAAACACTGCTGTAAAGCAAGCCATTATTCTTGACTTCAGAATTGCTCCCTTTTTTCTTCTTTCCATTTTCTTAATGATTAGAGATATATTAATATAAAGGTAAGCAGACAGCCTTCTCTCTGCTGTGTTGGCACTGCTGATTTCCTTCTAACACTGAGCTATCAGCTGCTCAAGAAAACAGAACATCCAAATAATGGAGATTTCAAGACTATTTTAAGTTGGAGGAGAGTACTCTGAGACTCTCAAAGCCACACACAAAAGAGAATTTTAAGAGGATGACAGGGATGACAGTGGTATGCATCACTAATCTTTAACAAGCACATGAACACAATTCAAGCCCATGTTGTCTTCAAAAAAGAAGAAAGTGATGGCAGCCAAGTTCTGGGATCCAACACGTGGAGCACTTTCAATATCCTCAGGGTGGGAAGTTCCAAACTTACAAAACCTCCTTTGATTCCACAGAAGTTTGAGTAGCTTTTTCATGAGTACTTAGGTGACCTGAACCTAAACACTAATGAACAAACTAATGAATTGTTTACTGTGGAGAACAGTCATCCTGACTGTAATTAGACATTAAAAGTATGCATTTGTATCAGGTATATCTTAAAATTAATTTGATCTAAAGGAGGGTTAAATCAAGCCAATCTGCACATCTGTGCTTCTTTCACATTCGCACAACCTGAGCAACTGCACCAATGTAAGCCCCTAGGAAAGAGCCTCCAAGAAAACTTAGAGCAGGATGATAAATATTCAGCTGTTTTAACTTGGTCAAATGCAAAATCATGGCAACATTCTTATCAGATTTCCATGTCAAATGGAATTAACGTTGATGAAACAGTCAATTAAATGCATTCATAAAATAACTTTGTAGCTATTAATATTTGAAAATATCAATTAATTTCCTTCTCCCACCCATCAAGAAAATTAAACTTCTATATGCAGTGATATTATCTGGAAGAACAGCAAAATAAGAAAAATGCCAAACCATCTCCTACACACAGCCTAACTCATCATGTTCACATTTATTCTTTTCCTTATTTTTAAATTCTTACTTTCCTTAGGCCTTAGGTCGTCTTTTTCATACTCTTCCACCACAATCACACCTACAGAGCCATTTCCTTTTACCAGTGTAAATACAGGTTTTTCCCAGAAACAAATGTACTACCTCCCAGACCCAAAATAAAATCTTCAACATATTTGTGTTCATTCTCTTTCACATCTGCTTACTCTTACAGTCTTGTACTTTTTGTCACTCTTTAGTCCTCTCAAGTATTCATGTATTGAAATTATCTATAGCTTTCTCCATTTTTCTTCTTCCCACTCCTCTCTGTAGCTCTCAAATGCCTCCTTCCAGTCATAATAATTTCCCCCTCTCTTACCCCAAAAGTCATTATTTTTACATACCAACAACAAGACAAGCATTGCAATAAGGAAACAGTAACTCCAAGTCATAACTTGTCATAACTCCATGAAAGCTTCATTTAAAAAAAGAAAACTTTCATATGCTATAACTACTGGTGACCATACTTTTTCAAAGTAAGCAAGTGTTCCATGTATGAAACAAACTGTTGCATTGCAACATGCCTGAATAACTAACATACTTAAAGAAATGCAGTGATAAATCCATTCCTTTTATATTTAACTAATACCATCATATTCAGTGACTACTACAATTTGCAAATGGAGATGATTCAGTTAAACTGCAAGTTACCCTTCAGAGCACTAGGTGTATGATCTGTTACCCAAAGGTTCCAGAGTGTCCCTTAATTTCCATCATTATCTACTGACATGCCCAAATGATTCTTTGGCTACTTGTTAATAAAAGAATCAGAAGGTGCTAATCTCATTATCGCCTTGTCAGCAGTTCCTGTCAGAGCGTTGTTGCCCATTAATCGCCTGCTGCTGCTGCAGTCAATCAGGATCCTGCTCGCACTCCCCAGCGTGTTTATTCTTTCACCTGCAAGGACAGCAGCTAACCCAAGTGCACTACACTGACTAGCACCATGTTACAGAAACATTTACCTTCCTCTGTAGCATCACAGGTATGATTGCATAGTTCAAAACAGTTTACCTAGGCTGAGGCTCTATGTCTTCTGCTCCACCTTCCTAATTTATTACTTGGTTTACTTTACAGTCATGCTAATGTAGCCAGGGAAATAATTGCCACCATATGAAAAACCCCAAGAGGATTCCTCTGCCCAGGCAGAAAACTGCCACTCACTGTTCTAACTGAAGAGTGCATATTTATCCCTACTACTTCAAACAGTAGGCATAATTTATTCAACAATACGCACTGTGAACCTAACTCAAGAGTTTGTGTATCCCAAAAACACTTTTCTCACTATGTGCTGACAGAAATTTCAGAGACAGATACCCATGATCATTCAAAACTTCTCTCAGATTGGTGTATTTTAAAAAATCTATTTATCAAACCTTAGGAATAGGTTGATATATGAAATTCATATTAATGAGGTTGGTATTTCCAATTAATGAAAAGGAAGATAAACAAAGATAAACAGTAAATAGCAACCAAAAAAAGCAATTAAAATAAAAAAATTCAGACAAAGTTAGTGGGAGGAAGAATCAAGATAGCATGCCAAAGGATAGAAAAACAACCTTTCAAACATATTCCCATCTTATTAGGAATACTTATACACCACAGTTTTGAAAAACAGCCTAAAATTTTGGTAAAGCAGACTAAAATTTAGGTATGTAACATCATTTTAATAGATCAGGCCTGGATCAGCACACCGTGTTCCAATTAGTATAGAAAACTCAAAATATCCCCTTCTGTGTCCACCCAGCAACAGCTTTTCACTAGAACTGTATAGAATAATTCTTTAAAATCCATGGAACTATCCAAATAGAATCACCCAAAGACCTTGTGGCTCCATCCAGCCTCTGTACGTTTTAGAAAGGGAAAAGTTAATGCTCTGAGACTGAAATTTGCTCTCTATACAAGGAAAATAATTTGGGTAGAAAAGCATAAAAGCAGCCCAGATCAAAGATTCAAATAAACAGGTCAGTGATTGGTTCTACTCACAACAGATAAGAACTCTTTGTTCTTTCCAAAAAACCATATACTACTCTTCAGATAAATGCATAGCAACAAAAAGCCATAAAACAGATTTGAGATAGGGTTTGAACAAGAGAAGGTGAGGTATCCAGTTTCCAACTGAGATTCAAAGGTAGCTCTAGCACCTATGCCCACCATACTAACAAAAATTCATGTCTTCTGGCCACATAATTCCACTTCTAGGATCCAAATCTTTCCTTACACTATGCAATAGATGCTAAAAATTATAAGTTCTATGTTTGAGAGACCAACATCCTTTAAAACTGCCGTCTGAGGAACCATGAAATCACCCCAGTTCTAATAAAGGTGTGAGACATCATCTATGTAGATGATACAGATTCAGGTGCCATTCATGCTGTTGGCTCTGATGACATCTAAAAAAAAAAAAAATCAAAAAAATCAATGCCCTTGTGAAGCCTTCTCTGCAACATGATTCATGGGAAAGGCTCTCAGGAACATGGGTATCCTAACTAGCTTGTAAGGACCTTCACAGCTTTTTCCCAACAAGATCAGCATACAAAGAATATGGCAGTGGAGGAAGCATCAAATCCCCTGTGGATCACAAAATCCCATCTGCCCTTTTAACAGCAAAGCCCTCCAGTATCAATCTTAGTCAGAGATTACTTCCATCACTTTCCCCTCTCTATTAGTTTAGACAATTTCAACTAGACAATCTGCATAATCTGCTTATATGTCAATAAGCAAAGCATACAGCAAAGTCTGGGGGTTTGGGTGTGCTTTTCCCTACCAAAACCTCTTTTAGTCCATTATTGAGGATGAAATAATGTGCAAGCTCATGCACTTTTTTTATTGAGCATCAATGGACTATTTTGTCACAGTCCTAAGGCCTCCACCAAATCTAAATCAAAAACAGGTTACGAAAAAGGGAAAAAAATATTCTTGAGAAAGATAAAACATATTTGCATCTCAATCCAGACATACAATGTTTGCCATAATGCCACGACATAGTTGAGTGGCACAAGTGAAAGTGAAATTGTTTTGGCTGAGCTGACAGTAATAAGGTTGATATGAATCATAGAACCATTTAGCAAGAACTACATTATAACATTCAGTTTAATCATGTTAAGTGTAAGGGAAGGAAAAAGTGTAAAAGGAATATACAAGCAATTTACTTGCAGGGATTTTTAACAACTTTATTTAAGCTTGTTTTATCTGCATAAAGAATATCCCAATATGCCTGTTAAGTGAAACACTTTCCATTTTCATTTCAAGTAGCATAAAGACATTAAAGAATGCCTTAAAGTGTATGAAAATTTTACATCAGCTCTTATTACAGTTGATTGCTGAACTGACAAGGGAAAAAATGTATCTCAGGTTTCCCTCCACTTGTACATTAATAAGCACTTTTTAAGCACCATTCTGCAAGGAAACTGAAACACTTCAATTCTGAAAGAACAGCTTTGACATTACCTCTACTAATAAAGAATAATATCAAGATATATTTTATTCTGGAGAAAGAAAAGGCCTCTCCTGATCTTTTGTAATTCCAATTTATTTTTGCAGAAGTAGATCAATGTACACCAGTTGATTCTATGCTAGGCAGCCAAGGACACTGATTGCAACTTTTATGTCTCATGTAGTTCTTATCAGTGGTAATTCATTGGTCAGGTTAAAGGCAACCTAGAACACTCCCAATTTGGATGATCGTTTCCTTTTTCATTCACTTGCCCAGTGAAAAAGAAAGGTTTTGGCTTAGAATCTTAACCATCCACATTGTGACCAGGTTTTTCAGATCCCACATTTTTCAATGAGTAAGATTTCTGTCACCACCAGTTTTTTACCTTATGGAACTAGAAATTTTGTTCAGTATTAAATGACTAAGGGGATTGAACAGAACCCAACACCTATCATAACCAGCTACTGATAGCAAATCAGATACACTACATTTTTAGCCTCTGAAATGCACTCTTTAACCAGTGTGGTCAAAGAGAATGCAAACCCTCATGACTAGGTCAAGTTTATATAAAAACTTACATTTTCAGAGTACATTAAAAAGTACCATATAAAAAAGTATCTAGACCCAAAAGGCCTTCCTCAGCCTACAACACATCTCCCAGCTCCTCTTTTGCCCTGTTTGATTAGGATTTAGCCTATGCTGACAGATTATCTTTGGAAAGGCCCCTGGCTGTGCCAAAAAGAACAAGTTAAGCAAAGGATTAACCAATACACTCTCACTAATGCAGTCAAACTGTCACTGGGATCAAAGACTTCCACAAGAGACAGAAAGTGATTTAGGCAAGTGTCCCTCCATGAATTAATGCAAAATATACTATAACAGTCACTTTGTGCCTGACTGAAAGAATATACTGCTCTGCTTTCACTTCTCAGAAGGAGAAAAAAAAAAATCACACCCTTTGTATTAAATCCAACTGTTTATTCTTTAAGCAAACACTTCCATCTTCTCAGCACTTCTAGGAGACAAAAGATGCTGTAAGAAATCCAAATGTGGAATTCTTGCAATGGGAAACCATTAAAACAAGAAAATTCAACTCAAACAATGGAACTGAACAGGTCTTCAGAGCTCATTGCTAATTTTACTTAGTCACTTGATATTGAAATACAGTGTAAGCAGCTGTGGGCCCAGTTACTACATACAGAACACATAGAGAGGCCCAGGAACCCCACACAGATTTTGCTCAAAGCACACCATTTTTATTAGTTGTTGTGTGATGGACACTATAAGAATGAAACTGAAAAATTATTTATGCCAAAAATTGCACAAGCTTCCCTAACACAAGAAAAAGGAATCTGCTAACTATACTTTTAACCAGCATTTTAGAGTCAACACTTCAAAAACATCAAGGGAAACAGATCCACAGACAAGGTAACTAATGTTACTACAGTTCTCACTAAAAGTTTACTGATTCATATATCAATTTATGGATATTTCTGGTCAATACATTGATCTCAACTGTATCTCCTAACAAAGTGACCCATATTAAAAACAGTGATGTTCTGTTTGTACCATTGAGGGGAGTTTAAATACTGAGAATTAGTGCCAAATTCTAAAAGCCAACATGTAAACAAAATACTATTTCAGCATCATATCCTATTACTCAAACTCTCCAGCTTACATAAAACTAAAGGGAACAATAATACCTCTTAATCTAATGTCTTCTTCAGGAGCAGATGCAATTTCTTCCCTTTGTGGCATGAAGTTACAATAAACTGGCTATTTAATTGTGGATTAAAGCAACAAGAGGAGACACATAACAATTTAGCAAATAGACTGATGCTACATTTGTATGAGAACAAAAATAATAGAAAAAGTGTGGAAAGAGTATTGTCAGCACCTTTAATAACATTAGGAGGTAGAACTACTTATTACACATCCATTTTTCTGTCCTCCAGGTAGTCTCATTCTGGTCTCTCAAAGTGTCTATATGTAAAACAACTACTTTGTTCCCACAGAACTCAGAATTTATTTTTTTTAGGTCTATACATGAATTCTTAATTTAGCACTCCTATTTTCTGTGAACATTTGAACTCTGTTATTTGGTAATAAACACACAAAGACACAGTCTAAGTTATGATAATCTTCAGGTTTTCTCCAAACTACTATTATTTAACTTTTAGATGTTCAGATTAACAGGAGAGCTGTGTTTATTTTGCACAGATCAGAACACATAGTTCACATTTAAAGAGAGTTGTAACCATAACAAAGGGAAAAAAAACAGTTACTCTTTCCTCATTCTTTATTGTCCTGTAAACCTGTAATCACTAGCTAGTCTGCCAAATTGTGAAACTCAATCCTGATCTGAGAAGAATTTCGGAAAGTTCATAAAATGGCAACACACACACACACAAAACCTCTACAAATAATTTCATTAATTAAAGGTAAGAGCTCACGACAGCTGCTCTCCAGAGAAGCATTTGTCGTCAGAATGCTTTAAGGAAAGCATACAGTATTTCATCACTGTGTTTAGACTTCTTATGAGATACAGTGTGATTAATGGAGAAAAAATAAATATTAAAAGTCTTACCATGTGCCAAATTAAGAAGAGCACTTGATAAAATAGACACCATTTCTTGTGAGTAATTTGAAAGAATAACTGTTTTTCATTACAACCTCAGTTCCCAGCAGGTCATACATAAACCAAGCCAGCTGCAGTTCAGACAAAGGTCTGTCCAAAGGATGGGCTCAAAGTGCAGATAAATCATTATTGCAAAACCAGTGCCAAGCTTCACTCTCCCTTCTGCTTCTTCCATTTTAATAAATTGGGTTTGACCCCAAAATTCAGTTATTTAAATACCTTGGCTTAATTCTTGTCCTGTAATTTTCCACAAATAAAAATTTATTACAAATTAAGACTTATTTGCAACAACCAAAGCAAGTCAAATCTCTAGCAATATTCTCTAAAAGTGTTCACATGATCCCTAAAGTTTATAGAAGCTTATGGGTAAGCTACATGACCCATCAGGTATATGGTGAACGATTCATCTAATTTTAAAGCTACATACTTGAAGTTATTTGTTGAGAACTACAGCAGTATATATTCATAGATTGAAGTTTCCATTAATCATTTTCAAGCTGTTCTTTACAATTTAAAAAAAAAATATGAGGTTAACTCAAGGAAGACAAAGGAAGAAAATTTTTTTCTTTAAAAAAAAAAAAAAAAAAGAACACTTACATGGCCCAATATTTCCTAGGTAAAAGAATGTTAGATCTTGCCAGGCTGTGCCAAGACCCCAGGATTGGATCCTGACATGATGACTGTGCAAGAATCTCTTCACTGGCACCAGGGGCAATTATGGGCAGATCACCTGAATCTTTCTGCAGTCTCTGAGAGATTTGGGGGTTAATGAGCAAGAACCACGTGACTTCACCTTCCAGTCTTCTCACTTTTGCTACAGAGAATTCCAAAGTACCACCGAGTAACTAAACAGATGCCCTACAGCTACCATAGGCATTCTACCATGTGCACACCATTATTTTCACAGCTAAGAACCTTGCATTATTACCACTTTTTATTTGCAGTTCAGAGATGTAAAACCATCCCCCGTTTTTTCGGGAACATACCTTGGCTTTGTTAAATATTAGCACACATTAGTGAAAGTGGCAGTCATTGTAGAAGTTCAGTTTTTATAAACTTAATATTGTGGCTACAATTTCCCATAGCCTTAGCTTCCCTTAGCCTTAGTTCTTTTGAAGTTAGTGCCTGGTGAGAAACCTTGTTTAGACAGCTACAGGGTGGAGTTGCCAGGCTTTTAACTGTGCCAGAGAACACAGACCACCATAGAGTAGCACACAGGAGTCCTGATATCAGATTTAGTAAAATCCTGTCACTAAAAGGAACGTAAATCCAGGACTAATATATATCATCCAGGATATTACAGCTCCCAATCATAGTTTACAGAAAAAAAAATACATTTGAGATGGAAAAACAAATAAATAAAGTTTAAAATGGGGTTAGGAGGAACAAACACAGTACATGAAAGTATCAAAATACAACAGGGTCCAAACATGGGGAAGTTTAAAAAACTCAAATAAAATAGGTCTCATTTCAACCTATGTAGAATAAATAATAGCTTTAAGTTCCCCTTTGGGGACTTGTATTCATCCAAGATATAAATCTGAATACATGTCAGCACTCACTTTATAAAAATCAGAGAGAGATGAAAGCAATTAAACATAAAATGTGGCATTTGGGGTCTCTTTTAAGACCAAGAAGGAGGAACCTCCCCCCTCCAATTATTTTCAAAATATTCGAAATCCTATAGAAATTGTGAAACATTACATTGTGGTATTCTGAAGTAATAGCTCTTGTTTATAACCATATAAATTTAGTCCCCTGGCACTACTGGGCTTATATAATAGAAGAGAGTTATTTTAACAGTGCCCCGTTAAAAAAAGAAGCAACTCATTTTCAACTCATTTTCTCCAGTGGGAGGGAAGCGTGGCCTCATGTGAGGAAGGGAACATGCCTAAGTTATTACTGTAGGAAAGCAATCTGTCAAAGCCTGGTCGTTTTGGCATGGTGAATACCACTGGTGAGATCAGAGAGTCAGATCCTGCTTGCAATTACTGCTGAAGGACCTTGGATTCAGGCAGCCTGCTATCAATTATTCCCCTGGCCTCAGACACTTGGACTTGTCAAGTTCCCAGCGTCTTCTGTTTTGTAACAGTAAGAAAAAGGGCTTCCCATGATCGCTTCTTGGAAGTTTCTCACATGTTGTGTCACTCCAAAGTGTCATTAACAATTCAATTAAAATTTCACAGCACATGTCAGCATATGCAGGTTTTTGTCTGCTAAAGTAAGGTCCAAGACAGATAAAGCAGATTCTGTCTCAAAATCTTGACTTTAAAAGTTATGCTTTCATATGTAGATTATCAAACATGACACTGCCTGCCACCTCAGTGAAACAGTGTGTTTGATGTCCCTACTCTACTAATAGTACAAAGAAAAAATTGTTTAACTAGAAAACCAAACAGCAGCATCACTTGCAAGACATTGCAATTTGCATTACTTGTTTAATTTGGTATAATAGCAATTTTCTGTTTGCTGGTTTTTGGGTGTTTTTGGTTTTTAGAAATTCTCACCAGTCTATTTCTGATGTTAATTTTATTTTTAGAAGCACTTAAGTATGAAATTACAGGGTTTTACATTAGTGTAGTTTCCTGTAAAAAGATTAGCTCCAGGTGTAAATGGAAATTAAATTCATCTAAAAGGCATATTACACATGAGTTTTGCTAGATATGGCCACAAAAAGAAGACATATCGTTCATTCACATAGTTTATTCATAGTTCAAGGGCCTCTCTGCAATTTTTCTCCAATTATACAATGTAAAAAAATTTAACATCTTAAGGTTTTCTGTAGAATTGGAAAGAAGGTTCAGTCTTAAGCCTTCTAAGGCAGCTTTTTCTCTAAACCATCAATAGGTTTAGTCATGCAAGGAGAAGATTCTTTAAACTTACCAAAGACTTTGTTTAAAGCCCAGGAAAATGTGGACTGTCAGCATCCTTTGTGTTGTTTTGCAGCTTAAAGCCATTCCCCAGTACACTGGTGACCCTCTACCCCAGTTCTCTAGTTTCTCTCTGACATCAAACTCAGGATTATTGTTAGATTTTCTTCCAGGCAAAAAGGAGATTAGAAGCCCAGCTGCAACAGCTGACTGACAGGCAAGAGAGTAGGAAAAAATACATAAATAAATATAAAAAGTTTAACCACCATATTACCAAAATAATTTTCTTCCACACACCAACTAAGAGCATTGATCAATATACGCATGGCTTGAGAAGCAAAAACTCCAAGAAATGTGGGCATCTCCCCTCAGAGTGTCAAGACAGGATTTGACAGTTGAAGGGAAAAATGATTTGCATGTAAATCCCGATCAAAAGCAAGCCTGCACCCTGAAGTTGTCAAGTTTTGCTACCAGTCTGACACTTAAATGGGCTATAGCAAAACTTGATTTAAACTAAGGAGAAAAAAAACATGGCAACTCAATTACCCCCTTGCAGATCAGATCTGGCAGTTCAGGTCAAACTTTTCACCCTGCCATTTCTCAATACCTGATGTCTTAAAGAAACAATATGTATTCCTCCTACAACCCGAGATGAAAATACATTTCCCATGGCTCCCTACTGTGCCTTTAAAAGTGAATGGGGATGGGAGGCGAGGTAGGTTTAGAAATATCTTGCAACATTGAATTTTGGTTTTGTTTTGTTAAATTTCCTCCTGATCAAAATAGTTCCAATTATATGGTAGGAAAAATTATTTTATGTAAACCTATTTGCCCTAGAGCGATGTCTAGCGTATACTGACTTCTACAAAAATTCATTTACTTTTGAAAAACTCCCAACCTGCTATACTTTAGAAGGCATATTTCATGGAAAGAATGCTTGCCTGTAGCATCACAGAACAGAGGACTACTTCGCTCAAAGGATGTGAAAAAAAAAACTCAACTGTGAAATTTCATTAAAATTAGAGAAATATTTATAAGGTGCAGTCAGTTTGTACGGCATCAAGGACAGCTCTAGTGTTACAAAAATTAAAGCCAAGTATTTTTTAGCACTCAATTCTTAGAGCAGTTCCATCCTTCAGCTGGTCAACTCATGCAATGCCTTCAGCTTCAGAAATGTAACAGGTTTCTGTAGCAGCACTCCACAGTTCCAACACCTGCTACCGATTTGTTTTGTGTCCCCAGACCATCCACCTCAGCTATGTACAAAGTAACTTTGCTCTATTCATTGTTGTTAAAATGAGATATCCGAGATACACTTCAGACACTGCTTTACAGGCAAAAAAATACTCTGCAAGAGAGAAACCAGTGGATTGCCTATAGGTAACTTAAGGTCTTTAAACATTAGAATTAGGGAAGAATTTAATGAGATCCCGTATGTTAAAAAAATTTGTTCACTTTACCAGTAAAAATTAGGGCAACTTCAAAGATATGTTCACTGCACTATCACACACTGCCCAGAACTAAAGCCTGTATGCACAACCCCCTCAGCCGTATAGCTGATGTCAGTCACAACAAGAGGAGAACATAAAATACCCAAATGCCTCCATTTTGCTGGCTGGAAAACACTATCAGTGCTCATGATCATCTCACAACTGGTGCTCCTTCCTCCAATACTCGGATCTCGCTACACCACAATCCCATGCTGCGCCCTGCTTGAGCAAAGGGACAAAACCAGCCTCCTGCTTGTAGCAATAGGAACATTCTGGGGCAAGTTTTCTAATACTAATCCATTTGTGTGATCACTGCATGTGTATAAATAATAAACTTTCATCTCGGATGTTTCATGAGCTAGTTATGCAAAATTTAGCAAATTCCATTGCTTGCACCACTATTGATCCCTGGAGAATGTTCGGAGAAGATGAGTGCACACAGTGAGAACAAGTCTGGTACTACAGGCCACTCAGCTCACTACTGCTGCATTTCTAAATTAATCATATACTCGGATTGCACTTGGCACAACTGACTCTAACGTTAATACTCATATTTCTATATCGAGATTAACACCAAAAATAAAGAGAGCAAAAAACAGTAAGAGGCTTCAGCTTAAGGCAGTTGTCTTTATTACTTTCATGAATAATAAGTAATAGTTCATAAGTAATGAGTGTAAGAATTAGACACAATATAGTTTTCTGCTTCTACTCAAGGGACAAAAAAAATATATTCAGAGTTACAGTTATGAACAGACTGCTACTTTTCTATGTTATTATGAACATCTCTGACCATCACACAGTATCAATGAAGGATTTTAAAGCTTCATGTGATCAGGAAAGGGGCAAGCATTTACAGCATTATTGCTTAGATTTTAAAATCTTTGCAGCAAAGATTTTTTTTGTTCTGAGTTGTACAAAGCACTGTCAAAACAACATCCTGCTACAACAGTGACAATTTTATACACTCCCAGACAAAGTGCAGGCATTATTTCATAGTACTTTGAAATGCTGCCATTTTTATTTCTAGAAATCTAACTCAGACTACACCTGAAATTAAAATCAGATCTGTTGTGAATCAAGCTGAATTATTCACAAGAATAAATTACCTTATGAAATTGGTCCCGGACTCTAACTTCACTTACATAGTGCCATATACACTTCCCCTCATCTTGATATCTGTAGTTGTAATAAAACCTTTAAAAACTCATGCTTGCACTCTAAAACAAACAAAAATTACACAAGTCTAAGTTACTCCATTATTTTTGGAGGAAAAAAAAAAAAACACATTAAAACTTCCTTAAAAGAAATCCTAAAAACCAAATTTGGGTACAACACTAAGCTATTCAGAATCCATAGAGTGCAAGTAACTAATTTGTCATAGATCTACCTCAAGTTCAATATTTCAACAACTACTCTAGCTTTCACACCTGAAAAACTGGGGAGTTGGGTTTTTAAATCATTTCCACCTTAACAGTCATTTTCACTGCTAGAAAAGACAGCAAGACAAGCTTAGCTCACATTTTTTAGGTTTCAAAACACAGAGACATAAATTATTTTTATACTTTTTTGTGCTAACACATTCATTCTGCAATTTAATCAACAGTGAGGGGATACACACCTTTTTATTTCATTAAAAGTAAGAGTAGATCCCTCTTGAGCTACTTGTAAAGTAAGCAACACCAGGCTGGTTGACCCTCCACTGAAGTGGATTCTACAACTCATCCAGAAGGAAAAGACCACACTGACACAGTAACCAGCTTCCATATTGCAGTTTGGGACTGAGCTAACACACCTGCAATTTGCAGGGGGTAAAACAGACCAACTTTTGCTGAAAGCTTGCAACAGGGTGATGACCCTGACCAGCTTCCAGCTTTACAAAACCAGATGTGAGATCCCAAATTAGCAGGGGATGCAGCAGGAAGTGAAGAAGTGGGAAAGAGCTCATTAGTATTCTATCCTATTGAGGAAGAAAAGTGATTTGTTCACCATGGTTCACTTCTAGCCCAACAGAGAAGCAGTTCACACCCAGGTCACCTCCTCATCACCAAGAAAAGGCACAGTTTCTAACTTACTGGCAGATAGAAATCATGTACTTCACTGCAATTTAGTTCTGCAGAGTAATGATACACATTGAGAGACCTCAGCTATATGTAAAGTAACATGCTACAAGCAGGTTTTTGTAAGTTTAGACAGTCTGGATTCAGCATAAATCAACTCTAACTCACTTCCATATAGATTAAAGTCTTTCTCTCACTGAACAGTCACAGCAGATAGCACAGTACTTACAGATGCCCTTATACTAACCTCACAAAACTGCACCATTCTATCCTAGGGAGCTCAGGTCTTAGCAGTGTTACATATTTATTTTCAATTTTTTATATTAAAACAAGAATCAAATTTCCACAGCTATTACTATGTTTAATTTGGAGCACATGGAATAAGGAAGAAGACACTCTCTATTGTTCAGCTTCCACAATGCACAAAATAGTAGCAGAGCAGCACTAATGAGAAAAACTTTTCTTGGCTTTAATGACCTGTTTTGATTCCACAGAGAAATGCTCCTACTGTAAGACAACAGCCCATCTCCATTGAAGTCATGACTATCAAAATTTTCATTCAGATTTTACAAATGTACTATCATAGATGTATAAAATCTGCACACAGCATCCTTCCATAATAAATCAGTCTGACAGCCTTATCAATTTCCAAAAAGGTAAAAAATATCTTCTGTAAAGTTTAAAACACCAGTAAAGGAAAACTTCTAAAACCAGTGCCAACACATTTTCAATAAAAGCACACACACTTGGCTTACAGGGCTGTCTGCTACCACTGATCAATAAACACAGTCTTGCTTCTTTTAACCAGAGAGAGTACCAGTGGACTACCACACTAGGGCACACACACCACCAGTGGAAAGTGAGCCTTGCCTATATATTTTTTTGGTTTTTAGGCCTAAAGATTATTTAAGATCTCACTGAATCTAAGTACCTTTTGTTTTTTCAAGGCTTACAGAGCCTAGGTTCAGTTTTCTTAGTATCACCCTTATAAATTCAAAGGTCCCCCTATTTCTGCTCAGAGCTAAATCAGATTTACAACAACTGTCAAAGCATAGGATGACAGATAAATTAATCTTCCCTTCATGAGTTTACATTCAAGGCATCTGGGTTGCTGATCTGGCCCTAACAAGCACAGGGTCTCTACAAGCTGTCTTTTAAAGCTGATGCTTTCATGACTGGAGATGAATTATTCTGTCATGAGAATCTATTTATTCAGGAGTTAGAAGGTGGGGTTTTGGCTGCAGGATAGGATGATTTCATGGGTTAAGGTCCCCTTGAAATGTCTGTTTAAATCTTGTCCTGGAATTGACTCTAATACATTTGGAATTTTTTGGACATTTACAAAATAGGAAAATGCCGTTTTCTTCCACAAAGTTTTACATTTTCCTGAAGCCTGGCACCAGTAGAGAACCGTTCTCAGTACAGCAGCTGATTATTATTTCTTTCCTCCAGCTAAGGCTGATTATCCAGACATTAATAAATTGACATTTTTTAAAAAGGCATGATTCATTTCACAACACTGCCTGCTATGCAGCAGCCTGCTACAAAACAACAGCTTGCTACAATCTGCCAGGATGTTTTGTTATGGAGAAAGGAACAGTTTGTTGGAGGAGCTGGGAAACCAGTGCTCTACCTGTGGAAAAGAGTTGTTTCAGGCCCAGCTACAGGACACTGCTGCAGCAGAAACAATGGCAGTCCTTGAGCTGTCGCAGCACTTAGCACAGCCCCTGCTGCAGATACACCACACACAGAGTGCCAGCACACAACTTCAGAAAGCTTCACCCATACAGAGGCAACACCTTACCCCATCAGAAGGCTTCAGTCGTCTGCTCCTCTTGTCCTTCAGCCCAGCCTTTCATACCCCTGATTGTTCATGCAGTGCCCCTGTGAGCCTCTGCTCCCTTTGGTGCTGGTCAGTGCCCTGGGCACTCCCTGGCTCATTGCTGTCACTGCTGCTCACCTGCTGCTCACAGCTGTGCCATGGGGATGAGGCTGGGCCAGCCCCACCCCAATCACCACACTCTGTGTGCCTGCATTGAGCAAAGCAGTCAGGGAGAAGTTTCCATAAATTCTCTCTCAGGCCATCAACATGCAGGGAAAATAAGGCTATCAAGAAGTCAATTGAGGATCTATAAACTAAACAAGAGGAGAAGCTTTTGAATATGGCAAAACACCGAGTGACAAGCTTTAGTCCACTGTTAAACATAAATTCCACAATGAACTTTATGCATATTTAACCAGTTCCTCAATAGCTGAGAAGATATCTATGGCTTGTTATCTAATAATAACCTGACTGGTGTTCACCATTCCAATATGGAACACCACAGGGGATTTGGCAGAAGGGAGGGGGTTAGTCTGTTAAACAACTGAATAGCCACAGTTCAATGGCATGTTCCTCAGTTTAGCTTAGAGCATGGATGCAAGCCAGAAGACCATAATATTGTTAAAAGAAGCCATTAAGCGGTGAAAGAACAGAATCAATATATGAAATAGATCCATATCTATCTAGGTTTCAAAATAATTTGGGGCAATATTATATTGTAAGAACAGGGAAAATTATTACACTTAAAGAAAAAAAATAGTAATGTTTTTCCATCAAAGCAGCAATAAGAAATATTCATTGTGGGAAGAATGATAAACCAAGATAACTTTCTTTCCCAAGGAATCATTTTCAAGAGTATAGAAGTAATAAAGAAAAATCCAACCCTCTTCTCAGAAGATAACCCAGTTGCAGGCAAGAAATAGCTGGTTTTCAGTAAGCAGTGAGAAGTGGTATTAGAATGCTAACATAGAAATGAGGCAATCTCAGACTTCAGTTTTACTGTTGATACTTGATTTGTCACTTTCTCCATACTCCTTTCTAAAGCACAAGCCTTCTCTTCACAAGGTTTTTTGGTTTTTTTGGTTTTTTTTCTTTAGGGTGACAGTACCCTTTTGGCTATATTCCCTTTTACACATAAATTCATCATTAAAATGTCACTATCACTCTTTTATTGTTCAGAAAAGAGAACATTCTTTAAAAGGCTTGAAAAATACACCCAGAAGCTGATCTATGCTAAACCTATCACTCTTCCAGGAAGACATCTAGTCTTTCTTTTCAAGCTGTCATTATCAGCTATGAAATTCACAGAGTCCAAGTTCGCATTGTGTCCTCCCTTGAAATTTCCTTAATACTGCCACTCACAAGTGCACAATGTTTTCTCAAACCTCCCTTCTGTCCTTTTAAGGAATTGTAGGGGGTGGGAGGGCAAATTCCACAGAATATCAAAGCAACAATCATAAACAATGCTGAGGCTACATCTCTTGTGTAAGCTAAAACTAATTTAACCACAGGACAATTTAAAAATATTTAAAATACAAAATGCAAATGTACATTTATAACATAACAGAATTGATCTTCCAGTAAGCACCGCTTACAATTCCCATTGACCTAAATCATCTCATTGCACTATCCAAATCCCACTTCATTTCTAGGAATTCAGCCATTCCAGGTGTCTGGTTTTCTGTTATCACTTCAAGAGAGATTTCTGCAAAACTATGCACAGTAGTAGGACAAAACATTTTGAAAACTTCTCTTCTGTTTATAGACATTGCAGTATTTTTGGAAGTGTTAATTGGGAATTTAACATTGGGTGCCATAAAGTTGATCAACTTGACTTTGAAAAAAGAAGTCTCATATCACTCAAACTAGACCTCTGAATTTAATTTGCCTCCAAATGCATCAGACAAAGGATTTTGGTTTTCTGATGGTTTAAATATAAGCCAATATAAAAATCAAAGGGCTATTCCTTAAGGATTAGCATCAAAACAAGTTGACACTTAAAAACCCACAAAGTACAGTAAGTAGATCTTAACAAAATCCAAGCAGTTTCCTAATTATTTTTAATATACTTCTACTAAGCACTGCAAAATAATGCAAGATCTATAAGATGTTAAGGAAAGAGAGATCAGTCTGTGGTATTTATGACTTTAGTCATTCCTTCTCAAAACAACAGATGAAATAAAATGTATGACATTCCCAAAGAGGGAGTTTCTACTGTAATTCATCTTAAAATGCAATGTTCTGTCATCTCCAGTAACACTTACTGAAAGCAACCATCAATACTTTTTGTCAAAAACCTGCACTCTGTGTAAAATGTTCCATCAATCTCTATTTACATAAAATAAAAAACTTTCAGTGTGATTCTAAAGCAGAACCATTCAGATTCTCAGTCTTCCATTTTCATGCTCTGTTGAAAAATTATTTTGACTGACACAAAAAAATCCCCATGCCTAACAATTTATGGTAAGGGTTGATTTTTTTTTTATGTAAAGCAAAACCACACAGAGTTGTTCTTTTCCATTGATCAGCTAAGCAAAACAAAGCATTTTTGTGTACTTTGAACCCTATCCAGCTTTCTTTCTGTGTTTAAACAGTCTATAGTCCTACTTAATAATTGGTGGCCAATTTCGCAAAGTAAGCAATTTATTATAGTTCACTTAATCACATTCCTGTATCCCACATGCTTTTCCAGACATATAAAAGCACTCAGAGTCATCATCCTATAATTTTACTCACATGACCAGCACCATAAATTTCAATTGGAACTAAATCACAAGGAGAAGGATATATATGTATTCAATGCTTTTGGGTTTAGGGGCATAGTTTTCTAATCCTCATATCACATTCACAGTGTTTCTAAGCTATTAGGCACTAGCAGATCAATACTCAAATAGTTGTTGTTAAAGAGCATGGAGGAAAACTGCAGCAGAAATATACAGCCACAATGCAGTCATTCATTTTCCAAGTACCAAGCTCACTCCTGTTACTGGCCACAGCCAGAAATGAGCTAGTTGACTTGAAAAGCAGACTGTAGAGAGCTTTCCAAGTTCTTTCCTTTAGGGTTTCCTCTAGAATAGAAATGTTCTTTTGCTTTATCACCGTCTCAAAGGAAACTTTGCACCCCACTGTGAAACCAAACCATGTCTTAAAGCCTGGAAGACAGGAGAGTGGGACAGGCAATGGCAAAGTACAGCAGAGCTACCATGGACAGATCACACAAACCCCAGCATTGCTGGGCTCCAGAACAGCGCTGCAGGGCACACAGCAGGACCTGGGTCCCCCCTGAACCCACAGCTGGACCCCATCAAACAACTCCTGCACGGTATTTCCTTCCCACTGAACAAACTTGATCAAGGATTTACCACATTTATGTACTCTTTCTACAACTACTTGTAGAAAACAATTTGATCAGTGGTCATTAGTTGGTAAGTCTTACTTTAAAAGATAACATGCACTAAACATTTTTTTTCCTCTTTTTGCTAGAGTTTTTATTCAGCTAATCCCTAAGGTGACTTTCAGCTGGGGATATGATTCAAGATTTGCCACTCCACTCCACATCCCACTTCACTCCTATTTGTTAGTTTATCAGCAGATCCTTTGCCATTTAAATATGAAAATACTCTGAAAACAAGTAACTTTTCAGAAAATATTGCAGAAATAGAATGTAGTCAGCTTATCTGAACTGAAGACAACAGAGTGTCCACAAAGAGAGCAAACAAATCCTAAGGAAAATAGGAGAATGCCTAAACCAATACCTAAAGAAGAAAAAAAGAATCTAAGAAAAAAATGCCTATGCTTTAGTAGAGATCTAAAATTATAAACCATCAGAAGATAACAGACTAAATTACACAGCACTAAAATCTAATGGACAATCAGGTACAGAATTAGAAAGGTCTTATAAAAATTTCTAATTTTCATATCCACTATTTGGGATAGACAGTAAGACCTTAGTGAGCTCAACCAGCTTCATCCCCACCCCAGAGAGGGGGGGAAAAAAAGAAAATTATTGCCATATCCCACCTGTTAATAAATAAATAAATTAAATTTTAAGAAGACCACAACCCATTTTCTGCAAGCTCTCACTTCCACACAGCTATATGGAGCCACAGCTGAGCTCCCCATCAAATAAAGCACGTGCTAAATTTTCTGGCTGAGTGCTATCACTTGGAGATACAATCCAAAGCTCAAAAAACAAGATATTTATTGCTCCCTTTTCTAACAGATGAGAGACCCAAGCCAAGACTCCTCCTCTACACAAGTTACATGAACTAATTAATTTTCCTAAGTCCTAAAATTCAACAGTTGATAAGTCAGTAAGTAAAAGTATTTCAACTTCACCTCACAGTGAAATTGAAATTAGCAGTTTCTTTGTTGCAAAAAAAAAAATCTGCCATCCGATTTCTCCTATTTTTATATGTATTTTATTTATAAATTACTAATGTCTTTCTTGGGGCAAAGTGGATGAAATAGCATCTACACAAAACCATCTTTCTTCTGAAGGGAAAAAACACCTAGCACAAATCGACCCAACAATGGGGAGCTATTACCTATGAATACACAAGCAGTGCTCAATTCTGCACAATCATCATTACCTACACAGCTGAACACTTAATGTGCTACTTCTAGAACAGTTACAAAGTGGCTGCCTACGTTGTTTTATAGACAGTCAAGTAAGAATATGATGTATGGCTAGGAAGAAAGAAAAATGTTGCATTTTTTTCCTTTTCACATAAAATAATGTCCAGTTACACAAAAACCTCAGCCGAAGATCTTAAGGTATCTTGCTTTGTTCACATCATATAACAAAATCAGGTACAGTACAAATGCATTTAGGTGAACCTAGTAATCATTTGATTATAGCAGACATATAAGAACTAGAGGCCACAGAACTACAGATTTTAAAGCTGTAGTTGTTTATTAAACAATAAAAAGGTAATGCCCCCCAATCACTCTAACAAACATGACAGAAGCAACAGATGAACAGTAGCAATCTTACTACATTTTATTTTTCTTATCAACCTGTCACATGCCGGGAAAAAGTCAGTCTTAAAAGAAGACAAAACATCGACACCATGAAGCTGTGTACACCATCTCAGATGCTACTGGACAGAGAAGGTGGAGAAAACCAATTAAATGGATGCATCCTTTCCCTGCATGTCTAAGATTCTTTGCTTACATGACAAATTCACAGTTTGCTTGTATCACTCCACTGTACAGTTGGCCTCCTCCACCCTGAGAGGGAATAAAATGAAAAAAAGAAAAGGTCAATCTACCCTAGGAACATCTAGGGAGAAATCTGTTCAAACACAACCAAATTTGTTCTGGAACAGTTTTCACTTACTTCAGTAGACAAGCCATTATTAAACTTCTGGTTTTTTAATAATTACTGTTAAAAAACAATTAAAAGAAAGGAAAACAAAGAAGCAAAAGAAGAAAAAAACAACATAGGTAATCATGCAAATATGAGTAAAGAAGTTGACTGTGAAACTTTTTTCTTGTTTTCACCAAGTACCAATTAAAATGACTGTAAAGGTCTTTAAAAAGCTGATGAAATAAAATTGTAATAGCACAGTGCAGTAGTGTTTACACTCAGTTCACTGTTCCCCAGTTGTTTTTGCAAAACACAAGCTCTTATTTTGCAGGAGTAAATTAGGTTTCAGCCTTTTATGTTTGTAGATGAGGACAAGTTCAATGTTGCACTGGGAAGTCTTTAGGTTGCAAAGAAAAAAATGCTTAGTTCAGCTTCATTTTTTTGAGAAGAGTGACACAACTAGAATTTGACTCAAACATTCTAAGAAACATAATTCCAAGGAGTACACAATCAATCTAATCTGGCCATCATAGCTGTCAACACCCATTCTCCACCTGCCTGAAACTTAATATAACCTTCTATTTATTCTGGCTTAATCCTGGCCATTCCCCCAAAAATGAAGGGCTTCAGTACCAGCAAACGCTACTTTGTTCCAGTTCTTCCTAGAATAAAAAGTAAGCACTCCAAAAAGCAGAGGGGCAGAACAAGACACCTTAGAAAGATCCCTAGAACACAGACAAATTTCTCCTGAAGATTAGGCAAAGCCCACCTAAAAGATTCACTGTACATCAGGTCTGTTTCTAGGTTTGGATTAAATCCAGAAGTTTCCTTGCTCTAACTCCCAAAAGGATGCAATAAACCCCCAGTCCTTACCAATCCATTCTCTGGAATATCTCTCAAAGTCGTTTCTGGTCTGTCCCCGTTATTCAACGGAGTGCTTTCGTGCAATTTTGTGAACACAGCCACACACTAGATCATCCTGGCAACATAAAAGAAGCACAACTTAAACTGGCAAACTGTTAGTGGAAGAAAGATGGGTTGACTGTAGGAAGAGGAGAGAAGGTGAAAGAACAAGTCAAAGCTAAAATCAAAATACTCCTTTTGGAGAGCTACCCTAGAGGTATAAACAGGGACAAATTATTTTCTAAGCTCTGACTGCTCTGAAATATGCATCAACTGTAGAATGACCAAAGTTCTCAAGCTACCATCTAGTTCCTATTGACACAAAAAGCCTTCCACCAGACTGGTTAACCCACTGACTTTCCACATGGGTCAAAAGCTTTTATTGCGATCTTCTCGTGCCTTTCCACAGTCTCATGCTAAAAGCCCAGAGAAACAGTTCACCAGCAGTTCCATGGGAATGGCAGCATCACAGGACTCCATCCCCAGCAGCCAAGAACTGAGGGAGACATCTTTCAGCACATATGGGGAGCAGTGAGGGCATCACTGGTGTGGGCACATCAATTCACATACGATTTTTCAGTTTGATTATTCCCAACAAAAACAGGTTAATCCAAAGCCCAAATCATCCATGCTGACCATGCAGTGAAAAACCTATTGAATAAAGGTGTTTTGCTAATACAGCACCACTTTTACATATATATATAACATATATAACATTTCAATGGGGAAATGTTTATAGCAAAACTGGGCAGAAAACAGCATTACTGCCCAAAGTTTAAATATCACTCAAGAAATATTTGTACCCAAATGCCCAGAATCTGGGGTATGTCTGTGATGGCAAGACAATGAATTGGGATCAAAAGAAAATTGACACAGTTTAAAATATCAATTGGCTTTGACCTCACTCCAGAAGGGATACAAAAGCATGCAAAATTTATCGACTGATGCATGTTAATGAGGATTACCTGTGTAAATTTCTTCAGCGCATGAGTGCTAACTTCTACTTAAGGAAAAAGAAATGGATACAAACAGGAAACTAATGTACCGGCAAACTTAAACAAACAAACAAAAAAAGGCTCATGCATAGCAGCTCCAAAACACAAATATCTATCATTCTTTTGTCCTGGTCCTGTCACTGTCCAGGGGCCAGCATGAAAGTACAAGATGAAAACCATTAATTTTAGGCATCATGCAAAAATAATCCAAATCAATTGCCTCCAAGCTCCCCAAAATAAAAAGTGAGCAAGTCTGATCAATGACTTTCCATTAAGATGATGAAAAACGGCTGCTGAATTTGCTTAAGGGAACACAGAAGCCCCACACACACTGCACTGCTCTTTGTTATCTCTAGTTGAAAGACAGTACAGATAAAGAAATCTGCCATGTGAAATTTTAAGACTCATCCCAGGTGGCCATAAAAATAGCAGAATTTCAAAAATTTAGAGACCAAGACTATTACAATGTTAGACTCCCCACTTAACATTTCCCAAATTAAAAGTCCTTCCAATAATAACAGAAATTTAAATCTAAAAGCCTGCATTAGTAAGTGCTAGCTCCTTCCAACTGTTTGTTCAGAGTCTCTCCAACAAGCATACAGCACACTGTAAGAATTCAATTTGGAAACCATCATCTAAAGCACAGAGGAGAACAGGAAAGTCATATTGCTATAATGCTTAGATTATCAATCATCTTGACAGTTTATTGGCTTTATCACCACACATACCATTAAAATGATGTCTGGCCTAGAATGTCAGGAGGCAAACATTAAACAGACCAGGATTAAAAAGCAGATCCCAAACAGCACTCCAGTAAAGTTTCCCTTCCACTCTGAAATTAGTTAGAGCTGACTAAGTAACTGGCACTAGACTTTGAAGAAATATACAGCCTAAAAGGCGCAGAGTCAACACAGACTTGACGAGCTGATAGGTAATGTCATGTTATGGCAACTCTAAAGCTCCTGCCCTTGATTTATCACATACTGTGTGCAACAGAATGATTGCTAATGGAGGGAGGGGGGAAGCAAAACAACAACAGCTTAATTTGGCGCTTCTTACAGCCAAGGGCTTGAGTCAAAAGGGTCAAATGAACTCTTTGAAGTCAAGGAGCAATGTGGTTTTTTTATCAATTTTGTAATTATCAAGTATACATATTAAAAATAACATTTTTACAGAAAAGTAATTTTTACAGATTAGGAAAATCTAATAGTGACAAAATATATTCAGAATTCAGTTGTAACAGGTAACTAAAGATATACAAATCCTGAGCTTTTAAAGCATAGCTCTGTGTGTTAGTCTGCTAACTAAATTCTGACACAGTTAAAATTGTGTATCAACAGGGTGCAATTGAGAACTGTGTCTTTTGTTCAGAACCATACCTCCATGTGCTCAGGAACAAGCAAGCAGGCAGTAACAGATAATCAAATGCAACTCCCCTTTTCTCCAATTCCCAACCTCAAAAAAAAACCCCTGACATTTCTGAGGATTATTTTAGTTCCTGTTTCCTTCTTTTTGTTTTCATTTTCCCCCAAAATGTACTGGATTTGAATTGTCCTCCTATTTTATTTAGGATTAACGTGTCAATTTTAAATTACCAACAAGCTAATGTCCAACCAAGAGAACCAGGGTCACAGTGTTTGCTGAAAATATACTGTTTATATGCTTTCTTATGTCAGTCAAAACCAACATGAACATAGATTAATCTATTTAAAATTGAGATGGGTAAGAGCAACTCCAACCTTCTATACTGATTGATCTCTCATCACACACATTGCTTAAAGGAGTACTTCTACATTTGAGAAAGGTGTTTGGACATTTACTATTTGACAAATCCTGATAAATCTTGGTTGCTTGAGCACTGAAGCTTTAATATTTAGATCCCTTCGCAAGTAAGATTCAACTCTGTAATTACTATTTTACAGTCTACACTCATAGTTTGAGGGACTGAAGCACTCTCTTTCAGTACATGCTGTTCTTTCTTAATTAAGACAGCTAAATGAAATTCTAACTTAAGAAAAAGTGCTGACTTCATACTTGATAAACCATGGCAGCAATTTGTAGTAAAAATCACTCTTATCCTTAACTGTGACATTTACTATGTATTGGCTCACAAAAGAATTTCAGTAAGGTCAGAGACACAGCAGAAGTCTCTCTGAGCTGAATTTTAAAATACAGGTAAAGGTATCTAAAGGCATCTGTTATCTGGCAGAAACACACAAAACACACACAATTCCATCAACAAGATTGCAGAGGAAGAAGACCAAATATTTAGCTATCTCCTAAGACCTGAACACTTCTCAGGAATCTGGCATCACCTCTCACCAAACTCTGAATAGCCCAAGTGAAGTAGAAATTCTAATCGACCAAGAGGATATTTTTAATTAGAAACCTTAAGAGGAATCCCTTTGTTGCCTCTGACTATCACACTGAGGCTGAGAAGCAAGGCTTGGGACTGATCTCACCATGGAACCATCTCCAACAAAGGGAAGTTTAGATGCTAAATGTACTATTGGAAGGCCAGGAAGAGGAGGCCTCAGAAAAGCACAGATTACCAAAAAACCCACACAGGTATGAACTCCCCTTTCATCAGCCGTTCTTCATACATCACTAGCTCTCCACATATTATTTGAAGAAGAGCTAGGGGGAAAAGCATCCATAGCAGAAAAATGGGGCAGGAGAAAATACACAAAACCCACCTATAACTGTTACTGTGCTGTCTTCGCAGTTAGTGAGGAGAATAAGAACAATTTTCTTCAGAAGGCAACAAATGCCTACGAGAAAAGCAGTACCGAGATCAGCATCCTGAACAGAGCAGAGAACAGCGGCATTTGCCTCGGGAGCGTCCACTCCATCGACACCTGCCCACTCCCAGCATGTAAAACACACTGCACTTGTAGCAACAAAGTGTTTCAGCAAACCCCAAGATATTATGAGGACAGAGTAATTTCATTTCACACGGCATCAGGGCGCACTAAATTCAGATTTCTTCCCCATGAGCTTTTGTTCTCATACCACAAGTGCTGTACCCAGCGAGTCCCCAAGGACCCGGGCCTCACTAGCAGTTAATGATCCATTAGACAGCCACCTTGATGCAAACCAGAAGGTGCCTAATGCTCTAACAAAGTGGTCCTAAACTACAATAACAGACAACATTCAAGGATTACAGCCACTATAAACCAGTAGCCATAGTTAATAACTGTAATATTTCATTAAAATGGCTAGAAATAATGCACACCAGATACCCAAACAATTACAGACGACCGCAATGGTATTAGAAAAGTTGTAATATAACACTGAACAAAAACAAGTTAGACATTTGCCACAGCACACTGAATGTGTCTTCACAGCATAAACTCTTCCTAGCTGTTTCACCATCACAGACACAGAAATATTCAATAAAGAACAGAAATTCAGAGAAATAGCTGGTGGTATTATTAACAGTCAAAATAAACAAGCAGCATCTCCAAAAGTAGCAAGACTTTTACTCTGCTTCTATGCAGCTCAGCCAATAAAACTACCTCTATAACTTCCATTTGCTTACATTTTTCCTGAAGACTAGCACACCAGTATCTATGTCATAAAATATACATCAAACTTAGCACAGTTTTAAAATACACCACAATCACTTCTCCTTCCATGCCCCTTGCAAATTAATTTACAAACATAGGACCAGAACAGTTTAAAAAATTATAATCTTAGTTTAAATATCAAAACAAATTCTATTACTGAAGAATACTGTAGCACAGTTTGGGCAATGGCAACATGGCAAAGAAGATACTTTAAATTACAAAGCTACATCTAATACACTGCTATTGTAACAGGTATATATAGAAGTAAAGGAGTAAAAGGGCAAAAATTAATATATTAGCTACTTAATTTATGTTAAGAAATCATTATATAGCAAACTAAATTTAGTATTAATAACATGAAACCGAATTCTTCAGAAAGCATTGTGTCTTGATAAATGAAAAGTATACCAAGAATGCTAATGCCCATTTATCAAAAGTAGATTGTATTTTCATTGTTTTGTTGGATAGCTTGTATGAACCACATCCACTGAAAGCATAAAAAAAAAAAAGGAGACCAAATTAATAAAATCCAGTTGGAATAAAAGAGTGGAAATGTGATTTCCACAGAAGTTCTGTAAAACACTATTTTACTGGCAATATAGTTAGCCTTTGGCAATGTGCCATACACCCAGAGAAACACAGGCCCCATAAAAAGCCTGTGACATGGTGCAAAAGAAGAGTTTTAACACACCCTAAAACACACAGATGGCAAAGACAAAGATATTTACATTTTGAAAGAATGTTCCTTAGTTTTGTAAAAACTGCAATTTCATCACTGAAGGAGAAAGCTTGAGAAGATGAAGTTAAATTAATTTGGTTTCTTTTCTAGCTGGTTTAGAATTTTTAATTGGTTTTTTGCTTTTCAGAGGTGCATGAGTTGAGTACAGATGAAGTGACTGCTAGCTAATAAATGTCTCAAGATCTTGTGGCACAGCAGGCACTACTGCCTCCCTGGGCAGCCTGCTCCACTGCCTCCCTGCTCCAGCCTGTCCACCCGCAATGTAAAGCTCTTCCCCAGGCTGACGTGGAACTTGTGGTTTAGTTTATTGCTTCTTTCCTGATTCTGAGCACCACTGAAAAGAGTCTGGCTGCATCTCCTTGACACACACCTTTGAAGCATTTCTATGGATTGATTAGATTCTGAGTCTTCTCATTTCCAGACTAAATAGGCCCAGCTCCCACAGTCTCTCCTCTTCAGAGGGATGCTCCAGTCCCATCTTTGTGACCTCCATCAGACCCTCTCCAAAAGCTCCTTGTCTTATTTGTGCTGAGGGCCCAGAACTGGACACAGTACTCCAGATGTGGCCTCACCAGGGCTGAGAATACATCTATTTATACATGTATACTTGTAGCAGTTATTGAACAACAAGCTACAATGGCCTGCCCAGCGCAGTAACAAAGCTATTCTGGCCTAAATACAACTTAGGTGTCAGAAAGAGAAAGCTGTCATTGTCTTTACATGTCCAATAATCTGTCAAGATACTTACTCCTTTATTCATCTTCTACTAAATCCTGTCCCCAAAAACACATGGTAAGAATATCAAGATACCTTTGAGTACCTTCAAACCACCCACATGGTTTGAAGACACGCAAAGGTCCCAATCATGATGACTTCACTGGAGGTTAACGCTTGCTTTGTGCAAACCCAGAGTACAGCTTTCAGTTTAGTCTAGTTTTCTCCAAAAAGAGTCTAGTCTGCACATGCTTAAACCAGTTGTGGAACAAATCAGTGATCAGCAAGCAGGGACTTCTGGGGGATATGCTTTCAAGTTTCACTGCTGCCAAATAAAACCATTAACATAGATGCAGTCTCAGTTATGTCTGATCTACCCACGAGAAAATGAACAGCAGCAGTTCTAGCAGAACACAGGAAGGCATCAGATATCCTGCTGAAAAAACCCATGGTGAAAGCTTACCAGTACACCCTACAAGCAGTGTTTACCAAGTCAAACCAGATCCCACAGCTCCTAGTCCTGGAGAATCCCAAACCTTCCCTTCCAAGGGATACCCTTTCACATACTCCACTACTCTCATCCAACTGTTTATTGCTGTGCCTCCAGGGTACAGGGTGTTTGGGAAGCAACAAAATATACTAGGTTGTGTCTTCTAACCATGTTGAGGCGGGTGGGCTAAAAACCAGTAATCACATTCTACTTCAGAGTGTGAAAAGAAAGATTTTTTTTCCCCACCTATTCCTAGAAAAATATTCTTCCTTAACTTAGGAAATAAAAATAATTCAATTTCTTGTAAGTTTACAATTTCAATGGCATTTGTAGGACTGATAATTCTCCTCAATGCAAATTTTGATAATTTGCATCAATGCAAACCACTGTGAACTTCAGAGGTACTAAGAAAAATCCAGTGGTATTAACTTCTGGGGGAAGTTACTCTTCCAAGAGTTTAAGATACTGCTATACAGTTTGCACTAAAGCCATACCCCAAATTGGAAATTCTTATCATTTAAGAAAACCATATAAACTACTGTTGAAACAATCACTTTCATAAATGACCACCCAAACTGCTGTTATTAGTTTATACTGAAACCCCAAATATAATTAAAATCTCGGAATGAAAATCATACCTTAAAAACAACGTATACCTAGATGTCTTTCTAGTCACTGTACTACATAAAGAAAAACACTGCCAAAACAGCAACATTTAGTACCTCTATACCAACCATAAAAGTAAATAAATATTTTGAAATCAATGAGAGTACAGGATCAAACTAAGTTGCAGCAACAAAGGCCCTTACACATTTTTTCACTGACTGCCAAGACACTGCAGGTGCGTTTGCTGTCTAATTCTGATCTGCAAAGAGATCCACATTCCAAGCTGCTTTTCTGAAGCAAGTATTCTTCAATCAACTACAATGCAGCATTTTGGGGCATGAAGCTCTCTGACCCAGTGTTAATTTTTGCTAAACAGTAAAGAGAATGGAGCAGTTTGGAACTGAAGCTGAAAGTGTCTTAGGACTGTCTTAATTTTCTAAAGCTTCACTGAGAGGGAACCCTTACCTGTTCCCAAATACTAAATGATTATGAACATTTAACCACAGAGCTAAAAATAAAATAATTAATAAATAATATAAAAAATATAAAATAAAAAAACATGTTTTCAACTCAGTCTTTTTACCATCTTCAACCTGTATCTGAATGCTACTATGATCTGTCTGAATCTAAAGCTTTCTGAGGTTGGATAACATACCCTGTAACCATACAGGTGCTCAAAGACATTAATGGCAAGTGCCAAAACATTCCATTATCAGCTGCCCAAATTTGATGAATTTGTTTTCAGACCTCGGAACAATCATCACTAGATACAAAAAAGCTCCTGCTAAATTACACATGTTGCAATTTCAAATAACAAAGAGGAAAGCTATTTTACTTATCCTCCCTCAGTCCTTAAAACAGTTTCACTTGATGTGAGGAGGGAAGAACAAGCAGACAGTAAAGGGAAGATTTTTTTGCGGCATTTTTGAAAGATAAGACATCTGTTGTATTTCAGAAGTTAAAATATTTCAGTGCACAATTTCTCAAATTAATTAAAAAAAAAAAAATCGAACAGACAACCTCCAACTAATCAGAACCAGACCCTGTGAGCAACACCTCACTATTAACTGTTGAGACTCCATGCAGCTGACTTTATTGATCCCACAGCCCATATCACACCCACACACACATTCCCCCCTTCCCTTAGGATTGTATACTCACACTGGATTTCTTCCTGGCAAAGACACCTGCATCCTTCTTCTGTTAAAGTTTAACAAAACAAAGCCACCTTTTACTGGTTCCACTGAGGAAATGCCAAGTTCTAAAGTTTCAGAAACCTCTAGAATGTGACAGGTCTCGCAGCTAAAAAAAAAAAAATTCCCTAAAAGCAGTTGTCTACTGATAGGGAGGGACATTGTAACCAGAAGAAGCACCTCTGTGCAACTTTGATTGCATACACAACAAAAATATGGAAAGCCGGGGCTCTGGAATAAAAGCTTTGAAAGACATTTAATTCAAGCCAGAATACACCAGTAGATTTTGGTTCAAAAAACCAAGTACTGTAAAGGCATGATGCATATTTCCTTGTTTTCCATGCCAGAAATATAATATCAAATTTTAAAAATTAAACATTATTTCACACAGACCACTAAAAGCAGTGTCCTTTTTATAAAAATAGAAAGTGTCCAGACATCCTTTATATTCTTTCCATGAGCACTGCTCAATAAATGTTGCAACCTTGAGGCTTTTAAATGTAGTAGTGATATCATCATTTTAAAGGCACTTTTACAAAACATTAAGAAAAACAATTTCTTTACTCAAAATCAAAATAACAGTAACCAAGTTGATTAGAAGTGGTTTATACTAACAATATCTGCATTTACAGGCTTCTTTATGTATGAGTAGCAAACCATATACAGAATTCTGAAATAACAAAAGAGCCCCTTGAACCACTGTGGCAAAATAAACATTTCATTTAAGCTCCAAGAGATACATGCCAGAAAAGCACAATTTTTACATTATAGTGACTAAGAATAAATACTAAATAATAAATATTTGGAACAATATAGTATTTCCACTTCTTGAGCTTTTGTACTTAAAAGCCCGAAAATGTTTTCAATTCCATGCATAGAGCTGCTCTGAAAGCCACATTAAATATATTGCCTTTGTTTGTTTAGGTTATGCACAAATAAATATTGGGATGACAGTTAAAGACACATCCTTGAAGTAGTCTACCCAATAAATTTGGAAAGAGAAAGACGAGGAGGAGGAATAAAAAAATCCAGCTGTATAAGATTCTCTTTGTTGCCTGCTTGTTAAGGAATCCTTCTGGCACAACTGAGGGGATTATGAATTCACATGTGAATTTATCCCCTATTAAACTTTTAGTGAAAGGGTCAGTTAGCAGGAATGATAAAGCTCAAGCACACCAGTCACATGCTGGTAGAGCATCTGTGACTGACCCTGCTCAGGCATGTCCCTGGTTTATAGCTTTAACATCAAGAGGAAGCTACGGGGACGGGCAGAAAACAGTCCACTTGTGAAAAGATTGGAAATAGTACAAAGTACAGTTTCTCACGAGACAAAGGCAGTGTGACTTCTAGTCACACTTTTTCACCTTTTTTTTTTTTTTTTTTTTTTTTTTTTTTTTTTTTTTTTTTTTTAAAGAGTGCACCAAGGAGGACAGAGCAGGTTAATATCTCCCATCTCACTGGCAAGGGTTTCATCATCTCTTAGCACTTTGGCCACTCAGCTCTTCCTCTTTTTCCACTCCAGCTCCTTTTGCTGGGCTACCTTAGCTTCCAAACAGCATCCCAGTCCCACACAGATCACTGCTGTACAGGTGGTAGTTAAAAATATAGAGCAACTGCTGATGCTGAAGCCTGGTCAAAATGTACTTACACATCATCTCAATATCATATACTTTCTTTTTAAAATTTATATTTCTATTGCTATTATGCAATGTAACAGAGAAAACAATCAGAGAGGACAATCCAAGAGGACAATCCTGTTTATACCTTCCTGTGGTTGTGTTATTTCTATGAGAGATTTGGTTCAACTTTTGGGGAGAAGGAAAAGTACAAAGGCCAGCAACAATACAGCAGGTACAGTCATGATGCAAGACTCATCTTTGTTATGACAAGAGGTTCTGTGGAACCAGTCTGCGCATTCTCACCAGTCACCACATCCAACGTCCAGGTGCCCTGTCACCTAACTTGTCTTCTTCCAAACTCTTGGGGACTGAGCATTCTCTAGAGTCAAATGAATCTGACCTTTTCCTAATACTCCCCAGCTGCAACCCACACACAGTGTTTGAGCACACACCTTGGCCTCTAAGCTGTTCCAGGGTCCCTGTGACAGGCCTGCAGGCTGGCCAAGACCAGAACAGGGAGGGATGTACCTGCCAGTGCAGCTCTGTCCTCAGGACCATGTTAGGAAACATCTGCTCCCTTCCCCAGGTGTGTGACTCAAGAACCCAGCAGCATGCTCCTCACTCGCCTGCACCTGCAGGACCTAATGGGTGCAATATTTCCTGTTGAGACTTTCTGAAGTCTTGATGTTTTAGGAGTCAGTGTTAATAAGGCAGACACATTACTTGGCAATTCATTTTGGAAGTCCTATTAGTGAATTATTTTGCATTAAGTGATGTCACAGTTGAGACAGCCACAATACAGCGTCACCACACAATGTCAGAAAGCTTCAGCCCATACAGAGTAACACCATCCCACTTCAGAAAGCTGCAAATGTCTGCCCCCTTGTTCTTTAGCCCAGCCTTTCATAGCCCTGATTGCTCACGCAGTGCCCCTGTGAGCCTCTGCTCCCTTTGGTGTTGGTCAGTGCCCTGCTGTCACTGCTGCGCCATGGGGATGAGCCTCGGCCACAGCCCCACCCCAATCACCACAAACTTTGTACCTACAAAGTGACACAAATAAAAAGATAATAATAAAATTCTGACCTTCAGAAAACTTTTATCAGCTTTACCCATAATGTGAAATTATTTTTCACAGTTATTCACAAAACGTAGATAGGGAAACCTGGATCATACATATTGAAATTGCTTTGAGGTAAAAGAGAAAAACTAGTTTAGATTAAACATGCCTTCTGCTCACTCCCCACTCCAAGTAACCCAATTTTCTATAGTTATACACTTGCTTTTTCTGCCCATTGTGGCTTGATCAAAAATATCCTTCAAAAAGGCTTCTTTATGCTACTGGGTCAGTTTCAGTCTGCAGCACAATTTACATAACATCTATTTCTATTTCCTGCAAGGATGAATAGCCGAGAACTTCTGCCAAATATTTGTCTATGTAAGTTCAGACTTCACTTTTGTACCATTTTTAGCCATCATTCCAATTGCTTCCACTATTAATGGAAAGAAAGAAATGAACTTAGTTACAACAACTGGGGTATTAATTTATTTTGTTAACTTTTTTCATATTAAACACAGAGTTTTTCTCATGTTTGACAGAATACTTACTTAGTCATATTTTTCTCAAGTCTTGTTTTTAATCTTTTCCAAATGGTCGATTTTACTGTGCTGTTGATGCATATGCAATTCCATGTGATGCAATTGCATTGCATGGCTTAATATATGAAAACAACCAAAGATCAGAACATTTAGCACCTGCAAAACAATCTTCAATTACTGTCTTTAGCCAGATAATAAACTAAGTAAATTACAGCCATGTGCCATGCTAATAAACTAACAGCAGAGGATTGAAAAATGTGAAAACAACTTTTAAAAAGAAGTGGTTATTTAGCATAGTTTTACATTCAGGAAGATGGGACTCTTTGTATTATTTTAAAGGACAGTGTGCAATCTGTAAGACAATTAAATTTTGTACCAACTAATCATCAGGTGACAATATTTTTATATCATAATGAGGCTATAGCTAAAAAGTGCCTTCACCATTCCAGGCACTGCTCAACTGCTGGGTTTTTTTCACCCACACAAAAAGAAAGTGAATAGCCATTGAGATAATTTAAATATCTTCTTTTATAAAATATAAATAAATAAAGTAAGCTTTCTATTATACAGTTTGGAGAATTTTTGTTGTCAGAATTTGTCTTTTTTTTATATTTAGAAAGAAGACTACAATGAAGAAAAGCAAGTGGGTTTGCCATCAAAAGCATTCATTGCTCTGACACACAAACACCTGTCAGTGGAAAAAGTCTTCAACTTCTTCAATTCTCTTTACTAGGAAGAAATGCGTATGAAGCTTTCAGACTATTTTCTTCCAGTGTTTTGAAGTACCTTTCAGTTCACATGAAGGCTAACAATTGCAAAGAAGCAGAAGAGAAGGAAAAACTGGCAAAATGGAAAGACTGAGGAGCAGTGAAAGCCTCCCTGCTTATAGCTATTCTTTTGTTGAACACTCATATGGCACACCCATTTTAAATACAGCACAAATTATATACAAAAAAAACCCCAGAAAAAATATTTCAAAAGTTTAATTCCTAATGCACATTTCTTTCCCTGCAAATATTTTCTCCTGAATGAGATTTACACATTAACAACACAAATAATGAAATATTTAATGAGCAACAGTAATAGAACACTATTTATATAAAATTACAATTTATATGCAGGGGTTTTTGTATTTATATAGCAATTTCTAATTACCTTATTCAGTGTGTAACTACAAAATATAGTAGACTAAGTCAGTTTTATAGATAATAGTACTCATGAAATAAGAAGCAACATTTTTATAAAGTGTATGAAAAATGTTACAGATTATTTTGAAAACACTGTTGCACATGGCCACATAAAGGGAATTAAGCTTGCTAATTTTATAAGAAAAAAATCCCAAAACATCTCTCTTTCACTAACATAAATTAAAATCTTTACAAATTTCACATTAAAAAAAAGAAAAAAAGAAAACTTGCAGAAGCATCGAGCCAGCAATCTTGTAACAGCAAAGCCTACTTCTTGTGGATTAGTAAACCCTCACTTACATCTGATAAAGTAGTTCTTCCTCCAGCTCTCCTTGCTTAGCCACCCCTATCAATCCAGGGATACCTTCCTTTTCTCTGAAACAATTACACTTGAGGAGTTTTGAACTTCTGGTGCAGACTAATCCATTTAACTACAGAAGCACCTTTCAAGCTTCCATTTGACACAAGTCCATCGTTCATCATTTGCTGGTGCATATGCTTTTTGCTGACAGAGCTCCATTACTAGAAAAAGCTCAGTAAGTAAAGCTGATTTGAAACAACTATATATTATAGATAGCCTGCATGAGACACGCTGATTTTGAGTCTAGAAAATCACCACATAAAAAAGGAAGGGGGGAGGGGTGGCTGAAAAGAACTATTTAATTATTAATATACTTTCATTTCTTACCAACTGCTGCAATGTGATTTATTAGCGTTAATTTGCAATTTACTTGGGCATGGGAAGAGAAATTTAACTCTATACAGTGAAGTATATATAAACATGATTTGGAATTCTTGGACCAGAAATGTTTTTGTCTCTAATTAACACCTCACTAATGTTATCACAGATCCCTATCAACTTTAGCATGATGTAAGATCAAGCTGGAAATCAATATGCTGAACCATAAATTCTGCAGCACAAGCAAGAATATATTTGATTCTATTTTTTGACCAGTGACATAATTTAGGTAACATTAACAAGGCATTTCTGTAGTGTATTTGGCAGTAGTAAGTGATTTACCAACATGCATTAAGGTTCAGCATTTGGTGTGGCTTAGTATTTTAGCCTCTATTTTACAGATTCAAGTACAGGGCAAGGAAGGGGTAAGTAATGTACTCAACATCCACATTTTCTTATTCATTACTTTGGCTAATAAACATTATGGCTACTGGTGGTGGGTATAAGGTTTCGCCAGTTTGGCTGTGCTCACTCAACCATCAGATTTTCTTTTTTGAGACAGAGTCAAACAACAAAAAAATAATCAAATTAAAAATATAAGGAGTGTGGTAATGAGAGCTGGTAGCAAAGTAAAGGGTCTATCAGTGAAGTACTTCACAAAGTTCCTTTAAGGCTCCAAGAGAAAAAGCACTTCCATGAAACCAAGGAGGTACATGCTCAGCCTGAATGTCAAGTAATAGTTATATCCCAGCTCTTCAAAGTGCCTTGCTTTAAAAAGGGATAGAGTCACCTCCCCTAACATTCACAGATGTTGGGCCAATATTTTGCGGAAAGAGTGAGACAGAAAAGAAAGACAAAAGAAGTAGCTGAAATAATAACAGACTTCAGGATCTATCTTTAAGGTAAAGCCAAATAAGGCCTTTTCCTTCAACCAATATTCTTCTCTCTTCACTGGAATGAAAAAAAAAAAAAGTTAAAAATGGGAATGGAGATGCAGAGTTTGTTGTATCCTTGAACAGGAATTAACTTCTATGCCTCAGTTTGAGAGAATGGGATTTCTAAGGCCTACCTACATTACAAATTTTTGTACATTATAGAGGAAGTTTTTTCTTTTCAGTTTGTAAGCATAGTACAAAGAGCAACACATGGAAGTAACAGCCAGAAAACATCACTGGGATAAAAATCAGTATCTTGATACTCCATGATTTCTTGGACATTCGACTTCTCTGGTCCAACAGATTTGTTTGTTACCAGTTACTTTAATCAATAGGAAGTATTCAATCTGCTTATGATGAGCTCCTTATGTAGATATTGTGAACACTTCTCCCAGAAGACTCCATAGGAACCTGGTGTCCTCTTTACCCTCTTCAGCCTAGATGTTAAAGAAGCTACCTCAGACTGTTTCACATGTCATACAAGCAGCACAGACATGCCTGAGGCATCTTAGTTTTCAAAAAAAGTTTTTTTGAAAACTCATTTTCAAAAATTAGTGTTTTCTCATTTCACAGTATGCTTGATACACCACAATAGCAAAGCTGGACTATTCTTGAATACCTTAAGGAAGTTCACATTTATGCACACAAAAACAATCTCCAAATTCAGGACAAGAAACTTGTTTCATTACGTCCTTACCTCCCACACTGGAACTCCTGGTAACTATGCTCAATTTCAGAGTATTAAGTTCAAAATAAAATGAGAGTCCTGTTCCACATATTATTTCCCTGTTATCACCTAAGGAAATGAAGAGACAGGGAAAGTACAATGTGCACTTTACTGATGCACTTTCTAATAGCTAATGTGATAACCTAACTTAACTAAAACAACCTAATTATCTTCAATCCTAAGGAAATACTCTATTTCCCCTACCAAACCACAAACACAATCTTTCTATTTAAAGAAAAAAGCTGGTACACTAGCATGTGGAAAATTATGTTTACTGATTAACAGGTATTTCATTTAGAATTATTCAGAATTTTTAGTATATCTTAATGAGAGGTAGAAAGCATAAAAACTGCAGATGGAAAAAAAAACAGGAGCGGACAGCAACAAAAAACAAAATAGAGCTCAGATGATCAGAGTAATACAGAACAGACAGTAACATTTCTGAGGCAATTAGAAAGGAAAACATCCCGCCTTGAACAGGGACAAAACTAGTGTTTTCCAAAGCTACAGTGATTGCCCAATTATTCCTCCCTTCTCCTCTGTTTGAGCATCAATTTCAGACTAGTACAGGAAAACTAGGTTAACATGATCTGAGGAAGCTTAAGAGGAGTTTTAAATGCTCGCTTTTATAAATCTTTATTTTAGTGAACATGACATGTAAGCAAGACAACAGCTGCTACCAACATTCATTCTATTTCTAAAATATAGTAAATGAGTTTAATACCTGTTTTAATCCTCAGTATCACTTTCATATTTTTTTCATAGATATAGAAAACAAGCACTTAAAATCTGACCTTCAGTGTTATCCTAATTATATATTCCATGTTGGCTGGATATTAAGTTGTAGAGTTGAATAATTATATTAGTTTCTAAAGAGTCTATCTTACTTAAATAGCTTATAAAATATCATGGCTCCATCAAGGGTGTATTTGTACTTATTAGGAAACATAAGGAGGAAAAATAATACAGAAAGTCAACCCAGACAAGTTTGAAAAAGTACCATAGCACTCAATAAAAGAAATATTGTTTCCTCACTACTGCTTCTGTGCTCTTAGAAGTTTGAATGAGCTACACATCCTATAGCAGCTGTTCAACTCTCTGCTACTCACATTCTCTTAAAAAAATAAACTCTTCAGCAAGCTACTGACCACATACATAAGTACTGACCTTCCAAAGAATGAGATTACCTGTAAAATATATAAGAACTATACACTATTTCAGAAAATACACCTATTTCCAAAGAATAAAAGTAAGTTTTCAAAACTTTGTGTGCACATTTGATGTCATGTTTTGCTAAGAAAAGAAGTCTCCTCACTGAACAATCCTTCAAGTTACACAAGAAACATTTGCCTCACACATCTTTGCCAAAATTGAACTCTGAAATTCTAAAATGCAAAATATTGATCCTCTATTAAAGTAAAAAAGCTTTACAATCCCAGGAGACAATCTAGAGATGATCCATCCTGTGTTTCACCTCTTATACCCACTAAAATGGGAGAGTGAAGTACAACACGCTTGCATCTGACAAAGATTGGACCTAAACCTACAGCATGTTGATTTACACAGTCATCAAAATCCTTGCTTAAACAAAGGTCCCTTCTGTTTCCATGCATTTTAGGTTGATTTAAAAAATGAAATTATTACAGGCCCCATTTTGCTACAAACTGAGAATGTGCACATTCTTTAGCAGATTACTCACAAGCATGGTCAGGAGTAATGCATATAAAACGGCTAATGGCAATGTTACTCATTTTTTATTTACTACACAAATAGAGCAGACTAAAAATGAACATAAGGTCCTGCAGGGCAAACTCTTTGTTCTGTAGATATAAAAACATTGCTCATTAAGAAAAAAAATCAGATGCAGCAGCTACATTAGAGAGCAGTTAAGTGTGTAAAGAATGGAAACATACATCAAAACACAAATAATTCGTATTTTCTTGGTAAAATCAACAGTGATACTGACGTTATGAGTCTCCTATTTTTCATTTGGTTGGTCTCAACACTAAATTATTAACAGTGGACTATTCTACATCAGTCAAAAAGACTAAACACGAGACCTTTTGCCTGAGGTTAGACTCTGAGACACTCCAATCAGCACATTTAAACTCTTAAATATGATGTTGCCTTCAGTATTTTTTTCTATCTAGCTTCAAGAGCAATTTATGAGCTTATGAGAGACAGATGCCCAGAGAGAAAAAATTGACCTGTCTTTTTCACAGGACGTGCAAACTTCAAGAACCTTGAACCTCTCTAATCCATCAACAAAATACTTGTCTTCACTTGCCAGATGGGTATTTGTAAAATAAAAATAAAAGCCACACACAATATTGAGACTAGCAGGCAGAATTCCATCAGAATACCTATGTGGACCAGAATACTCTATGTGCATATACCTGCATTTGTATATTCATGCAAGCAACAGCGGGAGAACAATTGCAACAGAAACAGCATCAGCATTACAATGAAACCTCTCCAATGGAGAGTTTACCCAGTTTGTTACAATAATAAAGTAGCACAGGTAGGAAAGCAATTAAAAATAATTTCACAAAATATTTTTAAAAAGAAATAATGTTTGCTTCAAAGAAGAGATCAGAGACTACAATGCAAAAGATTTTCGGCAGTCAACTTTTCATAATGGCTGCTTACATGCTTATTTAAATGCTTTTCTTGAGAATTATATTGTTCATTATGAAGATACAATCTCTAGCTTAACTCTGTCAGAACAGCTAGAAATGTGGAATACAGTGTTAAAGCGTTACTTTCTAAATAGTAACAATGGTTAACATATATTTGCATATTTCAAAAGGTCACAGCCTACTTTTATTACAAACTGCACATACTGATAAATCCCAGCTCCAGTCAGAGGTCAGCAAAGCATGTTTGACTGGCTTCTACATACTTTATCTGCCTCCATGTGTACCCAAGAACTGAATACTGGAGTGCATACACATCTACAAAGTAACTGTGATCCACCAGCCTTCAATGTTTTTTTACCTAAGAGAAAGCAATCCCTGAAGTAGAGATGCAATATGTACTCTAAGCATCAGAGCTCTCTGATAAAGAGGTTTTCAGGACTGAAGGGAAATTTATATGCTTAAATTACCACACCTGCAATAGAATTACCATATCTTTTATTCTTTAACACTCGACTGTTCACAAAATATCAAATGGTTTTTCAGGGAATTGCTCTCTTTCCCTCTCATGTAGTTTACCCTATAGCAGGTAACTCAAGAACATGCTATCCCCAAATATCTACTTCTTGCTGGCAAATCACGAGGAGGAATACACCCTGACTGCTTGCAGTTATAACACTTACTTAAGAATCAAAATAAGTGGAGAAGACAAGATCACACTGAGTTGCACCTTCGTAGTATAAACAGCAGAATCATAAGTCCCAAAATACTCACAGAGGTGCAGCATCATAAATATATGCTTATGAAAAGACTGTCACAGTTTAACATATGAAGATCACTACACCTTTTCTAGTTTAAGACAAGTTATATTCACATCCAAAGATGATTGAAAAGCTTAAAATCTAAGCTTTGCCAGACTGGAAGGCTGAGATGGTTCAAATGAGCATTGTTTGTTGATTGTTGCTAACTAAGACTTTAATCTTGTTCAAAAATCTTTTGGTCTAAGAGAAAGAGGTAGAAGATATTTCTTTAAACTGGTGTGAGCTCCCCTCTGAACCAACAGCAATTTGGCAAGGAAGATGAGCTGGCACATCAGAACACTCCATTAATTCATGAAGACCAGTAGCTTCTCTGTAAAAATATTCAAGGCCCTAATGCACTTTGACAAATTACAAAGGTTATTAAAGGACAGCTTGTGGGAGTATAATTGCTTTGTGACTTGATCACTATTAACAGAAAGAACATTGGTAGAGAGTTAACAGCATGAAACATGAGTACAGGAGTCCACCAAGATCTTGACTCAGCAAAGCACATCAGGACATTAATTCCACTCCTGTATTACAAAACAATTAAGAACATGGTTAAGTGCATGCTATATGACTGTCACTTAACTGGAGAAAAAAAACAGCCATCTTTTCCGAGGCCAGGACAGTCTATATCACAGTATACATAGATATATACTACACAGACAATTAGTACTGCTATGATAGCATTTGTTTTCTATAGGTAATGAAACAATTACCAGCTTACCAACTTTGCTGTAATCTTTATAAAGATTATGTTGAATAACTCACAAGATGACTGAAAGTGTTCAAGGACTTCATCTCCAAAGCTCTGCCCAGAACATTCAGGGTCTCCCTCCACCACCCCAAAAAACCCAACATTTTCTGCATGTATCAGTTTCTCCATGTTTCTCAAAAATACTTACCAAAGCTGAGGTGTAAATCAATTTATATTATAAGAGTTCAATGGTTTAAAAATAGAAGAAGGAGGAATACCAGAGAGAAATCTGACAAGGTTAAAAGGAAACTAGGGAAAGGTTGAGGCCTACCAGATATTAAATAAAAATCAATCACAACGTCTCAAGAATTACAAAGATAGAGCATACCACTGCTCAAAGTGAGGGGAAATGAGAGATAGGACTCCAAATCACATGGCAGCACTTGCTTTGTACAGAAATAAGACACATTAACTCTTACCTCCCTATGAAGCACTGACTCATGGCAAAGGTAGGGCAAGAGATGCGATGAATTGCACTGAACAAGCTCAGAATTCACCATGAGCCAGAAGCCCCTGCCTTACTCAAGGACAACCCTTCCACATACCAGTGAGGCTCCAGATTTTGCTTTTGTGGGGCAGCTGTACCTTCCTTCTTAAGTTTTTGCAGCGGCAAAACACTTCATACGAACTCATGGGAAGCATCTTGCCTGACACAACACAGAACTATCAAGTTTCAAACTATTTCTGGAAAGACTGAGTGCCACTGCAAACCCTTCCCCTTTTCCACACAACAGCATTATCTGGAAAGAAAAATGCACACATGGTATATAGAAAGGTATATAAGAGAAATAAATGTTTAAATATTTACTTGATATCAAAGGTCCAGTCTATACAACAGGGAAACAATATTCAAAAAACAAAGGATTGGTCATTTGGAATAGTCACCACAGTCAGCTTTGTACCATTGGCACAATGGTTGTACCATTGGTTTGAGAGGTTTTTAGCACAGATGTGTTGTATAAGCAGTTATTTTTATGCTACTTTTCTTTTAGTAAGAAAGGATGCATTGGGTCCTCAGACACTAGGCAGAGTGCAATTGTCTATTATCCACTATGGAAGGATCAAGCAGTATTTATTAAGTGCCAATTTAGGCATCACCCCAATTGGTACTGTGTATTTTGTATTTCCTTGGTGTTAAGAATTCCAAGAAATTGAAAGAACTTAATTAAACAGTTGTAAAAGTCCATATTTTACCTAACTTCAAAGGAAAAGATTTTACAAGG
Source organism: Lonchura striata (assembly GCF_050655825.1). Taxonomy (NCBI): domain Eukaryota; kingdom Metazoa; phylum Chordata; class Aves; order Passeriformes; family Estrildidae; genus Lonchura; species Lonchura striata. The sequence goes on from NC_140708.1 coordinate 19,432,658, forward strand.
TTTACATTCCCTCTGGAATCATAAGTATGCCCAGCAGCCAACAGACAATTGGTGTCCCAGCTCCCTCAGTGTCTCACCAAGATACTGGGTTTTGGACTGAGAATTTTGCTGAAGTCTAAGACTTACTCTAAGTCATCACATCTTTCCAACACTCACATAACTAATCTCACCTCCTTTTCAGCCTTACTGCCTAGAATTATCTGTAAAACTAGTGTAATCTACCTAACTTATCCAGCCAGGTTTCTTTATAACTGATTCAATGTTGGAATACATTCTGTATTTTATTCACCTGCTTTCTTCTCTGCTGCTGCAAATAATATAATCTCAACAAATACTGTGACTGGTCATATCTACAGCATTTGATAGCCAAAGTTCAGTTTAACTAAGTCAGATGTCCACAAATACTGTTTGAAAACACTCCAATTTTTAAGTAGACCAAACCAAACTTAGTAGATGCTGCTGCTACAGGTTCTCAGCAAATGAAACTTACTACCTCTGATTAGAATTTGCAATGAAATGTTGTGGGAGTCAGAAAATCAGTATTAACACCACTATAGGTGGGTACCTCTAGTCTCATAGCAGAGATTATTCTTGTATTACATCAACCCACATAAAGCTGCTATGCTTAATGACTGAAGAAAATTTGTTTAACAACCATTTGTAGCTAGCATCAATATTAAGATCCCTAAAGAAAAAGTACAAAAGGAAACGTAGGGGTGGGGCAGTGGGGGTGGGGCAGAGGCAAGAAAAGTCTGAACCAGGTCCTTCAATAACTATTCACTGATTCTTTATTTCCACACCATAAAAAACCATCTTTCACAAAACGGATTTGCTTGGGTAATACATGATGTCAGCATAAATCATATTTTCATCTTTTGTCAGTGCCAGTAGTTTTCTTGGACTTCTCTGAAGAAGGACAGAAAGAAAAAAAAAATTAAAATAATACAAAATTTAAAAAAGCAGAACAAAAACTATCTTCCAGCTTTGATAGAAAAGAATCTTTTTGTTCCAAAGACATTTTGTCTTCACGTAACCCACCAGCATCCTCCTGTAGAAGTCATGCAATGAGAAAGCATCACAAAGGGTTATCAAAATGCAAAGTCAGTATCAATATCAACTTTATACTCTTTCCAAGCATGAACTTCCTTTGTTATGTTATTTCCTCTTCAGTGAAGTAAATTAATACTTGCTCACATTTAAAACAAGAATTAATGTCATCTATGCCAGGACATTGAGACCATTTAATAGAAGGACAGCACTGTGTGACGGAAGTCATGAACTGAAAGTAAGCCAAATGTAAATAACAAAGACAAGCATTCAATCTCCTCTACTTTTGTCCCTTCTTTCTGGCTTTTATGACATTGTGTACTGCTTTTTGCTTCTTCTTAGTCAACTAATTATTATTTGTCCACTAAATAAAAATTTGTTTTTATTCTGATTACAATTGTCCACAATGATCTCTGATTAGTACACAGCAATCGCTTTACAGGACTGTGACTGTTGATGAAGCATTCATGAGAAACAACAAGAAAAAAGACAAGAATTAAGTTTAATACACTTTAAGAACTTTATTTCTGATGGGGCTCATGAATTATAGTAAATGCCATGGTATTTACCTTCCTCCTCTACAGATATATAAAACATACCTCATTTGTATGCTGATGCAATATGATTCCTGAGCCTCTTAGTTTAAAGTTCATGACCATAACATGCATTTTTATTATATTAGACCTATCCACTTTAAAAAGGAGAGAATAACAACATGTTAATTTTAATTTTCCCTCCCTAGTTTTCAAGTATGACTCTTCTGACACAGAAAGCAGACAGAAAATGCACCATCTAAAACAGACTCACAATAACGAATAACACATATTTGTGAAGAAGTTCTACCCTGATGTAATGAAAGCAATAACTGTCCAATTGACTTAAAGAAAAACCAAAAGTACAGTTATATGCTGTAGAAACATATGGTTGGTAGGTACTACATTATTATGTGAGATAAGATACCTGGAAGCAGAGGAAAGATTTTTGCAGTCACACAGAACAGAAGAATTTGTAGAAATAAAGTGGAAGCCAACACAACTGTCCATCACTGGGTCATCCAAGGTAGCAGTCACGCAGCACAGGAGTGATTTGAGAAGAACTGAGTAGAGAGCAATCAGAAAGGTTAGTAAAGTAGAGCAGCACAGGAGTTCCCCATATTTGCAAACCAATACACTATCATGAAAACATATCAAAGCAAACAAGTGAAACTTAAGATTGCTGTTAGTTTATGATTGAAATTTACATGTTGAAATTTCTCAGGCCTTAGGTTTCGTTTTTCAAACATCCAAGGGAAAATAAAAACAACATTAGGCTCACATTAAATGAATCCTCCACTAAGAAAAACACCTCTATGACAGGAAAATATAGATTATATACAAAGGCTGGATGTAATAAAGTTACACAGATATTTTTGTGAATTGTAATTGGTTATGAGATTTAGGCTAAAACTGGATAAGCTTAAATCAGAATAATAAACCTTGCTCCTTTTAAATAACCATGAAGCACTAGGTAGACCCCATACAAATACTGAATGTATCCATGCATCTGCATCCATGCTTGGCTTAGAGAATTTCTAAGGAATTCCCACACCAAAACCAATGCAAAAAAGCACAAGAGGAAACTATTCCTGCAACTTACCATCCAAGACACTTCTAGAAATTCTGCAAGTGACAAATCATCAGTAAGGTTTAGACATTTCACCAGAAGGCCAACATTCAACTTTACTGAAATTCCATCTTCAAGATCAGTTTACTCTCCCAGTAGGAATGTTTCCAACACCCAGTTTGAAAGCTTCTGCTATTGTCTCTTGTATTTCAGAGATAATATGCTTAGGGATTCTTACTAATAATTTCAGTTTAAAACAACTTTGAGATTCTTCCAGAAGTCAGCTAAAGGATGTTTGGAAGCATTAAGCAGGAAGAGAACCTGCTAACCACAACTGAGAATACTACTGAAAAATATACTCCCAGAAATAAGAAATCACAACAAAACAGAATTAGTATAAGCAGGGGGATCTTGCTTTAAAGGAGATTTATTCTTACAAAATTCCCCAGGTTTGCTTATGCAGCTATCAAGATGTGGACAATGAATTTACTCAAAGTAGCCTATGCATATTAGGAGACTGCTTTATTTTTTATACTAGTTGCATGCAGATGTGGATGTAACTTTAAAAGCTCGCAATATTTTCACAAAAACAGGAAGACACTAACTAAAATCTGTGATTAGTACTCCTGAGTACTATCAAACAAATTACTTCAACAGTTACTATTTCAATAGTTAGAAAGCAAGTTCAGAGTTGCAAACATCAGCATGTAAATTTAATAAATATGTATGAGGAAGATGGCTATGGAAAGAGTACAAGATCAGAAGACAGAAAACTGTTTAGCAGGACTCCAATGAAGTACTGCAGTACTCAGGAAAAGAAACTTTTGTTTTTAAATAATCCCCCTCAATAGTCCTGAAATAGGAGCACATAAAATGTTTGCAAAGTAAGCAAAGAACACAGTACTTTGGATTCAAACATTAATCTCTGCTAATGTAACAAAAAAAACAAAATTATGCATAATCAGATTCCACCTGAAATCTCACCCAGATACAGAAAAATAGTGACTACAGGTAATTTTTTATTAAAATAGCTTTAAGAGCACCCAAGTGACAAAGGATTTTAAAAAAAAGCCAAACAATAGGAATAAAACTTAAAATGCTGTTTACACACTGATTGTACAGGAGTGGGGGAAAAAGGGTGAATTACTTAGAGCAGTGTTTTGTTAAAATAATTGTAGTCTCACACTACTGTCTTCTCTGCTGAAATGTAATCTGAAGAAGAAAAAGAAACTCAAACTTGCACAACCAAAGTTTTTATAGGTCACATGGGATGTCTGCTGCCATGGACCAGATGTGAATAGGAAAAAGAAAGTGGTCAACATATGATACCAAAAACCAGTGCAGTTTCAAATATTTTAAACATGATGTCAAGTGCATTCAACAGGTCTACAAATGCACTATATTAGCCTAAATTTAGTAGGTGATAATTGAAATCAGAGATCCAGTCATTACCACTGACATGTTTCTAAATACTACCCAATAAATTTTTGTCTGTTTCAGATGCTGTATGACAGCTGGCAGTCGGAAGGGGAATCACCCAGAGGGTATGAGCACACACATGTACAATGTCCCTGTAGTCATATTCCTGCATCTTCCCTTTCTAGAACTAATTGAACTGTGACAATACTATCATATAAACACATGCTCCCCAAAGCAGAATTCTACAAGCTTCATGGCATCTTCCTGTAAGCACTGGCCATGAAACAGGGTAGTAACTTAACTAAGTCCAACTGTATGTCCTGCATATGAATTTTCATGATCAAATTAATTCAGTTCTGTTAAGAAACCAGATTTGGCATCCCTACTTATTCTTCCGATCATCTCTTAATTTTTAGTTAGAAAATTAAGAAATAGAAGAAATAGAATCACCAATAGAATATACAGTCTTAGCCCACATCTTTTTTGCTGTTACCTTTGTTATATCTATAGTTATATATCATTTAACCAAAAGGAAACAAAAATTTCTTCTAAGTCTGTACCACATCTTTCTATTTAGTCTCTGATGTATCACCACCTTGTGATGCATCCACTATCAGATAATAAAAAGTGTAGCCAAGTGACACATGAGAATAAACTATCTGTAGGATCATTCCAGATTTGGTTAAGTGGACATGTGTCAGCCATTACTTGTGCCCCCATGCAGAAGTGGTTTATGCAAGTTGGTATGAAGAGCTGCTAATTATATTTGGCATGTGCAGTTGATCAACAAAGCCTCCTCACAACTCAGTTCTGCCATCTGTAAAATGGAGGCAGTGTTGTCTTCCCACTTCTCAAAGGAAACTGAACTTCAAAGCACATGAAGAAAAATTGCCTGAGAAGTCATGCCTGGCATTTTAGATACCAACAGCGTGGCTTTTGACTGGAAATCTAAACATCTACTTAGAACCAATGAAAGCTGGAAATGAAAGAACAAAGCTTTCACTAAAAACTTACAGGTATCCAAGGCTCACAAACCTTTATATACAAGCAGCAAACACTTCTTGGTTTTCATAGATTATAATATTTTAAAATATTGTCTAGCAAAATTAATTCCAAATAACTTTGAAAATACTAGCTTTTTTAATTAACAAAATACAAATAGACCTTCAAGAGAAAAACAACCTTCTCTCTTAGTATTCTTTTTATAGGAAGTCTATTTACAGAGCAACAATACTTCTATCCAAATACTTAAAACAAAAAAAAAAAGCTGCATGCTACTCATTCTCAGCTTTTTAGACCCTAACACAGAAGACTCATGAAATTACTAGCACCTATTAGAAGTATTAAAGTCTGTTACTGGTATCAATAATTAAATTTACAATTGATACTAATCATGGACTGGAAGTGAAAGAGTCAGAAGATACCTGGAGATAAACAGAGAAGTTAAAGACAAAAAAAATTTGAGAGCACCACATTAGATGGTGGGAAGAGGAAAAAGTTTGATATTTTTTCTGCTACTCAGTTGCTAAATGCAAGTTAAAAAAAATCAAAAAAAGAAAACACAAATTCTATGAAGTTATGAATGACAATTCTACCTATATTAACTATATCATAATTCAGAATATCTCAGATTTAATATATTGACAGTTCTATTTCAAATGCAAAACCCAACTAACTTTAAGACTTTTAATAAATTGCAGTTCAGAGACATCCATCTTGAAATTTCAATTCAGCCAGCCCACAGATCTAGAGTTAGTCCTTCACCAGATTGTGTCAACATAGCCCTCAAAATGCCTCAAGTTCAGACAAGGTCATTTAGAACCCAAGTGACAGGCCATTTGGGAAAGAGGGTGCTACACAGTGAGTGTCCTGTACAGCATAGGGTTGCCTGTAAGAGCTGCTGAAGATAAAAGTGCCAATATGCCTTTCTTATGACTTTTGATATAAAGTAAGAAGTAAAACGGCAGCTTTTTATGACATTTTAATTCTATCCCCTCTTTCTACTACCTCCATTAAAACATTTTCCTCCTCTCTTTTGTGCTATCCAAGATTAAAAAGTCATTTATTGCAATAAAGGGATTTAGTGATTTGGGAGTAACTTTTATATACTGTACACCCTCTAGACACCCTGAAACTATGTTAATAATTTTCTTCCTATTAATTGTCTCATCAACCCACAGCTGGCTATGCTTTTTATTTCATTATGTTATTCATCAATCTAAAATAGAACTATAACAGAAAAAGAAATTGGAACAGAGCAATTTCAATATTTCAAAACAGATGCAAATCAACACTAGAGATGCTACACAGCATATTTTTATTGAGACAATTCTATACATGTTTGAAAAATGAACTTGTAATAAACTCATATCCTGTGAAGATATGTTTTTCTTTCCATCTTATGAGCTAATTATGCCAACACAACATAACGTTTTCCTAAATGCCTTATAAACTGACCCAGTTACTCAGAAAGTATTATTTTTAAATTGATGTGATAGATGCAAACTGGAACGTTCGGATTTCAATTCTGGCACCAATTCCCAGATCCCCTTCCCAAGTAATTTAAGGACTTCCTCCCGATAGTTTTTCATATTCTTTTAACTGACATTTTATCTTTATACAGTATCTCAGCAGAATGAACATGCACTAAAACAATGACAGCCCTTCTCTGGCTGTCATCTCTCATTCTGGCAAAGACAGATGTCTTACACTGGCTTATGCCAATAATAGAGCCGACAAAAAACAACAGAGACTACCTGCCTCTGATGTAAAGGCACCAATTCACATTTGTGACACTCATTTGTCAATTAACAGATTTCTTCCATTGTTGACACATGGGACTTAAAAGATGTGGGCTAGAATGTGATGAATTAAAAAAGACAGATGAGTAAGCTATGAGCTGCAAAGTAATACTATAATGTGCTTTAGATAGGAATATCAACTGACACCCCTGACAGGCCATACAAGGTTTTATTTCATTTTGCTCTGTATCTAGGCTTCATACTTTGTCTTCTTTGTTCTCTTTTCATCAAGCTCCTAACATCTCATTCTGACAGCCAGAGACATTTAAGGCACTTTCGTTTCAAATGCAAGTTAGCATACTTGATTTGTCATTAAAATGCAAAACGATTGCCATTGCAGGTAAATGTAGGTATGCTTAAAAGGATGTATCTGAAAAGTAAAAGCTGAAAACCATTTCTGGCTGCTTTGCTTAACTCTTTCACAAGCCTCAGTTTTTACGAGGCAAGTGTTACTGTGCTGTAATAGAAGTGTAGCAGCACCTGCAGTTTGATACAGGGTACATTTTAGTATATTTAGATAACATAAAATCCTAAAGTTATGATGTCAAACACAGAGAGGCACTGTCAAGTTTGCACATGGAGCCTTAGCACGACTCACACAAGAATGTGAAAAGAGTCTCTCATGTAAAGCTTTACACAATAAAGCTTTACATAGGGTCAAAGCTCTCTACTACACAGACACTAACGAGGAAAAGAGGGGGAGAGTTGTTTACTCTTTTTAATACACTAGTTGTGGTTGGATTTGCTGGAATCACCAGAGAGGGAATTTCAACAGTAATTTGTTTTCTATTCCAATGCTCACTTTAAGAGAGATGAGGGTGTTAACATAAATAATTAATTAAATTAATTAATACATACACACACAAAGTGTTCTGTAGCAAAAGATGAGGACAGATTTTAAAATTTTGCAAAGAAAGAGACCTGCACAGGTTGGGCATAAATAACACTTAGCTTTCTACATAATATGCATAGATGTGAATGCACTCTATGATATGAATAAGGTTATTTCTAGTCTATGAGATAGATTTTAACATCAAGAATCTCAGTGTTCAGCATACAAAACCTAGTGAAAAGAAATATCTATTATTTTCTGCAAGTGGTTTAAAAATAAGAAGAATATAATTTAATTGAGTAAATTTCTTGACACAGAGCTTAAGTTCAAATATTTGATATTAGGAACATTTATCATAAGTTTGTACCTACATATCTTTTTATAGACTTTCTTTGTTTTTTAACTAGGGAAAAGAGAGGTGTGAATAAGGTTTCACTCCATTCACTTGGGTGCAGAAATCTTTTTCCCTAGTTTTGTTTTCCCCCTAAGAATGAGAACTCTGGAAATACAGTCAGGGAATTACACAGAAAACCCGATTTAGATTATAACATCACAGTATATTGAATACAAGGCAGAGAACCTGAAACATGTGATCTTTCTGTGTATAGAATGAAGCTTATTGATCATTTCTGATGCTATTCTGCCTACTAAGGTGCACCTGCTACAATACAGGAATTATTTATTCATTCCATATTATAGGATAGTAATTCATTCCATATTATAGGCTGTGCTGTAAATACAAATATCAACTTTACAACTAACAGCTGTCTTGATGGGTTTCAGTACTACAGTTTCTACCCACATGAGTCTTAAATGCTTCCAGTGCACTTATGTCCCCACACAGAAAGAAAATAGGAAAAAAAAAAAAAGTGCAAGATTACCTTAAATCTGACTTCACCATTTCACTAGGTTTTAAAATACTAGGACTACAGCAACCTAGACTTTCATATGCTATACTAAAACACACAAAGAAACACTTGTCCATTCACTTTTAGCTCAATACAGACATTTGTTCTTTCTTCCTTCACTGACAAATTACTAGGAAGTGAGACAAAATCTACAGTAATGCATTAGTGCATCCTTAATTTTAGAAACTTCTTTTCTTCTGCTCAATCATTTAAATGCAGGTGAACCTCTTGTTTCAAACCACCTCTGGCTGCAGAGTCTATAATTCAGTCACAAAGTAGTGGCCCAAATTAAATAGGTTGAGATAGACTCTCATTAGACGTACGTCCAAATTTCAAAAGCCCTTTTATTAGTGGTAGTAAGAGACTATTTGATATGACTTATTTAAAATGAAGCCAAAGAACTGACAGTGAAAGAAACTGAACTGCCCTCTGACATTCCCCACTTAGACTGGCAGACAATTTACTAATTGTGCACCTGGTAGAACTAGAACCAGTACTGCACATGAACAGAGCTAATGGCTGGCTCCCATTATAAGCAACACAGGGAACAAAAGAGAGACCACTGGCAAGAAAGCAGGAACCTCATGTTCCACCTGCACCCAAATCTCTCAGCAGCACCTTCAGCAGCCTTCTGCTGATTTAAGGAGATGAAAGCAGTGGGGAGAAAATGCAGAATAGAGTGAGGGAAGAAAGTAAACTGGACACATACACAGCCTCTCCCTTAGTTGGCTTCATTTCCATTCCCAGAAAACACAGTACTTGAAATTTTTTCCCACAGCAATTCCAGTATATTCACCTTCAGATATGACTGTTTCTGTGCTATTCCAAAGCTGTCCAAGATACAGAGTGTATTAAATGCAATATAATAGGTAGAAAGTGTTCAGATCCTTGAGCAGCTGTGATTTGAACATTCACACATTGGACTGTCAAATTATCTTAACATAACTATGTTGGAAGCAGAGCTTTACAAATATTCAATATACTGTTAATCCTTGGCCTGTCTAGAACACTTTTCCTCCAGCCTTTAAGTGCTTTAGAATAATCACTACACTTTATCACTTAAGTAACTAGGTCAACTATGATAAGTTTTTCTTATCTCTTCAACTAAAATGTTTTGAAAGTCCTGAGATTCTAAAATACAGCATCCTCATCCAGAGCTTTTGTGGCCACGTAGCCCTGAAGAATCATGGCACTTCAGTAAGTCTTGGACCTTACACATCTCAAATGGTTCAAGGACAGTTCTGCTGCATTTCCCAGCACTTTAAGAGACTTTACGCTCAAGAGACTGAATGTTTTTTGCAAGCAACCTCTAAGTAATATGTTTCTTCCTTCAAGGCTATAAGTGAAAAGGTTATCATTGACAAAGTCCTACCACAAGTGCTGAATCAAAGTAGAAAAATATTTGAGCATCACCCCCAAGTTTACACAGATTAGAAATATAATTCATAAACCACACTTATATTTAAAGAAAATATGTATACATCCTAAAGATCTTTATTTATAAGATGTTATTTTTTGTGTGGGGGTGTGTTTCACTGTGTGTGCATTAAATGCCAGTAAGCTGTCAGCAGCAGCCAACACACTATGCTTTCTATGAAAAAGAATGAGCTAGCCTTGTGCACACATCCAAGCATTACTATCTGCCAATACATCTCATATACCAACTGCACAGGAAAACCAGCACACACTTAAGCACCTGAAAAGAACTATAGGCCCAATCTGCAAGAGCCTATCAACCTCCCTGACTTTTGGACAAATTAAACTACCCCCTAATATTAGATATTTTGCATCTCTTACTTGTGTTCTTTTAAAACTTATTTCTACCACTGTAGTCTCTCACCATAGCAAAATTTCCTGCAAACACAAGCAATGAGAATGGCTGTATTATACAAAGAACATTCACCACTTCCATTTATAGACTCAGCAGGTAAATTAAATTAAAAATAATATATAAAATATTAAGAAAGGAAATAATCTTTCAGCTCTACCAGTGAGCAACTCACTCAGGTAAGCATCATCAAAAGGGAACACCAGGAGAAATAAAACAAAAATATAAATAAAAATTATAAAACATCACATAATTGCATGCATCAGTTCATGGGTAAAGCCTGCAACTGAGCTATAACACTGCATTAACCATGACCCTAAAGACAGTATAATTATTGTATAGCATGTCTGGTTTGACATGCTGAATCCAGAGCCTGAGAGAAATACATGGCCCTTTTGCACTTCGATGTTCCTCACTCTTCACGCTTGCATGAGATAAGGGTTTGGGTACGATCTTTCTAATCTGAAAAATCACCTCCAGGATAATTTATGTAAAGATGATTTATGTAAAATGCTAGATCACAAAAATGGAACAAACCATGCAAGACCACATAAAACAGACAAGTGATGCATAAACAGAAGCTCCATAAGTATTTTCCTGCCAAATGCCAAGTAGCTTTTTGTACCATGACCACCAGCAGTTCTGTTGAACACTGGAGGACTGAGGCACTCCTTACTGATTTGATTCAGCAAAACTAGTCAAGTTCTTTATATCTGAAACTGTATGCTGAGAATCTTTTATATTGCATTAATGTGAGAAGATACCTTTCAACAAAACAGAGAGGAAAGGACAGAGACAGTAATTCCAGGGTTAATGCAAGTTCTTCCCTTCAGCCAAGTTCCTTGTCCTCACACAGTCTGCAGTCCTTCGCTCTTGTTTCACAACAGCAATGATGAGGAAATACTATTTTAGTGTGAGAGAGATTAAGGAAATCAGACAGTAAGAATGATCCATCTGATTACTATACTTAACATATGCTCTTTATCATGCCCTTTTCTTTAACCCCTGATGCTCTTGCAACAAAGTACTTCTCAGACTTAAAATCCAGATAATGATGGACTATGCAGGAGCAGTCACCAAGACATTACTTTCAATCTACTGACATTCTTTGAAAACCAAAACAAGTACATCAAACTATTTCTCTTCCAAGTGACAATACTTTTCATAGACTGTGATAGTCTTCCATTTAGTAACTGATATTCTCTCAATCTAACATAGATTCCTATAGTTCAGAACAGAATTCAACACAAAAACTGATTTTAGTTTAAGACTGGTTTTCATAAGAGGAGTTGGATTGACTGTGTCAGTGAATTAAGTGCTCTGGGTACCCAAAGAACCCAACATCACTTCAAAATCTAACTTCAGTCTCAGATCAAGAAAAAGCAGTTCACTCCCTACACATTCAAACACAAAAATTATGTGATGCAAACACCAGTTCACTGGGAAATGCTCTGCCTTTGTCAAAAGGTTTTAACAACAGCCTGGAGTCAATGGATGTTTAATATTAAACTCTATCTCTGTTCAAGTCCCAGTTTGTAACTCATCTTTGTTCAGAAGTACAGATTTCATCTTTACTCGTAATTGCAACAGACCCTTCAACATGGATTTCCCCAAAAAACAACTTTCACCAACCAGCATATCAATATTCACCAGCTGTAATTAAGGATGTAACAATCAAAGATCACAAACTTATTTTACTTAATGCCAAATTGTGCTGTTTGTTTAATTCTTTTACTAGATTTCAAGCTCTAGCAATCCTCTCAAGAATTCTCCAGTATACAATATGAACCTACACTGTCCCCTAAGCCAAAGGTTCAGGTAAAAAGTTTTTGCCCAATTCTACCACCATTGTCAAGACAACTCCTTCCACAATATTAAGCCTTCCTGAGGAAAGCAGAACAGAAAACAATCCTGTGTTCTGACCTGTCAGGTACTGTAAATCAATGGATAATGGCCAGCACGAGGGTCAGAGGTATATATACAACGGTGTTTTCACAGTCTGTTAGTGACTGTGTGGCCATAAAAAGTCCAGCAAGGATCAATGGACAAAAAGACAGGCTGCTGGGACTAAAAAAGATAACAGCCACCCGTACTGAAATAAAACCAGTTATATTGCTTATTATTTACCTATTACTGAGTTTGGAAAAATAACTTTTCCATTAAAAAGTACAGCTTACATCCATGGTGTAGCATGCTGAAATCAGTAGTATATAATATAGGTGGTATATGCTGAAATCAGTGAGATATTTAAGTGCATACCATAACTCATTAATTTGATATTTTTAACAATAGTCATTGACTGGTCCTCTTTGAATCAGCAATAAACCAATGACCAGAATTAAGCCACAGCAGGAAAATATACAAGTCACAAGAACACACACAGATAATGCTTTGTAGTGGCAAATATTCTATAATCACATTTAAAGCTGACAAAACAAGACAACATAGGCATGGTTGTTGCATGTGAGACAAGGTGCATCCTAATACTTTCAGTATTTACCAAGTTTTAAGGTGGGGGAAAAGAAGTTCTCTTATACATTAGCCAGATCACATCTGGTTCCTGTTGAAATGCCACTTTTTAAAAAGTGGTGGCATGATGGGAGGGAAAAGGAGGGAAAAAGAGAGGAAGGAGTAGATTTCGTTTTGATGTCTATCAACTACCCAAAGTAGAGTTAATAGCTGAAGTTTGTAATTGTTTTTGTTACTAGTGATGCTTTCCTTCTAGTTTTCCAATAGTTAGACATCTATAAAATTTTATCTTATACAACTCCCTAGGTATTACCCATGTAGAAAGAATCCATCAACATACTTTTCTTCAGTCCACCTAGTACAACAGAAAGTTCTTCCAATAGAAAGATAATTACACATACGGTAGTCCACAGTGATTAATAAGCATGTAAGACATCAACAGAGAGATTATTATATCTGTAAATAATTGCAATTATTCCTCATCTATAGATATTTAATTCAGCAAAATTACTCTAGGAACTGAATTTCTTCTAAAGACTGACCACCCTTAGCATTGTTACCATACAAGTATTTTTAGACATCCATAACATTTCAACATTATTTTAAAAACAGCATTTTGTGTTTATTGTAGGACATCCCTTTAAGGGTAAACTTTGAGTACCCACCTCAAACTACACACCTATTCATTTGAACTTGATGCATTTACTGCAATAGTAGAAGAGAAAGTACCAAGAATTTATAAATTTCAGATTGCTTAGCCATGGAAAACATTATCTCTTTGCTGAAGTCTCTCTATACAATTCCATTTACCTTCAAACAGTAAACAATACCCAGTATAAAATTTACAAACATTCGTAAATTATTGTTTTCTTAAAGAAATCTCAACTACTACTCAACATTTTTCTTAAAAGAGCAATACAAAATCTTCAATACTTAAACATATACATTCTTCTTTCACATAGCAAACTGTCGTCATGCTTGAAAGAAAATAAAAAAACAAGGAGAGTGAAACAGATTAACTTCATAGCTCCAATACACTTATTTCAGACAAGACACTATAAATCATCTTGAAACAAAACAGGCAATTATAATGTGCACAAATGTTATGATATTATGCATCCCAACTGGTCCAGTGGTTTAAATTATTGAAACTGATGGTTGAACAAGGGCATACTGTTTCAACACACTCAGATTCCTTGAACAATTCTTCCTTCAGCTATCCAGTGCTCTGCAGATCTCTGACATCAATAAACACATAGACAAATGTTTCTTAGATAATTCAGGCCACATCTAAGGGGATTAAAATATATGTCCAAAATTTCTCTAGCAATATCTTTTGTAAAGGATCACATAGGTTTTTCTCCTTTCAATACAGGAAGAAGAATCTAAAATTAAAGTTAGTACATACATCTTCCTTCAAAGCATTTAGTGGGGACCAAGCTGCTCCTTTCTCCTCGTAACCACTACCCCATATTTCAATCCTCTTCACCTCAGTGTAAGGGAAACAGTAGTGAGAGCCACAAGACAGAATCATTTCAAAACACAATCAGCTTTTTGTAAACACTCTTTCCTGCAGAAAATCTGCAACTGTTAGTTGCAGGAAAAAGCAGCACGTAAGGTAAATCAATTAGTTTGCTAATTTCTCACCCTCATTCATTTAGCTCTACACTGTATTTGTCGTAATTGACTATAATTATGTTAATTACCAACTCCAGCATAATTACTATATTTATTGTCATTGAGCACACTATGTACCCAAAGCAAAGCTGGCATTTGTTGGGCATCAAAAAAATAAATAAATAAAACCACACAAGTGTCGGGAGGGGTTTCTCTGAAAACAGGCTAATATACCTTCAGCAAATGAAAGGGCAAAAGAGATTTCATGCAATGCTAGTTTGAAAGCATCAGTTCATTAAGGATATTAATTTTCTGATAACTACACATTTAAGCATGACACACTGGAGCAGTATCTACAGGATTTAGCAATTATTAATGCGTGACAGTTTCAAATGCTAAGTGAATCAATTAAACAGCAGCATTCACAATTTGAGAAGAGATAACTGCTTCATAACTGCCTAAGACTACAATTTTCACATGACAAAAAAGGGCCATTCAGGCTCCTTCAAAACCTGACAGGTCAAGAAAGAAGTTTGAAACAAAAGCACCTTATAACCATCATCTCTCCTCTTTACTTGTCAGATCAACTTTGCTAGTGTCTCCGCTGAAATGGCATCACCATGCCAGCTGCCACAAGGTGATTTTTCATGTCTTGTCAAAGAAATCTTTTATTCTATTTGCTCTGCATTAACATGTTACATTTATTGATCAAGCCCTTTCTGCAGCCACAGCAGGGCACTGTGCTCTTATGCCTAAGGGGGCTTTGATGTCCTGGTGACACTCTAGACCGAATAATGCACATACTAAATGGATTTAATGCAGAAATGTGTTTGTGCATGACAGCTACATTAATAACAGCCCCTCATACTGATAAATATGCAATTGCTACGATTAAGAGTTACCCAATTATGGTGAAAATATTTTTCTACCTTATAAATAAAGCCATCAAAAAGTTTTAACAATAGTGCATTTCCTTCAAATTTTAAAGTGCTATAAAGATGAGTCTAAAGGCTTTAAAAATATGTCATGCTTTGTTTTGAATTCTGGCTTTTATTTCCATCTCTCTTTTGTTGTTCATCTCCCTGTTCTGCATGTCTTATTGCTGCACAGATCAGGAAGGTGGTTAGGAAAAATAAAAAAAGCCTTTCTTTCACATACTCAACTTACAAAGAAGAACATGCCCTGTAAAAACTGAAGCCCATTTTCAGGCTGCCACTTGCATATTCCCCCAGGCAAAAAACAGGAGGCAGAAGAGAGAAAGAACAATACCTAGTCCACAGAGAAGATATTACAAAGCCTCAGCCTCACAAAAGTCATGGAGGAACATTCCAGACTAGGCTTGAAGTTCAAGGGACTGTTTTCATACATGCACCTTCTTCATCACACAGTGGAAATTATGCACAAGCACATACTGTGCAAATTATTCAAACTCCTAGCAGAAATAATCTGCACCCTAGAGAGAGGGAAGAGATATTTGTATCTCCGTGAGCTCAATTATTGGATTAATCCTTCCTCATTGGCCAAGATTAAAGATTCACTCTCCCTTTCACCTCAAAGCTTAGACCAAGAAGAAATCACCGTAAGAAAAAGGAAAATAACTCACATGTTTAAAACTACTGAGGACAAAATCACAAGATGGACTTCTCATGAACTGAAGTGTAGATGTAATTTATAAAAGCATGGCACTGTTTGTACAAAGCCACTGACATCTGTTATTCAAGCACTGGAGTGCATTTAGCCTTTAATGTGAAAGGATAAAAAATTGAGCAAAGTCATCTAGGACAAGTAAAAAAAAGCCCTGAACAAGTTGGGGTTTTTTTTTGTTTGGGGTTTTTTTTCTTCACACAAGATAGCATGCATCTGAACTAAAAATCTCTAGATTCGTTTAAATGCACACACAATGCATTTAAACTAAAATCTCTGTATTTCATCCAATTCTCTACTCTCTACCTCTACTACATCCTTCCTACTCGCTTACTGCTTTCTTTCCTTCACCAGTGATTATTACTTACCTTCTTCTTTTTTTAATGAAATCTTTAACTTTCCATGATAAACAATAGTTTTTCATTCTACCTTGAAATCCTTTACAAAGTTTCCAGGTAACACTAGCCTTCACACATCAGTGTCTCTCCTTCCCATACTCTATGCCTTCACAAAATGAGAACAGGGGAATGTTTTTCCACATATTATGAAAGGACTCTGTTACTAGGGAAGGCTATCAAATACAGTTGCCATGAGAGGCTTGGGAGCAGATTTCCAAAGCAAAACATCTCTGCTCCTGAAACATGCCTTATTGAAAATACACAGTGTAAACAGTTCATTTCTAAAACAGCTGAAAATCACTATGAAATCAAAAGAGCTACGACAATTCAGGCCATATCACACCAATAAAGCTGCAGAATCACAGCATAATTTAGGTTGGAAGGAGCATCTAGAGATCATTTAGTCCAATTCCCTGCTCAGAAAAGGGGGATTTCAGAAGTTAGGTTTTGTCCAGTCACATTTTAAATATCACCCAGGGTGGAGATTCCACAGCCTCTCTAGGCACCTCTTCCACTCAACCTTCCCTGAGGTGGCTGGAAATCCCCTTGCTGCAGCTGTGACAACTGCTTCTTGTTCTTTTGCTGGTCATCTGACAAGAGTTTGGCTCCATCTTCTTCATACCCCATCCTTGGCCCCAAAAGGAAACAGAGGATATTAGAAAGTATACAAACAAAATCAATGTAATGGAAAAGGCATGAGAAGAGTAAGTCAGAAGTGGACTACAGTTGTCTGGGATTGAAGGATTTCCACCAGCCAAAGACATGTACAGGAGGCAATCCAGTGGCACCACATCCTGCCAATTACACCAGCATCTTTTAAGGACACACACATTTTTCCCTTTGCCTCACACACAACAAATTGCTGTTACTCCTCCTCTTTCCCAAAATACACATTTAAGTTCCCTTGTACCTTTCACCTCTTTCTTTCCTTTCCCTTCCAGGGAAAAGGGGAGATGTGTAACCACTGCAACAGGCAGCAGTCACTTCGACCACCAGCAGAAAGAGCTGGATCCATGTACTGCTCAGGGTAATCCAGGAGAGACACTAGCTCTTGGAAAAAGGCAAACAAGAAAGACACAAAAGCAGCTGTTTGTGATTATGGATCAAGTGCCGTTATTAAATATACCACATCTGATGCAAAGATAATTAAGCATCTACATACCCCCTACATTTTATTTAAGAATGAGGAAGGAGTTCTATCCTGGGAAAGAACTCTGAAGTCAGGAAAAAAATGGTGAAAAATGTACACTTTCCTCTGTATTAAGCTGCCAGCTCAAAAGAACTATTGACAACTCTCCCCTCCTCTGTTATATGGAAACATCCCAAGCAAAAAGAAAATAACCAGGGAAATCTGAGTAACAAAACCATCACACATGAGAACATTTGGTTTTCTTTTTTCCTTTCAAAAAAATCCCACAAACTCTCATCCAATGATAAATCAAATTATAATGAAACCTAGCATCTTTACTGCAAATAACTACAGTGCTAGCAAAACACACTATTCTCTTCATCTTTTCCTATATTTTCATCACCGTTGGTCTTCTTCATTCAACTCACACCTTTACCAAGGAGACTATACTAAAAAACCAAACTCCTTTTAATGAGGATTTAATTAAATGAACATTAATTGTAGGCATTGTTGCCTCACTGAAAACAACATATTAAACTTTTCAAATTAAGCATTTACTGATGGAAATCATAAAACTCATCCCTATACTAAAACACTGTTAGATTTTTAAGCAATGATACCTGTTTAAAGAAGATGTCACTGCTTACACTTGCTTCAACAGCTGCCCAAGACATTATTCTATATTCACATTCATTTAAGGTTATGACATTGATTCTGTATCTTATCTCTCTCAATAATATGCAGGTACAGGGCTTACATATGAGTGCAGACCACTGTGAACAGCTAGTGTACCATAAATTCTTCACTCTTAGTTTCTATATGCTTAGTAAATCTAAGCACTACTCAAATGAGGAACCCTTACTGCTCTCATCCCATTTACTGTTAGCTTCCCAAAGGGAAAAAAAAAAATCCACTTCTCCTTTTTCCCAAATCTGATTTCTTGTCTTAAAATACTTTTACAGATTTACAACTACAACTTCTCCTACATCAATAAGCTGATTGTTCTTCCCTAAACCTCAATAAAACCAAATTATATCCCTTCTGAAAAACAGGCTAAGTGTTTTGAGTAGAGAAGAAAAGAAGGAAAGAAAACACAGATTTCAGAAATGCATCACCAATTGTGCTCTCCATGAAAATATGATCAGAGTTTTAAAGTGGTACTTTACATCCAAATTTAATGTTATTATTTTAATTTATGAAATGAAACAAATTCAGAGAATTGTTTTTCAAATCACGCATTAACTAAAAGAGACAAACACTTTTTTTTCCCAGAAATGTAAAGAAGGAGCAGTCTTGTCAACATGTTAAATCTTAATACACATACAGACCTTCTTGACAAAAACAAAAAAAAATTACTATTTGATCCCCTCCCCCAGCAAAACTCTTTTCTGGCTACAATATCCAATGGTAGAGAATCATAGTATAAGACAACAATCCACAGATTTAGTGTCTCCTTTGCTCGGCCACCTCTTACATGTATGATTCAGTCTTTCAGAGTTGACAGAGGCTCAGAAGAACATTTGTGAGTGTTAAGTAAGTTAAAATCAACGGTTGTTTCTTCTAGGAAAACAAGGCATCAGCACACTACTTTTTGTACTATTCACAATCATACTGTGAGCTTACCCCCAAGAAAACAAAAGGAAAATGAGTTGAGTCCAACCCTCCCCTCACAAACCTATTTTTTTATTAAACAGACAATTGCATTCAAATACTTTCTCCATACTTACCCACATTTTTCAACCTGAAATATATTCTGCTGAACCTCAGCAGGCTCTCTTATAAGGATTAAATGAAATGGGATGCTGTAGTAGCTCACAGCAATACTGCAGAATCCTAAACCAATTCATATATTAAAATACTTAGAAGGAATTAAAAATTCTAACTGCACTTAGCTTTAGCACTTAACTACACAGATGCACAAAAATAAAATTATAGAATAAAACACATCATCTGGGAAAAGAGCATTATAAAGTATTTATAGTAATAACCAGAAATCTATAAATAAAATTTTTAGAAAGGGAGAGAAGCACATACTTACTTGTATTTTGGTTAAGGAAAACTCACTTTTGATCCTATTCTTCACTTCTTCAGGTAACAACGCTTATTTTCCAATTTAAGTAGAGAACAAAGCATAAGTTTATCAATGGGCATCATTTGTTAACACATATTAGCTTGCCAGACTCACCTGGTTATTTGTGCTTCAAGTGTGGGAGAAAAGGAGATAAACATTACTTATAAAATAGTGTTGTCCACTTGACAACAATTAAATGTACCTGACAAACATTTTCCTACTTTGAAAAAAAAAAACAGTGTATTTTAGGAGTTGGAATTCCACATTGCACTTAAAAATCTATATACTGCCACATACCTTAACAAGTTGAAGCTAAGATCTAGCCTTTTTGCCATGTGTCCATATTTTCTTCCTAGGAATTCTGGAATTTCTTCACAGTCCTGACTAATGTAGGACACCTGAGAAATAGAAGCAACAAGGAAACATTTCATGAGTAGATTTAGTTCCCTGTCCAGATTCTGTCTCATTGATAAAATGATAACGTGCAATACAATGACTTGGCATTACAGCTTTAAACTACCTAAGTTTTACAGCTATAAAATCTATCACACAAACTCATTTTCCTATTGATACCACCAACTTAATATTTATTACATCTATAGTCTCTATGTACATTTTGTCTCCTTGCAGGTAAAATACTTTGACTAAATATACCACATTTCTTCTATTTCACTATTAATACTTGGATCTAATGTTACTTCACATTACCATTCTGACATGCTCCAGAAGAAATTTGTTTGAAGGATCAGAAGCCATCCAAAGGATCTTCCAGTTTGGCCCTTCATATACAACAAACAAAAGTTGTTTTCTAAATTTAGGTGCAGAAAAACCTCAGCAGTGTATGGTCAATCCATCCTAACCATTCCCTGAGAAGATTATTACTCCCAGTAACACACTAGAGATAGAGCAAGAGGGCTGCCCATGACCATCAAAATGAGGCATGCAGCTTCTTCTCAGACAGCCACGAAAAAGATTTCTGGCTTCTCATTACCCCTCATGTACGTGTACTCCTTTTCATACCAGCCCATCTAACTCATCTTTAGCAAACACAGGAAGAATTAGTGGCAGCACAAAAACCAGTCTACTCAGATTCTGTTTGTTTTTATTTGTTTTTAGTCAGGATTGAGTTGATAATATTTCCAGAAGAACACAAAGTAAAGCAGCTGCATTTTTTCTCTTATTTCTGCTGTACTGTTTTACAAGTCATTGGTTTGATTTATTCAAAGAAATCTCACAAAGCTTTGCAAAACTATTGTCAAGAATTCTATACATCTATATTGGCTCATCCCTTCTGTGCTCAAAATACAGATATTTCAGATTTTGTGCAGCAGAAATATTAAGTTTTCCTTAATGACCAACTAGCAAGTTAAGAACCATGTTAGACCACTATCTATACAACACTGTTATTATCCACTTGTTTAATTATAAAGTCAATTTCAATACCAATCCCACTAGTCTAAAATATGCTGGATGAAAAATATGCAAAAAATCCATCAAAATTGTTTTGATAGTATTCCACCTTCTGTTAAAACAGAGACTCCTCTGCAGAGCAGACTGACAGTATGTACTTCTGCAAGTCATCCTGATCTCCTACGCTCTAAAAATGATTGCATCTGATAATACTATATGGCATTCCATTTAATTCATTTTGTTCAATAACTTCAACAGATAAAGCTGACAACAGTGAAATAATTTTATGAGCAGAAAACAGGTAGCTTGAAGCTCAGTTTAACAACTTCTTCCCCTTGCTAAATCAGACCTGCTCTTGCAGTATGTTCTGTTACCAGATATACACACAACTTGAGCAAATAGAAGAATAAAAGGCAAAGGAACTGTTTTGGTCGTTGGCATCCTAATGGTTTGGATATAACAGAAAATGTTTTGCAGAATTTATTGAATTAAATATGTAAAGCTTTTCCTCCAGTTTACGTCTAACATAACCACAATGTGTTTTACAGCATACACAAAGGTATACACAAAAGAACCATGTCATTCTTCACTGAATGGTAGGTTTCTTTCAATTAATGCTTGCAAACTCTTTGAAAGGCCTCACATTAACAGCTTAATACTTTGGATTAAGCATTTGGTTCAATGTAACATGTTGAAACAGAAATGACTAAATATGATGCCTATTAACACTGGGAGGACAAGACTGTCTTGAGGAGCTACAACAAACACAGCAAGAGCACAGACCGTCACTTGGCCTTTCACCCAGGGAGCAATGGCTGAGAAGGAGCAGGAGACTCTTGCCTGCAGTGTGTGTACAGTGCTTCAGAAACTTACCTGGACATCAAAGCCCTAGCCACAAGAATAGAAATTGAAGAAAAATATTGATACAAATGTAATTTAGAGCACACAGGAGACAAAGTACGTAAAATGTTTCAAAGGTTCAGCCTTTGAACAGTTATAATATTCAAATATATTTACACAACTAGTGCAAACAGATTATTCACAGGCATATTTGCAGATGACATATTGTTATCATGGCCTTTCAATGCTGAGACCTTGTAAAGGCATTTTACTTCCACAGAATCCACTTCAGCACACTTACAATACAATGCTAATATAAAACAAGAAGTCAGTAGACAGAAGAAAGAAGAACATTTCTTCATTTTATTTGCTTCAGTTCAAAATAATTTACTCAGGAAACAATAAAATGTACATAATTCAGTATTCTTCCTTTTGCTTCCATTTCAAACACCCCCAAAATGACTATGAGCTTCCAAGTACATATCCAGTGATATCACCACTGAGAGATGAGAGCAAACATACTTTTCCCAATACTCCAGCTCTTGGGCTGCAAGACACATCAGTAACAGTAGATTCCATAGATTTTCCTACACCAGTCATAGACAGGATTAAAAACTGGATGTAGAGGTTTCCATGGCCTAATTCTCCAACTCAGATATACTGAAGGTTGGTCAGTCAGTTATTACTGGTGGCCCATTCAATACCCCACCAAAATGTTCAGAGTTTCCCACAAAGGCCAGCATCAGATAGGCTATAGAGGCCTGATATATTCTTGCAGACCCTTCAACACACTGTATGCAATTAATGAAAAATATATGTTGCTACAAAATATTTAAAACATAAGTTAACTATCAATAGCAGTTGCACCTCTCTTCTGCTTTAGTTTCAGAAGGTATCACCATTTAGTCTTTGTGATCATTCTACAATGACAGTGTCATCTTAATAACCCATAGTGTAACGTCTTTATTAAGGAATGTCACCAAAAAGGTCACGTATGAACTCTCAATACTGTATTTTCTCTCCCATTGAAGGGAATTATATCTGGAGAATATTTCCAGTCAGCTGAGCATTACATTTTACTCCGTGCTGATAGAAGATTGTATGCTGGGCGCATAGCCAAATTAAGGGACTCAAGGCATGCTCAAGGGAAGAAGGTAGCGTGTCACTCAGTGCCAGGGTGCACCACAGAGACCACAGGAACTGTTTCCTGCAGCAGCTTCAAAATTAGCCAATTAATTGCCTTCATATCACACGTATATTCACATGAATTCCACATAGAAATAGTGACCAGATTAAAGAAGCGATTAGATGGGGACCACCCTGGTTTAATGGCAAACCATTTTCAAAAATAAGACAAGCTTCCTTCTCTTTAGGAGGGAAAAAAATGTTCTGACTGTAACCACAGGTTCATCACTAATGTCATCAAGTTTCAGAAAAAAATTTTTTCAGCAGCTATACAAGGCGCTGAGCAAAAGTCAGCAGGATGTGTTGTATTTCCCAACTTCTCTTTAACCACCCCGAAACACACACAGGCGGTTTCAGGAGGAACAACACTTAGCAGATTTCACTCCTCCTTCAGCCCATTCCGGCGGCCCCCCCAGCCGGACCGAGCAAGCGCCGTGCCGAGCCGCAGCACATCCCGCTGGGAGCGCGCTGCGCGGGAGCCCCGGCGGCGCGCCCGCCGCACGGGAGCGGCACCGGGCAGCGGCGCCGGGCAGCGGCGCCGGGCAGCGGCACCGGGCAGCGGCGCCGGGCAGCGGCACCGGGCAGCGGCGCCGGGCAGCGGCACCGGGCAGCGGCACCGGGCAGCGGCGCCGGGCAGCGGCACCGGGCAGCGGCACCGGGCAGCGGCGCCGGGCAGCGGCACCGGGCAGCGGCGCCGGGCAGCGGCACCGGGCAGCGGCACCGGGCAGCGGCGCCGGGCAGCGGCACCGGGCAGCGGCGCCGGGCAGCGGCACCGGGCAGCGGCACCGGGCAGCGCAGCCCTGCCCCGGCCCCGCGCTCCGCTACCCGCCGGCTTTGGGAGCGCACCCCCGAGCCGCGGGACTCGGAGCGCAGCCCCGGACCGCTCCTCAGCCCTTTCCCTTCGGCGGCCTCGGGACAGCGCTGCGGTGACAGAGGCGATACCCGCGCGGCGTCCCGTGGCGCGGTGCGGCTGGAAACTAAACCCGGCCCCGTGCGCGTCCGCCGGCCGCCCCGACCCGGAGCGGCACCGGCAGAGAGGCGGCCGCCGGCGCGGAGCTGGAGCAGCCGCTCCCCGTGCCGGGGGCGGGGACGCGCCGGCCGGGGCGAGCTGGCGCGCAGGTGGGGCCGCGGACACCTACCTGTGCTCCGCTCACCACGGCCCCTGCCATGCTGCGGGCGCCCGCGCCGAGGTTCCGCGGGCCGGGCCGCTGCCGGGCAGATCAGCTGACGCGGGCGGAAGCGCGGCCGGGCCGGGGGCGCGGCAGCGCGGAGCTCCCGCCGCCTGCTGCGGCCGGGCCGAGGGCGCAGCCACGGCCCCGGGCGGCCCCGCGGGCGGCTGACAGCGGGAGGCTGCCGCGGCCCGCGTGACCAGGGCACTGTCATCCTTGTCCGGCGGCCGCCCCGCTGCCACATCCTGCCTGGAACGCGAGCCCGAAGCGGCACACAGCGACTGCCGCGCCTGACATAACCACCTCGGTTGGGAAAGGCCTTTTAGACCATCCAGTGCAACCTAGGACCGAGCACCACCACGCCAACTAGACCATGGCATGAAGTGTTTCCGTGCTTCCACGTTCAGTGTTTCCTTAACACCCCTCGGGACAGTGACTCCACCACTTCCTTGGGCAGTTCATTCTTACGTTTAATCCCTTTCTGCTAAGAAATTCCTCCTAATGTCCAACCTAAATCTCCCCTGGCCCAGATTGAAGTGCGTTTGTCGGCAGCTACCTGAGAGAAGAGGCCGACCTCCACCTTTCTAAACCCTCCTTGGAGCTGCCCCCATCCTTACTCCAAGCCTTCTCCAGGCTAAACAACCCCGGCTCCCTCAGCTCTCCAGACCTCCCCAGCTTCCCTGCCCTTCCCAGCGCCGGGGCTGCACCCCGTGCTGGGCTCTAACGGTGCCGGAATAGCCATAGCAGGAAGAGATGGAAATAGCCGATCTGTGACACTGACAGAGGGATCCCGTCTTAGATTTCAGTTCCCATAAGGCACTAGATTACTTTGAACATTATCTGTACTGACTTTCCAACTAGTAAGCAGCTCATTAATTTGTGGCATAAAGCATAATTTGCCTTTGAAGAGATGTATGTCACTCCTAAAGCAACTCCTGCAGGAAAAAAAAAATGCTATCTTCAGGAAAGGTCCATATTCTTATAGCAATTTTTTGTCTCTAGAATATAGGACAATTGGACAATTTGTGTGGAAACCAGAAATACCTTTGGAATTATCAGAAAACCCTGTCAAATTAGTCTTTCCAGGACACAAGAATTTACTAATTAAAATAATGGCATGATGGTAGGTTATCACTGTTCAGGCAAACTAGAGGAGCTAGTTTTCTATTAGAATTTTATATTACACTTTTAGAGGTTTCCCAAGCCTGGATCCTAAATCCTATTAGTCATCTACCTACCTCTTCAGCTGCCTAAGCACCTTTAAAAATCTGGCTCATTTTTCCCCTTTATTGCTAATATAGCATAACTCACTCTTGCTGAAAGCGGAGGCACATGCTGTGAAGGGAAATAAGTTTCAGGAGGATATGTATTCTTCACTGCAAACCACTTCCTTGAGTTTATTCAGCAACACAGCAGAAACCAATACTGTACTTGCTGCTCTATCTCCTGGTATCAACAGAATAAATTCTTGGTACAGCTGTGGCACTGCACCTTCTCTACAGCCATCCCTCCTTCTTCAGTGACTGCTGGACAGGAAACACAGAGCAAAGAGCTGAGGAAAAAAAAATGTTCTTCCTCCCTGTTGTTTTAATGTATTGTGTTAGAAATGTCAGTGGGCCAACATGCATAAAAAATCAATAGATGGCCAATGAATAACTCTGTTGCTTTGCATGATCTAATTTTCCTTATATCATGTAAGACAAAAGAATCAAACCCTTCAGCCACAGCAAATAAGCTGATCCTACACTGATGAATAAAAGCTCTGTTTCTCTAAGTAAGAGTTTTCCATCCAGGCATACTTGCTGGTTCAGATCATCACTCAGCATGCTTCAAACCATCAGGGCCTTTATTTATCTATTAGATTATATAGTAAATAACATATGCCAAGAAAAACAAGTACTATGTGAACTGTAGTTTTAAACAAAGCAATACATTCTCCTCTTTCTGTATCTAGTTTTTATCTCTCTTTTAGCTACAAGCATGTGGTTCCCACCAGAATGAACACATACAGCTCAAGGCTCAAGCGGCCCACTGCTACAGTATTTGCCTTAGTGGAGTAAATTCAATTCAGTACTACACTCATGTAAAATTGGAATAACTATATTGAAAACAATTTAGTAGATCATTATCTACATTATTATGATTAATTTTAGTGGAGTGTTGTCTGTCATTTTAGAGATACCTATGAAGAAAAAAAAATCGCAGCCTAAATAGTTTACAAAATAGCCCACACAACTAATAGCAAGTTTAGGGGGGTTTTCCAGCTTCTTACACTGCCAGTTGCATTAACCTGCCATTGATCCTCCTACTTACTAGGCAAGACCTTGTCTAGAGGGAAAAGTTGCAAGTGCATCTCCCTAAACCGGGTGACTTAAATTGACTTTATCATCTCTTCAATCAGTCAAGCTGAATTTTCTAAATTACAAAAACAACTTAAAGAGGTGGCAAACTGTTTTAAGTGCACCAGGCTTATAGTCATTCTTTTGAAACCAGTTCAATGTTTTCTTGTACAGACATGGTCTAGATTGTTATCTGCCATGGATAAATAATAGATCCAAATCCCATGGTGTGTAAGAAAAAGGGAGTGCTACCGACCACAGTGACAAAATGGGACTATTATACTGTAAAGGAAGGGAAAAACAAAACTCCCTGGAACAGAGGAAAGGAGAAGAGAGATTATTGTCTTATTCTGGTTGTTCCCTAGACTTTGAAAACTTACATCTCAAAAATCCTAATTCAGCTCCCAGTTTCCTACAGGATTATTGGTGAACTTCTCAAACTTTGTAATTTTAGAGTCTGCTTTATTCCCTTAGTTCTTAAGTACCCATCACTTGCACATAATTTTCCAAAGCAATGAAAACTCAGCTGTCTGCCCCTGAAGGACTATTTTGTAACATCTAATCTTCAATTGTAACAAAGTTATACCACAGTCTCAGATTTCAGGCACATGAGTCAATGTGCTCGTTGGTTTGTGCCCCACGTTATAAAGCTAAAATCCATCACAGTGCAATGTAAATACCAAAGGACTTATCCAGCTTTTGAGCCAGCTGATCATCAGTGGCACAGATCCTAGATGAACATGAGACAGCCTCTGGGTTTAGGCTGTTTTCCACCTTACCATATGTATTTGTATTTCTGAGCATCTCAAAACCTTCTTGGCCCCACACAACCTGCATCATCTGAAGGCTTTATTTAGCTTTGATAGCACTGCCTATATGCGTAAAGCTTCAAAGGACTAGTTTGTATTTAGAGAATATATTTTTCAGGGGTTTCTCAGAAGCTGAAAGTTTTGTGAGGATTCTTTGTAGAGGCTAAAATAGCTTACCTGACAGTTTGCCATAGCTGATCTTTGAAATGTCTTTTTTTACATTTATATGGAAAAAAAAAATATTAAAATCACTTGTTTATTTAAATAATCACTTTCACTGCAGTTAGGTGGCACTTCTGTATGGACTATTCAATAAGATTTCCTTAGCTTTTTAACAGAGAATTGCCAAAACTGCTTGATATGTGAGTTACATACAGAAAAAATCAACATGGACTTTTAAAAAAATAGAGGTTTAAGTTACACTAATATGCTCAGTACATCTTTTATACACATACATACATATATATGCTGACCTGTTCTTTGAATAAAGAGTATTTTAAGTTCAAAATAATACCTGGAAACCACCTCCAAACAAATGGGAAGAAATATGTTGGAACCATTATAGGTACCCATCAGATCTGCTTCTTATAAATGAGTTCTTCATATAATAAAAGAGCTTAGTGCCATTTTAGGAGTCAATTGCTTAAAATGTATACTTAGTTACAAACAGGAAATATCATTGATCAACTGATTAAATAATTTGCTAACACAAACCAGTAAATATGGCATAGCACCAAGCACCAAATTAATTATGTCATTTCATATAAAGCCTTTGTATACAAGCATTTCCCCATCTTAAATGAGCACTGAACATTTACAAATGTTCAAATAATAGCAATCCTAACTTTTTCATTAACTGAAAGTTATAAAAATATTTGAGTTAATCAAAAAGATCTGTTTTCCAGCTTGCAGCACACTATGCATGTATGCCTGCATGTACACAAATAAAATTATCCTATATTTCAAAGTCAAATAAACTATTGTCTACTTTAAAAAAAAAAAAAGCATATATATATAATTTCTCCTGACAAAATAGTGTGTTTGAACAGTTTTCTGAAGCAAATAATTTCAAACAAAAAATCTCAACCAAGTAACAGAATTGTTCCAACTTGACCTTCAGAAAATTTGGCTCACAGTTTATCCATAGAACTTATTTTCTTGATGCTAACAATTCAAATATTGTCTCAAAATATTTGTTAGTAAGTATCCAGAGCAATACGATGTGAATACAAACTGAATCAATTTAGCTGAGAAAGATTGTCTGTAGTACAGAAATTTTACTCTGTTTTGCCAGAGGAACATTTTATTCATATGTAGCTTCCCTTACACCTGTTTTTATTCACAAAGAGTTAAATAGGGTGTTTAATGTCCAAACTAATAACTTCAGATGTCTCCCAAGAAACAGCATCACTAGCACTCCCTGCTATGCAACAAGCAGAAAAAAAAGCCCTGACAGAAAGAAGGTAAAGTACAATAAAGTGTGTACTTTAGTCCTACAGAAAGAAATACAGTAATGATTATGTCATTTGCCATTCCTAAGTTGAACGGCTGCAAATTAGGATTCTTCTTTCCTATCTCCAAACTAGTTCTCATACTGTCATTTATAAGAATACTTAACAGCCAAATATAAACAGGTTAAAGGGATCTGAAAAGCAAGTTATTCATACGTATTCAATACACTGGTACACCTTTTTTTTTGAACATTATTAGTATGACAGTGTGATATAGTGCTATAAAACTTAAGAACATCTGAGTGACATTAAAGTGTTAGGGCTTTTTCTGAAGTATGCCCATGCTGGAGTGTTTGAAACTCTGCAGGATAAATCAGTCCAAAAAAGCAGTCAATGAAAATTGGTTATCTCATGCTACTGTAGGCTCATGTAACTACTCTGGGCTTGCTTTCCTACTGTTAACTAATGGCCATGATTTACATTTTTCCATTCTTGTGGAGACTCATATGAGAAAGATAGGGGGATTAATATTTCTACATTCATCGAGAGTTTTTGAGTTTTACCCTTTCTCGCAACACAAAAGCAGAGTGTCCAATCTGATGTATTTCCTACTTCTTGCATTTTGACTCCTTCATTCCTCCAGTGTCCCCAAGAAAAACAGAATTATGTCTAAAACCATCTCTGGGATATATTCGGTTATTATTTTCCTATTATATGGCAGAAGTGTGATATGAGTGAAGCTACATGGACATTGTGAATTAATGCAGCCCATAAGCTCACTCACTGTTTTATTACAAAGGCACCCTGAAGTTCAACATCTTCTGATGTTTTTGAAAAGCTTCATTTTGTAACATTGTTAGCATTCTTTTAAGGTAAGTTTATGTATATACTTCAAAATGCATTATTCTATAAGCTGAGTTTTCAAAAAACAGAACAACATAAAAGCTTTGATGGCAGGGAAAAAAAACCCTTTCATAAAATTTGTGCTTAGTAATCTCATCTCGCTTCCAATAAAAGTAATGATAGTTTTGTTGACCATGGTATGACCCAAATACAATTAAAAATCCCTAATGTTACACTATATAGCACACTATAGCTATTAGGCTAAAATGATGTTTAACAAGTTACATCCTCAACAACTAAGACATAGCAACAATTAATTGTGCAATTTATTTCTGCCTTCTCATAAGATATGATGTGGTACAGAGTTATCTTTTAGTGGATTTTGGAGTTTGGTTGGTTGTGTTTTAGAATATACATAATTCTGTTTCCTTTAGACTATAGATTGGACAGCGATAAGTAAATTACCTTAACCAGGTAAAATATCACTAAGTTCCTCAATGCTCTGTATTACCAGAACCTCTAGCATTTTTAATGCATTAATTCACATTAATTCACGCTATGCCAGGAAAATAGAAAAATTTTATTATTATCCTACAAAAAAAAAAAAAAAAAAGGAACTGCAGCATAGACTGGATATTTTATTAGTATAAAAACTTATATTTATTATTTGTAGTCATCTGGGGAACTGAAGCTGCACTTCCCAAGACCTAGGTCTGATACCCTAACTGTACACAGTATTCTGTCTTGTTTTGTCTTGCTTGGTGTAGGTATTACATGACAAAAATTATTATGTCAAATAAAAAGATGGGCAAGAAACATAAATTATTTACTCCAAGCAGACGATACTTGCAGCAAGAGTTACTCCAAGCCTAATGGTGATAATGATTCTCTGTTTGTCCCATCTACAGTACAGCACACAGAAAAAAGATGCTGACATGGGGCATCCACAAGCTTTGTAGATTATTTCAAGATTTGGACATGTAGTCAAAACTGAATGTATAGCACAAACCAAAGATGTGAAAATGTATTTTTCAGTCCCTTATAATTTATGCACTCTATTTTTTTTTTTCATAAATCCATCAAAAGGATGCCAAACTTCTCCTTCTGCCAAGTTTCAAAGTACTGTTGCTAATCATGGAGGCCCAAAACACTTAATAATAAGATCATAAGATTTTTTTTTTTTAATTTGAAAGAATTCAGTAAGCTTGGTATAGAAGCTTTTGCTACCACTTCTTCTATAATTATATGTTGCACAAATACACAGAGATTATTTTTTTCTAAGCCTAAGACGACTGACTCACAACATATTTGAAGTGCTATACTTCCTACAATCCTTTATGTATAGGTGAATTTCAGGTTGGCTGGCTGCACAATCGTGGGAAAGTAAATTGCAGTACTGAAGCAACTGTACATCTCTGGGCATTGATGCTTGCTCATAAGAATGCAACAATCAGAACTCAGGGGAAAAGGGTACTAAAGCTAGGATAAAGTCTAATTTGAGGTCATACAACATTGCAGTTCTATTCTAAATAACAGATTTGCAGTTCACAGAGGTATTTTCTTGTTACAGATCTCTGTCACAATGTCTGGGGCAGCAACTGTCTGTCACACTGTGCTGGTTTCAAAGACAAAACAAAATTATTGCAGGAAGTGCTTGAATACAAAGGTCAAAAACAGAGGAAGTGGGTGCAGAGGCCAGAGCAGCTTTCGTTGAGCTGCTCTCTCTTGTTCCAGCTGTCTTGGCAGCTCACTGTAGAACTAAATTACCAGACTAGGGAAGGGGAGGAGGAGGGGATTTTTGTTTGTTTGTTTGTTTTGTAGGGGTTTTGTTTAGTTTTGATGTTTCTCAAGAAGAACTATATTCATGTGATTAATCCAAGAAGACACATTCTGCATCTTGTTTTGCAAACACTGTATAATAAGAGACCTATCTATAAATAGGCATATACTACTGAAAATACACATTGGATGGGGCCCTATGCCCCTAAGAGCCTATGCTATGTGTCTTTACCCCAACAGAAAACTGTATCATCAGGAAGGAGATCAAGCCAAGGTGTGGGAACACCTGACATTAACAGGTTCTACCCTGCTTCTCACGGCCTCATTCTTTAATCTTCCATCTTTGAGCAGGTTATACCAGCAAAGGGGAGAACCACAGCCTTCCACAGAGATAACAGATAGATTATACTCTGCTGAGAAAGATAGTAAGCAGGAATAGAGTCCAATTAATAGTCAACCTCCTGAACTTGAATATGGAATAACTTCTGTATTTTAAGTAGCAAATATTTTTGTTCCCTATTGTTCAGTTCCAAAGCAGTTGCTAGTTTTTGTTATACCTTTTAAGTACTAAAGATTCCCACAGAAACGTATGGAAGTTGCTAACAATTTGGATGGTTAAGAAAGAACACAGCCCAAACAAAAGCCACCATCCGCTGCAGATTGTTAAACAGCAACTTTTCCCATTATTCACTTATTACTTTCATCCACCCATCCTTCTGGGTGAGGAGGGATAAATATAGCACAGCCAGCATTAATTTTGCATATGGAGACATCACTAGGAAAAGAACATGCACACACATGATGCAAGAAGGAAGAGCTGAAAGCTGAAAGTTCCATAGGTCTCCACAAGAAATATATTGTCTATTAAAATAGAGAGATATACATAAACATGAAAACTACAAGAAACAGGTTTTACACTTCTTGCAAATGTGAGAGAATACATGGGAAAGCTAGGTGGTTTAGTTTAATTTCACTCTCCTGAATGGTGACTTTAGTGTTTTGTTCCTTTCTTCTACTCTCCTTGCATAAAAAAAGTACACTAACTGAGAAATCATTCCAATTCAATAACATGCATAATCACCTTTCCTACATAAGACAAAGCAGAAAGAGTGACTAATTGTAGATTGTAGATCTATAGTACCTGCTGGTCCTATGAGACATTTCTGTTCTAGGTTCTCCAGGTTCTCCTGCATCTATCACAATTTAGTCATACAATTTTAAGTTCTTCAAAAACAAAAAAATCATGAGTAAGCAAGTGCAAGAACAAAGGAGCCCAGTGCAGGGCAAGGTATTTTCTGCCAAAACTGTTCTTTAACAAGAAAATGGCATAACTGTGAACAGAAAATGCAGGAAAAAAAATTCAACTTGTGAGTCAAGCAGTCCTGTCATATAGGAATTAGATCCATTAAAACTTTGACAATAGTTTTTCCATTCCATCTTTACAAAAACCTGTTTCTAGATCCTTCTCACTATCCAAGTGGAAAAATAAAAATAAAGAAGCCGAGCCAAAGTCATGCATTATTCATTGCAAACAGTGGTCCTCCCTAAGTTGTATGTTATGTTTTAGTCTCCATATCATCTGTACAAATAACAAAAAAAAAATGTTGAGCATATCTGTTTTATAGTAACATTTAAAATTGTTCTGTTAAAGCAGAAAAGCTAACACCAAACCCTTCACCAACTAAACAGGCAAGTAAGCAAAAAGAAGACTTGACAAGTTCACTGACTTTAGAGATTCTATTTTAAGCTTAATGACCATTTATATATAATGAATATATATATATTTCATCATACTGGCCCATAAACTGACATATTGAAAATAATATTTTCAAATTGTTATCTACAAGGAAATTTATTACCATTCATATTCTCCTTCTAGTGAATGGAAATGCATGTTAATTCTCTTCTACATTTACCACTTCAAATTGTATTCACTGTACAGTATATTAATTTGTCTTTCAGTGGAAAGATAAGTAAATGTGTTTGTAAAAATTGTTCATAATGATCAGTTCCTGCTGCTATTTATACTGCTTATGTTAAAATATAAAGAAAGTCCTACCTAGCATTTCTAAAATGTCATTCACCTATAAATTTCATTACATTTTACATACATTAATCAATTAAGCCCTACTATACCCATCTCAATTAAGCATTAATATCCCAATTTTACAGTTAGTTACACTGGGGATGGCTTGAAAGGTTGGCTGTCTTGCTAATACGACTCAGGAGTGGGGATAAAACCCACGAATTATAATCATTTCTCCATGTGTAATTAAAAATTATTTCCCCTCTTGTAGAATGGAAAGTATAAAAATAAAATTCAGAATCAATTACAAAACTTTGGGCTCTAACAGGACTTCTATCTTTTCTTGTGAAACAAACCATTGCTTTACAAATTCTTGTACAGAGGTAAATATGCATGATCAAGAGATTTCTACAGAAATTCCACAAGATGTGGTCCTCAGATCAAAGCAAAAACAGTGGCCCAGAAGTGCAGCCCATACTAAACTCTCCCCACTCCCCAAGCCAGGCTAAGCATCTCACACTGAACAGAACATCCACTTTGTACAAGTTGGAGAGTTTTTTTTCAACTGACTCCCTTAAAGTAAGTCTAGGCTACTTTATGCTTGTTTTAACAACAAAAATTGATGAATCCAATTAACATAACCATATAGTTTCACATAATATTAATTCTGTCAAAATTGCCAGTTTAATGTCACTAGAAGATAATTTTATTTCAATGTCATGATGTGCAAAATAAAGTCCCTCCTGTTTACCCTGTTGCTGAGGTACTATAATTATCACTGATTACAAAATGGCAAACCAGTGTGTTTGCAAGTGTACAGTCTAAATGTAGCCCTCATTTAGCAAGCATAACTGCATAACTTTTCTGTATACTTTTAGTACTAATATCTAGTACTCACAATTTACTAGTTTAAAAGTGCTTTCTTATTAATAGCTTAACTTATAATCCTTTATTGCTTCCAGTCCTCTAACTTGATATGGAAACAAGTACAGGTTTCTCATTTTTTATCAGACTTCTGTATGTTCTGTGTGGGTGAAAAAAAAATAGGCCACTTTGCTATATTGTTCTGCTACCATACTTCTCAAAGGGGTCAGTGACAGATCATGACCTCTTGGCATTCTGTCTTGGAGATTTTGCACCAAATGAAGCAGGGATGATATAGGGGTGATATAATTTAATCTTCATTAACACTTCAAGACTATCATTACATCCATGAACTAAACAACAGAACCCAGAGTGTAGAGGCAACCTCTATTCTCGCACTTCATTTTTTTCCATGTCCAACATGGCATTTTATTAAGAGTCACTAAGATTGCCATTGACATCCTGAGCCAAATACTGAAGAGTCTATAATGGCCTTGTATTTCTTCCTTGTAAGAGAAGAAAGCCTCGGCTCCAAGTCCTGAGTGGAATGGGCTGATTTCCAAACTGGCCCCACAACTGTTCCTTACTGCCTCCAGCCATGGGCCATTCTAGTACTGTGCATATCTTGTAATCATTTAATCAACGCTTCATGTCTAACACGAGCTCTCAGGTGTGCTCTGTAAAAGCAATCTGACCCAATGTATCAGTTAGTGACAGCATGTCAAAAACCTCTTAGAGGACACCTAGAGGACAGTCATAATGCTGTGGTGTCTGGCAGCCCCAGCTCATTCAAGAGGGGAAATCGGCCTGGCACAAGGGAAAGTCTGCAACACCAGGTTTTTACTCCTGCACAGTCTGTATCAGCTAGAGGTTCCTGAGGCCATGCTGCCTCTCATCCACCCCAGTGCAACAGATCTTTTGATATTCTAGTGCCCACCCTGAGGACAAGTACCTGGAGAAACCTGTAGCTCTTAAAGATCTTCCCCCGCTCCCCCCCAGTATTCCACAAGCAAGCATACAGAGGCCTTCTGGGAAGATATAAGGGCACTACTGACATCCTTAACTTTTCAGTAGGTAGGTTTCAAGGCTTTTCCTTCAAGATACTCATCTCCATGATCAGAAGCAGCCATGCCAAGGTGCCACCAAGCCCCCTTTTTTTGTGTGCTACTGAGAAAATTTTCCTCAGCACTGGCCTAAGCTACTTCCAGCAAGCCAGATCTTCTCAAGTTTCATTTCATACCTGTGTGTCCCTACAACATCACAGTTTTGTTTAGTCACTGGTTAAAAGTCAGAAGGCTAAAAAATTAAAGGCCACATTACTTTCAGACAGATTTCTACAATTTGGTATGAGACATAAAATGTGTGGCACATGTCTGATGGCACTGAAGGGACACATGAATAGCCAAGGCCTTCTGGATTTTGGTGTACTTCACATGAGTAGCGAAAATTAAGTCCAGCATGAGTCTATATGATCCCAGTGCAATACCCAATGAAGTGAACTGCCTGCTAAGCCAGCTTCAAACTTTCTGTTAGCAGGAAGGAAATTATTTGTTCCAGGGGGAAGCATAAAAGTGAACAGTGTACGCAAGCAAAGCCTGAGAGCACCTTAAATTGACAGGGTAGGTACAGCCTTGATTGGCTTGGCACCTCAGAGTCATGGAAAGCTGAAGGAAAGCTTTTTACCAGCTCCCAGCAGGGACAGTTCACCCTCCCTTGGAGCAATCATGCTGGGTTCAGCACCACTGCAGCCCACAGGGTGCCTAAGCTATGTTCCCTCCTTCACCTGATACTTGTTCTCTCCATAAATGTCTATCATCTACGGATTCCCCACTATTAGGGAAAACAGAGTTATCATTAAGGTTCCTCTCCCACTCACTGGCACCTCACAATTCACACACAGGGCTAAGGAGAGGGCTTTTTCCCTTTGTAAGCAAGAAAAATTTGTTTTACTGTTTGACTTGAAGCAAGCAAAAGAGCTGAACAGGTTTTATACACATTTTTGTAAAACAAGACACTTGCAGTGTTTTGGGTATAATAAAAGCACTCAGGTTAGTTCAGTAATTTGCACAAGTCATTTAAGTTATGTTAGAAATGTATTATGACCAAAATGTTGTTATTAGAAACCAACTCCCTGAAAAACACAAACTATAAGAAATTATTTTCTCTACTTCTTAAAATTATCCTAGTGTTATTCCTCACCTATTACTGACAATAATACCTGTGACATGCATTATGCATTAAATATATTTATGATAATTCAGATATATTTGTATTAAACAGTGATATTATATATTTGCTTAAGATTTAAAAATGTTAAAGTTGATAGCATATATATCAGAATATCATAGATTAGATTACAGTGGATATCTTTAGGCAATTTTATTTTATATGGAATAGAAACGCAGAAGACTAAGCATTTTTATTCCAAAACTGTATTCACAACTGACCTAAACTGACACAAATCAAGAACTTCATATCTGAACTTGTCACTTAAAGGTGAAGCAAAAATCCTTAGTGGGAAAAGGGCAAAGAATCAAAGTCATCCATAGTATATGAGCAGAAGTAAAAAATTCCAATAACTTTACATTTGGAAGGTAAAACATGGAGCCAGTGACCACTGGCTACTGTCTAAAAGTCTGTATGAAAGGTGTTGCCACTCTCCAGCTGTTAAATAATCTGTGAGCTGAATTCGTAGGCATTGCCATTGTAGAAGTCCCATCACACAACTGATATTTTTGCAGAAACAACAGAGAGGATATGAATGAACTGTTCTCTAATTATTCTGGCAAGGCAGGGGAGGACATTCTACACTTCATTCTCTGGTGTCATCAATTTGATGTCTTTATAACTGCTCAATTAATTTTTCTGTACTTTAGGAGTCTGTTTCAGTTCTTAAACTTCTAAGGATGAAATTCACCCTGCCTTTCAAAGTCTTAGGAAGTCCCCAGTGCAACAGATCTTTTGATATTCTAGTGCCCACACTGAGGACAGATAACTGGAGAAATCTGTAGCTGTTAAAGATCTTTTTTTTTTCTTCCTGAAGTACTTAATAATATTCCAGAAGCAAGCATACACAGGTCTTCTGGGAAGATATAAGGGCATCATTGATAAACATTTGATCTATCTAGAGACATGCAGCCAAGATTGTGTAAAAAATACCAAAC
This sequence comes from Lonchura striata, assembly GCF_050655825.1. Classification (NCBI taxonomy): domain Eukaryota; kingdom Metazoa; phylum Chordata; class Aves; order Passeriformes; family Estrildidae; genus Lonchura; species Lonchura striata. The sequence goes on from NC_140708.1 coordinate 19,470,302, forward strand.
CATCTTTAGCCAAACACTCCTCCAAGAGGTAGCACTTTTTTTTGTGTGTGTATATACTACAAACATAAATATACCCTACCCAGGACTGGGTATTTTGGCATCCCATGATTATTTACTGTTCACTGTAAAAATGTTACTGCTTTCATTACTCCATAATAAATATATAAATAGAACTACAGACTGCCACAGGAAAGAACCGTATTTCCTTTCAACTTTTCTCTGTGTTACACCAGGTTGCTCACCCAGAACTCAGCTGAACTAATCTTGTCCTTTGCCACTGAACATAACTGAGATTTTCATGTCATCCTAGTCACAGAAATTTCAAATGTTGGCCAAAAAAAAATCAAGATCAACTTATCTCCATATCCACAACCGAGCTCCAGTTTTCTTTGTGGTGCAACTGATTTTAAGAGCCATATTTAAAGGAGACAGTTCTGCCCAAGAACAGCTTTTACCTTCATGATAAAGAGCCTATTACGTCTCCACAGATGTTTATATTACTGCCATAATTAGAAATATACCCTTTCAAAAACTCCTGTCTACTTTACATAGTTTTCTTGACAAGTAACAAAAAAGGCATCCAGATTCTTATGTTTTCCCCTTTGGTTTATGAATATTACTTGTTATTAACAACAACAGATACAAATGGATACCAACAGTCCAGAGAAAGTGAAGCATCTTTTTTAAATGGGTTGTAATCTTTACTGTTTTTCCTAAATATTATCATTTCAGTTCAATCATTACTCCTTCTAATTAACATACTTTTATATTAAATATCCATAATAAATATGAAAGTATCGCACTTAAATTTGGGAGGTTCCCATTCAGATCATGTGGGAATGTGGGAATGAGACAATGGGTGATTACTGAAACAAAACAGCTGCTTACTACTGTGCAATTGTTTTCATACACAAGTAAATGAAAAAATTTCATCTTTCAGTCCATGGAGAGAAGGTGCAAGACCTAACTGAAGTAGCCACAATGCCATTATATTATCACTGTCTTAGAGCTATTCAACCAAAGAATACTCTTACACAGTGTTAATAAATTACATTTCAAAAATGGTGTTTTGATAATTGATTTTCCCCTTGTATATAATGACATTCAAAGAAGACTACCAGTGCAATATAATAATAGCATTTGTACCTTTGTCCTACTAGCATAATTATTCATGATTTCAAGGTCATAGGTAAAAACATCATATTGCATAAATATAAAGTAAACAGTAAGAACACTAACTTCTGATATTATAGAAATGGTTAGCAACTACTAATTCAAAGAACTAAATGTCATCATTACATGCCTAAGTCATATTACATCATTTAATTAATTTGAAAATTAGTGGAGGAATAAGAAACCTTGATGATGCATGTTTGTTTCCAATGACTACCGCAAAACACCGAACTTGCAGTAGCACCAGCATATTTAATTCTGACAAGAAATGATGGCATTTAAACAGGAATGAGATGATCCTCTTGATTTGACTATGCTATTATACAGCAAGTCACACCGCATAATGTCACAGCTTTTCTACAGGCAGTGTGAGATTATGTATTTTTCTGCCATGGTAATGCACTAAAGCATTTACTGTCTTATCCTGATTACAACTCTTTGTAATGGAAAACTAAATACCAGGACTCTGTTTCACAGATATAGAGCCACAAAATGTAGTTGAACACTGTTAATGGTAGACCTGGAAATTGAAACTTAAGTGTCGCTAACTCTGTCTAGTCTCTGTTCTTCAATGGCCACAGTTTAAGTTTACTTGAACAGAATTTACTGTAAAGACTTGTGTCTTTAATCTCTACTCATAACACTAAATGTAGTACATTTATCAGAGCTGGGAGTACCTGAATGAAACTGGTCAGGGAAAATCCTCTTCACACTCTCATGCTACTGCCGACTTTGTCATCCATTAAGAATATGAACTTTCTGTGAATGATACAGAAAAAGAAGAAAGAAATCTGTCTCAGGTGGGTTTTTTTGTGGGAAAGAAATTACATAAAGTGGAACACTTTGCTCAGTTAATGAAAAAAAAAAAAAATACAATTAGATGAAACAGTATGTGTCCTTAATTATTCTCAGCAAACATGCAAAACTCCGCTTAGAAAGTACATTAAATTTAGAAGAACAAGTTTTCATTGTTCAGATATTGAGAGTAGTGATCGAGAAGAAATGTTGCTGCAGACACTTGTTTGGCTAATGCTTTTTCTTTTAAACATGGGGAATTTTGCAAATAGAGTTTATGTTATCCTTTCATAAGTAACCCTCAAATGTTCCTTTTGTCATCTTGTAAGATTTTAAACTTAATCACGTAGGTTTTTTCCCTCCCACCTTACTGGTGGCTCAGTCATTTAATCTCATTTGACCACAGGACAGAAGTGGCTGCGTGTGCACTTTTAAGCTGAACTTACATTTTATAATATTTGGCACATTTTCTTACTATCTTTTCTTTACCTCCAGGTATGCCACATAGCACAACAATGAGCAAAGAGGTAAGACTCCAGTTGAAATGATGTAATGTTGAAAATTAAATTTATACACAAGTGTTCCGAGTCTGGGTCATAGCTGGGTCACTCCTCTGAGTGGGAGGCAATCCAGCAAGGAACACTGGATAATGATTTCTCTGAGCTGAGGCCCTTCAAGAAATATAGCGCAAAGCTTTACCTCGATATCTGAATCTAATCTGATTCAATGTGTGTAATTACTGATATTTTTTGTGCGGTAGTAAGAAGTGATATTCTTTTGTTATATGTTGTATTATGTATCCTGTTCCTTTCAACCTACTAGCACCCAGCAATAGGCTTTCCAGTATCTGAACCCTTACCCAGAGATAGTGGTTTAGATAAGGACTGGCTGAGGCTTTTTACAGAACACATATTGTTTAGAGTTGTGGGGATTCATTCCTTTTCTTGAACAAAGAATGGAGTTTGTCTTAGTTGTTTAGGCACAGCTACATATGGCCAGTGCTGTTTTTTTAGCTGTATTTATCCACTGTGTTCATTAGCTTTCAGGTATAGCTATCACACACTGCTTCCTAACCTTGAGATGAGCTCTTCTGTGATGGTTCTAAGTGGGTTCCATCTTGGGATGGTAGGAAGTGCCGGCAGAACATCTCCGCTCACATACAGCCAAGCAGGCCTTCAGAGGAGACACAGACTCTTCTAAGTGGTCCAGGCTGGTGAAACAGGCTTTGTAAAACATCTATGAGTCTAAAAACACAATCACATCAAAAGGTAAAGCAACCCATATAATTTCCTTCTGTTGTGCCAGTTGTCAGCCTCTTGCAAGTTGTGTCGCCAATGATTTTGCACTCTACCTGCAAGGTTTCCTGCTGCCACCTGACAATGCTGCAGTCAGGCACAGGCTGACAACCACAGCACCACGAGAGCGACTGTCAGGGCCATTTTGCATGAAGCACACGCAGCTCCTACCCAGCGAAGCCCTAATGTGTTGATTTACAGAGTCCTCTTGGCTGACATGGGAAAATGAGTCTGGTCATGGTTGATTTAACATTTTATGGGGAAAGAGTCAGCCTGCTATAGTAAGTTTGGACTAGTGCAAATATTTTACACATTTACACACAACTCCACGGCAAAAAAAAATATTCAAGATACTCTGTGGTTTTGATTCTCACCTTCCCTCGAGCTCTACTGAAAATAACATGCGTTTCAATTAATTAGATACAAAGGTGTACGTTACGGGTCAGCCCCTCAAGCTGAGTAAGCAGCTCCCGGTCTGGGGGCTCAGCCGGCCGAGAAAGGAGGAGCTCGGCCAAAGGCCGCGGTGGGGCGCCGCGAAGAGGCGCGGGAGCAGCCGCCAGTGCCCCCGCCCAGCGCCGGTTCTCTCCGCGGCTCCCGCGCAGCGCCGGGCGCGTCCCGCCGGCCCCGGCCCCGCTCTGCCCGCGGCGGGGGCGGGCGCAGCCGGCGGGCGGGGCGGGCGCGGGCGGCTCCGCCCGCCCCGGCGGAAGTGGCGGCGGCCGCGGGGCAGCCCCGCGGTTCGGGGCGGCGGCAGCGGCCCCGCCGTGCCCTCCCGCAGGCGTTGCTGCTCGGGCCTCCCCGCCGAGGGGGTGGAATGAGTATCCCCGTAATCAGCTGAACAAAGCGGCGGCGGAGCGGCCGCCGGCTCTGCGCTGCCGGTGCGCCGGCCCCGAGCCCGCCGGCGCAGCGGGCCGGTGTCCCCGCGGTGCCCGGCAGGGGCGGCCCCGCCGCCCGCCCCGCGCTGCGAGCGGCGAGGGACGGGCGGGGCCGGGAGAGCGCCTGCCGCCCTGCCCGACCGCGGGGCGGCCGAGCCCGCTCTCATCAGCCCCCTCTCCCGCCGGCACACCGGCACTCCCTCCGAGACCAGCGCAGCTGGACGGAAAATAAATCCAGGAAGAAAAAAAAAAAAAAAAAAAAAACTGTCAAATCTACCTCCGGCTAGTTCATCGCCCGAAAAGAAAGGGGGGAAAACGCGTGTGCCTGCGTGGGGGTGTCAGGAGAAAGATGAGTGTTTCTTTCATTAACCTAATGGTAATTGCAAAAAGACTCCCTTTTTGTCAGCTTCACCTAATCAAAACCGAATATCTGTATGTGGCACTGACAAAATCAGTAAAACTTCACCTTCGACTTTATTGATCTGAACAGACAAGCAGAGTTTTCTATGGTGTTCAATTTAGGGAATTAAAAAAAATCACTCCGCTAACAGCATTTGGTACATTTCTAACCCATATGTCACCTCAGTGCTTTAAATAATTATATTTGCATGCAGGGAGTGATTCATAAATATGTCAGGATTGTGAAATATAGGCAGGCATTTCAAACTTTCTATTTAAAAAACATGAATTATGGCCACGAAAAATGTGTTCCCATTTAAGGGTGATACGAAGTATTTGGTGTCTAGTACGGAGGCCCATCCATCATATAGACAATAAAGAGAGTTTTTGCCTGACGTTGGAAATTTATGGTTGCCCTTCTCTGCCCTAATAACTCAAGCATTGTGTCAGCCTGTGACAGCCTTTGCAGAAAAACAGCAACCCTGTTATCAATCAAAAAGCCCTTTTACATTTTTAGCAAAACTCTGATCATCCAGACACCCTTTTAATGTATATATTACATCATTATAGATCATTCTGCACTTTTACTGCAACTCAACAAAATGATCCATCACTTCAGGACAGTCCTGATGAACGCTGATGTAAATTATTTGCACGTCGCTAGTACAGTACAAAATGAAAAATGTACTTTAGGTGGAATTAATTTTAGGGTGTAAAAAGCTAAAAATGAAAGCGGTGGGGATTAGAGGAGACCTAAATGCACCATTAGGGATAACTGAAAACAAGCTAATAGTTATTAAAAATTAAGATTATTTTAACCTTTGGGGATCATGGACCTAGACTGTTTCAAGAAAATAGCCAAGATATATTACATGCTTCTTCCTGCTCCTGCCAAACATAGCTGTTTTGTAATTGAGTCGAGGATCATTGTTCATTTGTCATTAGGGTGTTTAGATAACGTTACTTATTTGGGTTCCAGTGCCGTTTCCAGCCATACCCTCAAAACTCTTCCTCATATCTGCAAGGATGCCGTTCCTGCACTGTACCTCCCTGTTGAAGAGCATTTGGTTGATGTGCAGTTTCCATAACAAAGTTGTCAATAAACAGTCCACATTTGGGATCCGAGTGACAAAGCTGGAAATCGCCTCCATTGTGTGCCATGGTTAATTTCTGAGGGATTACTGTAACCAAATATGTGCTTAGTTGGTACAATTCTCTCCCGTAGCCTCCAGGCTTTCGCAGAAGATAAACACAAAGATGCCTTTATGATTGCTGAGATGGAGTGATCAGACCAAGGTGTTACAAAAGCTACAAGACTTTTTTTTCCCCCCACTCTTGGAATCTAGACGCCAAATACCAATTCAAGTTACTTATGTACAAATTAGGAAATGTGTTCACTCGCTTTGGACTCGATCATTTTAATCGTAGTACATTTAAAAACATGAAATGACACAAAAAATCACCGTGCTCTTAACAGGAAACATACCCAGCCTTGCTCGTGTCATTGCAATTATTTGACTTGCTCTTTTCCCTCTCCCTCTAGAAAGTTACCTTAAGGCATATTTTAAATAACAGCTGTTTGCATAAGAAACACCTTAAACATAAGAGGGTAGATTTGGAAAATAGCTGTTGGCAAACGGGTTTCGACGCGGGAGTAAAAATTTTCACACTCACACATGAAACAATGTCGAGGGAAATCTGTCAAAGGGCTAAAAAGAGAAAGGTTGGGGTGGGTTTTTTTTATTATTAGGTGCATTAATCTCTTCCTTATCTCGGTGTAACAAAAGGAACAAAATTAGACAAACGCATTTGAAAACATTCTAGGGGAAGGTATGTTTCCGAAAGCAGTAAGCAACCAACCAAACAAGCAAACAAAAGTGATTTTCTGCTCGTTTAGTAAAAACGCCAATGACTACTAAAATTCACGTTCGCTTAAACGTGACTATTATTTTGAAGATGGCTCTGAAATTATCACCGCTTATAAAACGATTACCTACATCTCATGCAGAGTAAAATATATATTGCTTCTATGTGTTAGGAAAGTAATTACAATCATAAGGGTAAATATTTTCAGGTACTATGTGAACAGGGGAGAGGTTTGGAAATCTTACTTCATGTTGGCAAGCTTTCCAACTATTTAACAAAATTCTAAAATAAATACCCCACACCTCTGCTGGATACCTGGGCAGATGCATCAGTTATTAGCTGAACACATGCAGTCTCGCCTTAAAAAAAAAAAAAAAAAAAAAAAAAATTTAAAAAAAAAGGGGGGGAGAAGCCTCTCTCCAAATGTACGAAATCGTGGTGGTGTATTTCTGATAACCCATCACATTTCTTATCTTCTTATATGAAGTACTATCATTCCTGCGAGAAAAAAATTAAAAGGAAGAAGATGCACCATCTACAAAAATGTATTGCAATGTATATCTTAATAAAAACCTTGGGGTAGATAGTGAAATGTAAGTACTATCAAAGGAAATAAATTCGATGCAGCGTGTGTGAATGTAAGTGAATTGTGTTACACACAGAAACACAACCCAGACACAACTCAGCAACTCTGCTTCTGCTAATTAAAATCTTAGTCTTGTTCGAAACGATAGAAAATAAAGGTGGGGGGGAAGAAAGAAAAAACAAACAAACAAGCAAGCTAAACTAAAGGGCCTGTAGGGTTGTTGCTGTTCCGTTTAAAAGACTAAACGCCCTTTTCCAACATGATCTACAGAAGCTGACACTTAAATGGCAAGAGAGCAAGCTCTTAGAGCAGGCACGTTGGTGTCGAGGTTTCTGCAGTTCGCTCTCCCGAGGGGAAAACAGTCAGTCCGGGTTTTTTGGGTGATCCTGACCAGGGTTTGCAGCTCGCCAGCCTGACCTGTCAAGCGGATTATTTTAGAGGGAGATTAATAGGGGAGGCGGGCTGCAATAATAATCGTTTTGTTTGATGTGACAACTTTGATAGGCGTTGATTTACTTACAAACTGATAGGCTTTTAATTGAGCGCCTCCATCCAGCTTGAGATGAAAGGAAAACCGCATTGAAAAGCTGCCCGAGTGCCCTCGAGCCTCAATACTGATTAGCCATCTCGACAGTGAATAGTTCAAGGCATTTTCAAACTTTTTTCCTCTCTCGCTCTCGCTCTCCTCTCCTCCTCAAATATCTGCCAGCCCACTCCTTTTTAAGAGAAAATAAATCATTTCCATTGTGTGCAAATAAAATCGACTTGACATGCTTGCCAATAGCTGGTAGGTAAAGGAAAGTGTGGACTGGCACTTGTTAATTAATTCCTCCTTTGCTCTCCTTTTTTTTTTTTTAGGTTACAATTTTCCTTTGTAAAAGGAGGAAGACGGGTTCCAACCCTTGGATTTTTTTTTTCAAAGGAATAAAAGCAACAGCCACCAAAACTTCAACAAGACTACACAAGTAAATGGCAAACAGCAAACCGTCTGCACGGACTCATTAAACAAGAATCCCTCGCGAAGGTTACGAGCAGGACAGTATCGCTCTTCTTCGGTTCAAGAGAGGAAAGGAGCCCGCAGCAGGCAAATCACAAACTCCGCACCGCTTTCAAGCTGCAGCCCCGCCGTCCGCCCGATCCTACGCGTGTGCATCCTAACTCCGAGCCCCTCGCTGGGAATCGTTTTCTGCGTGTGTTAAGCGCAGTGAATAAGTTCTCATAGCTCAAAAATGCTTTGGAGGGCGCAAATGGGAGGAGATGTCTTGGGGCTGATTTTTTTACAAGGTTCTACATAAAAAAAGTTTACAGTACTGAGTGATATTTAAATCTCATTTCAAAGGCTGAGTGGAGAGGGAAAAAAAAAAAAAAGAAAAAGAAAAGCAAATGAAAAAGCTGTCCTCTGAAGTTGCTAATTAAATTACCCTCTGATGCTTCTACTTCAGCCAGAAAGATCGGGGTTCGTGCTGTTCCCCCCGCTCCGTCCCCCGCTTTTCCCGTCGGAGCGCTGCCTGTTTTATACATGTACCGGCAATCGCCTCTGCTTCCTTGGCTTACAAGTAAAACAACCCTTTCCCGAAATCACCCTCACCTCCACAAGAAAAGAGAGAGGGAAGGAAAAATGGGGAGGGAGAGCCTTCCCACAGCTGACTCTACCTTAAGACAATTAATCTTTAGTCTTTCACCCTGGGAGGCAGGATAAATACAACGAGAAAACAGATAGGAGTCTCCCCGGTCCTGTAAGGAAAACAGCTGTTCCAAGCACTTTAATGCAAATGAACACAAATGAAGGTTTCAGCTTTTTTTTTTTTTTTTTCTTCCAGAGTTTTACTGCACTCCATTTATCAATTGGACTTGACAACAAAAGAAAGAACTGGGGGAAAACCTGGGGCAGATTCAAGTCACTTCCACTCTAGATAAAGGAGGGGGGGCGGGGGAGGAGTTCCTTGAGGGCAAGTTGTGGGTCTTGTCAGTCCTATTGCAATATCGTGGGGTTTGTGCAATATTTCTTTCTCTACCTCCTCTTCCCTGCCTTTTAATTTTGATGGTTTTGCAAGATGACCGCGGTAATTGCAAAATGAAACTACGTTTATGATTATCCGCTGAGAAGTTGTGCCAATAAACCTTATCTTTCAGAGAAAAGATAGAAATTAAAAAGTTTGTTAAAATTAATGTTATCTTCATTAAAGCTAGAGGAGTTCCCTGTATTTATCCTACTCTGTATACTATAGTAAAAAAGTGATTTAAATAAAATCCAGCCGATACACTTACTGCGCTGCAAGATTTAAAGGGTACCTCTTGGCGGGGGAAGGGGGGGATACCGAGGAAAACCTGCCTTACACAGACCTCGTAAGAAGAGCAGGTCATTAAAGACTATCTGACACATCTGTTTAGGGACTGGGACAGATCAGTGTTTCAAGGGAAGAAAAAGGACTAGGTTCAGCAAATCTAAACGTGAGAAAGTGAAAGTCCTTCCTCTCGTCCAACCCTTCCAGGATCAGCGCCTGTTCTGGTTGGAGTCCAGGTCAGGAATTGGACGCGACCCCTAAAGCACTTGCCTTGTTCTTCACTTGTCAAACGTGTTTTATCTCTAAGTGACCTTTTTGTTAATGTTGTAGATTGTGTGGGCCACCATGTCAGATCCGGAAACAAAAGTAAAAGATTGATTAACACATTTTGCCTGTGAAAAAATGTTATGGGATGAGGAGGTGGGGGGATAGTGGGAAGCAAAGTACAAAGAGAAAAAAGGCAACCCAGAGACTTGAAGGCTTGCGGATTCCTCTCGGAGCATCCGCCGGCACCCGCAAAACCGGGGTTGAGGGCAGATGACTCGGTACCCTTCGGGAGCGCACAGACACACAGCAGGACGAATGTAACGCCCGGGTGGACACCGTGTGCGTACCCAGAAGGCTCTCAGCACAGCCTAGCTGAAAATCAAACACATAAATGGCGAACAAGTACTCTTGTTAGGGCGAGGGGCCGCCTCCCCAGGCCCCCGCTGCCGGGGACCGGTTCAGCCCGGCGGGTGCAGCGACGAAGGACACTTTCGAATAGGACGAAGAGGGAAGGGGAAGAGGAGTCCAGCAGCCCTCCCCGACAGGGCAGTGAGGGGCTGGGGAGGGCGACCGGCTGCTGGCAAACAAATCCAGTTTACTCCAAGGATTTATTCCGTAAATTAAAAGGCTTTTTCTCCCGAGGAGCCCGTCTCTCCCTCTGTTTTCTTTCCTTCTTCCTCCCTCTCCCTCTCTCTCTCTCCTTCCCCCTTCAAGTCACACCAGGCTTGTAATCAGCAACAAAAGCTGACATAAATCAAGGGCGGATTGACAGGGGCTGACAAATAACTGATTGATTGCGGTTGGGGAGCACTGACAATTGACGGCGGGGCGGAGAGTCCCGAAAGGCGGCGGCGGGCTGTGCGTGACAGCCCCGCGTGTGACGACCTCCCCCAATCCCGCCGCGCTCCCCGCGCCGCCGCAAGCCGCGCCGCAGCGCCCCGGCTCCCGCCCGCTGCCGCCGGCGACGTGCAGGCCGGCGCTCTGCAGGTTCTCGTCCGGGCCTCCCCCGCGCTGCCAGGCGGGAGGGGCGGGAAAAGCGCCCCGCGCCCTTCCGCGGGTCCCGGAGGGGACACGGCGGAGCGCTGGTCCCGGAGCGGTCCCGGCGGGCTGGCCCCGGGGCTGGGGGCCGCCGGCCGGGCCCGCAAGCGCCGTGCGCGGCGGGCGGCAGGTCGTGCTCGGGGCGGTGTGCGAGCGGCGGGGGCGGGCGGGGGGAGCGCGGCGGAGCCCACGGCCGCCCCCCGGCAGGCGCGGCGCCCCCGGCCCCGCGGCCGCCCCGCCGCTGCCGCGCGATCCGCGCTGGCTGCGGAGGAAGAAAAACGTTCGCAGCGCGTGATGTGAAACACAGAATTAACGCCCATCCCATCCTAGGAGCGAAAACAAGGAAGGAGGGGAGGGGAGAGGGAAGGCGGACGAGAAAGGGAAGGGGAAAAAAAAAAAAAAGAGCGAGAGACCATTAAAAACGGAGAAAAAAAAGCCCAGAAAAGGGAACGTCACATCCCCTTGACCCTCCAATCACCTCGGGGTCCCATTTGATTGGAAGGCGGCAAAGGCTTTAATCTCAGACTAATTCAGCTGCTTTTGAAGTGAGTTTCTTTGCCAGATCCCGGGCTGGATGGGCAGCGGCTCGCATCACAGCTGAGCGGCGGAGGCGAGCGCTCCGCGCCGCGCCAGCCGGGGGAGCTGAGAGCGGCCGAGGGGGACCGCGGCACACGCTCGCAGCCCCCACCCCCGCCCCCAGCACAGCCCAAGGATTACTCGGCTTTTTTTTCCTCCGCTTTCTCTCCGGCCGGCTCCCCCTTTCCCTCCCCCTCCCCACCCACGCCCTCCCCGCCAGAGAGAGCCACGGGACATTGTATGTTTGTTTTTCTGCTCGGGGGGCGTGTGGCTTTTTTCCTTTCTCGCCCGCAGAAAGCGAGCGAGCGTTTCCGAGTGCGAGCGGCGCCACTTGCCCCAGTTTTCATGCGAGGTTTTGGGTCATGATCACATCGCCCTCGCTTTCTGCTATAAGAAGTAGTAAGCGCAGCAGCAGCCTCAGCGAGCCCGGAGGCAGCCCCCGCCGCAGCCGCAGCGCCGCCGACCTCGCCGGGCCGAACGGGCACGCTGGGAATAACGGCAGCAGCGCCGCCGCCAAGCCCTGCTTCCACGCCGTCCCCCCCTCGGACCCGCTACGCCAAGCCAACCGCCTTCCCATCAAAGTCTTGAAAATGCTTACGGCGCGGACTGGACACATTTTACACCCTGAATACCTGCAGCCTTTACCCTCCACGCCCGTCAGCCCCATCGAGGTAAGCACCCGGCCCCCGCCGCTTTCTCTCGTCCCTGCCCGGGCGCTGGCTGTGCATGGCGGCTCCGCCAGCCGCCCTCGGCACTTTGCTGAGCTTTGAAATGCATTTATACCGGGACAGGGGCTTTTTCTGATTTCGAGTTAGTGCAAGGAGCCGCTCCTGGGCATTGATTCCGTGTTTAGTGCGATAATTCTAGTTCCTGTGTAAATTAATATTTTCTTCTTGCTATTTTGAGCCTTTTTTTTTTTTTTTGTTTTTTTTTTTTGTTTTGTTTTTTTTTTTTTTTTTTTTTTTGAGAAGCGGGGTGGGTGGAAGGAACCGATCCACGCTGGGGTCACGATCCGGCCACCCAAATAAGCAGCGCTCCGACCGCCAAACAGCCTTGCTTTTGCAGGGAGTATGTTGGGGTGGGGTGGGGGGGACACACACGGGACGGGACGACACGACGAGGAGAGCGACGGGCTCAAACGTGGGTGCGGCAGGACAACTATTTCGGCTCGCCGACCGATTCCTTTCAAGTACCGACGCGGATCTGTACTTTGGGGGGCCTGTTGGTCCCCTTTCTGCTCTGTCGAGGTTACCGGTCCCCCTCTGCGTAGGTCGCTGTTTGCGGGACCGAAACTCGAAACAGAGCTGGTTGTGGGAAGGGTGTGTCCGTGGGAATTAATGATTTCATTAAGGTCTCTGCGGAGCGAGGACTCTCTTCTCCTGGGGAGCCCTGCTCGCCGGCTAGCTCGGGCTCTATTTATAAATAGTGCCAGCAGTCAGGGTGCAGAAATGCTGCAGTCGCTATAGTTCACGGGCGGGTTTGCGGGCAGCACGGCCCGAGCGACGCCGAGACGCCGCTGCCCGGGCCGATGCCGGGGAGGCTGGGGACGCTGAAGGCGGCCGCGGCGAGCTCGCAGGGTTACAAAAATCCCCAGCCCTTTTTAAAGGCTTTATGGAAAATGGTGCATTCAAGGGAGGGGGCTGTCAAGTTGATGAATGCGCACAAACTGTTCGTTACTTCCAGGCTGTGCTCTGCAGAAACCTACGGGACAAGAGTTCTATGTAAGTAATGGGGGTTTTCTCGGACCCCCATTAAACCTCTTTCTTTGTGTGTCCTTCTGATTTCCGCAGCTGGATGCAAAGAAGAGCCCTCTGGCCCTTTTGGCACAAACTTGCTCTCAGATTGGGAAGCCGGACCCGTCCCCTTCCTCCAAACTCTCTTCGGTCACCTCCAATGGCTCCGGAGGCGACAAGGACTCCAAGTCGGGCCCCTTAAAGCTGAGCGACATCGGCGTGGAGGACAAATCGAGCTTCAAGCCGTACTCCAAGCCGGGCGCGGAGAAGAAGGAGCCGGGGGCGGCGGGCTGCGCGGGCGCCCCCGCCGCGGGGGTCGCGGCCGGGGAGAAGTCGGGATTCCGGGTGCCGAGCGCCACCTGCCAGCCGTTCACCCCAAGGACAGGCAGCCCCAACTCCAGCGCCTCCGCCTGCTCGCCCGGGCTGCTGCCGGCCGAGGGCAAAGGCGGGGAGGACAAGAAGGACTCGGAGGGCTGCGGAAAGAGCGGCAGCTCCGGCTCGGAGGGAGGCCCGGGCACCACCAGCATCAGCCACAGCCGGATTAGCGTGAGCTGTGCCGGGATTAACGTGGAGGTCAACCAGCACCAGGAGAGCACGCCGGGCTCCAAGCCCATCGCATCGGACTCCGCCTCCTCCTGCAGCAGCACCACCGCCACCTCCTCCACCTCCGTTCTGGGCTCCGGCCTCGTGGCCCCCGTCTCCCCTTACAAGCCGGGCCAGACGGTTTTCCCCCTGCCCCCGGCGGGCATGAGCTACCCGGGGACGCTGGCTGGAGCCTACGCCGGCTACCCGCCGCAGTTCCTGCCGCACGGAGTGGCTCTGGACCCCACCAAATCCTCCAGCCTGGTGGGGGCCCAGCTGGCCGCCGCCAGCAGCCTGGGCTGCAGTAAACCGGCGGGGTCGAGCCCGCTGGCGGGCGCGTCGCCGCCGTCGGTGATGACGGCGAGCCTGTGCCGAGACCCGTACTGCCTAAGCTACCACTGCGCCAGCCACCTGGCAGGCGCCGCCGGAGCCTCCTGTGCCCACGACCAAGCCCTCAAGTCCGGATACCCCCTCGTCTACCCCACCCACCCTTTGCACAGCGTCCACTCCTCGCTGACCGGCGCCACGCCGCCTTCGCTAGCCGGCCACCCTTTGTACCCCTACGGCTTCATGCTCCCCAACGACCCCCAGCCACACATCTGCAACTGGGTGTCGGCCAACGGACCCTGCGACAAGCGCTTTGCCACCTCGGAGGAGCTGCTTAGCCACTTGCGGACCCATACTGCCTTCCCGGGCACCGATAAACTCCTCTCCAGCTACCCCAGCTCCTCATCGCTGGCCAGCGCAGCGGCCGCAGCCATGGCTTGCCACATGCACATCCCCACGACGGGCGCCCCGGGCAGCCCGGGCACGCTGGCCTTGCGCAGCCCGCACCACGCGCTGGGACTCGGCAGCCGCTACCACCCCTACTCCAAGAGCCCCCTGCCCACCCCCGGGGCCCCCGTGCCCGTGCCCGCTGCCACCGGACCCTACTACTCCCCTTACGCACTCTATGGGCAGAGACTCACCACAGCCTCGGCCCTGGGCTACCAGTGAGTGCAGGCAGCGGGGCTTTGACACACAACACAAAGTCTAGCGGTAAGGGAAGGAAGCCCTGCGAAACTTTATAAAAGTTGGAAAGAAAAAAAAAAATCTGACTTTTTATAAAATAGTGTTCATTTGAGGACTGGATCCATGAGCACTGTATTTATTTATGTTAGCTTCAAGCGGGACAACGAATCATAAAGTGCATTACTAAACTGAGCTCAATAGGTAAAAGTGGAACACCCATTGTAGAATATAAATAAAAAAGATAGAGGTCTTCTCTTTAATGTTACTTTAAAATTGCTATGATTGTATTGTACGTTCTTATTTAATGTCTCATTGAAACAAAAAAAATTTACATGCATGTTTGTTACTAAAAACAACTCGCAATTTGTCAGTTATAATTTCAAATTGCAATTATTTTTAAGGTGTATACCCTTGAAAGAGAATTGGTATTTTTTTGTATGTATTCTGGAAGAAAAAACAAAAACAATTCTATTCCAAAAACCTCATTTGCCTTATTTTGTTCTTTAAAAGGAACACTTAACTATTTTTAATTTTTAAGTCCACCCTGTAAAAAGGGTTAAGTAAGGTTTACGTCATGTACTAAAATAGACAATGTATCGCTTTAAAGATTAAAATTCCGTATATTTGATGTATTAAAAGGTTTTACTTTTTTTTTTTTTAAATACGCTTTGATTCTGTTATAAAACCCGAGTAGGTCTTGGATGGAGGTGACTGCTAATTTCTCCTTAAGCGTTTATTCAATTTTAATTAAAAATAAAAAAAAATCAACCAAAGTTTTTTTATTATTGTAACCCCAGGGCTCTCTTAAAAAATAATCAGACACAGTTGTTTTTTTTCCTCGTCAGTAGAATTTTCTGGCATGAAATAGGGAAACTGAGAATCGCTTAAATCTCTTTCCCTGTCTTTAAAGAAGGTAAACTTATATTTTAAATGTTTTTACTATGAAATATCTGGTTTTTAAAACTAGTTTTCAACTAGAAGATTTTGTTCTTTCTTTAGAAAGAAACGGGGAAGGCAAGACTGTTCTGTAAATGTGTAAGATGATTATCGAAAGCTTTTTTTTTAACAATGTACTGCATACCTATTCATCTCTTTCTAAATGAGAAGTTCAGAAGTAATTAAGGAAGCGCTGTTTGAGCTCATCCAGTTATTTTCAATTTCTCTCTTCAGTTCGCACCGCAGCACAAAAGATCGTCACGTTAAAAAAAAAAAAAAAAAATCGGACAGCTCTGAAAACTCATTTTCTTTTAAAAAGGAAGGGACAGGAAAACCAAGAAGCCATCCGTTATTTGGGCCGAGTATGCTCTTTACTGAAGTGCAGTGCCAAACTTGACGTGATCCCGAGAGGGGCTGCCCCTGCCTGCACCGCGTCTCTGCCTCCCCAGCACGGGTTTCCTCCTAGCGCCCAAGGGCCGCCGCCCAGCTCCGGCTCGTCGTCCTGCGTTCAGGTAGGAGCGGGGGCTGCCGCGGGGCAGCCAGAGCAGCTACCCAAACTGCGGAACAAAGCGTTGCCGCCGAGACAGTCGGAAGGCGATGCCCAAGTCCGTAAAAGCAATGCCCGCGAAGGGCCCTGCCCCGCGCTCGCAGCAGCGGCGCGGGCGGAGCCGGGTACCTGCTGCCCCTCGCTCGGCCCCGCTCCTCCCGCCCGGCCCCAGCGCGACGCTCTGGCGGGGGGCAAAGCTGCGAGCGGCGACTTTGCTTGACAAATCACTGGGTTTTCTCCCTCGTTCTGGATTCTCCCCACAATATAATTACTGTTCAGAGTTTCCCGTGGTGCCCAGATGCTAATTAGTCTAATACATTTACTCCAGATAATTAGTGGAAGTTAGCGTTAATGTGCAAAGGCGAGAAAAGCAGCAAGCTACCGAAGCTCCAGCGGCCGGCCGGCCGTCCCGGCACGGCTCTCGGGGCCGGGCCCGCGGCGGGGCCCGGGACACACGCGGGCAGGCCGGTGCTGGGCCGCGCTGCGGCTCTTTCGGGACGCTGTCCGAAAGCGGCGCGGGAAATGCTTTGCGGTTTAACCAAATGTGTTCCCCCGCACCCGCCCTGAATGGGAAAGGGACCTTTGCGTATCTCTGCTTTAGGAAATGTAAAACGAGCTCTCGTTCTGAACCGATGAGTTAAGAGAAAGGGAGGAGAGGGCACTGCTGTTAACTGCGCCAAGTAAACTTTAGTTATAAAATAAGAAGAGGATACAAACACAGAAAGTAATTGAAAGAAGGGCTTCTCGGGTCGGGGGAGATGGTGGCGGAGGATTCATCTGGCGAGCCCGAGAAAGGCTGAACAAGCTCGCAGTCCTCTCTCTATGCCGCACGCCCCCCGCTTTCTCCTGCAGCCCAGCCAGACTGTCTTCCCCGCTTTACTATTTTAACTACTCTTAATTTGAGGAAAATTACATTTCAGGCTCCATCTGGGTGTGCAAGCAACAATTACAGTTTTGCCGCGATTAAAAACACCACCATTGCCACGTTCCTCTCCTGTTCGTGTGTTTTACAATTACGGATCTCGAACAGCTGCAGCTCAGACTTCGCTAGCCAAATCCCACCGCCCATCAGGTGTTGCAGGGCCATTTAAAAAGAGCGAGGGATCATTTGTGTCCTGGAACCTTAACTGCAGTTTTGGGGATTTCAGCTCTGAAAGGCTACACACAAACATTGCTGATGCAAGTGGTGAAATGAACACTTAATGCTATTATTACTGTTTTACTCAGATACTGTCCCCGAGGTTAAAGAAAAATTAAAACACCTTATTTTATATGTAGAGTGGTGATAAGTAGGTCTCTCTTCCAGCCTTGTTAAGTATATGACCTGGCAAGTGCCACCTAGGATTTTGATATTAATCTATTAAATTCGCCTCTTTTTCTAACAGAGATTGACTTATGGACATTAATGTTTTTAAGTAAAAGGACTACATTTGTTATTCCTCACCACCACCCCCACCACCCCCCCGTTCTTACTAACTGGATGGGTTGTGGATTTGACAGCAGCCGCTGGTCCATGCCACCGAACTAAAATAATTTCACAGTGAAAAACCAGCTTGAGAGGACAAGCAACAGAAGGGCAAAACCCATCAAAACCCGAAACTGTGATCAATCTGACCAGAGTCAGGCATACATTAGTTTAAATTAAACAGTTTTGTCTTTCTCACAAATCTTTTTTGAACATTAAAGATAGAATCATGTAATATTTAAATCAACTCTTGTCAGATGCTAAGTGCAACTGAAGAACCAAAATAAAAATTAATGTGTTTCCATACACTCTCAAAAGCTTGCTTTGGATGCCACTTCGACAAAAAACTTCTGATAAGCAACGGTTAGAAAAGAAGGGTCCTGTTTATCTTATCTATGAGGAAATGTAATTAAGGTAGTTTTATGAAACAATAAAACACCAGACTCCACAGACAGCAAAGGAGTCTCTGTAAAATATCTGAGCCTAGATGGGCATATGTATCTTGGCTTATGTGCACATGCCCACACTAAACACGCACATATATATATACTTACGTGGTTTTAGAATGCAAAATGTATGCTAGGACTAAAATACAAGGATGCCTTTATTACGGGAAGATTTTCCTCAGTGATAAGAGATTCCATTTGCTAAGACTGGAAAGTCACCCACTGCCCATTCATCACCTTTTGAGCCACCCTCAGTGCAGCCAGCAAGGTACGCTGTGGCTGGGGCTGCCCCCTCTCTCTCTAATCCGAGGTTAGTAATTATCTACCCACATCTACAGTCAAAATCACTCAGGCAAAAGGAATCCCGAAAGATCCAAACTTTCCAAAACAAAAGTAAATGTGCATTCCTATTCTGTAAAAACATTGATCAAACTTCATTCTTTCATACTTAGAAAAGATGGACAGCAATGATGCTTTAAAGT
This sequence comes from Lonchura striata, assembly GCF_050655825.1. Classification (NCBI taxonomy): domain Eukaryota; kingdom Metazoa; phylum Chordata; class Aves; order Passeriformes; family Estrildidae; genus Lonchura; species Lonchura striata. The sequence continues at coordinate 19,488,656 of NC_140708.1, forward strand.
TGTTGGCTCTCATTACAGGCTTTCAGTAGACTACAATTTAGGGTTTTTCCGTGGTCGTTTTTATTTATTTTTTTTTTTATTATTATTATTTTTGTGTTTTGTTGTTTTTTGGGTTTTTTGTTTGGTTGGTTTTTGGTTTTGCTTTTTTCTTTATTTTTAGGGTACGATTCTGAAGTGGAAAATTGCTGGAGCTACCAGCACCAAATTTCCTTTTTATGCATATTTTTGGGTATAATTTTGGACATTTGTAACACTGCATTGAGACACCCCACCACCCCTGATTCTTTCTGCATCATGAAGCACAGCTATCACTGCTTCATGAACAGACCTGAGGCAGGCAAGCAACGAGTTCTGATCAGAGGTGTCTAATCCCTGCTAAATCTCTTTCTCAGCTCACTCCTGGAAAATTCGGGGCAGACTACCTTTTCTTTTTTTAAGGTAAAATTTTTTGCGATGAAGCATAGAGGTGTCAGAATAAAAAAAGACGGACCGTGAGTCTGTATGCTCTCACCTCTTCGGAGGCGGAATGCTTTGGCAGCAGAGACGTGGTTGAAATTTGAGCAGATTATATATTTGAGCTTGTGCATAAATGCAAAAAGACTGTCCTAATGCTGGATATTTCTCCATCAACATCAACCAGGTGCTGCTGTTGCAAAAATCTCACCTCCGACTGCTTGCTCTGTGCGTGTGTGCACGCACAGCGATGCATAGACTTTGTTCTCTCTTGATGTCTGAAATTCATCAACTACTCACCCCGTTCCCAGCCCCACATCCCCTACATGAGAAAAAAAAAAAAAAAAAAAAAAAAAAAAAAAAAAAAAGGTGAATCCGTTCCGGCTTTGAATATTGTGTAAGAAGCCTTGTGTGTGTATTTTTTTTTTTAATCTTCAAATGAATTAAAGACAACCTGACAATGCTGTCATCTGTCTTCAACGTCACATCAAGGCAAGAAATAATGATAACAGAGCAGCAGAAGGACGCCCACTGAAACCTGGAGGATATATATACACATATATACACACACACACATATATGCCTTGAAACGGTTTGAAAGAGAACAAAATTAGATTACCGCTCTTAGGCTATCACGGTAAAAACGTGTGGGATTTTGCGTGTGTGTGTGTGTGTGTGAAAGTGGTTCATCTTTCCTGCCTTATTTTGTGAAGCGCGTGCTACTCGATCCAAACCACTTCTGTGGGATGGGACAAGAAGACGAGCAGGCACATTCCTCGTTCCCAAACTACCACGACCAAAGGAAGCACAAAAATATCTCCCCTCCCCCTCCATCGTTTCAGGTTCACGTTCCAGTTAATAACAAACGTTACTGCTCTCCTGAGGCGCAGGCCAGAGCGGGCACGCTTTACGCGGAGGCCCGGGCGGGCACGTTACGCGCAGCTGCCCGGCGGAACAGGGGCAGCTCCCGGGGAGGAAGAGCGAGGAGCGGCTCCCGGGAGGAAGAGCGAGGAGCGGCTCCCGGGGAGGAAGAGCGAGGAGCGGCTCCCGGGGAGGAAGAGCGAGGAGCGGCTCCCGGGGAGGAAGAGCGAGGAGCGGCTCCCGGGGAGGAAGAGCGAGGAGCGGCTCCCGGGGAGGAAGAGCGAGGAGCGGCTCCCGGGGAGGAAGAGCGAGGAGCGGCTCCCGGGAGGAAGAGCGAGGAGCGGCTCCCCTTTGTGCGCGCGGGCCGCGGGCCGGTGTCGCTGCCGGCCGCCAGGCGGCGCCGCGGCCCCCGCGGAGCGCGGCGCAGCGGGCGCGGCCGGAGCCGGGCCCGGCGGGACCCGAGGCCCGCCCCGTGAGGGCACCGGGAGCCGCCCCGCAGCTCCGGGGGCAGCGGGCAGCACTAACGGCCTGCCCAGATCAAAACAGATAGGCCGGGCCTAAAACCTCCCCCCACAAAAAAAAAGCCAAACCAAAAAATCCCTCAAAAACAAAACCAAAAATCATGGTGGTTTGGTTTGGGTTTGGTTTTTTTTTTGTTGTTGTTGTTGGTTTTTTTTTTTTTAATCGCGCTTGTAATCTCATTCGCACTGAAGGGTAAATAAATTGCAGTTGTATGAAAAACAATTGGTGCTACATGTGTTCATAACAGATGGGATCTTATCACAGTTTAACTGTAATAAATTCTGACTTCTCGAAATTGTAATTTCTACTCCATGCTGGATGTCTCTTTTCTACTATAATAATAGAGCTACGAACTCTTGAGAGCAAGAAGAAAAGTTTTCGCTGCTAGTCTTCTTTGAAAGTTTGTATGAAAACGCATCTGAAAATCAAAAGTGAGAGAAAACCCTGGCGTATAGGGAGACAAACAGTTGATCCTTCCCCCGCTGGGTAACATTGTTTACTAAGGCCAACGATAATAGTCCTTAAAATACATGCAGAAAACCTAAGAATGAGCCCTCTGTGTGAAGAAGCCCTGGCAAATGACAGATCACGGTTTGCTTTGTGAAGAGGGAAAATGCTAGAAGAAACCGAGCCCCTTAGGAAGGGGGAACCAAACTTTAGATTAATACCCCCTCGCTTCAGCTCACAAAATTAAAAAATAAATTTGAATAACTACTGAAAGGATAAAATTATAATAATAAATTGTCCATATTCACTGAGGCTGCGGGACTAATTATTCTCACCATCTCGACTTCCAATTGCTGTTTATCAAGTCGCAGGATAAATGCTTGTAAATCCATTAAATTTCCATAAATCCTTTCGCCACTTTGTTTTTGGCCAATGCTTTTGCAACATTAATTGATTTTATTGCACTTTCTGAAGTCACTGTTTATTAAACTCAAGCAACTTTTCTCTGAAGCGTTGGGTTTTTCCATCGACATACCAAACCCGCGAATTACTGAGTTTACTATAGGATCTAGTCCCCTTTTTTACACCCCTGCTGTGATTCTGATGGCAAATGCGAACTGCAAATTACAAGTTTCTAATAATCTACGCTGTTACAGAAAACAGCCCCTTTATCGCTGTTGAAAAATTAGTCTAAATCCTAACAGCACCTTTCCCCATTGTTTTTAAACGGGGGGAAGCATGAAATGCTACTGGGTGATAGAGATCTAACACACTAGGAAACGCTCTGCGAGTCTTTTACGTTACTTGGTGGACAGCAGTTATTTTTAGGAAAGGATTTTGAATGTGTAACTAGAAGTCTAATTTAGAAATGAGTGCACAGGATCCAGCTTTCTCAAACCCTTCTCCCCTTTCTTCAATCACTTTAAGAAAACTGGCCCCAACCAGCCTTAAACTGATAAATGATTTCTGACTTAATAGCAGCTGATTTCTAGTTCCTTTACCTGTCACGCTAGCCCCGTGATCATTATTCAAAAGCGTGGAGAGCTGCCGCCGGTGTTTAGGGGCTCTCGCTCCGTCCCGCGCAGCGCAGGCAGCCCGGGCAGCGCCTCCGGCAGCCCTAGCGACGGGCGGCCCTGCCAGCGGCGGCTGCGGCGGAGTCACCTCCAGGTACTCCAGAGACGCGAGAGTAATTACTACAGATCACAGAAGACATGTGGAACTGCCTGTTTTAGGTAGGACAACATAATGCGGTTATTATGAACGTACCCTTCGTATTACAGGTTCAATGTTTGTACCCTACCCTAGGCTCCTCAGCTCCTAAGCTGCTACCCACGAAGACGTTTTGCAAAGGTGAACGCATCAGTTGTTTATGATGGGAGGAGGAGGGGAAGGGCAGGGAAAGCAAGCCACGGAGCTGCCCCCTCCCTGCGCCTGACCCCCGCGGGCGGCGGGCGAGGAGGGCAGGGCTCAGGGCCACCCGCCCCGGGCCAGCCCCCTGGACCTGCTGCGGAACCTCCGCGGGGCCCCCCGTTTGAGTCGAGGAACGAGAGAAAGGCCGGAGCGTCTCCCTGCCTTGCTCTGCTCGGGACGCGATGGGGCAGCGCTGCGGCTCCGAGCCCCGGCCCCAGCAGCAGTCACCTCGGCAGCCTGCCGGCACGCCTAGGAGAAGCCCTTCGGCTTTTTCACGGCAAAGCGTCCTGTTTGGAAAAGGCCGCCTCTGCAGTTCGTCCACTTCATGCCACAGCTTTAGAGAGGTCGGCTCAGCTGGGACTGGCACAGACAGCTCAGGTATGAGGGACTCACACTCTGTACAAGGGAAGCGATCCCTTTCAGCCGTCACAAGATCTAAAACTGCAGCTGAAATGTAATGGTTCAGCTTCACTAAAGTTAGTAAGCATCAGCCCAGATTCTCAAGCACACCAATCTTAGAGTTGCAGGGAAATCTCTCCCCTCTTGTACAATTCACAGCCCTTAATATTCTCTGCGGAGATGTATTTTTCCTACCAGGAAAGATCAACTAGTACCATCATCTGCTTCATTCTTTTTCCATGCTTGAAGTACTCATCTTGAGGCAGAGGAATATGCATCAATTCCCCAATCTGAAAGACTTCAAACCCACAATCCTCACTTCTTATTAGGGTTCCTCAGTCACCTGGATAGTCTAATGTGGGAAAAATCTCCATTTGCTCCTTTGAAGGCATTTCACTTCGCATAAAAGTTTACTGAGCCAGAGGGAAAGAGAAGGAACTAACAAGGCTATGGTTACAGTGCTTTCCAAAGCCCAGAGCTTGGGTGTCTCAGTCAGTGCACAGATCTAATTATGTTCCTACACACTCTCTTCACCCAACAGAAAGCTTTAAACATTCTATACAGAAGAGGTAACATTTGCAGTATACCCTTTTCAACCAAAATGGTAATTAGAAGAGATGAGTCTCTTACTCTACTCAAGGGGAATAGGAGAAAATCCAAATGTGTAGCCACCAAGTTATTAGATTAATAGCTAACAGAATAGACACCTTTGAGTGACCATTTTTCAAAGAAAGTAGAAACCACCATGGCATGTTAGGTGACATCAAGCTTTGCCTGACAAGGCCTTAGTAAAATGTAAGGTTTCCCACTGCATGTACTGATCACAGGGCAAAGAAAAACTGCTTCTTGTAGTAGAGTTTCCAGCTGTGTGTTTCTCCTCTTTGACCTGTATTTTTGTTACTTTGTCCCAACCCATATGGAGCCACTGAAGACCATCCGCACTAACCAGCTCACTACTGCCTCATGGCTACCACAGAAATTCACCAATGGAGACCAAAACAAACCCAGTCGAAATCTTACTTGTCCCTACACAGTTTTACAAGAAGATTAAGTTAATTTCATCAACTTCTAAAGAGAAAAAGAATTGACTTATAGGCTGTTTCCATAATGAAATACTTGAACTCATGAGTCTGAGAAAATTAGTGAGTTTTTTTTCCTACTTCCCGTTCCAATTCCATTTCTTTTGCAAGATCACAATTTCCTTAAATATATATGCACCAGCAGGCCCAAGGAATGTGTTCCAGATAAAACAGATGAGTAGAAATAAGTGTACAGGTTTTTTTCTGTTTTGGTTTTATTTACTTATTTAAGAAGGATCAGCTGCTAAATACATTTCAGTAGAGGTGTCAAATATTTTATGACAAGAGCTGATCACATTTATAATTAAGGTCTTCAGGCTGACTTTATGGAGTTAGGGTAAAATGTTATACTTGATCATAAGCAGATATCCTACATACATCAATAGGTTTATAAAAAGATTGAGAAAGGAATTTAGACCAGATGCAGCAACTAATTTTTCTAGTTTAACTGTATAATTTGATTGAGAAACAAATGGTTGTTGATGTATCTACAAAACAGGTACTGAGAAATTCTCTGGGAAATCTGGCTACTCATAGTACCTCCATCTTGTTTTAGAGTTAAATAAACCGGGAAAGTGTTATAGCAGGTCTTACCTCCTCAATGACCAGTTAACACTTTTAATACTATTTTAATGTACCTATTTCTAAAGTAACTGAGTAAAAATGGTAAAATTTCCTACATGTAGATACAATTAAAGTCAGCAAAAATACTGCTTAACTCTACCCCTACTGATAGCTATACCACTCTATTTTATTCCCTATTAAGTAAGGCACTTGTGAATCATCATAACTGTATAAGCCAGGTCACAGGTTATGAAAAAAACTAACTCTGTAAGGGAGAAAATATTTATTCTCACTAAAACACTTAAACTTGTATAAACAGTGTTCCACATGGTTAATTGTGTTTGCTGGTTAATGGGATTGTGTCAATTTACATTTATACATTCATGCTATTAGAACTTGCAGTCCCTAAGTCCACAATGTAATGTGAAATTCTAGCCCACCTGAAATCAGTAGAAGTTTTCTAGCAATTATGAGAAAGGCAGGATTTCTCCTGTGACAGAAGAATGCCTGAAGATTACAAATTCTATTTTCAAACATAAGAATATGTAACATAGTTGTACAAAAAATGACAATTTGGGAAGGGGCCTGGAAACATCTTGGAGCAAACAATTGGAATTTTGGTTTTCTCTCTCTGATGGTTTAGAGGACAAAATCTGAAGAGGCCATGCAAGGTACATTCATGTAAATAGGTAAGAAAGAAAGCATTGAACTCATATACTGAGAGGAGCTGGTTTTAGCCATTGTATCACAGACTCAGTCAACTTGGGACTGATGCCTGTCTAGATAATAAGAGCACAAGGAGTTTAATCAGCACATCTCTCTGACCAGTCATCTTTCATGTTTTAACACAAGAAATTGTTTCATTTCAGTGGTAGATGATATATGTACATTTTTATTTCTTGTATGCTATTTCCCCAGGAAAATAATAGAATAATACTTTTAGCTTTTAACTTAACTAAAAAAACCTCCCTCAAATTCCTATGAATTAGTAAGGAAAATAGAGGACTGTGAAAGGTTCTACAAGTTTGTTTGGTTGTTTATGCCGAGCACCTCTGAAAATATCTACATCTGTTCTGACAGCTAATAATATTGGATGAATCAAACCAATAAAAATTAATTATTGCATAAGTAACTTAGTTCAGCTTTTGTATGCACAGATACACAGACTAGTTTACACACTAAGTACTAGAAGAATAATTTAGTTAGTTGTGCATCCCCATCTTGGAAACAATTATTGCATAACCATGCCATTTCATCAGCTATTAAATGGTAAACTCACTTGTGCAACATTTCCCCCATTTTTCTGTATTGCAGGCAATAAAATGAGGACAGGCATATTTCTGTGAAGTCCCTTTTGATGTATTTTGTAATAGTTTCCTTTTATCTGTTCTAAAGTTCACAACACTTCCCCCCCTCCAAGAATTAAACTACCCTCTCCACCACACCCACATCACAAGCTGTCCTTAGGAATGCAAGCACATACAGTCCTGGAAGTGTAATAATCACCATCTTGCTCGTTACCTGGAACCTCCAGGGCTGACTCACAAACCTTTACACCTCGAGTTAAATATCCTAGCAAGCAGCTGTAGCATACTCATATCCGCTGCTGGCCAGATGCAGCCACAGAGAGGGATGCATAGCCCAGTGAACAGTGGGTTACATATGCATACCTACTCAAAAGCACATTAAAGATTGGCTAGAGACTAATCCATTTTATAGGCTCAGAAATTGATTTTCAGAGAAGCTGAAATACAGGTGCTCAAGTCTGTTAAACAAAAAAAAAAAAAACAAAAAAAAAAAAAAAAAACCAAAAAAAAAAAAAGCCAGCCTAACTCTGGTGGTACTGTTAGCAGGGTTCACTGCAGCAGAGGAAAGAAAGCATGGGAAACATGACCCTGGAGTCTGGTATTCCCTAAGTCTGGGTTCATTGTGTGCAGCATTACACAGTTATTCTTTTCCTGGAGTGGTGGCTAAGGGTGTTTGCTTATAACCACAAAATTAGGGACAAAATGGACTGTAAATGTTAACCATAGCACTAACATCCAGTTCTTTTTGGATGCAAGGTACAATACACGTAATCAAATCCTCATCAGAGCAATAAGAGGTGACAAGATATATCTACATTACTGATAACTAGTGAGACTAGTTAGAAGGTAGCCAGTTGTAGAAATCAGCTCTTGACCAAGTCAGACAAAACTGGTATAAGTTAAAGAGGAGAATGAACTAAATAAGTAGATCTCTAAACCTTTATGTTCCAGAAAGGCAAACTCTGGTGTAGTTACATCAGCTGGACAGAGGAGTTAATAGGTTGAATAGGGAGCAAAGTCTTACTAACACTTCACAAAAGAATGCTTACATAATCAATAATCTACATTTCAAACACAGTAAAAAGAAAAGAGAAACACAGAAGAAAGTACTCCAGGCCAAACTGGATTCACTACCACCCTGAGAAGTGTTAGATGTGAAAAGAGAAACAGACAGAACACATGGGCAAAAGCACTTGTGTGTGCTCATTGGTCCTTAACTGAGAACTGACATTGATATTTTTCATTCTGCTTCCAGTAATAGAGAAAACTTTAGAATAGCAAGTTGAAAGCAACAATGCACAGATAACATATAAAAATATTTAAGAGATATAGCAAAACAACACATTACACTTCCTCTGGTTTAAAGACAAACCTCAAATCTATTATATGCTAAAAAAAGCAGAATTGGTACAATTCCTTAATATTAAAAGGGTGGTAAAATACCACTGTATGGCAGCTAGTGCAACTTCCAACAGAGCCAGGGAAAAGCAATAGTGTTGTGTAAAGGTCTGGGAAGAGCTCACCTGAAATGCTGTATTCAATCTAGTCACATGCAGTGATTTAGAGCAGGTGGATTTAGAGCAGGTAGAGGAGGACTGCTAGGTAGATAAGGGCAATGGAAAGTTTATTTTATAATATGAGATTAAACAAGCTTGATTTATTTAGTCCATTATAACAAAAGCTGAGAGAGAACAGGATTGCTGTCTAATTTCTAGTTAAGAATCTGAGAGAGGAAAAGAATTAAAAGAAGATTTTAGCATGAGTCCAACTGGACTTTAGCTGGCCATGAATTTTTTCTTGAGTGTATGGTGGTAGCTCATTGTTTTTGACTTGTATCCCAAGTCAGTTCCAATGGCAAATGGCTCACCAGCAATGTTGTAAAGTAATCACATTCTGTAACAGCCATCCTCTGGGAATAGTGGGAATAAACCACACAAGGGTTCTTAAGATAGAGTACAACACACTTCAAAAACAAATTATCCAATGTGACGGTGGCAATAGGGAGGGGAGGACTCAGTAACCCAGTGAGTGCTGCCCTGTTCCAAAGCCTTGCACGATGGAGGAGTTGGTAGATAGAATTAAATCTACCATGATAAAAACAACACTTTTATGACACAAAGAACTGTATAATACCAATGACGAAGTAGAACTGTATAATTCCGATGACGAGGTAAACAATAGTATAAAGGCTATATTCCCTTTTCACACTTAAGAAGCCCCAGCTTGTTATTTAACAACAGAAGAAAGTTGCAAAACAACTATGTATAAACAACCACATTACACATAAAAGAGTTACAGAACTCCCTTCAGAAGGGAAAAGCCATCATGACAAAACTTACTTTTTCCTGTGGAAAACAAGTTATCAACAAAACCCATAGAATCTTAAGTCAAACACATCAACTTTTAAATTTTTGAACAAAATAATTCTCCCAAAAAGAATTCTTCCTTAAAATGAAATACCATACTTCAAGATACACAAATAACAACCAACCTAAAGACTACTCCGTTATAAAAATTCAAATCTTTTGTTTCAAAGGAAAACAGATATTTATGAAAAAATGTTTGCTTTCAATAGAAAAATAGAATAACATTTGAAGCAGACTTAAGCAGATAATTATTTGTAAAGGGATTTTTCTTGATACGTACTTTAAAAATCTCCGAAAGAAGATAACGTGATGACAGAGTGCTCGGAGAGAAAAGAGGGAATGGCTTTCGGCTGCGGCGCTGAGCTGCTGGCACGGAGCTGCTGCCCGCCCGCCGGGCGAGCCGGGCCGGGCACCCGGGCCCCTCACGGCCCTTCCTTCGCCAGGGACAGCGGAGCTGCGGCTTCCATCTGCCCACAAGGCAAGCGCCGGCTGCCCGCCCCGCAGCACCGGCAGCGCTGCTGCCGGCCCCTGGGCGCTGTGCCGGGGGCTCCTCGCCGCAGGCGAGCGACAGCTCGCCCGGGCAGTGCTGCCCGGCGGCCGCGCTGGGACCGAGCCGCTGCCGGGGCAGATGCCTGTGAGGGCAGATTGCATCTCCCGTACCTCCCGGGAGATGCCTGCAGCGGCTGCACCCGGGTGCTGGATGCCTCAGGCTGGGTTTTCCCCCACCAGTGGGAGTGGGACATCCTCCCCTTCCCCAGAAACTCCGGCCAATGCCTCGCGCGCCTTTGGGCCCTCACCGCGGAGGGGATGCGCGAGGGAACCTTCCAGAATCCCCGGAGTGACAGTGACTCGGGGCTTGTGACGCCTATTGAAAGAACAAAAACATACCTGAAAAATGAGGAACTCTGGTGACTGGTCCTATTTTGGAAATCTAGAATGACCTCCCCAACAAGGAAACCAACTGGTCTTGGACTTCTGATTCTGAAAAATGTTTGCGTAATGCCTGGTATCTATGGCCTGCTGTGACATTAAACAAGGATGCAGACTCCTGCCCACAGCACAGAAACTGAAAAAGTGATGGGAGAACTGATCTCTTTCTTCCAGTCTGCTGGGGGAAATACTGGGGGAAAAAAGAGAGCTGGTCCATCTTCATGGGCTTTTCAGGAATTGCTCTCTGCTGAGAATACAGCTGGGATAAGTTCACATTAAACATGTCTCAACAGCCAGCACCACATCATTTCTTACGAGCTAGAAAGTTGCCATATAATGACAACTTGTGGGTGCAATCGAATTAAAAGCTACACTTGCTTACTCATTAAAAAGATGCTAATAAGGCCATTCAGTGCATACTTGAATTGTTGACACGTGTATGAGAGAAAAATATGAAAGTGGAGCTATAACAACTATACAAAGTAGGAAATGAACCATTTTAAGTACATATTAAGAGTTCCAACTGATATTTTACATGACGAGGAGCAGGTCCCAGTTGTATACATTCGTTTATCTTGTCCCTACCTTGAAATATATAGCTTGCTGTTTCACTTTTCTAAAAAGCAACCAGAATTAAAATCAGTTACAGAGATAATTGATAGAAATGTAACAGTGGAAGTTCTGGGGCTTGGACATTAATGTTTTATTAAGGCTTTGAGACAGTACTCGTGACAGAATTAGGCAAACATAAGTGACAAACAAAAATAGCATGAAGAAAAGCAAGTCTTTACGGTTAAAAGGTCTAAGTTCTAACTAGAACAAAGATTTATTTCCTCCCCCTTCCCAAAGAAAAGAAACTCCATTTTCTTCTGGACTTAGATATAAAGTTGGTATCACACTCAAAAACCTCTTTTGGCAAAAAAAACACTCTTGCTTTTGGCAAACAAGGAAGGAAAAAACTTTTCCTTCTCTCCACAGCATTTATTAGTTTGCTAATGACATTTAACCCAAAATAAGAAGGATATGCACTTCATAACACCTGCAAAGGGCACAAGTAGTAGGCTAATAGGGGTGAGAGCTTGTAAGATCTCTGCCTACTCCACAAACAAATGTGACATTTTCAGATCTGTCAGCTCCATTTAGTAACAGAGATACAGATTTCCTGTAAATGCAAGCAGAGAGAGACTGACAATTCATCTGCATACAGAGTTGTGGTGATTTGACTGAGAGCTTGACTGCACATGGAATTATTCAAGAATAAAAGCAGCATCCTTACTGAATAACTGTCTCATCAAGACATGTTTGTTCTAGAATACAGACTAGAATAAGGTAATTATGTATGTGATAAGCTCCTATATGTAGAATAATTTTGTAGGGCTGTGACAATTAAGATTCAGATCCTGCCTCAGCCTGAAACAGTTTTCAAGTAAAGCAATATCTTAAATTTGATTTTTTTTTAAATTTCTTCATTCAAAATTCTGGGAATTACTTCCAGGATATTTTTTTTTCTTAATTGAGAAAAGGTTTTAAATACATGAAATCACTTTAGAGTTCCTGTACTTTTCTTACAAATGTCATGTAATCCAGAGTCTTACCTGAGCTCAAGCCTCTGAAATCTGGATTTATGTATGGTTTGAACTCATGTCCTATCATTCTAGGGATATTCTGACTTGACAGTCTTCCAGTATCAGTTCCACACTTCCCTAGAGTGAGGATTTCTGGCCCTTCTGTTTACTTATTCCCACACTCCTCCTCTGTATAAGACAGCACATACTCCAGCTGCCTGTGCATCAGCAGTCTCTGGTCAGATGTCTCTATGAAGTGCAAGGAGGATGGAGAATCACACGTGAGTTCCAATTGCCTTCTGGTGTGAATAGAGCAGAAAGTGCCATTTCAGGAGGGACATCCACCACTGTGGTCTGCAGGAGTTTGTACAGGAAACTGCAAAAGATGTGATAAAATAAATTACTAGTCTTTATCTTGAAAGAATAAAAAAATTCAGTATTGAATCCTGCATAATGAAGAGACTGAAGCAGGTATAAAATGTTTCTATTTCCTATCTTTGTTGAAAGTACTATGAATATCCTACATTGTTCTTCCTCACCTCTCAATACGCATAAAAGTTGCAGTGAAAAGTCTTTAACAGCATTGTGAGTTTTAGGACATAAATGGAATGGTCCAAGGTCCAAGGCAAAATTATGGAATCTTGACCAATTGATGTACACATCAGAGGTTTTTCTGGAATTTCACTCACAGAATCATTGTTTATGGTGTATCACAATATGAAATACCTTGACTTCATGAGGGAGGAAGACATTCTGCTTCCTTGGCACCACACTTCTTATATCATAACCCCTAGTCCACAAAGTTAAAGTGGGCCCAGATGGCTGCAAATCAATGTTTTTAAAATCAGATTATTATTTTTAGCTATACCTGAATTTATTACTTTTTTTTTTTTTAAATCAAAGCTGAAAATACAGCACAAATGTCTATATACTTCAGACACTTCCACTGTAAAACTTGTCTTACTGCTGCACTGCAAAATGTAGTTTCAGTAGTGGTATCTTTATGGCATAATCTATGCTGTATCAAAGGGGGTTAAATTAAATCTTAAATTAAGATGTTCTTCAGTGTCTTGCACCACTGGTCTTTCCCCTTTCCAAGGGAAAAAAGGAGATAATGTAATTTGTAAAATATAAACATAAATTTCTCCACTACTAATTGTTAATGCTTGAGAATTTTTTAAAGAGGAAAAAGTTAAGATATCTGAAGATTTTGTGCAGGTCAAGCATGGCTTGTTCTTGGAGTCACCTCCTATAACTAATCTGCCGAGACGACAGCAGCAATGGAAAATCCTTTCAGTATATGTCCAGCTACAGAATTGCAAAATCCTAGGTATAGGGATTAGCATTATTTTAGGAATGATGGAGGGAAGCCTGCATCCAGGGCTTTGCTAATCTGAAAGAGTAGTAATGTGACAGGTTTTTAGTCTGATCCTCTTGTGCAACAGTCACATCTGACAGTATTTTGGGTTTAGGTGTCTTAAATCTACAATAATTACTCATCTGTCTGTGAGTGAGTAAACTGGCCTGAAACAGCTTTTGGACAAGTTAATGATCACAGATGAAGTAAAGAAATCTTAATTATGTAAAATTATCAACTTTTGGCCTTGCAAGCTGCTTAGTAGTAGAAGGACTTTTTCTGTCTTTCCAAGGATAAAAATCCCCTTGTTCTTTCCTTGATTTGTTGGGGCTTTGTATGTTAGGTAGGTCTGAGACAAGCACCCAGATTACTGTAGAGCAGATGGGGAAATAACAGGGACATTTTTGACCTATGGCAAGAAATGCCTAAAGACTTGTGATGCAGATTGAACCAGTACTTCTCAGTAATTGAAAAACTGAGAACTATGAAAGAGAAGTGAGGAAACATGGATGAAATTGCAGCCCTTTTCTCTGATGCTGAGCCAGAAATGACTGGGCAGAACTGATGGCAGGAAGAGGATTACCTTACTGCCCCACTAACTCACATGCCTGATCTCTGCTCTAACATCTCTGGGTACCTGTGGGTAGTGCTTCACACTCACAGCCCTGCAGTGACTGACAGATGAGGAACAAGTCCATGAACTTGTGCAGCAAACAAACAGCTATTCCTGCTTCTGACCAATTCCCATGCAACCACTCAACTCTCCACTATCTCTACTAGTGAGACTGTGTTGCTGGTTATTAATGTTCCTTTAACACATAACTTTCAACTTTGTTGTTTACTACTGGCAGAAGGGATTATTGTAATGTTTTACATTACAGTATTTGGTATTTTAACACATCTTTATTATTAATAAATTGATATAATTCTAAAATATTTTAAGGTGCAAGTTCATGGGGGAAAAGGAAGAGTCATGAAGTCATACCAAAAAACTTACATAATATCCAAATGATTTTATAACGTTAGGAAAAAAACCCCAGTAAATAAACAGTACTCTACAAGAGCACAATATATTCCCTTTTTATTCCTTCATTCTAGTTACCACCTCATTGTGAAGATAGGGCACAGAGACCTACAAGGATTACACATCCTTTTTTCAGTGGTGGCAGATGCTTTCTTTTTGCCAGTACTGAACATTTTCTTAGTAGTAGTTTTGACTCTGCATCCAATTTTCAGCTGTATGGATGCAGCATATCAAAATACAAATCACTGTACATTTCAGCATCCTAGCATTATTGGCAGCAACACTTTTCCTTCAAAACCATTTTCTTTTACTGTTCTGCAATTGTGTTGTTAAGCTTTGTGCTGTAAGCTCGCAGTAGACTTGATTCTGTAAAACAGTGATAAAATACACTGTTATTCAGAGAGTAATCTCATAATCTTGTCCTGATAAATTAAAGAGTTGGCCTAAGGACACTGCACCTTTATGTTGAAAGGTTTTCAGTGTCTTTGCAGTCAAAGAAGACCTGCATAACAATTAAATAATACCTTTCAGATATCACATATACAAGTGTTATTGAGTGAGATAATGAACTTAACAAAGCTGGCACAGTCTCAGAGTTATTATTTCAGATACCTTAAAAACATTCTTCGTTTCTGGATATATCACATTTATAGCTGCTTCACAAACCACTACCACATCACCAATGTTTGCCTTCTAGAAGCGAAGTCCTTAGTTAAGTGCAGAAGTCAAGAAAACCAAATTCTGCATAGCAAAAATGTAATTTTATATATCAATATAAATATAAAACATTTAAGGAAAAAATTTACTTCAGAACACTTCCATTAATTGAAAACTGGAACAATATTTTTTCATTAAAAATTGTCTTCAAATAAAATTGACACTTGAGGATGGGCATTATTTTTGTATTTTGGTTAGCAAAACCAAGGTCAGTTAAGAAATAAATATATTAAAATGCTTTAAATCAGAAAGATGTTTATACTAACTCTAAACTCTAATAATAGTTGCATTCTCTTATGAGGAACAACTGGCTTGTGGATTGTGCAGGGTCTGCTTGACTTGGGTTTGCAGTACCTCAGTTTAAGAGAAAAAAATTACTCTTCCATTCTATTCCAGGCTTCAGCTAGACTTAGTACTGAAATGGTCTGTTAAGGCCAAGTCCCAACTTGGCCATGTGATTTTTAGCTCATAACAGAGCTGCTCAGCATAAAATGATCTTTGCTGGGAGTATTTTTTCAAAGATGCATTAAAAGAAAATGGGATGTTTATGTTAAAACTTTGTGGCTATTCTAGGGAAATAACTGAGATAAATCCTCTGCTCATGAAACAAGTGCACTGTTAACAGGAACTCCTTTCACCTGATGGGCTTCTTAGTGATACTTCCCCCTTCCCCCAAAAAATCACCAACGACACTGGAAATCACCTTATGGCTACTGCAGGGTAAAGACTGGCATCTGGTTCTGCTCTGCAATATTGTTTTGATAAGATAAAAACTTGCATTACTGTCAGGAAGCAGCAAGGGCAGCTGCTCTCCCAGGGAACAGGGAGCCAAGGGCAGTGTCACCAGGGCAGGTCCTGGCTGTGCCCGTGAGGAAGCAGGGCAGGACCATTGACAGCAGCTGATATTCAACCAAGAGCTCAGACAATTAGAGGAGTTTGTGGTGATGAGGCAAATCCAAGGTGAAGCTGGAAGTCTGACTGCAGGTCAGGATCAGACCTAGTGAGTGCAGCTGGAATCATGGCCTCTGAGCAGGTTTGTGGTAAAAGTGAGGTCAAAGCCATCAGCCCATGGGTCAGGTTCAGAATCAGTGGGGCCCATGACCATGGTTTTGCTCAGGCAGGGACTAAGGAAGCTCCAGAGCCTGTGGACAGAGGTTGGGGGAGACCACAGGTGAAGTTTTGAGCCGTGAGGGCCCTGACAACTACAGAGTAGAGAACTGTCACCAAACTCATGTCATGTGAGCCATTCAAAATTCCTTAGAGATGCTAAGTTTTACCTTATGATGTTTGAAGACTTCCTAGAGAGACAAGAGTTATCCCAGAGTTGTCATGTTCCCTGAAAAAGGTATTAATTTTATCATTCCTGTATATTATTTAAACCTTACTGCTTGCATTCAAACCCAAGTTACTATAGAGACAGATTTATAATTCAGCATATGCCTAGAACTCAAAATTTAAGAAATTTTAGGGTCATCTATTTACTCAAGTTTCACTACAACAACAACTGAGAAAAAAAAGGCAAGTCAGCTTTGTCTAAGAGTTTTTATTCATTTCATATAGAACAAACCTACTGACTGACATGTATAGGCACTTATCTGAAGACAATGAGCAGTCCTACTGCAGAAGCGTGTGAATTTTATTCCATTCATAGAGTTTCAATTTGGACTCATTATAAGGTTATTCACTAGTGAAAAATTATGGTATGTAAAAGATTTTCTGCTTATAGTGGACCTTTAAGGCAGTTCATATTGGTTTATTTTGTGTAAATAAACAAGAACTGAGAAATCTAAGGCTAGGTACAGGTCAGATTTTGTCACTTAGGTTCTATACCTAAAAGGCCTCTTCATGCAAATGGTACCTCATACAGAATGCACAAAGGTGAAAGTTTTAGTCAATTAAGTTTGTTTAAATGGCATTATGGGGGATAAGCCCCAACTGTTTCAGAAAGTGTTATCCTAGTGTTCAGAGACCTTGTACTTAGGCAGTCCGCCAGAATCTATCACCATGGATTCACAACAATCAAGGCCTTGACAAGTTTTATGTCTAAAGAAAACCAGTTAGTCAATTAATGGTTAAAGACTTCAAAACATCTTTTTGTTAGTATGACACTGATTCAAAAGATAAAAGACTAAGGAAATCTTTTCAATACTTTTCTGTTCTTTTCCCCAAATCTTCTGAGGAGGAAGAATGACAAAAAAAAAAAAAAAAAAAATCCAACCACAAATCCTGCTAGAACACATAATAGTTAACTAGTAGCCAATCGTTTAGAGTAACACTTCCATTAGCAATTGGTACATTTCCTCTAAAACCGAAAGGAACTTTCAATGGATTTTACGGTTTCAGACTTCAGTCTTTTCTTTAATTGGATGTGGCCATTTAATTTTGAATGAAATAGTTTTTCTTTTATTGCATTCTGATACATGCCAGCTTTGACAGAGAAAGCCAGCAACATAATGCTCATATGGCACATTAAGAGCCACACTCTGTTGTGGCTTTGCACTTCAGAGACCCTAAATTCTACAAAATTTGTTCATTAAAAGGCTTGACTACAGCAGTCTCAATAATTGAAGGAGGCACAATTGCTTTTTTGCAAAACCTATTTTTGAACTCTATGAAGGGAGAAAATAACAAATTATCTGCCCCAATTTCTCTTCATATTCTTTAGCTAGCTCAATCAGACACAGCTACACTTATTGCAGGTGCTTCTCAATGAAATTCTGTGGCCCCAGTAATAAAGAGTATCAGACTGCATCATCACAGAGATTTTGCTCATCCTGAAATCTAACAAGATATCTTTTAGGCATTTATATTTCTTCAGAGAACCCATGGTTCTGATTCCTAAAGTTACTCAGAACTCACCACTCTAAGTGTCATTGAGCAGACACTAAATATTACAGTGAGGCTGACCATGGTCATAATGCAAGCATGTGCATACACACTGCTTTGTAGATTTTCCTTGCTTGTGACTTTGACCCTTCTCAGCAGCCATTTGGATGCCTTCTAGAACAGCCACAGATTTAGGAAGTGCCAGTTCCTAGGAATCTTTCAAAGAAAATGTGCACCCTGTACATGCCTGCACAACTGTGCTGACATCAATAAGCTTTTTTGTGAACATAAATTGTTTGCTGAAGGAAAATTCAGTGCTTTCTCTTAGTGGCCTAAATTTGGTATAAATCTGGGAAATTATCCCTTTTAGGATTAGTGTTCAAACAGAAAATTGCTAGCACATCACTGGACACAGTTTTCAACTGAAATTCTGCTGTCCAATGAAGTCCTCAGCAGCAGTGCTGGCTTCCAAAACACCAGTTTTCTTGGTACCCAAGAGCTCCAGCTATGCAGATAACCTTGAATATACAATTTAGATATTCAAATGCAGTGAGTGCATCTGCAGACCTTGCTTGAGCTTTAAGAATCTACTATATAGATAAGAATTAAAGCCAGTGGAATAATGTATTCTCCTACATGAGTTTCAACACCAGTCTGGAGTGTTGGCCTAAAGCTATCCAGAACCCTTCTACCAAATTTTTTTTAAAAAAAATATTATTTTCAGGTTAGTTTGCTTCTTTTAACAGTGAACAAACCTGCAGCAAAACCAATTCTCCAGTGGCAAAATATTGCACAGGTTTTCCTCTATACACTCAGAGAATCAACTTCTGTTCCTTAATTGCATCCATCTGAATAATTTTAAACACATCTTTTACTTTTTTTTCTGTCCAAGTTCAGTAATTGTTATACTTGAAGGCACCTGCAGAGAAGATTGATGAATCATCTTCCAGCAGCCATCAACTTTCTGAATGTATAAATTGTTCATTCAGTGTTCAGTCACAGAGATCAAATAGTCTCTTCCCTCATACCACACTAGCAGCTTTATCAGTAAGGTAGACATAGATGCGATCTGCAGTTGCCACCATTTTCAGAAAAACAACCTCAAAGCATCAACCAGGATTCATTATTTTTATTTAAATAGACTCCCCAAACATCACAGAGTTTAAGGCAGACTGGGGACAGCTTGTGTGGGAACTAAGAAATTACATGTCCTTTGTACTTTTTCCCAAGGTAAAGTTCAAGGAGATGACTTCAGCTATGCAGGTTAAAGGTGTTCTTTTCCACAAAGCTACTATCACAACCTGGCTGATAGCCTCTCCACCTCGTAGCACTAGCAAGGGATTTTCTTCTCTGCATAAATTATACTAAATTAACCATCCCTGACAGGTCAGTGGTAAAATTATATATTTTTAGTGAAGCCAGCAGTTGGGATTTTTCAAGGGCATTTTTCTTTTTGTTTCAACAGGAATAGCAGTGAAAGAATGTCTACCCTGAAAAACTCTGCCCTTGCATTTCCATTTTGGCTAGAAACCAAATTGTTTTAAAAAGGTGCAACTCATCGAGAGAGAACCTTTGTTTAGTTTAATTTCAAAGTTATAAAACATAAAACTGTGAAACTGCAATAAAAATATTTCAGCCACTTAAGCAAGGATGCAATATATTATCAAAATTTTCCTGAAGCAATGAAGATTCAAATCATGGTTTCCTCTTTTTGCCTTTTCTTTTTGTCACAGCAATTAATTTTTTTTTTTGTGGAAGAAAAAAAAAAAGGAAGCAAAACAAAAGACATACACATCCCTCTGTTTTCAAGGATATGTTTTCATCAACTCAAGTCTAGAGCTACTTAGAAAACAGGAGAAAAATGTTTATCATTGTTTTAATTTGATTAGTTAAATGTTGCTGGAAAAATCAACACTTCAACATGTGAAACATTTTCATTAATTTTACAAATGTCAACAGGGACTGGTTCTGCAAAAAGTCAGGGGTGGAAGATCTATGCCCAGCAACCACAACGTATTGGAAAACTAAATCAGTTCAGTATATCTGTTCCCAAACAGAACCAAATAGAGCTGAGTTGCAAGCATTAGAGTTGTTCCCTCTTTCCAAATCCAAAGCAGCAACTCTTCTGAAAGAGTCTCCTTTCCAAAGTGCTTCATGCACCAGCCATTGAAAACAAATGAGAAAAAAGGCCTGGCTTTTCAAATGACACGACTAACCAGAAAAACCGAGTCATGAATAATTTGTAAAAACATTTGACTTTGGTCATTGCCACAACTCATTTGGAAATCCTTGGGCACTCTAGGCCTGTATATATGTATACATATACATGAGTTCAGTTCCTCTTGAGGTTCCCACTTCTTTATCTGCCAGATGAAATACTTTGAGGTGAGAGGGGAGTTTTGCTAAGGGAAAAAGGCTCACAGATCTGCTATAAAGTTCACAATCACATTTGACCATATTATAACCCAGCAGAACTCACATGTAAGCAAACTTGACATGTTTGCATGAAATCCACTGAGAAACAACTTGGGGGGATTTTTTTAAAAAAAGGGAATAAAAAGGAACTAAAAGAAATTCCATTCTATCACAACAAAATACCCAACTTAAGCTAATTATTTAAGCATACTCTTCAAAAGAAATATAAAAGCTTTAATTAAAATTGCACACATGAACCAAGACTTAATCAACTACAGTTATCAAATTCAGCTAGTGGTAAGCCACAAGCTCTAAAATGTCCCATTTGGCTGATAAATGCAATATTTTTTTAATATGTACAATAAAAATAGCAATATAATTTAATGTGAAATGTGAAAAAATTATTGCAACAAAGTGACCCTTGCTCCCAAGCTGAGAGTTTGGCCCTGGTCTTCCACTCACTGAGACTGTGAGCATGGTCTTTCCAATACATCTGATTTACATGGTGTGAGTGTGCCTTTTGTATACAAAATTTTAGCACACAGCAATCTCTAATGGCTGATTACCATCCTCCCTCTCGCCTTCTTTCCTTTATTACTGGGTTTATAATGAAAACGTTGACACAGCCTTAACTATGGCAACATTAGCATTTGCCATTATAATTAACAGATTCTTTTTTTTTCCCTTTGTGATTTACATGCATATATTCTTCCCAGTGCAGTAATTACAGATGGTATAGCTTGTAACATATACTATCCCTGAACAAGAAATACATTCTTTTTGGAGTATGTCTCTGATAAATTTTATTTAAATTTAAAAGGTAATAGGCAGAAAATGTAGTTTGCTTACAAGTTTCCTTTATGGTTGTTTGACTGTCACTTTTCTCCAGATTTATGATAATCATCCTTGCAACAAAAACGTTTACTTCACTGTCTAAATAATAAGGTAATTTGTTACAGCTAATTACTCAAGTGCTTCCTTAATCTCAATTAAAAGATTCAGGCTTATTTTCTACATTTCTGCAGCAGTATGCTCCAGAATATCTTGTTAATGTATTCCCAATCACATATTTGTTAAGGAATGCATGGTCCATGCAAAACAGAAATGCTAAAATACATAGCTGCAATCTTAAACAATGATTTATTGTGACATGGGATGTGGGACATTTCCACAGCTTTTGTGATTGCAGTAATGAAGCTGTAAACCAAATAGCATGAAATGAAGCAAGGCCTTACAATTTAATCAGCTCGTAAACAGATCTACTGCATCAAGCAAATGACATTATTATCCATCCGAAGTAAATCATGCTAATCTCAGGAGATAAAATCAACATCATTAATGGTCACATGTCATATTCATCAACACTAAACCATCCCTTTTGACAGATTAATCCTAACTACAGCTCCCACGATGTATGGTAATAGGGTTTGTAGCATACATTTCATTCAGCAGTAAGGCTAACCAGCACTCTTAGTCTGCTATTACAAATAATTTTTTTATTGATTTACATATTTTAAAATGCATTTAAGGTGAGGTACCATTAAAAATCCTGTCACTATCACATATTTCTTCCTCACATTCTCAGCCTGTATTAATAGAAACTAAACACTGTATGCCATATAAATACTTTAACACAGTTAGTGGTAATTAAAGAGTTCTGCCTGTGTTTTTCATTCAGCAATGAAAATATTCACTCTTTTTAATAGGGTTTAAAGAATTATTGATACAATTATTTTAATATCTCATTTGTAGTGTACCAGCGCATAGGGCCCCTGGTCATGGATCAGAGCTCAATCAAGCCACGTAGGATCCTGAAGATGTTATTATCTATTATCCCATCATTAATACAGCATCAAAAAACCCAAAGATTCATTGCAGTTTAATATATCCTGCAGACTGGTGGTGTATTTTTCCTCTGATTTCAGCTCCTGCTTACTGCCTATTTGTTCCAAACACAAAATATATTTATTTATCATGGAACTGACCCTATATGAATGCTTTTGAAAAGTGTCCACTATTCAAAGTGTCACTTTCCTTGAACAGGCACTGAATTATATTGACAGGCACATTATCAAGGGCTGCTGACTGACAGAATGAATGACTGCGGCTCCATGCCGCATTGCCAGTCATTGACTGAGTGGGTGCAAAAATTATCTACAACCTTTGGAGATCTAAAGGACTCTGAACTATGGCTAGAAAAGAAGATATATGCAAGTGATTTACTGGCACAGCATTTATCAACTTAGTACAAACATCTCACCTATTGCCCAAGCTACTTCACTAATGTAGTAATTAATTAATGGTCTATTCTCTTTCCTGAAACTATTTTTTTAACATCCCTTTTATGCAATTATTAATGTCATGTTATTTAATATGTGTTTATCTTGCACCAGGGAAATGGTTACGGAAATAATTTTAAAAGCAACCACTGCCCCCTGCATTATTTTTTAGGCCAACGTGGGTTAAGATGCATCTTAGTAAGGTTATTAGGGCAAAGCAAAAGCAATATTAGAGACTGCCTGTGGCTGATGTGTAGCAATCAGTAAGTCTGGTTAAGAGAGAAGGCAGAATGCTTCCTGGACTGTTCCGGGGTTTTAGGAAAACACTAAACTAACCATAAAAGCATTTCATTTAGTTGCCAAAATAATTTATTCACTAGACATATTTTTGATATTTTTGATTGACATAATGGCAGCTTGAAGAAGTAGACCACAAAATTCTACTTTATCTCTTGACTAGAAAAAAAAGGGGCAATAAAATATTTCAATAAGTGCATTAATTTCAAAACCTCAAAGCACTAATGTCAAATTTACTGGAATCCACTGACCTTTAAATAGCTTTTAAAGATTTTATGACTTAGATTGTCACATTACTTACCAAGAATCCTTAAGAAGCAGTTTTTTCCATCTATGGTGTATTTTTAATGTTGAGGTTGTGAAGACCTTCCCTTTTCTGCCACTGTCCTTTTTACTCTCACTGCTCCCATACTTGAAGCTCTACCTAACTAATTACTTAATCTTTGACAAGCTTCAGATATCTGTGGTGCTTATCAGTGAACATGGTTAGAGGACTAAAAGAATCACTGATGAGGAGGAACAAAAACTCCCATCTTTCTTACAGGACTTTTGTGCTATTGCATACCCTAGTGAGAGCATGGTGTCATTTAGCTAATACTCCTCCAGAACTGTGTCCTGGTACCTCCCAGACATGTCTGCCCTTCAGAGGTTTACTAGAAAAGCCAAAATGAAAGCAATCTGTATTTTAAGGGGTATGGTTTAGGTAAGCAAAAGAAACAAACCTGTTTCTCAAGTAGTACAAGAAAAACTGGCAACATATACTCCTGGTGGTGTAAGTGCATATAAAGTAGAAATTTTGCCTGCACAGCTATGGTGCAATGAATGTAGAATAAAAAATAGTCCTGACAGAGCTGTGTAGACCAAGTCCTAGGAAGAGATGTCACAACCAAAAATAATTATGTTCTGAAAAGAAAAGGAATGGATTGTCTCACTTTAATCTGCAAGAAATGAAGGAACAAAACCTTCATACTTTTGCCCATTTCATGGAAGTGAGCAAAAGACAGCAAGGGTGCCTCTAATAGCTCAATTAGGTGCATTTCAGGAGTATGGATTAGGATCACCATTAATAGGATAAGGACAGTCCCATGGGACTAGCAGATAATTAAGAGTAAAAAAAGGTATTATTTTTATTCCTAGTATTTGGTCCTTCCAGTTTAATAAATATATGAAAAAAATCTTCCTTGAAAACTTTGTAGGAGATATTTAGCAGTAAGACTCACATAGTGAGTCTAAAATATCACATAATCTTAAGTATTTTTTATCAGACTGTATCTAAAATACCATTAACTAATGATATAATTACAGAGAACTTGTTAATCCATTTGTTTAATTTTTAAAACACAGCTATAATAGGAAGATATGCTTGTTTTTTAATAAATCTTGATAATATCCTTTCAGTTTAAAGAGCTACACATTGAAATTATACCATAAGTGGTTTAGTTTCAAAATGATAAACCGTGTGAAGATATAAAAATTATTTTGTTGCTTGGAAGAAGTCACAACTTAAAATATTGTATTTCAGTTGCAGGAACATGATTATAATAATCAATCGTCCAAAATAAACTCTACTTTATAGGCATTTATTTGAAAGCAGACAAGGTAAAAACCTGCTCTAAAAACCCATAAGAAAAAAAAAAGTGAAAGAAAACATCCTAATTTTTATGTATATGTGTTTTTTCCTGGTTTAAGTTCAGTGCAACTTAAGTCAATCTATTAAGCAACAAACTGCAGAACAAAGTTTTAATGCTAGTAACATTGCCAATTATAAGCCAATACTATTACCTGAAGAAATGCACAATTGATTACCAAAGAGATTACTGTTAAATAGTTGAGAATAATAAAGCCGATTAGAAGATGTGGGCTACCCAACACTGACTGATAAAAAAGGCTGCATTTTCCTGCATGTAAATGTGCTCTGAAGGCCATTCAAAGTACCATACAATGAAGTTAGCATTTTACTACCATGATGCACTGGTGAAAATGTTGGTGGAATATGCAGTGCTGGACATTTAGGTCCCAAATTTCTCTCCAGTATTTGAATTTGTCTCAGGTTTGCAGTAAGTAGTAATACAAAAATCATTGCTTGCTCATTAACTAGCACAAAATAAGTTGAAATGTAGAATACTTTGAAAAGTCAATGTAAAAGATCCAGGTTGAAGCATTAGTTAGAATATATGAAAGATTTATATTCTTATAAAACAACACAAAAAGCACTAAGAAGCCATGGGAATTAGCATAAGCTAGATATACAGAGCTCAATTTGGAGCACCATTAATACAGTGATAGCCTCCACCCCCCTCAGTGTAATATGCCTCAAATACATATTTAGTGGTGTGGCAGCATTAGTTCAAGAGAATTACCAAGGCAATAGAGACCTTATGAAGACAGCAAAGAACTCCTGACAGCTGCTTTTCCTTTTAGCATTTGGCATGTATATTTTATAGTATGTTTTTGCACCCATGCAGTAACAGACTGGTGCCTGCTTTAGGATTCACATATTTCCTTCAAACCAGCTTTTCTTGATGAGTAATCCACATTGCCACTGTTTGGGTCAGATAGATGAAAACCCTAACTTTGTAGATGACACCTTCATTTTCATCCCAGCTAACTGTACAGCTTCTAATTTAGAGAGACGGAGGTTATTATGAATGGTAGGAAGGGGAGCAGTACCAGATCTGCAAACTTTAATCAAAGGAAATAAGAAAACACTTTCTTATACTCACCATATATAAACAGACAAAATACATGTAGCTCATCAGCAAGAAAAGTTAGCCCCTTTCATTTCTCATCCACAAACTGAACAGCGACAAAAACATGGACTTCATTATATAATCAGCTTTAATTTTCTCATGTTGTGAGAAATCCAGACTGAAGAGTAAATAAACTATGTCCTTTGTTAAAGCAGTATTATAAAATGACAAAAAATTTATTATTGCACTATTGACTTTAAAGTCTCCTTTCAAAGTCTTCTGTCTCCTACAACACCGTCAGAGATAAATCATGCAAGCATAGGGACACTTACAGTTAGTTTAAGGCTTAGTGAAGACAAGAAGATAGAAGAAATCTCAGATTTTTGTAGTCTAAGTCAACTTTTGCCATAAGGTTAGTTAATTTTGATTTTTTCATTTTAGAAAAATCACTTGGAAAAGACCTACCTGTGCTCCTTTGTTGTCCTCCTTTTTTAACTTCCTTCTGAATGCCATTTCCTATGCCAGAGGGAAAAAAAAAAACCAGTTTATTATTGCATCTTCATACACATACAAGATTATGAAAGCATGTTGGTCCATTTCTTAGCTGTTGACAGTGGAGTTGGAAAACTTTGGAAACACTTTTTTGAATTGTTTGGATTTTAAAAGGGTCTTGAACACACAAACTTGAAAAGACTGGTTGGCTTCAATGGATTAGCCATAGCTATCTTAAAAACACTTTTGAACTTATATGTACATTCCAAAAAGCAATCATCAAAACAAAAAAACCTTTATAAAAAAATATTTCTATGTGTGATGCATGCTCCTTTAGCAGCTCAGTTAATTTTCAGTTTTATGCAATACTCAGAGGGAACTTGAGTATTGAAGCTCTGCATTCTTAACTGAATCCCAGTGGGAAGATCAGATAGCATCTGGCCTTTGTGAATCAACACAGAGTGACTGCTGGGAGGGAAAGGATAGTCCTCTGTTCCTGTTTACTTTTGAACAACCACAATATAAATAGTGACCAGAATTACTTCCTCCTGGCTTCACCTGCAGCAGGTAATGCAGTGGCTTTGGCTTGTCAGACTTTCAAACAATCTAGTGAACTAGGCAAACACAAGAGTGTTGATTCATTAAGTGCCATCTCAGCTCTTGGGAGTCCTTGGGAAACAATGCCTGAGTCACCAGTATTAATTAATCGTAAAGTTCCTTGTGAGGTAGGGCATCTCCTTCGTATCCCTTCCCATCTCCTACCATGGAGGCATTCCGCCTCTGTGGAAAGATCTAGCCTACAACCCAACCAAGACCAGCTCAGTCTGACTTGCAGATGCCAGTGTGTTCAACTTTGGTTAAAGAAGTTCTGTTGTAAATAGAAAACATTTTGACTAAAAGCTTCAAATTGCAGCAAGTAGCATAATCATCAGGCTTTACTCAATGTAATTTTGCAGAGGGATAGAAAAAAGCCTTCAAGGAGATCATATGAGTCATGGGATTGGGTTTCCAAAGGGCTCTTTGGGATTCTTTTTGACCAAGTTTTCTAACACTGTTAGAGCAGGGGCTGTGTGAAACTCAGCAATTTTGACTGTCATGTTATTTTTCAGTTCCAGCTTTCATCACTTTGTGCCTTTTGGGTCTAACTTTGCCTCCACTTAAGTGGTTGTCAATGTAGAATAAATCACATGAAGAATACTTAGGGCCATGTTCTGTGCCCAGCCCACATAATAGAGGAAGGAATGAAATCCTCAGAAATAAAGGGGTAAACTCTCCTCTTCAGTAGAACTATTAAAATTCTGGAGAACAAACTGCTGCACTGAAGAAGAGAAATACTTGTTTTCTCTAGCATGTACTAGATTCAAATCTGACAGGACTCGCAGACCTCTGCTGCTTTTTTAGAAAAGCGGGGAAAAAAAATTTCTGTCTTTTGAGCACAATGCATGAGTAGAACAGAGTAATAAAGAATGTATTGCACAATGCATGAGTAGCTGCAGTACAAATTAATATATTGTGATGGGTTTAGGAGACAGAGGGGTGTCCAGAGCTGGACCTGGAACAGTCAGGACAGTGTTTCATGGTTTTAGTAGTGAGAACAATGATTCTTGAATTCCAGCCTCTGTAACCATGCCTTGCCATTCATTCTTCAAATGCAAAATATTGCAGACATTATTTCTCTAAGAGACACATGCTAAAGAACATTGGGACTCATTAACAAACTGAAAAGTTAAGCACTTCTTTAAGTTTTAGGGTAGCAGATACACTGGGATCTTGAAATACATTTTTTTAAAAGAAAAATAAATCATGCCCTGATTCTGACTTACTCTTGCATAGGAAGCTCATGTAAGTGTGAAGACTCTAGAGAGGAGCCAGTTTCACAGTAGGGAAAGCTCATTTTGCTATTATTAGCAGCCTGAGGTGTGCTGATCATTTTACTCCTGGTATTTTGCCATTTCTTAACAAGCATTGCCACAAAGTGACTCATGAAAAGCAGTTTTTGAGTGGAGCTCGGTCATTTTGGCACAGATTCCAACTCTGATCATAGGGAAACCATTTACTTTTCCAGTTACATGGTCAAGGCACAACCCAAAGTACTGCAGAGCTTTCTCTTTTCATGCTAACCTAGCAGGAATGGCCAACTAATAAACAGAAGAAAGTGTTTGGTGAACTTTATAGTCAGAAACTGTACACAAAAGTCTTCAGGCCATCAATTTCCATTCATTATATGCATGCTGCTCTTGAAGACCATTCTTGGAATCAGTTTTTAGAAAGGTATTTCAACAGCATACTACAGATGCAAAAATTTTAACTCCTCTTTTCAATAGTAATCTTTAGAAGTAACATGTAACTGACCTGCCAGTTCCCATTCTTCACCTCGTGGTGGTTTAAATCAACTCCATAGAGGAAATCAATCTGAAGTAAAGTTGAGCTAGACTTCTGCTAGACAAATTTCATTAAAACAGAAGCCCAAACAAACACAAGGCTTTGTCACCTACACACTTGTTCTTCAGACCTAATCCACACAACAGTCTGTTGACTATGAACCCTTTGCCCCTGTGGGAATGGAGAGTGATCTCCCTCACACTTCATAACTTCAAAACATTGTTTTCATCCCTTCTTTCCCTCTTGATTGTTTTCTCCTTCTGGCCACAGAAATCATCTGAGTAACTGAGTAACTGTTACTCAACACTGGAAAGCATTCCAGCATTTCACAGATCCTCACATAGCTGTGTATCCACAGCTAGGGAGTACTGGGGTGATCCTTGAGTCCCAAAAGTCAGAAGAGATTGCCATAGACAATAATGAGCAAATTTTGCAGGAAATTTTGCATTACATCCAGGTGTATTTTTTAATTAAAGGCACTTTTAACATTAATGTAAATAACAGGGCATCAGTATCTAATGGCTATATTCTTTCTAGCTTTGCTCAGTGCAAAAATCTTTTTCATCTACTATACTTCTGGTTCAAGTCCACAAAATTAAGTGGGGCAGTTAAAACCAGGCAAATAATGTACCTGATTTACCAGATTTTATTTATGTTATTATACAGCTATTAGATGTAATATTGTCTGCTCCTGTCAGTCTCTGCAATGTGTTTGATGATTCAGGGAATAAATAAAATCCAGGGTTAGCAAATAAATGAGAGCAGAATTGGCAGCACACCAAGTCTGCTTTATTTGACTGAGAGAGAGATGTGTTACATGGCCTGTTTGTTTAAATTATGCCAAGAGCTGAGATACACCAGGTGTTGTAGACCATGGAATAGAGCCCTTAAAATGTTTGCAAAAACCAGATTTCTGTTTACTGGTTTGCCAGAATACAAACCCAGAAAGTTTACACTGAGAAGTTGAAAGAACAGAACTTTGTGATACCATTTTGTATTATTTTTATTAATAAAAGTTACAGAATTATCTCATGCATGTTAACTATCCACTCTCCCTGTGTGTCTGTCTTTACACTGGAATATATAGTATATGTAATTTTGTTAAATTATTTTAGTGACTATCTAAGCAGTTCTGAAATACCGTAAGAGAGTCCTTTAATACAAATCAAGCCATACTACCTTTAGTCAACTAAACACCCCTTAAGTTCAGTAAATGGGAGATGGGTCTGGGAGATTTAATCTGTCAGTTTTTCACCCCACAGCCTCTTCCACCAGAAGCAGCCAGAGAGAGTGAGTTAAAATCAAGGAGATCCTGACCTGTCCTTTCAGGAGGGGTATGGAAAAACGGTGTCACAAAGAGACCATAGTAAAGAAGATCTAGCACAAACTACACTTACATTTCCCTTGAATGCATCTTCAGTAGATGCATTCAAGGATTCACAGCTGAATCCTTGCTGGAGTGCTACTTTTATGGTGCTCTCACAGCATCCTGCAAAGCCAGAAAAATGGGGCAGATGAGGGATCCTCACCCACTTCATTGCAAAGTCTGCCAAGGCAGTT
Organism: Lonchura striata; assembly: GCF_050655825.1. Taxonomy (NCBI): domain Eukaryota; kingdom Metazoa; phylum Chordata; class Aves; order Passeriformes; family Estrildidae; genus Lonchura; species Lonchura striata. Next base: position 19,518,598 of record NC_140708.1, read on the forward strand.
CAACCTACCATAGAAGATTTCTTGAAGTAATCCACTTATCTTGGCAGTGCTCTGGGCCAACAACCTTTGGCAAGGGAAGAGGTTAAGCCAGTGGGAGTTTTGTCTTAAGCTAGTAAAGCAATTTCTGCAGTGAATGTCAGACCACAGCCTGAGTTGTGTTCAAAACTTACAGAGAGAAAGAGAGGAGTGGGGGAAGAAAGAAAGGGGGAGGGGAGTAGTGGACAAGGAGGACAGGGGGAGAGAAAAGCAGAGAGAGTACTCATTCCCCCTTTAACTCTGAGATCAGTTACCAGCACTCTGAGAAAAACATATCTGTCTACCAACAAAATAAAGGCTAATGCATGGGAGCCTTCTTTAAATTTCACCCAGTCATTCTTGTGTTTTAGTGATTTTCTTCTCTGCCTTGAATAGAGAAAAATTACTTTTTTAAAGACCAACTGCAGCAGCAGTGACATGAATTATCTTCCAACTGAAATGCATTGTCTTGGATTCAGTTATCTCTGAGACTGCAGGTTTTTTTGGTATCTTCTAGTGGTTATAACTTACAACTGCCTGGAGTGCTTTTATTGTCTAGTTCAAATATCTTGATGGACAAAACATTCCTACTGATTCTCTCTGGAACCCTCTCTCTTAATGCCTGCCAAAGCCTTAATTTCAGCATGCACAGAACATACTGCAAGTCTGCTTAATCTTACTTTGCATTTAGCAAGAGGATATTTGGATTGTACAAGAGAAATGCTGAGAGGTTTGTGTTAACATAATGAAGAAGATAATAATGCCATGCTTACAAGGAAGTGTGTACTTTTGTATGCTGGTTAGTGTGGCTGAGTTGGAATAACTAAAAGGAGATTCCTAGGATAAATTCCTAATTCCAGCAAAGTTGGACATAAAACTCAGCTGAACGTAGCGGATCTTGTCTCTGTTTTTTCTGTTCTGTGGTTTATCCATTAATATAGGTAATCAGTTCCCAGTCTGTAGAAGAGATAGAGATTACAGATGTACCAAAAAATACACACATTTTTGACCATAACTTTCCTTGATAAGAAAATGAAGAATCCACTCATTTTCCCATTAATATGAGCACAAGTATTAGAACACAGGATGGATTTTATGCATGAAACTGCTTATCTCACTGCTGAAATTTTTTTTGAAAACCAATTTTAATGGTCTTGTGAGCAAAATAGATTCAATAGGTCTGATCTGCCAATACATTACTCCATTTGTATGTCAGTACAACTCATTGATTTTTGTGCTATTATGACTGTGTAGAAATGAAATAACAGTGTTGAATCAAACCTAGTCAAAGACTGACTGATGGTCCTGTTCAGAAATCAGATGAATTAAGAAAAACAAAATATGTTGAGAGGAGATGATATTCCAGATGTGCTGTAGTGGGAGGAAGGATCACACACTATAACAAATGGGCTGGTTTCTATGACAGAACTCGTTTCACAGTGGAGAAATTATGTGAAATGTCATGACAATATACGGTTTGTTTGAAAGCCTCATCATTGTCTAAAAATAGCCCCTAGCTTGTGTTTTTCCTCTTTGAGAACCATTCTGATCCAAATTTTGCATCTCTGTTTCTTCACAGAATAACGTTTTCTAAGTATGGGTCACACAGGCAGGAAAATTTGTTGCTTTGGGACTTGGGACAAAATCTAATTTTAGTAGGCTCCATGTTCCTGTTTATAGTGGTGAGGCAGAATATCAAATGAGCTGTTTAACTGTGTTAACACTGGTTACAAAGTTCATTTTCATAATTCTTTAAATGACAGGCCTTCACCCTAACATGAAAGCAAGTCTTATTCCATTAAGCCCTCAGTTCACCCAAGTTACTAAAAAATAGTGCCTCTGTGTATTCCGAAGTTTAGGTCACATTAGGCAGCTGCTTGGTTAGGGTAATCTAAACCAAAACAAGAGTATTATATGTGTGATAAAATAAGACCAACATTGGTTTTGACCTAGTTTGAACAAAGGTGCAGAAAAATCAATGAGCCCTGGAGCAGCCTAAATGCTTTGTTAGCCTTTTACTACAACATTATATATTACATGCAAATAATGGCACAAATTTAATACTACTATTCATGTCAAGTGATTTCTTTGAATCTATATTTTATATTTTACAGATCTTGAACAGTAACATTTTTCTTTTTAGTGCAAAGCTGCTCAAGGTTCACTGGAGACTCTTTTAAATTGTTGCTTTCAGAGAAATAACAATGTAAAATGACATTATGATGTATAGCACCCTTCTGAAGACTTGAACCAGTACAGCAGAAAGTCACTAAAACCTCTGAGAATGAAGCAATCTCCAGGGCACTATTGTCCAATTGTCCTAACTGGATCACTTTTAATTAGTTGCAATTAATTTCAAGTGACAGTGCACTGAAACAACAAATTATATAGCACAAGAAAATACATTGGAATTTGGAAAATATCATTGTTGGACACCTTCTCTAGTATAGAAGAGAACTAGATCTGATTATCCTGCTTTAATCTATATAATTTTCATTAATTTGTTTCTACAATAAAGATAAGACATGCAATGACGTTGCTAAAGTAGTGACAGAGCTTTAGCACTTAACCAGCTGACATGCATCAAGCTAACAAGTAGTCCACAGGATTTTTCTGTTGAAGAAATCGGCATCTATCAATCTAACAGTTGTATATGATATAGCTAAAATGGTTTAGCAATTGTGGGTACAACAGGCTACAATCTCTCTAGATGATTGTTCCCCACCGTCCTAATGGGCTGGTTATTCCTGCAAGGGACTCAAAAGACCCAAGTTGAGACAGAGTATCAGTAGATTTCGAGAGAAACTGAGATTTACCCACCTGTGAAGGTATGTTAGAAATACTGCATTTGCCCCAGCTGGAGGCACCCAATCTGAGGGATTTTGCTACCATGAAACAATACCTATGGCTATTCCAAGATCCAGGCAAGGGTAGCCTTGCAGCAGTTATATTATTCCTGAGTGCCCTGGAATAGGCAACCTGTAGGAAATTCAGCATGGCTTGGGGCTGGGGAGATGCTTGATCTTTTCTCTTTTCTGATCAGTGCAGTCAAGCTGTAGAGAGTTCACACAGAGGTTTGCTGGATCCCAAGGCTAGAAGAAATGCATACCAGAGAAATGGCTGTCTTTCCTTCTGTGTCTCCTTAGCACCATCAATTGGTACCAATGTGCCTTAGAGATATAGATAGAAGTGCTGTAGATCATATGTATAACACCACAGAGAAGTCACTGAATTAGAATACTGAATTATGCTCTTAAGTGTTTCAATTTTGTAGATATTATCAGGCCATATCTATGACAAATTTCTTGACACCACTAGAGGAAAAATATGGCTATGAGGTCAAATGGGGACAAATTTTCAATAAAGTAATTTTAATGACAATATGTATCTCCTCAATTCAAGAGACAAAACAAACCTTCTCAAGTGAACTTAATATGACTGAAAGAAGCTGCAGGGACTGAAAGAAGCTGCAGCAACTGAAAGCCCAGACTGACAACACAATAGACAGGGGCAGATACAGGGCTCACTATTCTGTGTGCCAGTGCCCTTCTATCACCAGCAAAAGGGAACAAGTACTCCAAGGAGCTGGTGTGGGCCCATTCAGCCCTTACTAATGCACTGAGCTTGCCTCATGTATGTAGGATGGATGTATTGTGAGGCATTTGCTCTCTTCTCTGCCAGCTCCTCTGCATGTGAACCAGAATAACTAACTTGCTTCACAAACCAGCTGTCAGATGACAGCTACTGATACAGACAAGACTTACCTGCAGCAGAAGTGGTGTAACAGGTCTTTGTATAATCTCCTCACTTACAAATACAATACTATTCTGTTCCTCTGTGATAACTTAGCAATTTCGCATATTGTTTCGCTTCAGATTTTTACAATTTGAAAATTTGATCATGAAGCTGCTCAAGTTAGGGGGACTGGGAAATGTCTGAAATATTAATACATTTCTGAGCATTTAAATGTTCTTGTGTTAAGTGGGTCAGTCGGACATATTTTTTCAGGAAAATGCAGCTGGAAGAACAGTTCCCTCACCATTTATGAGAAAATGCAAATTAGGAATCAGTATAACTTTCAAAAAGAAACTTGTACTCACTCAAACAAGGCTTCTTTCATTGATCTTGTTTGTATACCAAGAAATGTATAGTTAGCCTTATAAAATCAAGGAATCTACTAATTATCAAATTATTCCATGCTGGTAAATCTGATGAGTAAACATACAAAATAAATCTCCATGAAATTATTTCTTATTAGATCATATATAACAATCTAAACCACTTTACTTTCTCCATTGAAAACATCTACATTTGTTGAGGTAACAAAGGAAAAATGCTTGGAATGACCAAATAAAAGTTAAGTGATGCATTTTAAAGTATTTTTAAAAGTGTTTTTATCATTCTATTTTATTTAGACCCACCAGAGATCAAGTTCACTTTATTACAGCATCCTGCTCCTCCACCTGCAATCAGAGATTCCCCTAGCCAGTTGCACTGAGCAGTCTGCTGGGACCTTACACTATGAATGGGCCAGATTTAGAAATTATGCAGTAAAAATCAAAAGCACAAGGAACTGCAGCCTTAGGACAAAAGTCACATGAAAAGCCAGAACCTGATATAGAATAAAATTCTGATATTTTGGTACCCTGTCCAGGGTTCTCATTACTAGACAAATTGATCTTTAATGATGAACTAGACAGAATTGGACCAGGTTCCTTTTTACAGCACAACCTATGTAATCTCTGCTGCATCAAAATGTCAAAAGTGATTTGATTGAATTTCTTTCTTTTAACACTTTCAAGGTCCTTTTTCCTTAGAGGGACAGAATCTTTCTGTAGCTGAGAACTAATGTAAACTGTGACAGGACTGAAGACTAACTTATATATTCACAGTAAGACAGAGGTGGAAAAAACTCCACAGAACTACTTCTTTTTAGCAATGTGCATATTTTTCTCATTACATACAAGATTATCCCAAATTTCAGATGTGTTAGTAGAAAAGATCAAATAACCCACCTCTACTTCAATGTGCTGGCTAGTACACAGGTTTGAGTTTTGTTATTTTTTTAGATTCTTTTATTTTCCTCCTACTTTTTAGTTTCTTTGCTTAATTAAGATTCAAAATAACAACATGACCTTTGATACTGTTCTATGATCCAATATATTCAAGAGCAACTATTTCTATTTGTATAATATCACAGCATAAATAGCGTCATCTTCTAACACAGTGTGACAGGAGCTTAATTCCTGGTGCCTATGAATCAGGTCAAGAGCTCTGTCGATGACAGTGAATTAGAGATTTACAGTAGACCAGACAAACTATAAAAACCTATGCTAGGGATTATGAGTTATCAAGATGTGCTGAGCTGGCACACGCTGCTAAGTCTGCGGTCAGCATTATCCAGGGAAGCTACAGTGCTGCACAGCACTCTATTACTACCAGTTAGCATCAGAGCGAGTATCAGCAGTGCAAAGACTTTAAAAAGGTTTGAAAGCAGGAGGATAAAGAAGGGAAATCAGGAGGAAAATGCATGACAAACAGTAACGTCTCCAGGACTGGCAACTCGTAAATCCAAAGGTTGCCAGCAAACAAGCTGTATGTTCAGCACTTTAAGAAAACCATTCAAGGAAATAACATCAACATCAAATTGAAAGCTTTCTATTCCCTTGTTCTGGCAGGAAGTGTGAGGAAAGCAATAACTGGGGGAGGCTGCAGTTTTTCATGCAGTGATTTTTTCTTTGTTGCACATATCATCAGCTGATTATTTGCAATAGAGGAATGTGCCAGCCAGGAAAAGGGCTTCTTGTCCTGTCATGCTTTTCCTTGAACTCTAGCAATTCTTTTCTTGATTTCTAATCTATATAAACACATTGCTTATAGCTCTATATATGCTTGCACCAATAAAAGCATATGAGCATGCTAGCTTTTCTGAATTAATAGCTCTTCACAAACTACAGTAGAGGTTAAGTCTGAGTTTTATTTGCTCAAAATTGACTACATATCCCAAATAAGAGTCAGTTTGAGAACTGAGATATATTTAACAATGATTATTCATACTTCCAGCAGTTTTCAGCCTTCCTCACTACCATATGCAAGGAGCTCACTAAGGTCTTATACATTCAAAATATTTTAATTTTCATTTAGGTGATGGATTTACTTTTCATTTAGGTTTCCTTTTTCATCTAGATAATTTAGAAAATTATAGCCACTATGAAAAATTATGCTCTTTTCTGCAAGACTTTAGAATAGAATGAAAAGCCTGCCATGAGATCACAGACTATCACAGATGGTGGTTTGAGGTATCAGTGTGCTAAATTTCTTTCAGTGTCCTGGGCAAGGAAGTTGATAATACTGAAAGAGGTACAGAAAGTCAGAATAACATACTGGCTTTGCCAGATGAAAATAAAAATGTGGTCATACTTCTTTAAAACAGACAGCATTTGCCCTGTCAGCAATCATCATCAGGAACATTCCCCCACCCACACCAAATTCCACTTTATCTCAACTGAGGTTGGTCCAACTTGCCTTTTAGCCTCCAAGCAGTCTGGTTCTACAAGAATGAAGAGCTTAAACCTTCCAGTGTGATAGGAGAGAAAGACAGCTGGGTGCCACCTGCACATTAGTAAATCCACTTATAGTCTCAAATGTTCTTGCATACATAACAAATAAAAGAGCTGCACAGAACACCATCCTGTAGAGTTTCCTATAACAAAGGGCCCACTAAAAAAGTCATCCCATAACATTCTTTAAGATTTATTGGAAGGAAAAGAATTGCCTCAGCAAAGATCAACCATACCATTCGTACCAGCTACCCAGGCAAGACAAGAACATCTTTAATTAATTGTACAAAAAGCATTTGAAAGGCATAACCATTATGCATTTTGGTCTGAAATGAGCAAAGCATACATGGCTTTCTGAAATAATTAAATGAACTCCATGCACTTGTGCATTGCAGCAAAATCCCTCTTCTTCAATTCCTGAGTTTGATTTCTGTCAGGCTTACCACAAGAGTGATATAAGGCAGCTGTACCAGCTGTTACCCATTGCAGAAGGTGGATTTTTGAATATATATCCTGAACACCTGCTAGAGGTAACCCATGTCTTATAATTCTATAGAAAAGTGCTGAAAACTTGGTTAATGAGCCATTGCTTTTTTTACAACCATACTGGGTAACTGCTATCTGTCTTTAGAAAAAAGGTAACTGACAGGTATCTCCAAATTCTGTTCAGAAGAATTAAAAAACACCCAAGAACTTTGATATATATTTCTCCTAAAAACACTCCCACTTTCTCAGAACCTACCTGTTAAATTTTTACATTATGATCTGCAAAGTACACATAAAGTCACCTACCACATGGAAAAGGGGGCTAACTACATGTCTGCAAGCAAGATGCACACTAACCTGCCAGCAGTAATTCCAGTATCTAGGAATTTATTAGTAGAAAACAGCCATACAAATGGTTTGTCCTGGTTTAATTAACCCATTTTTGACTTTTTCAACATGAAGAAGGCTCCTTGAACTCGACGGCCACTAAACTAAAGGCAAACACAGGTACTGAACAAACAGATTTTCCTCCCCCAGTTTAAACTGTGGTGCTGCTATTAACATACTGGGCTGTGGCCAAGTCAGCACTTGCACTGAAAAGCAAGGTTATTGATCATAGAGGATCATTACTGGCTATGAATATGTAACAGACTACTATTTCTATATTGAGTGATGCCATAAGAGCTGTAATACTTTCCTTGAGACAGCCAAAGTAGAAAAAGTTGAGTAAGCTATACTTCTGTCAGAATTTCCTGTTTTCAAGCTACACATGAGTTGTTTTCTCATGTAGACCATGCCCTTATTCTAGGATACAATAAATCCTGTAATATAAATGCATTTTTAAAAAATTTTGAATAACTGATTTAGCAGTTAAAACACTTCAGATGTTAAATATGGCAGTATATAAGTGAAATTAAAAGTCTTTTTAATAAAACATGAGGGGTTTTTTTAACAATTATTTACCAAAATCATGCAGTTGCTCAAGCAAAAGGAAGAGATTTTAAATGCTACAGTCCAGTAGCACCATAGTGGGAAAGTGGAAATGAAAGGATTTTAAGACTAGGTACTTCAAAGCTGTCTAAGAAATAGCAGCAGACTCTATACAAAAGATGTAGGAATCTAAGTTTCAAAGCTTTACTGTGCCATCCTTGTTCATCATATCAGACCCTGCAATTAGAGTGGACATACTGTTTTTCAGTTCTGGGACATAAGCAAACCAGGATTATGAAGTGCACGTTTCCAGAACAGCCACTTGGTTTGGTTTCCGATCACTGAGCAAAGGATAACTCTATCCCACACCCTCTTCATGCCTCCTGGGCCAGAGGAGCTACCCAGCCTATCAGCACTGATACCTGCTTCTGACCCAAGCACAAATAATAAAAAATTATTTCTCTGCAGCTGCTCTGGGCTCAGAATGGCAGATGGAAGACAGAGGAGATTGAACTGGGGAAGGAGCAGGGGTATAAAGGCATGCCCAAGAGGCTAGTTTCATAGGGGCAGAGGAGCTTATTCCTGCAGTCCACATCCTGGAAACTAAGCCTAATACTGGATCTCAATCTCTTCTCCTGTCAGCAGCTGTCTGTGGAACTCTTAAAGGAAGTTTGTGTCTAATTCCTTTCTAACTACTAATACAGAGAGAGTCAATAGCCCTTCTTTGGCAACCACTTGACAATTTAAATGCTAGATGTCTGTGCATAAATCTAATAATCTAAAATCCTTTTAAAATAAGCTAGAAGTTATGCTTTAAATATTGCTTGCTTTCAGTGTGGAAGAGTAAAGTCATATTTTAATAGTTCTGTGTGTCAGTCAAGATTTAGGCAACAAGAACCAAACTAGCCACATAGCCTTATTTTGGTTCCTTTGTCATGTACATCATGAAGCTCCTATTTATGCCATAAAACTGCTAAACTACTCAGAGCACAGACTGGTGCTGTGCCCAGGTCAGTGCAGTCAATGGTGTGGGTAAGATTCTTACTTCATCTCTTACTGTAGTTAAAACGTGAAAAAAGCAGTTATGGCTAACACCACTGAACACCACTGTTAGGAACTGAAGCTTATCTTTCTTCCGCCAATTAATTTTTTTTATGATGCTGAACAAGTCACTTTAAGACTTTACAGGGAGTCACCAGCTGTGTTATTCCTTAAGCTACAAGTGATCAACATGAAACACTGGCCAATTCAAACTGTACTTGGTATTGACTGGAGTTTTACTTTGAAATTTAGATCCTTTTTGTAAAATATCAAAGATGGAGGGAAGTCAAGACTGTAGATCTCTCAACATGAACATCTTGGAAAATTCTACCTTTTTTCTTTTTACTCTAAATTCTGTGTGCAAAACTGAAAAAAAAAAAAATAGAAAGTTGAAACAGAAAATTCAGTGATAGTTTTGAAGTAGACTCTGTGACCATACAGTGAATGCAAAATTTAAGAGGTAAACAAGTATTGTTTTTACTGAGTATCAAGACTCTTATAAAAATAACTGTAAGGACTAACCCTAACATACAGTTTTGGGTGGTGGGGAAGAAGGTAAGAACATTTTAGATGCTCTCTTTTCTGATTTAGAGAAACAGGTCCTAGTGAAAACTCCTCTAGAGAAGTATACAGAAGTCCTAAGGAGGTAGGAGCTACTAAGCAACATTCTGTTTTCTGTTCTGGCACTTCTTGATCTTAAGATCTTCTTGATCTTAAGATCTTGAGCTTGATTCAAGATCTGGTAGTGTTTTCATGGTTAAACTTGGTATTGTAGAGATATTTCACTGTTTATGAAAGGCATGTCTGCAAGGTGAGAGAGGAGTCAAGGTTGACAGTGATAATGTGTGTTACACAGCAAGCTCTGGGATGAAAGCAATTATCAGCTTCTCATGGGGCAGATGTTTGGTGAATCTGAGCCACAGCATTACAGTGTGATATGGCAAGCTCACACAAACAGCAGTCATACCTGGCCAGGAAAGGTTTGCAGAGAGGAGGAGAACAGGCCTGGTCTCTGTGTTTTGGGCTCTACAACCAGGCATTGCTAGGCATAGTCCACACCAGCAGAATTTCTGATCCGCCTGCCAGCCAAACCGGAAAATAGAAACACGGCCAGAAGCCTTCATAAATACAGTTGCCAAGAGAGATATGCTGCTTGTATGGGATGGAAACATGAAGACTACTTTGTAACTGGAAGTGGAATATCTTATCCCTACAACAGTTATCTGGCAGGCAGGCAGAGACAGCTCAGCAGCTTCCAAACAAAAAGACACCAGAGCCTGAGTTGACCAGAGCTCAAGTGGAGGAGATGCAGGTTTAACTAGGACTTAAATGAGATACTTAAATCACAAATCCAATCAGGCAGAAGAAGTGGCACTTGCAATTTGCTTGAAATTGGCTTTGAAATAAATGTGCTATGGTACTGCACAGACCTGCGCACCAGTACTGGTGGAGGCTTTTCTAACACTGCAGTCCAAATGTCTTGTGATTATTACAGGTGATTTGGCACTTTGGAAAGGAGAGAGGAAAGTGGTTCTACACCGGTAACTAAAAATCCTTGGCATTTAAATATTAAACTTCCCTACTGTTTAATTAAACATTGTATTAATCCCCATATTAGGTCTCCAAACATATATGGCTCATCCTATTATATTTTACCTCAGTCTTTGAGATTTGAAAGTAGTACCTTTGTAACACAAAACATACAAGTTTAGAACAGAAATGCTTATTCACACATAATGACTGAAGTTCTCCACAGATCTTTGGAGATTTGTAAAGGCATTCCTTTAAAACTAATAATATAAATAAATGTACTGATCCTCCTACTAACACTTGATTTTCCATAATCATATATCCAATTATTCCATATATCCATTCATGTGTCCAATGATATTCTATAGCCATATATCCATATGTATGATGTACACAAACAAAAACATAAGACCTGCCATGTAGTTATAAAACTTTTTGCTTCAGAATAGGTGCTGGAAAAAAAATTATAATCTGTATTATTTCCTTGGCATCTCATTTTCAGGACAAGTGTTAGGTTGGCAGGGCTGTACTTTCCTTATAAAGAGACATCTTCCATCTGTTATTCAACAAACATCAATTTCTCACTCTTTTTTTAGAGTCTATTTATCAAAATTTACTGTAGAGTCTTAGTTTCCTCTCTGTGTTGCTCTATACCCTGTGCACTGGGATTTTAAAAACAGACTGTGCTTTCTCTTGCCATATGAAAAAAAAAAAGAAAAAGATGCTCACTTTGGCTCATTTGCTATGTTAATCACAGCTGCTTGCAAAGGACTGCCTTATGACCACTGGTCTAGTATTTCTGCTTTTTAAAATTTTTTTGCTATATAAGCATGCTGTTGGATAGCCTGTCAGTCAACATCTAGAGCTTTGAAAGGATTTTAATATAGCATATGCTGATTATATATCTAGTGCTTTACATTCCATGATTACAAACAGCTCTGCTTCAAACAGATACAGGCTTCCTTCCCCCCAGAAGCACAATGATTTCCAGTGGTAACACCAGCAGAGAGTTTTCAGGTGGAAAGGACATTCCAAAACCATTTTAGTAAAAATATGAAATTGCAGCAGGAGAAAAATCCTGTGTTAAAACTACTTGGAAAATTCAGATGGGCATAGTGATACATCTCCAGACTGGAACACAGAAGTGTGACAAATAATACAGTCTTGTCAAAATAGTCAGCTGGTGCAAGTCATTGTCAGTGCGCTGCTTTCAAAACAACAATGCTGACGTACATCAGTTGTGGACTGGGCTAGCTCTTTCTCAGTTTAGGAGCATCAGAAGGTGGATACAGGCTGCACACAGACATCCCCCCAACTACTGGGACAGGGGCTCAGGGAGGTGCACAAGGCTCCTTTTTACAGTTTTCCCCCAGTGTTTGTCATCCAAATATTGATCCACAGCCTAATTCATTAGGATTGACAAGACTGCAAATTTTGCTGGTATGATAGGCTGGTTTAATTGCATTAAGTGTATTGGGGTTCTTTATAAGGTACATAAACATTAGCAATGCATTGTGTAAAAAAAATTAAAAATCTCACAGTTACCTCTTAAGGTTAAAGGAACAAGTTCTTCCTCTCTCTAAAGAGGAGCAGGTAGGCAAAAATTTATTATAGGCAGTGAAATTTATTACATGAGAAGATCCTGAGAGGCTTGGGACTGCACAAAGTACTGATATATGCCTTTACAGAGCTTAATTAAAATGTTATTTTTTAACTGCCAGAAAACATAACAAAATATTGATGGCTTTTTTAAAACTTGATGTCAGCAGGGTATAATCAGAAAAGGAGAGGATGAACTAAAACATGGAAGAGCTTTCTTCCTTTACTGAAAGATGCTAGCATACATTTATTTTTAGAGATGAAAATCCAATGTAATGCTTATTTGGTTAACTGCGCTTCAGCTTGTGGTTTAGTTTGAACATTTTTTGCTAGCTTTAGTCTTACAGGGATTGTCTGTGGGACTATAATGTCTTTTGAAGGGACAAATTGGCGAGCACAACTATTAGCTAGGTGACATCAAAGAGCATTAATCTTCTGTTCTATAGCAAGGCCAAGACCACATTAGTGCATTTCACCCAGTCATTATTAAGACTGTAGCCCAAGGGTGTAATAAATGTTTTATGGCATGCAAACCAAGGTAATGGAATGCAAATTCCATAATACATCCATACATTTATTTTCTAATAGAGTAAATGATGATGTATTTTATCTTAGAAGAACTCTGAATGACAACATAAATTCAGAAATTCAGAATTGATGATAAATATAGCCCTTACTTGGTTTGGGACAGCTGTGTGAGACAAGAAGAGGAGACATCTGCCCTGTTAGAAATTACCTAGTAAAAATCTTTAAGAGCAAACATTTTCATCTTATTCTTTAATGTAAATCTCTTTCTGGGAAGGTAGATGTAATTATCTTACATTTTTATTTCTAATTACATTTCCCTCTTTGAATACTAATGGATTATTTTGCTTATATTTGCCTTAGAAATATATGGTAACATTAATGTATGAGATTTTATAGGTATCAGGGCAGGCATTTTCCCAGCAGAAGTTAAGTTATGCTTTATTATATTGTATTCAGAATCAGAGGGATTAAGAATTGTTCCTGAGGTAAAACAATAAAAGTAACCTAAATAATGATAGAAATACGTATCAGTGTTCTTGTTACTTTAACCTATCAAACTACACTGCAGACATGCCAGTAGGCACAGTGCTGGTTGAGTGGATTAGTGTGCGAAACCTCTGTAAGCCATTTTATCTGCCCCTAAGAAATGTTTTCATTTCATTCTTACCTTATTTCCTGATGATGCACAGTGCTTTTGATCCCACCTAATAGACAGTTTCATGTTCATTCATTGCTGTTTCCCATACAGAAATATAGTGGCTGAAAGAGTAAATTGTATTACAGAGTGTAGCCCAAGTACACACTCAGGACTGATAAGTTCTAAGACTGTAAAAAGCATCATAACTAACTAAGGAGAATGGACAGGGAAAGGTTCTCAGTGACAGCTGCACACTGAAGTCTGGATCATGCACAGCCAGAACAATACAGTAATTCATGACAGGAAAACAAATCTGTTTAAATTCTATCCTCTCAATCCTTATTCTCCGGTGTAATATTTTTCTCATGCCATTCATAAGGCAAAAAGGTTTGTCTTTGTGGAGTAGAAGTTAATGAGAAGGACATCAAAGTGTTCTAGGCCCTCACATAATTTTTCACTGAAGCAAGTTGTCTTGCTGACCCTGGATCATCTGTAGGATCTGAGTCACATTCCCGGCTGAAAGCATTTATAGTATGATTCAAAACATACAAGAATTATTGGAAAGATTCCCACTGATTCCACTGGTCCTTAGATCAGGCCTTTGACAGAAATATAATATTTAATATATCCCTCCTTATGTTTTCTTTCCTTGAGTGAAAGTTTATAAGATCAGTTAAAGGGAGAAATTCATCCCTGCCATCGAAGAGCTCCCCATATCTGTGCCTGGGAGCCTCACTCTGTGCATGAAAGCAGCCCCTGTATGTCCCATGCTCCCAATCTCTAGGGCATGCAAGCTATTTCTGTGGTGACTGAGGATTTCCAGGTGAGGGGAGACCTTTTCTTCCTTTCAAAGGGAAAGAAAGAGAACATCAGTTTAAACGGATTCTTGAGTAACACTGGCACTGATTGAGAAGGCACAATTAGCTGCTGTGCTGTGGTTCCTGCTGTGCTTGCCAGAATCTCACTGAGGTGGTAGTGCCCTTATTTAGGCTTCACGGCCAAAACTTCTAGTAGGAAGTGATGAAAACAAAGAACAAGCAAAGCCATACAGAAAATATTCTGAACAAAGCAAACTGTTGCATTTAATTTCAATAGAGCAACAAAAGGAAAACCTGCTGGTCACACACACGAAGCCTGTGGCGTAGCTGAGATAATAATTATTTTAGCATACAAGAAAGTTGGACCTATTACTTTGCAGTAGAGAAGGAAGCCAAAATGAGGAAGAAAAGGCATACACTGTGCTACATCTCTCTCACCTAGTAGTGACAAACATGCCCTCAGAAGACATGTAGATGTTCTTAACTCTGCATGAGTTAAGAAAGTGCAAGAAGGAATGAAGATTTCTTCTCACAGAGATATACTGTACCAGACCCACTAGCTGCCAGTTGTGAAAACAGCCTCTGAAACAGCCCAGTACTATTAGCTAGTTTGATGTTTCTTTATGTTTTTAATCATTGTGAAAGCCCACCTAGATTATGTCTGTGACCTACGCTCCAGGCAGGAAACTCAGGCTATGAGATCACCCTGACTGAAGACTCTGCTTGCTGCACTTTAAGGATTCAGGGACACTTGCAGGCTGGGATTACAAGCATGGTGGATCTTACAGCACTGCACCATGGAACTCTCATCAAGCATCAGGGGCTACAGGTAATTATTTTCTGCAGTGTCCACCATGACTTAGCATGACTAATTCCCTCCTATATTTTACTCATAAAGATTATAAAATTATGCAGACTAACTACTTAATATTCTAAGTCATAAAATATTGATATAGATGTTGTAGTTTATGTAACTGAGCAACAAATTTTACTATATTTTCCTTGAGAACAGGACCAGAACCGTCAGGCTTAGATGTAGTTTGTCAGTATTAGTAATCTAGGTTTGTCTAGTATATGAAATACCTTCAGTAAAAAAAAAAAAAAAAAAAAAAAAAAGGACTAAAAGCTATAATGAATAAAACCATAAAAAATTAAAATCAATGTTCACCTGGCATTTACTATCCAAATTGAACAATTAAACAGTCTCTGGCATGATGTAAGCACTCACTATTGCAACACAGGATTTATTGAATATCTGATAAGGAGTGAGAACCTTTGAATACAGCTTTAGAAAGCACCTAAATTTACTGCACATTTCTGTAAGATTTTTTGAAATAATTGTTGTAATACATGATGCTAATTTAGCAGTTATAAACCTGTCTACCATATGAATTAACTAAGAGATGGAATCTCACTGGTATATCAATGAAAGAAAATTTAGTTTTATTTACTTTTTTGAACATACTGTTTTGCTTAAAAAATATGAAGTAGATTGGGCTAAATTGTATTGCACTTATTTTTTGAACTTGTAATAAAAAAGGGAGAAAAGTTGGACAGTACTGAAACGTAGTCAGAAGCCCACTTCCAACTTATTCTGGTTTGGTTGTTTTTTTGGTGTTTTTTTTTTGTTTCTTTGTTTGTTTGTTTTTTGGGTTTGTTTTTTTTTTTTGTTTTGGTTTTTTTGGTGTTTTTTTTTTTATTTCCTAATGAGAAAATCAAATTTGACCAACTTAAGAAGCCCTTCAGTTTATTTGCATTTTTCCATGGAATTTAATTTGCAAACACTGACTATATTAATCATTGATTCATCAGTTCATTACAATGACAGTTAGCATTAACCTCTGCTAAATGATATATTAAACTTGCAGTTTTCTAGGTGCAAAAACTAAAATGAAGTTCACTGTTGTGTGTGCTCCTTCTCTACCCCTTTATTCTGGGAATGAGAGCTCTTTCATTTTCTATTTCCTGATGAATGATTAAGTTGAACTTGTTAAAATTAGTAATTCTTAAACATATATTAAACAGCTTAAAAGAAAAATACACAGAAGTTTATGCACTTTTATGCATTTCTCAATATCACAAGAGGTGCTTGAAAGATATAAAGATTAATTAATTTCCCTACATCATGAGCACAAACAATTTCAGTATGAGTTTCAATTGTTTTCTTTTACTAGTAGCATGGATTTCAAGAAAGAAAAAAGGCAGGATAGTTATGAGTAGTCTCCAACACAATCTCCTAAAAGTCACACAAAGGTGTGCATATAGGCTAATATCAAACTCTTACAGCAAGAACTAGGTTAAGTTTTGAAAAATCAGCTGTGAATTTAGGTATTCCTTTCTGAACAAAGAGCTCAGCAGCATCTGGTTTAAGATATATTCAGTTAGCCATCCAGAATCATTAATAAATTGTTAAAAATCACTTATAAATACAAACCTACTTGGTGTAATTTCACATCTATTCCAAATAACATAAATAGTAAAGATCATCTTAGTAAAGATCATCTGACTTAAAGATCATTTACATCAATAATAAGGATCATCATAAATTATAAAGATTATCTTGTGGTTTGGAATAAGAATCCCTGGTACTTCTTGCCCCACCCCCCAAAAATTCATCTGGAAATGTGGACCCTAGGTTACCTGTATTGCAGGCTTGCCTCTTGCATCACCACAAACAATTTGCAATTAGATATATAGCACTTACATTGCATTACTACAGTGCAGCTGCTGAGGCAAGAGGAAATAACAGTCAAAGGTGCTCTTTCTACTCCTCTACTTGTATTTTTCTTGCACTCCTGTGAGCAAAGCACAGGAGCCAGCACAGTTGTTGAGGAGATAACATGAGGGCAGAAAGGTGAAATACTGAGAAAGAATATTATTGCTCCTTTAGCAAATCACTCAGGTGTGATTGTTATTTTAATGGGTTTATTGAAGAAAAAATTAATTTGTGTATACAGTAGAGGTGTAACATGGCAGGGTTTATTGGCTTTGTGATCTTAAAAGCCATATAATAGAAATTTCTAGCTAATCATCATGTAAGAAAAGACCAATCTGTTTATCATTTCTCCATGCACTGATTTGCTCAATTGTTCTCAGCATTAATATGCTATATAACACCTAAATGCAAGTGAATCGAATCGGGTTCCTTCTATCATTCTGAATATATAGTAATGTACAAATGTGGAATGGGAAAGACATGCTTTACAGTTTTCCTTTAAGCTAATTGCTTTCCTCTAAAATGAAGACACCACTGAGTCTGGGCTAAGACCTTTTATATAGTGGTACATTAAGGGACAGCAAGTGATTCAGCACATTTCCTGTATGCTGCTTCATTGCCTATATAATATAGAGAAGTTCAATTGATTCCAGACATTTTAATGCTTTTATTTTGCCAGAAGAGATCTCTCTGCCTTTCACTTGGCAAACTAGGAACACAGGGTTTTTTTTTTTTTTTTTTTTTTTTTTTTTTTTTTTTTTTGTCTTACAGCTTTGGGATCTTTTATTCAAAAGTTTCTTTCATCATGATATTCATCTCTTTTGGAAAAGCCTAATGCAGAAAATACACTTATAATAAATAAATTTACCATTTATCTGGTAGAACAGATTGATGTGGATGGTGGTGACACCCCTGTCACTTCTATGAATGCAAGTAATAAAGTGAAGATCTATTTTTCAAGCCAATTAATTTCTCTGTACCACCCAGAGAAGAGCCACTCTTGTATCTTTAAGCAGCAAACAAATGATGAGGCTTAGGTCTGCAACAAAGAAACAAAGAGACAAAGGGTATAGGACTGTAGGACAACACAGACACATTTTGCTAGCTGTTATTGACAACACCCATTTTCTTATGTATCATGCAGGTCTATGATTACAATAAGTCATTGATCGTTCAGTACAGCGAGGATGAGCAAAAATAGGGGAAACAATTTTGAGACAGGTAAGTCAATTTTTTGTTGCAAGTGCTAAGTGAGATGTTGCACTAACTAGTAATCCTGTACTCATTAACTGATTTGGCAGAGAGCAACACATTCTTTGGACCACAAGTGATGAACCCCGTTAATTTGATAATTGTGCAGTATTTTTCAATTTATTCCAGAGTTTCACTCCCAAACATTTTAGTCTCTAAAGCTCTCATTTAGTTTTGTGCAATATAGGTGGGTGAGAATGGTGTAGAAAAGTTATTTTCCAGAGTCATATAATTTGAAGGAGAAAGGGCAAAAGAAGTTTTCTGCCAGAGATGGTATATGATACTTCAGACTGGACTTCTAAACTATTCCACATTCAAGTGATTGGTATCCATTTTGTTGAAATTGTTTTTAATCCAAATTTCGCTGCACTAATGCTTGGCTTGAGGCAGAAGAGAACTGAGGAACTATTCCCTGGCCAAACCCATAATTTTTAAGATGTCCTTAGATACAATCCTAGAGTAGCTGGATACAGTGACCACAAATGCACCAGATGATATCAAAACTAAAATCTTCAAAGTTCACTTTAAAATATAAGAGTCCCTCTATTACATAATTTTTATTACAAGCTCAACACAAGTAGTTCAATCATGGACATTTTCACAGTCATAAAGACTAGATGTTTGTTTAGCAGAAGTTGATGAAATCTTCCAAGAACAAAGTAGTACAAATTAACTTCTGTTAGAGATTCAATATTACTTCCAAGAGTTTAATTGCCTTAAAATTTTGTGTGGTCTAACAAAGTACATTTTGGTGTATATATCTCTATAGAAGTCAAATAAAAACCCCCTTGCTTTTGTTGCCATTCCCTCCAGAAGAGGTACATGCTTTCAGCTAATAGATTTACAAGTTATCAACACAAGAACTAGAAAACTGTAACTGTGGCTCGACTGCAGATAAGAGAGATTCTGCTGCCTATCACCACATCTCTTTATAATATATGCATCTTGAAAGAAGAAGCAGGACAGGCAGGCTTCTCCACGATACCGAAATATTAGTATGCATTCATTTCCTTTCCAGTCCCAGTGCACTGAGACACTGCATTGACAAATACAGGTCAAATCACAACTGATGGCTCTCTCTGAGCCATTGCTGTGTTTGGAGAAGTTACACCTTGAGAGAATTGGGTTGACATGTTTATTGGGAACATTCTACAGAAAGGCAGGCTGTAGCAAGAAGTGATTAGAGCTATTACTTTAGAAGCATTTTCCCCTTCTGAATCGCTAATAAACCCTAATAAATGTGCCCACTATTAAACTAGTACCTGCTAAAGGGATGCTATCTTGCACAGCTGACATCCTGACAAATGTGATGACTGCCAATTCCACTGTGCTCTTGCAAAATGTTCTGAGCAAATTCCAGTCTGTGGAATTACATTGCATGTACCCCAGATTCCCAGATTAAGTTTTAGCTGAAAAAAATGGCATCTTACAGAGCGAACATATAAAGGTTAGCTAGCTCACAAGGGACTGTGTTTTGTCATTACTGTGAGGAATGATTCACTCATACACCCCCATGCTTGGGCACAATTGCTCACGGAAGGACTTTTATCTGTACATACATCAAAAAGTTAAGGAGTCATGTCCCAGTGGAGTCAGCTGATGGCTCAGATCCTACCTTGCAAATGATTTTCCAGAATTTCTAAGTGTCCTAGGCACACAACAAATTAAATAGGCATTTAGTACACAGTGAGGCTGTTCAGTGACTGTACAGGAACAGTGACTAAGCACTTAGAGAGCAAAAGCAACGAGTGTTGGCATGGTTTGGAACTGTTGTCAGTGCAACATTTGCAAACATCTCTTTTTTGCAGGCTGATTCCAGCACCTGCTTTCCATTAATAACCACACATAGCACACTAGAGGAAGTGGAAATGACTAAGTATTTGCTACTAGCATAACACCAGTTTAATTTAGCGTGTGTCTGCCATGGACATTTGTGCCTACACATCTAGAAGCTTTCAGTCCTGCAAACTTTACCCATTGTTCCATCTGAATTGGCAGTTTGCAACCCTGATCCTTCTCACACCATGGTCTCAAGACCTGATTCTGACTTTCAGGCAAAACTCACTTTCATTTATGGAATTAGATTCACTTATAAGTTCAGGACCAGCAAGATATAGACTTTGTATGGATCTTCTAGACAGGAATCAAATCCATTTTACAAAAGGTGGCTACATTCACTAAGTGAACTAGCCTTAATATGGACAGAGCATTTTAAGTTCTCACTACAGAGGATCCAATTTCCTTGGAATAGGTTGATCAGATGAATCTGGTCAGAAGAATCTGGGAACAACCTACCCAGTTGTAATTCTGATGCAATAGCACTGCAAGGGAAGGCCATGTGGTTAGAAAAATCTAGATACTGCTAATCCCCTTTTTTTTTCAAGTATTTGCTTGGTGACATTCTTGGTTTTCAGTGGAAAAAAAGACAAAACACCTTTTGGCTGCAAGCTATGAGTACATTTTTGTGATAATCAAATTAGCTATGATATCCTCTCATTTTAGAATGGGGTTTTGAAAGGCTCAATCTTAACTTTTAAAAGATGAAAGATACATTTGGGCAAGAGTCACTCCTTTTTACGTTTGGGGTTTTTTTTTTATGAGAAGAGAACTATAGAATTGATTTCTAAACATATTCTAATCTCTCCAGACCATGCAAAAATATTTTCCCCCTCTGGAGAAAATATGAATCATATAGATAGATATAGTTATCTTCACATGGCACAGTAGCCCTGCACATTGCTCACAAACAAGAGTGAAGGCTAATTTAAAAATATGTTCCTAATTATAAACAGGAACTTACTTCTTTAGGTGACTGGTAGGTATGAGAAGCTTTATTATTTTGTATGCCTTACAATACATTTTCTTTAAATTCATATTTCAGATTTAGCATTTCTAAATTTTGCAGCATCAATGACACAATCAGCAACTGTTCTCCAGTATCACTTTTCAGATATCTTTATGTTATGTGCTCCAATGATAAATATTTCTACCTATTTGCAGATGTTTTAATCTGTAAAACAAGGATTTGCAAGTAAGGAGAAATTGGAAAAAAGTATTAATAAACTGCAAAGAAAGAGAAAATTATAAATACTATATGGCTCAGATCCATGAGAAGAGCAGGGCATCAATTTGTAATGGACAAATAATTAATAACAAGTAACATATTCTATACATTTAATATTTTTTTTTGTGTTCTAGTAAATTGCACACCAAAAGATAGTGATTTTCTCTAATTTACTCATAATTCACATTTTTCAAATATATACTTTCTGCAGAGTTATTGGTCTTAAACAGTTCCACAGTAAAAGGTATTATCAGAAAGAGAGGAACTGAGTTGAGAGCAATTTTGAGTTAAAACTTTAAATAAGTATTTTATTTCCTGACTAGACAGGTGTAACAGTTAAGGTTCAGTTTTCTGATCTAAATTTTCATGTTTAAAGGCTTCTTTGATTTCAAGAAAAATTCCCTGTATCTAGTTAAAATATTGTCTTGAGTAACTCTAGAAGGTGACTAGAAAAGAAGCAAAAAACCCACAAGCAAAATGAAAATGTCTGAAAGAAAGAAAGAAAAAGAAATTGATACTCAGTAGGGAGTTACACAGTTTTTAAGTATGCCATGGAGTAGTACTTATCAAGAGCTTCACGACAGTCAATATTTTCAATAACTTTCTATATTAGCTAGTAAAAGAGATGGGCAAAAAAAGACAGTTCCTTCCTGAAATATAGGAATGAAAAACACATATGCAAGGGTGAGAAAAAAGTTTCCTTTTGTGCTCTTCTCTATAATATTAGGGACCATCTGGGTTTTTGTCTGCATTGGTGTGGCTTCCTTGGGGTAATCAAAAAATAAACAGAAAATTAGAACTATACTGAAAATGCATAGCTGAGAGAAGCATCAGCATTTTTATGGAGACTTGAATGTCCAAGAAGGTATGTTAGATAGCATCTTTATGTAAGTGATGTTCAGTCTTTTCTGAGCTCATACCAACTCCAACTTAATTAAAGGAATCAAAAGCTCTTCCCTATTCCCTTGCCTTATTCACTCCCAGTTATGAGGCAGGATGGCCAGAGTGAGCACTCCAGCTCTGTGCACTGCCCTAGACACCTCTCACCAACCCTGAGAGAGCCCTCAGCCTTGGCACTCTGGGGAAAGTATCCAAGGGGAGGATAACTCTGTGCACAGTTGCAGTGACCTTTTGACAGGTGTATGTGTTAATCTGATCCAGCATTCACATGTGCATTAGTGTGGGAGAATTGTATCACCTCACAGTGGAAAGAGGAGGCAACTTGAAGCTCCCGAAGTGAGTTCTTCCACTGTGAAGTGGGCTGAGGGAAAGAGCCGCAGAGCCATCTTTCAGAGCAGAGGCAGACACTGCTTGAAGAAGTAATGTGCAGTGACACGAGCCTAGCTGCAGGAGGAAGCATCAGGAATATGTCTCTACACTTACTTACATTGCCACTAACAGGGAATTCTTCCCAATATGACACAGTAGTCTAACAAAAGCATTTCTTTTAAGAGTTTCACATTTCTAAATACCGTTGTTCATTCTAAATTAGAGTTCTCCCTTAATAAGCAATAGAAGAATATTTATGCCTTCAATAAACACACATCACAAAAGTCTACGCAGATCATGCGAGCTCTGACATGCCCAGGTGGAGGCTCATGAATACACTGGCTATCAAACCTCAGTCTCAATTACAGTGTGTGCGAAAGATTGATATCAAAATTCAGACAGCTTTGTAATATTTTAATATGATCTTAGCAAGGACTTGTTGGGTCAGATCTATTTTCTTATCTGCTGTTCTTTTCTTTCGGTTAATGAATATGCTGTTGAACTCATGAGTGTCTTTCCAGTAAGAGTGATATTTTTACTTGAGCTTTCAAGGGATGCACCAGCACCATCAGCCAACAAGAAACCTTTTCTTATGGGAAGTAAAACATTGATAAATAGAAGGTAGAACTGCTCCTCTTCAATGCCTGTCCTAAGGCCCTGTCTCTTGCATTTCCTTCATGTACTGCAGTCTTAATCTCAGTGACATTTTATTTATAGTTCTGGCTTAGATCTCACAGTGCCTCATCAAGTTGTCCCTAACCTCACTGGCAGGTGTTCTAACATTTCTAGCCATATCCTGCAGGTGCTATGAGTCACACAAGCTTATTCAAGAAGTGAAAGATCTGCGGGAATTTCCCCAGGAATGTAGTTACATCCACCATGAATACAGCAATAACATTAAATACACTTGAACAGTTTTGGGAAGACAAAGTCAAGATGAGTAGCTATTCTATAAAACTTGTCTTGCAACAATGTCATTTTTTCAACACTCCATAGACTTTCTATGTATACTCAGAACAACATGTAACCATTTCTCACCCAAATTAACTGCATGGTACCGAAACAGAGTAAGAGTAATTTGAAGAAGCATGTAGCAACTCAGATCTATCCTAACTCTGATTTTATGGAAGTAATGAGTGAAATAGAAAAGAATGAAATTTTGTTTTATTAGAGTTCTGTAGGCAAAACTGATTCTACTGCCCTTAGGTAAAGAACAACATTATTTGTTTTGAATTTGTTCCTGGGAGCAACAACATTCCAAGCTGTGGCAAGGAAGAGTGCATTGCATGGGAAGAAGTTTTCCCCCTTTTCCTCAGATTGTGAAATAAAGTGGAAGTCCAGGGTGTGGGAAGATTTGAGGAACCTAGCAGAAAAGATAATTTTCTCACTTTTTCACCACTTCACTGAATAGCCTTTTACCCACCCCAGGTCATTCCAATTTGCTGGGACCTGAATTTGTAGGACTTTGTGCTACAGTACAAGTGCACATACTGTAAGCCAGGCCTCTGATGCCTCTGGTTGAGCTGGTGAAGAGTATGTGGTGTACTACCCAACCCACTCTCCACAACACCACCTCTCCTCAACAATTTTCCTTCATCCAGCCCTTTCCTCCAAACCTATGCAGCAGTAATAAGGTATTTTAAAAATAAATATTGAAGAAAGATGGCAAGACAGACTACCACATGCATTAATTGTGCCAATGATATTTATATCTAACTTTAAAGATGTTTTTGGAAGGGGGGTCCCAAAATACATGAAAGTCTGGGCTAACTACTTTCTGGTGTATTGCTTCTGTCCTAAGACTTGAGTTTTGCAACCTACCTTTCAATTTAAGGTATGCTTTTCAAATTCAGATAATATTTTTGACTTATCATCAAGGCCCCTGTGCCTTGTCGTTTGCTGTTCACCAAGAGAAACTTTGTCTCAAATTAAAAGTTAACATGACATGGTGTCCTTCAAAAGGAGCAATTTTTTTTATTAGAAAATATTATTTAAAAATAATTTATTATGCCTGTCATGGAGTATGTGGCTTGGTAGCTAGTTTGCATCTCTAGTCAAACCAATACAGCTCATCTGGCTCTGTTAAACCACTGGGTTATCATTTTTATCCTTCCCTCTTTCTTTTGTTCTCTCTTGGAATCACCTCCATCTCCTAATGTCATTAGGAATTGATGGACATAAGTTTTCCCATGCTTACTTGGACACGATTCAAATGACTTATGAATAAATTGAAATGACTTATGAATAAATTAAGTTCCCCACACACAAAGTCCCATTGCTTAAGAAATCTTAGTGTACTGCTGAAAACAATCCTGGCTGGATGGGAAGATGAAATTGATTATTTAACAGAAGCTTTCCAACTCTCCCAGTTTTTCACCCTGTGGGCATAATGCTTTGAACTGGACAACTTCAGAAGTTTAATGAAATTTCTCTTACTTCTATCAAGGCTAAATCTAACTCTTCAACAAAAGCAGTTTGTTGCTCATGAGCAGTACCTTTTCCTTTAAAAGGCTAGTCAGAATGTTTTTTCAAACATGGCTTCAAGAGACAGTGGAAGGAATACAGAAGTATTGGAATAAATGAAACAGTAGTGTTACTAACTTGGAGCCAAGCTTTTTTTTCCTTCTCCATATTCAAGCAGAATTCACCATGATGCAAATGACCAGTTTGCTCGGCTGAGACAAACTGACTGGCCTATGCATGGAAACCAACACTTTCCATATCAAAGAAAGATTAGAAGGCAGGTTTATCATTTGACATACATAACAAGGAAGGTTTTATGGACAATTCTGTAAGAACAAACACTCATTATCGAGTTAGCTAGTAAATAATAATGATAACAGCATCACACTGGTGACTGCCATCAATGAGTAACGAGCTTATACTCTTTGTGTATTTATTATTAGATTTCTGTGCTCATCAGAAATTGAGTGTAGCTTTGTTCACTACATATATCTTCATATTGCAATCAATATAATGGCACAATTTTCATAGACATCAGACTTTAATATTAATTTGCTCTTACTTATATATCACAGAAAGACACAGAACATCTTCACTTCTACGATAAAGCCTTCATTCAAAATAAAGTATGGTTATATCATCACTGGGGTTAAGAAGATTTTATGTTTACTACTCAAAAGATTAATGGGTCACTCAAGCATTTACATTCTCATACATTTTTATGACAGTGCTATGAAGTAAATTTGATGTATGTTCAGAAGAGAATGATAGGTTTAAATGTCTAACAGCTGCTCTTTTGAATTTCAGCAATGTTTTAAGTGTTGCTACCATTTAGCACTTCCACTGCTCACTGCAATTTACTGTTTGCCAGCATTAGTTATTTGTGTTTGCACAGGAAGACAAAGGAAAAGAATTAGGTGCAGCATAGGAACTGTTTTACTTTCTTTAAGCCACCTGAATCTAATCAATCTTAAGGCAAGCGCTGCTCTGGAAAAAACTGACACTTTTGAGAGTGTTTGTTGAAAGACTTCACCGAAAAAGCATCTTAGGCTGTGTGCACAAATACACACCCTTTCCTGGATGTAGTTCGAAGCTTATTCCACATCTCGAAATGCATTTGATGGCTCCTATATCGCAAAACCAGTTTTGATGAGTAAACAACCCAGAGGGGGACTGATTTCAGCAAAACAGCCCATTGAAATTGCATGGGGTTGGGAGTGGCAGTAGCAGCAGGAAGTTCTGGTCTTTTAGCTCCAGTCAACTGAAAAGGCTTCAAATGCTGCTGTAGTCTTTTCCTATGTGACACATACAACACTAAATGCAATGCAGTGGGTACACTTCACTTAAGACAAGACTGTTTAACACAGCAGGGAAACATGGTTCTCTAATCACCCCCTACTAGGAACCAGAGCCAACACAGGGGCAATTAAATAAGAAAGATCAGAATGTCACTACAGGCAAGAACAAGCTGTGTCAGGGGACAGGGCAGTCATGATTAGGGACCACACAGACCTGCTACCGCTAGCTTTTGTGACTCTATATATAACATCAGTTGTTTGTTGTACCTGTAGACTATAGCAGCCCCCCCAGCAAATACAGGAGGAGTAGATAGAGCAGGCAGCTGGGAATGCTGTACAAAAGCCTTCTCTAGCCCACTCTGTAATGCATACAGAGACTCAGTTCTGTGATGACGTTACATGTGTGACCACACATTCTCATTTGTCCCCATTTTGAAGAGGGCTTAGTTCACCCCTGAGTCAGAGTTTCACAACTGCTTCATTATGTGAACAAGCAAAAGACAACCATGCTGAATTCCAAAAGCACACAATAAATCTTTCAGAAGCCTAATTTTATTTTAGGAATGGTGCCTCAGGCAAGACTTGTGTGGCTTAGAAAGGGAAAACGTTTAAAACATTTGCAAAAGTAAACCTGGTTTAGCCAGTTTCTGCTCTGTTTTATGCTATTCTGAAGAGACTTGAAGCTGAATGGCTCCATCAAGTTGGGAAATGGGAAGAATATTTTGCCACTTACAGGAGACACAGGCGCCTGTTAAGGCTAAGGTTATCATTGCAACACACTTATTTCATAGTCAACATTGTGACTGCCTGGAGGAATATAACATCGAATTTAGTCAAAGAAGGACTCCAACAGAGTTCTAAAATGACAAGGCAGAGTTCATCACCGATGCTACCATCACTTTCTGGTCATGCAGAACAGAAAACACAATCCTGGTAAATACCAGCTATGCACCTCGCTGGGTTGGTGTAACCTTCCTAACAAGGTTTTCACTGTTCCAAGCCACATTACTCAACCCAATGACATCCTCTGGTCCAAGAACAGTCTGCAGAAAAGCAATTATAACAATTAGCTTTAGTCCATGGCACCTCATAGCACATCTAGTCCCTCCATACCTGGTCCACCATTAGACAACCACGATAAATATCATGCGACTTCTGCAGAGACAATCTGTGACTATCTACCATGTCTCAGTGAAAAGAACTTTGTCATGTGGGAAATTAAGTAGAAAATGCTCACTAACTCTGCAGCCAGGCCTGATACTTTGGAGATGAGGGGGAAAAGTAGATCCTAAGAGAATACTTTTATAATATGGAAACTAAAAAAGGGTGGAGTAGATAGTTTATTTATCATTCTCTGAGTGATGTGTATCTCAGAGTCTCTATACGACAACATTAACAGCCATTCAAAAAATCTAGGAAAATTGAAGAACAAAAGGAGCAAATGTCTTGTGAGCTTTTAGATGCTTTAAAGGAGTGAGGCCCAGCTGACTCAGGCATGCAGAGTGAAGTAACTCATAACTACAGAACTGAAGTATCACAAAATAACTGCCCATTGTGATCTGGATGCCGGCTAAGTAAAGCTTTGAAATAATTCACAGAGTGGCGAAAAATGAAAAAAGATGCAGAAAAGGTTTATATATGTCCAGTAAAGATAAACTGACTTCTTAAGACATTTTAAGTAAAGCATAGAAAAATTTCATAATTCAAATTATTTGTCACTTTGCCTAAATTCACTGTCCCTTGTTTCCCTGCGCGTGGGGCTTCTGCTGTACACAGTAAGGCTCATACTGGTTCTCCACTTGTCTCATATATTGATGAATGATTTTAAAGCATTTATTCAGACTCAAAATGTATCAGTAGAATTACAAATTTTTAAGTTATTTAGAATATAGCACTATGTCTAAGAAATAACTCACACCAATAAAAAAATTTAGACAAGCAACTTCCCTGTTTTTAAAAATGCTCATATCAAACTTCCTCCCACAAATATTTTCCAGAAGAGATTAATTTTCATAATGAATTATTAAATAATTATACATTATGTTGACATTAGGTTACATTAACATGTGAATTTGAAACTAAAAATTCTCAATATAATTTTTGAACAATTTCATTTCCAAGGTCAGATTCAGAATTCTTTTTTATTTAAATGCTTATTATGCAGGCAACTGTCCCTGAAAATAATTTAAAAAATATATTAAAAACCCTAATCACAAATTTATATTATTATTTCTATTCAGTAAATCAGAAACAGCCTCTCATTATTATAATGATTGTTTAGCATTATTTTTTCTGTACATAGATTAGTTGCACAATTTCTCCAAACATACTTCATTATGACTAATAAAAAACACAGATAAATAAGTGTAGATACACATATTAGGAAAGATATAATGTTAAAAATGTTATTTTAATTTATACTCCCAAGAAAACTTACAGCAAGGTATAAATTTACTTGCTGAAGAAAATAAATTAAAAGATAATGAAACTCTAATTAAAATTACA
The DNA here is from genome assembly GCF_050655825.1 of Lonchura striata. NCBI lineage: Eukaryota > Metazoa > Chordata > Aves > Passeriformes > Estrildidae > Lonchura > Lonchura striata. Next base: position 19,547,308 of record NC_140708.1, read on the forward strand.
CTCTGATGTACAGATGCAAGGATGAGCAATTCCAGCTAGAGCATCATTAACCATGTACACTAACATTTGTTTGTACATATAGCTAGGCATGAATTTATTTAAAAAACCCCCAAGATCTCATTTCAGTATCCAAACACATGCTTAGTGCCCCCTAAAGATGGTGCGTTTAAGTTGCTCAATAGCAGCAGATTACCCACATGCTTAGAGCAAGCCCAAGTGAGTGCTTTGCTGAATTCAAGTCAAAACCTGACTCAGTCACAGGCTTAATCTCTGCTTCTGTGCTGCTTGAGGGGCGGAGTGGGGAGATGTGGAAGCAGAGTGCCTCATCTTTCATAATTTCGTGTCAGGGGTGTGAATTGTGTCAGTCCTTGAACTCCTAGGGCAGAAGTGGGAGGGTTTAGCTCTAGAAGCTGGACAGAAAACAGCAAGAGCATGGCTCACCCACTGCTTGACAGCCAGCACAACTAGACTGATAGATATGCACTTAAAAGCAGAGGTGGGATCAAAATGTAAAGCACAGCACACCAAGATCACAGTGTCAGCACTCTGCATGCAAATTACCTAGTGTGAGCCACTGATGCCATGCCATGCACAGCTGCAACTCTTTTGTGTTTCTTTGCAAGAGCACACCATAGCTAATCCTGCATGCCAATTGCCTATGCAAAACAAATATGCAAAATGATGCATATTTGTTTATACATAAAGATCAAAAGCATAGTGTCATACCATTTTTTGAGGCATGTAATGAGTCACTGAAGAGCCACGAGTAGAGGGTAGGAGTCCTCCTTCAGTGCATCTAGATACACTCCTACCACAATCTCTCTCATCTACTTGATCTGAAGATGAATATATAGGGATTGTACACCTATGTCCTCTCTGAGATCTTCAGACACCACAGATGGTCCTTATATCCTACAGCACCCTAGCAAACCAGCCCAGGCTAAATAGCTCAGTTGAGGCTCTTCTCTCTCCCTTCATTACCCCAAGCATGTTTTTTGGTTTCCATGTTTCATAGTACCCTGATGTTTGCTTTAAAGACAGTTCAGTTAAGAGACAGCAAATACTTGCCTCTGTGAGCATAGAGGGAGTGAGTGAAGGAGTAAACACATACCCTTCTCCACTTTGATGGGTTGAAAGGGTATTTCCAAAAGACATGAAATGAAATTCACTGATTTCTATATCCAACACAATCTCTTGATGACTCTAGAATAGCTGGAGTGAATCATCTAAGATGTAAGGACGCTGCAGCTTTGTTCTAAAATGCTCTGAAGTTTGTGCCACACTTTGCAACTGCAAACAAAGTGGATCTAAAGCCCTGCAAGTCAAAACGATTTGGTTTTACATTTGCTTCCCTAGGCTGATATGATGCAAAGATACTGATCAGTCTAGAATTACTCCCTAATTTTTATATGCTTCTGAATAGTCTTTATAGAATTAGAAACCTAAGACATTTAATCTAGTTACAATGAGTTCTTTTTTTGTCAGCAGCTATTTACATGCTTATGTTTTTACCATTATCTGCACAAAATATTTTCAATCATAAAACCAGACAGCATTCATTTTGGCTTTTGGCCTTCTATTTCTCATACCTCACTGATTATCCTGACCTGCCTTTAGATTAGTAGCACCATACTTTCACATTTTTCAGTTTGGGAAAAGTCTCTACTTTGGAGCCTATGGAAGAAACATCATGGGACAAAGTACAAAACACTCAAGACTCAAGGCTTCAGCATTCACACTGTGGTCAGCATTAAAGACTGGATTATACAGCTAGAAAATTGACAAAGAGACATCTCTGATGGTCTTAAATTCATTCTTATGGAGAAGGAAAATCTGTTATAGTCTTTGTAAAAAAGCATCACAGGAAATGAATATGGAAGTCTCTAGAAAAAGCATTTGTAAATATTACTATACTTCCATTGAAATTAATGATACAAAAACTTGTTGACCTCAGGAACAAGTCAATGTCTATAAATAAAACATAACTAGGAAGCTATATAACATAACTGATGCCATTTTCCCTTTAATCTAATAGAATTAATCTGTCCACACTGTGTCTTCCCACTGTATAATATTTTGTTTAATTTCTAGTTCTCTCAATAATAAAAAAGTTCTAGAGTGTGTCTAGATACTTATTTGTTTCAGGTGAGAAAGAATTGAGCACCAACAATTTTGCCTTATCTTCTCCTCCCAACTTAAGGTTATTCTGATTTGCAAAGCTAGCTCATCTGTTGGAACCCCCGGCCTGGTTCAGGGGTTCCGTGTTGTGGTAAAGTTTCTCCTCCAGCCCGTGCTTCCAAAGAAAAACTGCGCAGGCTCTTGTTGTTCGGTCTCAAGGCAGTTTATTGCTAGCTAGCTAAAGGATTGTCTTTTCGGGCTGCGGCTGCTTGGTCAGCGGCCCAGGCAGAGGCGCACACACACCCTGACACCCTCTCTGTCTGGTGTCTTCTTCTCTCTCCCCGCCCAGGGCTGCTGCTGTCTTTTATATGATATATTACGTGTTCCGTGTTTACAGTTTTTCCCCAATACCCACTACCTATGTTACAAGGTGCTTTTCTACTCTAAACCAATCCGTAAATGCCAGCATCACCAAGACATGGGGGTAAGGAAGAAGAAGGAGGAAGAACAGGATCGGCCCACTTTCCTCCATCTTAAAACTTCTGACCCCCATGTACAAAGTAAAAACCCCCCTGGTACAGATGCTACCCCCCCCCCCCCCCAATACAATACTAAAAAATTTTCCCCTCTACTTTGTAACTACTTCTACTATGCTATCTAACCCTTTGTGACTGCTTGCTCCACCTTCAAAGTGGGTAACTCATTCCATGGCTCAAATTCAAAATCACAGCTGTTTCCAGCTGCTTGCCAGGGTCTAGAATGCTTCTGACCATGGCCTGGAACCTCTAAAAATGTCTGAGGGACATTTTGAGTTCCAACACTCATCAAAGATTACAACAGCAGAACGTTGTTTTGAGCACACATGCTGTGAAATACTAATAAGAAAGGTTCAGGCAGAGATAACACACAGGATACAGAGGAGATGCATCAAATTCATAAGGAGAAAGTCTATGGTGGGAAAAGGCTTTCCAAAAGGTGCTAGTGCTCTTTGGCCCTTTAGAGACTCTGGGCCACAGCCTGGCCCCTGCTCTCCACACCTTGCACCATTATTTTGCTGACTTCACTCCAACAGCATACCTGGCTGTAAAATAAAAGCTCAAGCAGTCCCAGGCTAGACTCTGTGGTGAATAGGGGAAAGGGCAAGGCAGGCTGCAATCAGCAAAGATGGGCTTCACCGAGAGGGCTGGGGGACAGCACCAGCAGCCATCGAGGCCCTTGCACAATCCTGTTTTTGCAAGAGGGGACAGTGGCTCAGAGCACTTTGAAAGCCATGAATTTTCTGACCTGTCTTGAGAAGCAGATGAAGCATGGGCAGTAAACCTTTATTTTAATTCTCATTCCTGACAGATGAAATGTTCTCTGCTAGTTGCCTTAAAGAAAAGCAAAAAGAAATGAAAGCTGGCACAAGCTTTTTTAGCATTATTTGTTAATATTTTTTGGCAGCTGTACATGCACTACTCTCTTGCTGTGACCATAATCGAAGCCTAATGTTGCTCCCAAGGAATGCTGTGGCAGTATTCCCACTGACTGCACTGCGAGCAGATTTGGGGCCTTTGTTTGGTCAAAGCTGTTCCAGATGGAGTCCAGAGGATTCCCACCCGGCATTCCAGTTGCAAAGAATGACTCTTCCAACAGGAGTTCTCTGGCTTGAGGTACAGTTGACCTCTTAGGAACAACTGTGGAAACAACCCACTACCATTGTGCAGGACGACTGACCCCCTGGGAAAAACGGGCAAAGCCATCTTTTATTACCTGCATACCTATCTAATCAATGGGAAAATTCTTCAGTTCTTTTGGGATCTTTAATGGTGAAAAATTGCTTATAAACTTATATTTGCATCACACTTCATAAAGTACTAATCATTATTAGTGAACTATTAGCCTAGCAGTAATTTTGCGACAAGCTGAAGTGAGGCTAGTTGACAGATGTGCAGAAACAGTAAGCTTGCTGGTACTTTCTATTTCAAAACTTACTGGTCACTTCTGAAAATTTAGGCTGCTATTATGATTATATATTACTTTGAAACAAAACTCTTCCTCCCTCAACTTTATTAGTAACTCACTGCTGATCTATGGCTCTAATTTTGTAAGCAAACTGGTGTTTGTTCATGCAAGCAGGACTTCTGAGCAAAGACTGCAAATTTAGGCCAGTAGAAAAATAACCACCCAAGTTACCACAATACCCAGCTTGAAATTTTGGGCCAAAGCATTTGGATTTAACAATACCATAAAGCATTGCCAAACTCTAAATTCAGATGAGAAGATTCACCAAATCATGCATAGAAGTCTTTCAAATCCATACTTATTCAGAAACTTCCAGGATAAGAAACTGAACTTTGTCTTCCCTTATATTATGAGGCTGAGTCTGTGCAGGCCCAAAGCCAAGCAACCTGATTAGTATTCCAATCAGAATACTAATACATAGAGAAACACTGTTACACCTGTGAAAAATTCATTGGCACAAGGCACCCGCACGCTTAGATGGAAGATTTCTTGGTGGGGATGATATAGGACATTGATACCCTTGGTACACACTGCAATCACCAGTTTAAGAATTTGTTTCATAAGTCCAAATTTCCTAGTTCTGGTCAGTTTTGGCTTAGAAACCTGACAGACTTCAAACATAATGACATCCAAATACTGTTACTGTGTTCTAAGAACAATTATGTTATAATGTCACCATTTCACTATGGCATGCATTGAAGAGCAATTGCACATACCAAGCAAATTATTTAGGCATTCCTGTAACACATCTAATATGCTTATGCATTGAGTCAACAATCTGAGAAAAACAGTAGTTCTGACCAATTATGTGGGGAAGAAAGCAAAATAATCAATATACAGACTTCACTTTCTTTTGAATCATCATAGATGTTCCTGTTTGCAGAAGGGCTTCATTGGCTCATTTACTTTACAAGACTAGGAAATACAGACAAAAGCTAACAGACAACAGGGGTGTGGGAGGGGAACAACTTTTTTTCTACATTCACTATTATTCACTGATACAGACTTGTTTGCTTGTTTCTTAGTATCTTAGGAGCAATGATTAAAAACAAACCCAACAATATTTTCTTGTAAGGTTCTGAAGCAAATAGCCTTCCTTTGACTTCACCAGACACTCAACTAGGCTTTGAGTAAAGTTGGCGATTGCCTCAAAGTGACACAGCAGTGACCCAGACTTTGCAACCAAGAAGTAGAAATAACTGTAATGCCTTATGGGCTTCCAAAACCTGTCCAACAGTTTTGCCTTTTTTTAACACACATTTCAATCTGATGAAAGATGGGCAAGGAGCAGAAAAAGCACACATAAGGTATGTGATACTTTGTGTTCAGCAGGCAAATCTGTATGACATTTTCTCCTTCCATTTTCTCGATGAGTGAGTGAAAGCTTGCACATGTTTGTCAGACTGGCCCTCCATTAAATGTCTCTTCATGGAAATAAGGGGATATTTATGCACAGTGACTAATGAATGGATGCATTCCAGCATCTGCTATTGTGTATTTCCTGTAAAGTCATTTATTATTCTATCTAACAAACACAGTGTTCTTGGGTTGATGCTTAAGATTAATGAGGCATTTACTCCTATTCAAGAAACAAGTTCAGAAGACGCATTTTCTCCCATTCAGCTGTGCTGATAGTTTAATTAATGCCATTAATACATATAAGTCACCAAGAACTGTTTTATGGTAACACTGAGGAAAGTTGGCAAAGCAAAGAGATTTCAGAGGTAAAGCTGCAACATAACACTTCCCTTTGTTTCCAGGTAGTATAGGATTCTCCAGACTACATGAGTAACAAAACCCCAAGATGTAATGAGCTGAGGTAATGACAGAATATCAGTCTTAACTCTCTGCTTGTGTGGGCTTAGTCCCATCTTTAATGTGATTTCACTACAAATTTATTTTTATGTAGGTGCATGTCATATTCCCATCCCCGACCCCCACCCATGCCCTCAGTATTCGAGACAAAAAGAAAGAAAATGTCCTGTTATTGAAATGTAAGCGTTGGTACTCTAGACCATAACCAGTGCTATGGTCTATGGTTTAAAGATATATTAGGGGAATTTTTCAAAGTATGTACATTTTCATTGATATGACAGGAGGAATTTGGCTCTTTCAGTGCTCGTAAACTTTTTTTCCTCAAGTTTCTTCATGGTGCCTTTTTCTGTTAGGGATGCCTAATTGCCAGGCCCACAGCACAGAAAGCCGGGTGTGAACTGGAATATTACTGGGTTCACATTTCAGAAACAGAGAACTGAAAAGCAAGGAGTGAGCATGAGAATATGCATGTTTAAAGGAGGGAATAGAGAATAAAAATATAATGAAAAGGTGGTACTTAACAGAGCTTCAGAACCTTGGTCCCAGAATAAAACAACACATAAAGGTACACCACTCAGGCACCACAACACAGGCTTTCTTATGCTGAAGTCTTATCTAGAGCTAAATTTTCAATACAGACTCACGACTGGGTTAATCTCCCTGTTGTCACCCAAAGTGATCATCTCATGACCTCCCCAGATGCAGAGATTATGCACAAGAAGCATCCTGAAGACATCATGCCTTCTGAAACAGCACAGCAGTGCAAGGACCAAATCTACTCATGATTCAGAGAAGTAAATGCAATAACCTACAGCCATATTACAGCTATAGACAGTTGCTTCCTAAGCTTCTAGAGACAAAGAGCTGGTTTAATTTGTTTGAGCCTCCTAAGAGAACTTTTCATTCCTCATTTTCAGTTTTTATCTCAAGGACTGGTAACAGGAAAAGAAACTAACATAACAATGACAAAATCCCAAACCAAACAGCACCAAACAGCCTTTCAACATCATTTTACTTCTCCAAACAGGAGAACATGAGAACTAAAGAACAACTGGCACTGCTCATAGAGGAACACTAAATCTTAGTGTGCCCAGGCTGTTGGCAGTGCTTTGTCAGCACACAGCTTTGCTGCTTGAGCTAACTCCTTCTACAAAGCTACTCCCAGCCTGAAGTGGACAACTCCAGGTACAGGGATGGATGTTGAGTTTGGTATAATACCTGGTAAAACAAGGAACTCATGGAGAACTGTGCTCTAAGTGTTACTCCAATTGCTTAAATAAGTCAAAAAAGTCCACATAGCTCAATAGGATAAAAAAAGAGACCTTGAGGGAGACATTTAGGTCTTCAAGAAATATTTCTATAATCTATCCTTCATCAAAACAGTTTTTCTCATAGTGAAAACTCAATGATTAACAAAAGAACACTGTAATGAATGTGTTTGTTACTTATAAAAACACCTCCTCTTCCTGCTGTCTTGTCCAGAAGCTCTGAGATGGCCATAATATTGTAGTAAACATCTGAGCCTGAAACAGTGATGCTATCAACAGGTGCAAGGACATGCTATGGGCAACCATGCAGTAAAACTTGCTAGGCAGGCATCAGGCATACAGACACCACCCATCCCTTACTGTGGGAATTATACAGATAGAATTAGCACATCATCTGCCCAGAGAATAAAGTATAACACATAGTCTAATTCTCAGCATCATTAAAGACAACAAACCTATTATTTAAATTTACTTCTCCAAATTGTTTGTAAGAAGTTTGATCAACAGCCTCAAGAAATGTAATTTTTTTTCTGCAAGGGTTTCCTAGTGCTTAGCCTGCAGCTGTTAGCATTGGATTTCAAGACACACTGTACTAAACTGCATTAGGCATGTGAAAGGACTTTCATTCCTCATTAGCTGCGCATAAGAAAGGATTGTAACTTTTAAAAAGAACTAAGCAGCTTTATAAAAAACTTGAATTTTGCTCTAACAAAAATCATACTTGTTAAAACTTTTTTTTTATTCCCAGCTGAACTATGCTTCAACTCAAAGCAAATAAAGTCATCAGTTGACTCCATTCTATTAGAGGACAGCATTTAAAGAGGGAGAAGGGGGGAAAAAAGAAATAAAAAAAGAGTCCAATAGGTCTTTGAACAGTGGTCCCTTGTCTGTCACATCAAGACATGGCTTCTACTTCACACACTATTGACCACGAAAAGCAATCTTGCGACTTTTGAAGCCCCATCACAAAAAAGGAGTGCGAGAGAAAACTTTTCTTGAAATGTCAAGGATGGGGGGCTGACTGCTCTCATCTCCTATGATTAATGACTTGTGGCCTTCTTGTGTAGAAGCTGCTAATTAGCTTCAGACTGATTAGGGCTGCAGAATGCAAAATTCAGCTTGATAAACCTGGACAGCCTCCATTCCCCACCTCAAAGAAGCCTGGTGCAGAAACTCTGGCATCTAGTTATGTGATAAAAACATGCTCATTTGAGCTGATGTAATTCCAAGAGACTCTGGGCTTGACACACTAGAAACTTGAACTGCAGTGTTTTCCTGTATAATTAATTTTTTGTCTTGTCCTAGTTACCTGCCTTTTATCTAAATACTTGCTTTACACTTCGAGTAAGCAGACATCATATACTAAAAATTTAGTTAAAAAGCAAAACAAAATAGCAGAAGGATACTTTTAATCTTTCATTATCCTCTTATTAACAAATGAGAGCAAATTCATTATAATGCTTCTAAAAAGTTGCACATGGCCTTCTTGAATGTTCTTTATAGATGCATTTAAAAAGAGAGAAGAAAAGCAGCAGTTCCTAAATTGTTATTGCTTAGCATTCTGACCACCTGCTTTACTGGAAAACATGCTGAACCCTTTATTTGGTACTAATCGCTTGCCATAGCTATAGAGGTGGAAGTCTAGTACACAGGGAATTTCAATCCCTTCTGCCATGATTCCTTTCCTTTTCTCCTCTCAGTCTTGGATTAATTCAGCTTGTTACATTGATCTTCACATAGAAAAGAAATACATTCTACTAACACAGGAGGGTTGCAAATACTTATGCCAGATTTTTAACATTAACCTCATCAAACTGATGCACTACAACATACGGCTGATTAGCTTAATAACGGATTACTCATCCTCTGGGCACTAGCAACCAAAATTAGAAACTTTAGCAGTTCATAAAACAAGGTAATATGAGTTTATTTTTTTAGATACCTACAGTTCTGAGAGGGAAGAGAAGAAAAAATAATGTTTCTAAGCTAGTACCAAAGAGGGAAAGTTTCTTGGTTTGGGTGGGATGGGTTGAAATGCTAATAATTTCCTCTCTACTGAATAATACCTGAAAAGACCATGTAAATAACTGTGCACAAAGATAAATTAACCAAATTATCATAGTTGAATTAATTTTAATCTCACATATATACAAGTCTGAATGCCTTCAACACATGAGCTGCTTGAATTAAAGAGGCTTCCTTTGATGCTCTGGATTTCTCAGAGCATCCTTCACTTGTTCCACCCATTACTCTCATTGCTCTACACACACAGGACACCTGTTACACCAGGTACGGCATGGTGGGAAGTAAAAAGACAGTCATGCTTCAAAAGGGTAAGTTCCAGCATTGCAAAAATACTTCCACATGAGTAGGCATCAGGCCTTGCCAAGGGGAGAGTTTGCAGGGGTAGTGCTCAATTGATGATGAAAAGCAATAGATGGCCACTGGAAATAGGAACTTAAGGGACCATGAGATGACTGCTACAGACAATGCAGGGAGAGGGCATCATCCACAGCCTCTTTCAGGTCCCCGACAGGAAGCCTAAGTTTATGCCTAACATGAAGCATGCAAGCAATCTCTTTGAAGCCAGTAGTAACCAGATTTTTAAGTACTTGTGTGTCTGTGCATTTATTTTCACTGTAATTATGCAGCATATACACTGTGTGGTGTAACACTAACAGACCAACCTCAGCATTCTATAAGGTAGCACAGTTCCTCCAGCATCAATATATTGCTCGAGACCTGGGATTTAACTTATTGTTTATAAGCATTTTTCTATGCCTTACCCCATTTCTTTTTTGCCTTGTTTTGCTTTCAGCAAGGCTCTCTGTAGTATCATAACTCACAATCTTTCTAGTCTAGGACTTTGTTTATAAAACCTCTATTGTTCCAGAACAATGGAGTTGTGACCTGTTCGAAGGCAGGACTGCAATCAGGGCCCTCTCCGTACTTTCTCAGGGTGCACTTTGTGACCAAGCGAATAGACCACACAACCCTATTGATGTCAACCAGGAGGGGAAAAATAGGCTCCCTCAATAAATCTCAACATAAATCTTCTTGCCCTATCTCACCATCTGTATTCACCTAAAGCACAAAATTAATAAGCAGAACAAGTATCCCCAAGCCTAAAAGATTGAAATACTGCTTGCAGACCAAAACAGATTTGTTTCATACTTAGGGAAGTTTTGGGGAATTCACAGGCATGGAAAGCAACAGGTGGAAACATAGCTTGGGCCGAGACAAAGTGAATGAGATTGACCCTAGCGTCATGAATATGCTTCAGTCTTCTGTGTCAGTTCCCTGCTATAAATTTTCTCAGTGGCAGGTTTGTGGCTTCTGTTGCTTTCTTATCACCAATGACTTTGGTTTTCTAATTTTGCCTCCAATGTTACAGAACAATTATCCATAAAACACAAGTACTAGCAGTGAAACAGCCACAGCTTTTTTCCTTATCTGAAAATGCCACATTCTGTAATTCTGGTTTTGAAGGTCAGGTAAGGGCTGCTTAGAAGAGGTTGAAGATGACCACGTCTCTTTTGAAATATACTTCTAGCCACTCATCAGTGGCACTCACCCTCATTCAGCTTTACATATTTTTTGTACATATGTTAAGAACATGAAGTAAGATAGTCAAAGAAATCACTGCAGTCAAGAGAAGTAAAGAGAAGGGTTTTCCTTAACTTCAGTAGAAAAACCTTCATGTGTTACCTAGTGTATTCGAGGCAGTTAAAACATGTGCATTCAATATAAATTTTCATTATCATTCATGAAAGAAGAAAACAGAAAAGCCAGAGCAAGCACTAAAACAAGCAAACAAATGGAGCCTCCAACTTAATTGCATAAGTGTTTGTGGGAAAACTGAAAGCACTTCATAGCAGTGCTACCTTTTTGTCCAGTGTCAATACATCTTCTAGCTCAGCAGGGTTCCAGATTGTGATCAAGTCTTTCAAACAGTACTGCATTGAGCAACAACAGTGTAAAGACAGCTAAAGCAAATTTATTTCTAAATTCAAATTATTATTTATGTTTTTAAGCATTCACTCCATTTTGACAGCAATAAAATCCTTTTATAATGTCTTCCATCTGAGCAGAGCGTATCAAAGAGCTTTGCAACCAATTACTGGTTAAAATGTGTAAAAGAAATTTAATTGTTATAATGGAAGGCAAAATATCTCATCAAGTTCTTCTAGAGGGAAAATACTACTGTGAATTCATCAGGACTAAAAGCATGACAAAAACTGATTTTATAAAGTTACATTTCTGCTGAATCAAACTATGTTTTAGTCCTGATGAATTCACAGTAGTATTTTCATATTTATCATATATAACCTTATATAGCAAATTCCAGGTGACTTGTTATATTGCTGGTTAGAAAACACTTCAACTTAAAATGATTGTTCAGGTACCATTAGTAAAATTGCATACTTATTGGCAATATAAGCTATCATACCAGATCAACATTTGTAGATCTGTAGCTGCTGACTTGGTCGTACCTACTCAGTGAGTAACCACTCAGAATGAGTGAAAAACTAAGTTGGGGGGAAAAAACCTGTGAAGCAAGTAAATTCTCAGCTTGGATGTTCTCAACAGAAAAGAAGGAGAGTGATCAAACAGAGCTCCTGATGTGAGAGACACATGCAGGGGACCAGCCTAGGTGTGAAGTAAGACGGGTGAATCCACTGCTGTTTCTCAAGGACTTGTGAAGATAAAAATAGTTGTCCATAGAGCACCTTCCATGAGGAATTCATTCCTCTGTGTTGAAAATACAAGGGAAAAAAATTAGCAACCTAAAAAGAGCTAATTTATGACATCCCTCCCCTCAATCCCTCCAGACAGGCAAACCTATTTAGAACATCCACAATCTATTCATTTGGTAGCACTGAAATTATTAAGAATGTGTAAAAATTTAACTACTTCTAGCAAAGCTAGAATAACTATGCTTTGCTCTAGCATAAAGCATTTTACTAGGCACTATAAAGTAACCCTACCATGTATAGATAATGCCTTTGCTCCCAAGTCATATGCAAAATGCTTTGTTAATCCACTTCACTGCTTTTATAGTCTGATGATTGGTTCAACATCTGAGTATAAGCACCAAATCAATTCAGGAGTCCTCATTAATACCTTCATTCACTGTGGCTACAGGGCACAGGCTGAGTGCCTGAGCACTGAAGGGATGGCAACAACACCCAGCTGCCACTACTCCTATCAGCAGAGGACCTGTGGAAGTCTGTAAGGATAATTGGAGTTCAGGGGATGCTGCAGTACCATAGAAGAGGTTAAGGTAGGGTGGGCTCGGGGTACAGCTGCCCAGGCATCTCCATTTCTACTGAGATACTGTGCACAAAATTAAGTATTGCAGTTGAGAAGAGAAAATGCTTACATCTGTGTTAGAGTTTGTGTGTCTGAAGCACAACACATCAGCCAGGTAGCTAAGGAACAACCTGAGAGATCAGAGCATAGAAGTGCTAGAGGAGGCTCGAAGGAAAAGAACTAGAGAACAGATTTGAGGATATGAAGACCTGTGATAACAAGTCAAAAAAATACATTCAGGTTAAGCATCTATTTAACAAATTAAGATACCTGAAATTACTTTGTAATAAGTCTAGTTGTTTGGCATCTGTAAGTGTGTAGTAGGGCCAAGTTAGCATCAGAAATAATTATACGTCCAACAGTGAGACAGTCACAATCTACAGATACTCTTGAGGAAATACCATTGGTTTGGTTTGAAAGTGACCTTTAAGGTCATCCAGTTCTAAATCCTCTACTGTGGACAGGGACACCTTCCACTAGAACAGAATGCTCAGAGCCCCATCCAGCCTGGTCTTGAACACTTCTAGGGATGGGGCATCCACAACTTCTCTGGGCAACCTGTTCTAGATACTAGAAAAAGTGTGTGTAAGCTCTTGAGCATACCATCTTTTATTTGATGGCATGAAGGACCTAAAAACTGGTTACATGGACAAACCTGGCCTCTTGGCATTTTGGATATGATGCATAAAACTTTGGAGAAATAAATTTCTTATTGCATAATCTAAACCAGCTCTCCCAAGCTAGGTCATAACTGATTGAGAGACACCCAGAGCTTCTATTTCCACTTAACAAATATTTTCAGCAATTTGGGCTGTACTACAAAGCTACCCAAACCAAAAACACTGTGCATTTTAGATGCTGCACAAAAAATTAGTACATTGGGATGTGTGTGGGAAATAACCAGTACTTAAAGTTGGTAATCAAAATTATTGATAATAGCAAAAAAAAAAAAAAAAAAAAAATCCAGTCTCCAAGCAAGTCATTGTAATGCTTAATAATTGATTGTAATTGTAATAAATACTAATGAATTCATTTATAAAGTAATATAGCTTTATATGTCTATTCACTCTTCTAAGAAATATTTTTGTTGTGTTATGTCAACAATTTAATACACTAATATAATTTATAATTATTTAGTATTAGTTTCAACACTTTTTGTTTCAAAAGCAGTTGTTTCATATAAATACCAAAGCAATCTTCAGAGCACATCTGTGTCCCCAGCAAGCATTCAGTCTGGCTTGATTCCTTTTACCATCTGTGAGCCTGTAGGATGGAACTGCACCAGCCAGCTGAATGTCCCAAACAGCAGAATGAGCAGGCCTGCAGGGAGGACCTTGCCATAACCTGGGGTTTACCAGCATCCAGTCTATCTCCAGAGCCAAACACTTCTACTGGGAAGAGATTCAGTCACTCTTCAACAAGAAAATCATCCCTCCATACCGAGTTACTAACTCTGAATAATCTCCGCCACCCCTATAAATTCCCTACCTTTCTGAAATCTGTCCACATACTGCTTCATCTTCTAAGACAGTATTCCTCTCCCTCCATTAGCTTTGCTAGGGATGCAAATATTTATGACAGTTTTTTCAACTCAGCTGTTTGCTTCATCTGTGAAGGTTATTGGGTACTACATTACCTCTTTTGTGCCACTTGGGATGTGTATCTCCTTCTGCACTCACGTTCCTGATGTGGAGCATCTCTGAGCAAAAGTGGCTACAATGAGCAGGGCAGTGCCCTCCGTGGAGCTCCAGGGCTGTGATTGCTGGTGGTTCCTGCAGGACAAGGGGATACAAATCTCCTGCCTGCTGTGAGCTCAGAGCTAATGGTGAGGCCAGCTGGTCACCTTTTCACTGAGAGGGAGATACTGTCCTGCATAGGAAACACAAACTTGCAATCCCTGGCTCTAGGATCGAGGTGATTATGCGAGCAGCACCATCCTGCCTAGTACCAGGAATTCAGTCAGGACTGGACCAAGTGTTGTCCCTCTAGGCACAAAAGATCACATCTACTACGGCACTAGTCGGGATGGTGGTGAGGCAGGTGGTAAATAGACCACATCAAAACCTATCACACCTGGATCCCCACTCCTGTATCCTAGGGTCACCTCAGAAGGCCCAAATTGTGCCTGAGTCACACAGGGGCCTGCATGCCTATGCTCTTGCCACTATTATGACCAGCTGACAACACCTTTACAGTACTGTTTTATCTGAGCTATGCCATCAGCACCAAAGCCTGATTAACAAACAGAAGAAAAGAGGAGTCACACTGTTCTTCTAGGATTTCTAAGGTTTATGAGGCTGGCATGCCTTTTTTTTTCTCTGAACTTGAAATCCTGGGCACACTCACCACCTGCCTGCTTTGTTAGGCACCTCCATGGTGTTTGACAATAGCTAGTTGCCCTCTCATTTAAAGGGAATTATTGATCTGACTCATAAGATTCAGTACACACAGTATAGGTTTTTTTAGGTCAAGGAATAGACCTTACCTCAGCCCGAAGTACAGAAGTGTACCGAGAACTTTCAAGGACAGCACTAACTGACCTGTTTTTTGGATTCCAAGCAAAAGACAAAGTCCTGGGATGGCAGTAGCCAGGCCTCTTCATCTCAAGAGTAGTATGACAAGAGCTGGATATTATCCTAAGTGCTTCCCTTGCTCTTTTAAAAGAGCAGGTCTTGACACAACCACCAAGACCTCATGAAGAGTTGCCAAATTTGCCACCTCAAGGGGTACTGCAGTAATTGCAGAAAAGAGGAAGCTAACCTCAAGGAGCTCAGACCTGGTACAAGTTTTTATAAATGCATAGCTGCCATTCTGCTCGCACCTTTGCTGTAAATATGAAGCTCTACAGGATGAGATTAAGAGCTAGGCTCCGTGGCTGACTCATCTAGCAGACACAGAGCTCCTGTGGACTGTGTTGAGAGACAAACACAAGGAATAAAGGGATTATACTATATTGTAGGTTGAGAGCCAGTTTTGGTGGAGTGTTAATCTCCAAGAGTATCATTGCCAAAGTCACTCCTTAATGTAGCAGTTGAAGAGACAGCCTCTGTCTTAGAACCCGAGGCTAACCTATTTGATGTCACACTGCAAGTAGAGCAGGTGCTGGGTTTGCAATGTATATTTGATGTCTAGTGTTGAAAAGTGAATTGATTGAAATGCTGTCAGGCTGCATTTTGAATGATTGCACTACTAATGTCACCTAGAGGTAACTTGATGGACATTCTGCCATACATAGACTACAGTAGGCTGGAAATCATCATTTGCAAATCATCACCTTTGAAAGTATAACAACCAATTCAGCTGAAAAAAAAAGGAACTGGAAACATATTGAAGAAACATTAACCTGAGGAAGTGAGCAAATCAGGAACACCAAATATTTAGGCTCATGGATTTCTCATTATGGGAATTTTCAGCCAACTGTATTTTTTGGGGGTGTTGCATTTCAAAACCTGTGTTTTGTTTGATAATATAATTCCACCACAGGAAATCTAATCAGTTTGTCTTCTAAGGTTTTAGTGATATACATTTGGGGTTTTGTTCATTTATGGAAGTAGTTTTACAAAATCTGTCACTATATACAAAAGCAACAAAATTAGTAGTAAAACATTGGCGAAACATATTTTGAAAGAATATGGGGATTTAGCTAACTAATTCACATTTCGATTAATAAGAACTTAGTATTTAAATTCTATAGTTGATCATATAAATCACAGTTTTGACTTATATTTCCCTGCCCTGACACCAATCTGGGTTAGAGTTTATAAACATTCATGTCATAGGACAAAGGTAGAGAAGATTTACTTATTTCCAATGTCAACTCTTCTCCATAAAACTAGAATTCTGCAATTAATTTTACATCAATCTGGAGACTGATTTTAGCAATGTGGTAAAACCATTGGCTTATAGATGCTCTCAGAACCAACATCCCAGAAAGAGGAAGAAGCAGGACTAAGGAAACGAGTATTTCATGACAGTCATCTACTATTGTCAGCTTATGTTACCTAGTCAGCAGTAATGCTGAAGCCTTTCAAGTACCCTCTGTCAGATTTACTGAGAAATTTGGTATGAATTTACTGTGAGTGTATTTTTCTAGAAAACAACAACAGAATACTGAGATACAGGCTAGATTGTTCAACTGTTTAATTTAAAAATCCTGTGGGGTTTTTCTTCATATACCAGTGTATTTATATATATCCTCAAGAATATTATGCTTTCCTTAAGCATTACAGAACACAGGATCTCATCAAGAAGAACATTTGAATTTCTATATGAATTTGGCACTGCACCAGGGAAACTCAATCCCTTCCACTAAGAAATGGGGACAGGAAGCCATTTTGAATCTGCACAAAGTCACACAGCAAGTTAGAGAGTTCTGTTCTGCAACTACTGAAAAGATTCCACATTGAAGCAGGAACTGCTTTCAAAACCAAGTAGAAGCAGGAACAAAATTCTTCTCCAGACCCTTGAAAAGCCACTGTTCATGGGACCATGTGCAGCAGTGAGATATTCAAGCAGATGCTGCTTTTCTTGAGCAAGGAACATGGAACAGGGCCATGGAAAGGCCAGACCTTGACTAAAGACAGGCTGCCTGGGAGCTCTCCTGCTGCAGTGCACACATGAATCGTAAATGGAGCCACTCATTGGAGAGCAGAAAGAGCAGGGCTTCTCCAAGGAGAGAAGAATCTGGGAAATGCAAGTAACTTGAAGTAAGCCCCACATTGCCTGAACAGGACCAGGCTGGAGGTTGTAATAGAGTCCATGGACAGTCCCAGACTACGTGAGATAAAGAGTCAGGAAACACAGTCAAGAGAGGAGGCTGAAAATAGGTTTGTGACACAGCTCTAAGGTACACCAAGGATACAGACAGCAGACAAAGCTACCTTGCAAGGCACTTCTGGAGTCCACCCCAAAAGCCAGTCAGGAAGCCAGAGCAATGAACAGATGACCCTGGAACACCTCTAACTTGGTGTGGCAGGCAGCCCAAGGCCGAGCAGGCATGGACCTGCAGGCAAGGGCCTCAGGTGAGCCTCACCAAGCTCTTAAAGGCAGCCAGGACCTCATAGAACCTAACCTATACTTTGGGAAGAGATGGGAGTCTAAAGCCTTGTTTAAGTAAAAATATTGCTGCTTTACCTTTTAATAAAAATATATACCTGCTCTTATGCTGAAAGACTGGCATTTGGCCAACAATAGATTAGGGTTTTGTTCAGCACCTGATATAACCTCCCATATAGGCATGTGTTAGGGCAAAAAATGTTCTGCTCAAAGGGTGATGGACAATCTTTCCTCTTACTTGTCTGCTGTGGAGACCGCAAAAATCAGTTTAGTGAAGCAAATTTTAAATAGTATAAGTTTTTACATAAGAAATAGAAGGAAAAAAAATACCCAGTGCTTTCTAAAGTGAGCCTTAAACCATGAACTTCTATTAAAAATCTTAAATAAGTAAATGGTAGGCTCCTCAGTCTGTGTGACATTTTAAAGATAAAATTAACATCTTCTAAGGGAATCTTTCAATATATAGAAATTTGATGGCCGCCCAATTATTGAGAATTTGTATGCACATTCTTTTCTTTCACTGATCTGTTCTTTCAACATCAGGAATGGTAACACTCTGGGAATTGTTTACTCAAGATCAGCATGGTTCAAGTGTTACTTAGGATCTCAGTTAGCATTTCTTGGGTTTTAAATGTTTAGTCCTTGGGGAGAAGTGAAAATGACAGCAGGAAGAACCTGGAGTACTAAGTCCTGCTGAAGCTGGCACTTGATGACAGGAGGAGAATGAACACACAAGGCACTACATTTTATGACAGAGCAAACAGGGAAGTTTGTATTAGATTGTATCAACTTGTGCTGTGTCTTGAG
Organism: Lonchura striata; assembly: GCF_050655825.1. Lineage (NCBI taxonomy): Eukaryota > Metazoa > Chordata > Aves > Passeriformes > Estrildidae > Lonchura > Lonchura striata. The sequence goes on from NC_140708.1 coordinate 19,565,688, forward strand.
CACATATGAAAGAAAAGAAACTGACGAAAGTTACAGGGTACAAAAACAAGCAGAATGCATGGAGAACGGGAACTGCTGGGAATATGCGTAAAATGGAAATAAATAGTAGAGAAAAAAAAGAGACTTGTCACCTCTTACATGACAACTGTTCTAAGTGATGGCTTTGCAGTTCAGATGAGAAAGAATTTGTTCCTTCCTCCCTTGCCCCGAGGCCCACCAGAGGGAGACCCTTTGCCCAGGGGAGAATGGCTATGGCATCTGATGATCTGAGCCTCACATCAGAAAGATGAATAGAGTAATTTTCTCAGAAGTAAAGCAGGCAACAGGCAATGAAGGGTAGGGCGTGCGCAGGTAGTGTGCAAATCAGTCTTTTGTTGGCCTAGAATATTAGAAAGGTATCTGCCACAAAAGGAAAAGGTATTCCACCCAAAATGCTAAGGTCCATGGATTCATATTTGCAGAAAGCTTACATCAGGCTGTTTCAGAGCTGTCAGCCCTCTGTGGGCAAATTGATTCATCCATGGCTACAAGTACTCCAGCTCTGAGCACTTATGCAGGGTTTGGATGCACAGGCACTGGCAAACATCTTGCTGACCCTGCTGTATTACCTACCTGTTTCCAAACCCATCAAGATGTTCCATCCAGTCAGGGTCCTGCCCTCCTAGGCAGTGTTCCTGAGCATAAAGAGTGGACCTTTATTTCCGGCTGCCATCACTTGCCATTGATCAAAGCTACAGCAGGGTGATAACCCACTGCAGACCAGAAAGGCTGTAATACACTCTTCCAGGAAGAAAAATGCTTTCTGAGGCTTCCCTATAGCTATAACACAGCCTTCCATCCATCCATCTGTCCCTGCACTTAGAAACAAGTTGGCTTAGTAAGGATTCAACAGCAACAGACAGTTTGCTCTCCCTTCCAGATGTGCTACTCTCTTCTTCAGTAGGTTGAAGTCCTCTCCCAGAACTGCAGCCATTTCTGGGAAATGCTACTGGGAAGAGGAATGCCTGCTTCTCCTGTGTTACTTTCACAATATAATTGTAAATCTGTGACACTCTGAGCAGGCCACAAATTCCGCAGGTCAAACTGTAAACACTTCAGGAATTTGAGGTCCTTGACATTTCACAGAAAGTAAAGCTGTGAGACCGAGGAAAACAAGCTAAAGGCTAAGTAATGTCTACCAGCTTCTAAGAAGAATCAGTCCAAATAAGGAACTGCAGTCACAATTTCCTGCTTGATTGTCACCTTCTTCCAGTGAAGAAATAGTCTGCAACTGGCCCTTGTCAGGAACAAATTACTTTCCCTTCACTGCCAAGTCAGCTACACATACCCTGTACAGAAGAGAAGCAGCACTGCAAAAAGCCAGTTTTCCCCAGAGGTTAGGAACTACACAGGCTGGTAATCTGTACAGATTATTTTAAAGGGGTAATTTAACCTGCATTTACTGAGAGCAGTATAAAGGACTAAGTGGGAGTTTCATTCTAATTTAATTGAAAAAATCTGCCATGCAGTATTTTGCATAGGAATTCTTATGAATGAAATTTTTTTATCCCCTGAGAGCAAGCTTTAGGGAGGGCTAAGACAGAATCTAAATCCAACTGTAAAAGAAATGTGGTGAAAGCATATTGGTATTTTAGCTTATGTTCTCAGATAGAACCAATCTGTACATATAAAAAAAGCTAATTAAAATTAATTACAATAAAAAGTTTTTTAAGACATACTATTTTCAGACTTCCCATTTGTTTGCTTTTAATGTGGGCAAGATACAATAAGCATTTTGCTTAGGCCTTCCTCACTTCATTCTTTCAAAAAATATTATTTGCTTGAGAAAAAGGGAAAATCATCAACAATGAGGATCCCAAGTGCAGGGCAGTTATACTGGAGGGCTATTTGGAGTTTATTCTATGGCACAGTCTAAGAGTCCTTATTCAGCAGTTAAAATCAATGGTAGCTTACTGAGAAAGGCATGCCTGTCAGAGTTCAGGACACTGAAGAAACTGCTTGAAAATAGTAAGAATAAAATCCTTAAAGCAATTATGTTAGCTTTAAATTAATTCAATTATCAAAAAGACTTTGCATGTAGATTTCCTAGTTTTGCAGTTAGGAGGTGTACTTTGGTATTTTGCTTTTCTTTGTTCAGCCTAAATGAGCTTTCATAACTTTACTGTATCTATCATACTTCAGTAATCCTGATTTGGAATATTCTTGACTGCTTACTCAAGTTTCTGGATTTGTTCTCTCCTAGGCAGAGAGTAACTTGATCCATGCATCCTGTTGATTCTTTCAATGTCTAAAATTAGCACTGTGCATGCACGCTTCCTCTACCTGGGAGCATACTCCCCAACAGAACTCAGGCACAAAGGCCTAACTGTTGCTTTTCTGACAGGAGAAACCAGAGATTTTTACCTTTTACTTCACATACAAGGAAGAGATTCCATCCAACTCTCACATCCAGCATATGTGACAAACACCATTTTGATCAGCTAAAGGCTGAAAATGGTAACATGGTTTGTAATCCCAAGTGGTGGCACCCATCCAACATACAATCAGCAGGACCCATGGTTCCGACAAGTCCAAGCATGGTAGAAGCTACGTGGCAGTCACTGGACTGCACACTTGGAAAAGTTAAAAAGAATCCCCCAGCCCCTCATCTCTCTCCCCCTCCACTCTTCCATTCTCACAAGGATCTCTTGGGACACCCTTGCTAGAACAACATTTGTCAGAAAACGGAAGGCAACCCAATGGGAAACATCAGTGAACCTGCATTTACTTTATTTAGAAATGACACCCCATCCCTGTCCCCTGGGGTAAAACTTCTTTTCTAGACATGACCTCAGAAATGTGCTACATGCACCCTGCACAATTTATCACCATGCTGCCTATAATTAGGTTTGTTAACATACAGCCTAGTGCAGTCTTGTTGACTGGGAACTTAATCAAGTTACTATTGAGTTCTTGTATGCATTGCTTCGGGTGACTGTTTTACTTGTAGAATTATAGCTGTGACCAACGTGAGGAAATTAGCTCTGGACACAAGTTTTTTACTTTTTTTTTCCTCCTACATGTGAAAATATTTAGCAAACAGTGACAATGATGGAAAACAGTAGGAAACAAAATGTTCTACATTAGTATAAAACATGAAAAATGCAGCAAGGACCCTCAGTGGTACAACATGTGTTATGCTGGCTGGCAGTCCATTAGGCTTGATAGACATTTCACTTACCTAAGTCAAATATAACAGTCTAGTATTCATTAATATAAGAAGGGGGTTGTGGAATCAAGCCTACCATCTGGTTAGAACGACAGAATAATCTACAACTCATGATTAGGTCTAAGGAGTGGAATTTCACTTTAATCTTTTTCATTGCTCGAAATTTCCATCTGCGCAGTACGGCACATCATTTTTCTTCAAGACAAATGTGCTGTTTTTCATGTTCCAAAATTAGATCAGAAGAAAACGATTAATCATGTCATGGCCTGGGAAAGGAAACAAAGCCCTGATATTTCTCTCTCTCTCTCTCTCCCCCCCCCTGCTTTTCCCCCAGCCCCCACCCCTCCCAGCTCTGGCTCTTTGCAAGGTCCTTTCTTTCCCTACCTCAATTTTCAACACAACTTTCAGAGATTCCCATTGTGGTGGGCTAGAAACACTCAGAAAAGAGGATTCTAAAATAAAGATGCAGCTTTGATCTGCATGGCCGTTTTTATTTTCCTCTTGCCTCTCCCCCACCCCCAATTTGCCACTTCATCGTTTCCGCCTTCTCTCTCGCTCCCTCTCCCTCTCCACCCCCTACCATGTGCCCCCTGGCACAGGACGACAGATGGTGACCTGTTTGCATGTGACACCGTAACTGAATCTAAACTCAAGGAAACAAGTCACCGGGCTGCAAATTAGTGAGACCACACAACTGTCAGGTGGCAGTCCCCTTTGACAGTTGTAGGCCATTATAGGAACATTGATGTTTTCGCAGTGTGACAAAAAGGAATCCTTTTTGCAGCAGACCTGTCTGTCAGCTGGCTCTCAAGTCATAACAAATCCCTGGCACTCAGCTGAGGCTGAACATTCGCAGCGTCAGGAGGATGATAAATGACCTGCAGGGCTTTGAAGTGCCTTGGCAGTTCAGATGGGTCCGTAGTGCTGACAGAGAAATATACACAACAGCGTAACCAATAATGAGAACATTAAACATTCCTGCTTTGTGACAGGCTGACAGAAAAACCCAGCCTCACATCAATCATCTGTGGAGATATAACCTTGACAATTAGCCCCCTCTCTGATACTCAGAGTAACCTTTTTTTTTCCCCCTCCCCACCTCCTTTTTTTTTTCTTTTGCCTAGCTTATCTTGCCTGATCTTTTTTTCTCATATAGCAGAGAGGGGAAAAAACAGCAGAAAAAAAAATCTGACATCAAAAACGATCTTTTCCTTTTCCTCCATGCAAAAATAAAATATGCCAGGACAAAGTTTATTTGATGGACTTCCACCTATTTCCCTTTAGGAGAAAGGAATATATTTTTTGCTCTATCTACCAAAGCATCTGTCACTACAAATACTCCTAGCAGAATATTGTTTACATATTATGCTTATTTTGTTCCTTAGGTTTTTTTCCTTTCCCCTACTCTTACATTCATATCAATACATTCTGTTGTCAAGCATCGTTTCCACTTGTAAGAGTGAGATGATTAAGCACACAACTGTCCCCTTGTTACTGTATTCCAAGATCATTCAATAAAATAGATAGAATCTCAACTTCTTCCCATAACCTTGTGTTCTCTTTTTTTTTTTTTTTGTATGTGTCTGTGCTGGTTTGCCATTTTTTAGAAGCCTTTACAGAGCAAAAATAATCTTCAAAGGACTAACAAAAAGTGTGGCTGATCTTCCTGAAAACGAAACACTTTTTACAACCTCCTGGAATCATTCTCACTGAAGGGCAGGAATGCATCCTGGTCTTGAGGACACTCTCTCCACTCACAGAGAATTTCTTTTGCTCTCCCCAGTGTGGGATCAGCAGAAATTCTTCCTGATATACATGACTGAATTCTTGCCATGGCTCTCTTCTGACAGCAGAGGCATTCAAGCAGCAGGGTCAATGGGAGTGTTTGTGCTCTGTGAGAGGCAGATTAGGCTTCTGGGCACTTTCTGCACTCCATCCTGGTGGCCTGGAGTCTCCCAAGTCGCTAACTCAACCCCACAGAGAGGTTTCAAAGGGGCCTAATAACCCTTGTGCAATAGCCTCAATCATAAATAGGTTCAAAATGGCATTTGTTGCAGAAGATTTCAACTGGAGGAATGTCAATAACGTAAAATCTCCAAAACTTTCTGAAACTGAATTAGCAACAAATCCTCTGTGGTGTGCTGTGTTCAGGTGCTGTCTCCCTGTTCCCAAAGGAATTTCTGTTTCGCGTATGCAGTGACAAACATGCGCTCTTGCTCTCATCAAGTACAGCACAGCACAAATACTTTGATGTGAAGTTTGGGTAGTGAAACAGATTTACGCACAACCAAACACCTGTAAATTAAAAAAAGCTGTGTTTCTAACCCTGAAGTAAAGTCTGCAAGGTCCATTTTCCTACACACACTTTAAGATCCCTGTGCAATGCTCGTGTAGTGGAAAGAAGATGAAAAGAAGAACGCACAAGGCCTTCAACCTTCAATAGTTATAGAAGAGCCAGCTATAGACCCAGATGATGCTACTGAAATGATATATTCCAGAGTCTGTCATCTGAGTCCTGCTGCTGTCAAAGTACGTCCTGTGCCAATGGCCACAGCTGATTTCACTATTAGAAGAGATCAACATGAAGGAGAAAATAAAGTTATTAGAAAGAAGATCAACAGTAAGTGGCAAAACCCGTTCAAGAGCTGCCTGACCTCATTTGCACTCTGATCATAATATTCTGATAAAAACACAAACCATGCAGTGCCTTTTTCATAATACAGCAATGGAAGATTGGCCTCTGCATGACCAAGAGGAGCCATTTCACACCCAGGTAAGTACTTTTAAGACACTGGGCTGACAGCAATGGAAACAGAAAACTTCTCTTTGCCTTCATTATACCTGCTTAGCAGCTACTGACTGACTGTCACAGCACACTGGAAACATACTGTATACCACATTCCATAACATGTGTGGAGGATCTGGAGTAAGGCATTGTGGTTGCTGTGCCCTGCTTTGGAAAGCCCAGATGCAGCAGTGCTTGCCCGCTGCAGGCTGAGGCTGTAGCACAGCCAAGCAGTGAAGCACTACAAGTGTCCTCCAGACCTGAGACTGGTGTCTGGTGACAGAAGGATATTATTCAATCTTTGGCTTCTCTACTGGGAGAATAAATTTCTCAGAGAATGATTCTTTAGCTCATTAAAAACATCAACCTATTTGTTTTAAGCCTGTCTCACAACCAGATAACCTTTTCTCACTATGATAGCAAGTACAAAGGAAAGGGTCCTCTCAGCCTCTGTACTGTTATCTGTGGGATCTCTCACGTGCTTGATTTCAGTCTTCTTTCACACACCTTCTAAGAAAAGGCCACACCCTAATTTTTAAATTGCAGCATGTATGAGTTCTAGGCCTGCCAGACAGGCTGGATAAAGGCATCCCCTCTGCAGAGCCCATCACACAACAAGGGAGAGACACTCGTGGAGCTCCATTCCCCTTGCAGTCATTCTCTGGCCAAAGCAAGTATGATTTTTGACCTATGAACACTGAGGGCCCAGAAATAACATCTGCTATCCTAACCCATTCCCATATGATGCTTTAGCCTATCCTACAGCATCATCAGTAACCATATTTGGGTAGTAACTGCCAAAGACGGAACCTGTAGAGGACCTTCATAAGATAGATGTGCAGAATAAATGAACACTCCTGTCTCAGCAGCTTTCTCCTGATCATATTGGAGGACTGAGCAAGCATCTGGTGTGCTCAAAGATTGGTGAGGCCAAAACTGGACTGAGGCATAAAGCACTAGTCATCACAAAGGCTAAGGAAAGGCAAAGTCTGGGGAAGCTATTTGGCTTCTCTGCCAATCAGGCAGCCATCATTTGTGTTGTCTGCCTGATGAAATTTTTAAGAACCGAATTTTTCTGAAATTATCAAATCTCCTAATCTCTTGGGCCATAATTCTTACCCTAACATTTTATTTGGCTCACAGCCTTGAGCTAATCACCACTCCCTGACTCAGTTTCCTCACAAACAGGAATGGATGCATTCAAATTACATTCACCTGAAAGGCACGCTGTAAAATTTAATTAAGCCCTGAAAAGCACTCTGCAATTGTGAGATGAAAAGGTGCCATTAAAGGCTTCTAGTATTATATTTCACTAAGACTCTTAGAAATATTTTGGATGGAGTTAAAGAGAGAAAATAAAAGGCAAATAAATCATAAACATTGCAGAATAAATGCTGCCTACCCCTTCTTATCTGTAACTCACAAGGGATATAGATTACATCTAAATAATCCTTTGTATGAAAAACTGTCCATACATTTGCACGCAAGATGTAAGGACAATGCTGGGTTTATATGAAAGGGAATATACATGTTTCCTTGCACACCCTCAGTGAAGTTAAAAGGGTTAATAAAATATAAGTTGAGATCAAAAGAAATCTGAGGTGACATTTTGGCCTTGAGGCCTTCCCTTGGCTGTGGGAAAACAGAATGAGGCTGCTCTGCAACATACAAGCTGAGGTACAATTAGCAGTGTTTCCAGACTGCATGGTTTTTTCTAACTTAAATCTGTAGAGATACAAGCATGTGCAATGAAAGCACTGTGAATTTAGTTTTACCAGTAGAGAATTACTAACAGTGCTACAGATAGAGACAATCTGAGAAAATTCAAAGCTATGTAATTAGAAGATTATACGCAGACAGAGAAGAACCAGATATAATAGTAAAATCACGATTATTAAATGCACTCAAAAGGGAAGGGCTTGGCACATGTGGATGCAGCTGCAGTGTCATGCACACATCCTGAGGACAACTGGAGACAGTAGGCCTTTCATCTTTTGACTCAAGACCTTCCCAAGACCTCTGCATTACAGCACGAAGAACCGCGCACTCTATCAAACATCGTTATTTACATAACACATGGCAGGGAGTGGTTATGGAATAAATCAATACTTTGTGATATTTGCTACAAGCCACATGGCAGCTGAGCATTTCTAAGGCCTTATCCAAAGTCTGGCTTGAAGGGAGCTTATTACAGCTATATTAAAATTGCCTAATAAGTGAGGTTACCAGAGAAGTGCACTCTGCCTTTTTTCCCCACTGGAGTGTAGCCTAGTGAGGGCAGGGCTTTCATTTACAGACAAGCTCCTGATCTGACCCCCTTCAATCCAGACTGTCTTCTGCATAAAAGACCAGCTGATCACCTTTGCCTGCAGCCCCCTCACAAGGACACTGATCCCTAAGCATAGCTGTGATTTCAAAGGTGCACAATTGTCCTAGATTTAGTGATATAACTCTTTAAAAAGCCACATATCTTCTCACTACTGAGACTCTGCCTGTGCAGATCCCTGCTGGAAGACAGCAGTGTGGCTGCACAATGGGAGAGTGATAGCTGCTTCATAGAGGTCCCTTGGCCAGGAGGTTTTATGTAGAAGGGGAACTTCCAGAGGACAACAAAGAAGTGGGTACTTACCTCTCTTAATTCAGTATATGAGGAGCCTGGACCTCATATACTCACATATGCATGCTAGATTGCTGAAGGTTGATTAAGTAAATCCTGCATATACCCCACAAAAAGCTTTGGGCATCATGACAAGCTCTTGTAAAACAGCACAATTTCTGATTTAAATACTATCTGACCATCACTTTTCTGTGGTCTTTTACATTAGGTTTTGGCTAAAAAAACACGATCAGGAAACCAAACTAACCTCTCCAGTTTCAGTCTCCAAAAGCATATTCATTAAAATCTCCAGTGTGGTGAAGACTGTTTTGGAACACTAACAATGCATAAAATACAATGTTATCAGTCCAAACACCAGAATAGCACAACAACCATCAATAAGCTGCAAATTCCCTGGGAAAAAGCCCACGCTTTCTTTGCTTTTGCTTAGCACCTAGCACCTGGTTCACAATTAGGCCAAATAAAGTATCTAAAATAGGAAGTGGTAGCAATTGCAAATTATGATCCACTACACTGGAGATACAGTGATTAAATAACACTATAAAAATCACTAAATAAAAAATTCCTCTTCAAATGTGAGACTTGTGAAAAAAGAAACACAGTAAACAAAGTATCTCATTATGTTCTTCCTTCTGTATTAAGAATATAGGCAATCACAACACATAAAGAAGAACAAGCAATTCAAAGAGATGTGCCAGCCCAGTAAGTAATCTCCACCAAAGTCAAACAGGCACAGGAAAAAATAATCTCCAAGAACCATGAGGTTGTGTGAAGTACTAAGAGGTTACATAAAGAACTTGTTATGCTCTTACTAAACTGTCATACAGCTGAATTGACAAAAAAAGTTAAAAATTAAATTATATATTAGACATTAGTAAATCATTTAATGGAAAGTCACCTGAAATATTCAACTACATTTGTTTAGATGGTAACATAAAACTGTGCCTAAAATCTAAAAATTCAGCCTTTTCTTTATTTTACGGCTCAGAGTTTATACATCAGTCATCTGCTGCCTCAGCTATATCAACAGCAACATCTTTTTTTTTTTTTTTTGGTCTCACAACTTTCTTTCTCCATTTTGTTGAAATGGCCATCTCAAGCATTTTTTCTTTTTTCATTCTTTTCTTTCTCAGCTCCCTGGTTTCCCCTTATAAATAAAATTCAACACACCATTTTAGGGCACTACAAAGCACTGCCCCTGAACCTCTTTCTTTACCATTCCTTTCACTAGTCCTGATCCTTAAAAGAACTATCAGGCTTGCTTGGACTATCTGAGTCTTCTTTCCTATTGTAGTCTTTATTTTTTCACCTATGACATGAAGCATATTTGTGACAGCTTTATATTCACTTTTGCTGGATGTTTCCTGTAGAAAACTCACATGTGCTATTGCACAACCATGTCCCTATGCCCTAATTATGCTGTTTCACACCTTTGAGATGTCTTTAGATTAATTCTTTCAGAGCAGAGAAAGCATTAATTGGTGTCAGCAATTTCTGTTGAGTAGTCTTATGTACATCCACAGTGTCATATACACTAGCCATGCACAAACCCCCAAGAACAAATTATTTGAGGGAACTGCCCTTTGGGAAATTTGCAGAGACTGTGTTAAACTGAAGTGATATTCAGTAATATTTTAAAACCACTAATCAGGTGATATAAAAAGTTGATATAGAAATTAAATTTGCAGAAGATGCTAAATTAGGAAGTGTTGCAAACATAAGTGAAGATGGAGAAATAACACAGAGGACCTGAAAAAGCTTAAAAATAAGAGCAGGAAATAGCAAAATTAATTTCATCCGGGAAACATGCAAATGTACCATACATCTGGGGGAAATATTTCAAAATTAAATGCCAAAAGTAATCCCATCTTGTGGTTCAAGGTGTAAACTGATTACCACAGCTGAAATAATCTTCTCAACCTTCCTGCTCAGCAACATATAACTGGCAAGGTACACTATAAGGGGTTTTGAAAGATCAGGCACAAGATATTTTTGGAAGCAGGATACCTGTCTCTTACAGAAAATCCTCTGCAACATCTAAATTCAGAGAAATAGGTTCATTGAGAACATTAACACTCTTGGGCAAGCAAAATATTTGCTTACTTTCATGCCCAACAGTTACTTCCATGTCCTCATTTGTATTCTTACTAACAATCAGCACAGACCCATACCACAGTGGCTGTGGCATTAACAGCACAAGCTGAAAAGAACAGGTAAGGAGGATGCCAGCCTAGTTAGAGGGTGAATTATCTGGGCTCTTAGTATTCCCAGCCTCTTAGAATGCCTCAGTTACTTTTCACTCTCAGTGCCCACAGGGACTGCTACACCAGACAAGCAGTAATGTTGTCAGAAACACAGAACCAGATACTCAGCTTATGTCAGTCAGGGCTTTTCTGCTAACTTCAAAGAGAATAGCAAATTTAATGTGAGTTTGCAGTGAAATAGGATATTGAAATTCTTCAGCGCTGCTTAGTTTTCCATCCTTGGGCTCACCACAATCAGGAACTAGAGAAGAGATGAGGCTTTGTACAGCATTGATAAAACTACAGCAAATATATCACTCAGCTTTGGTCCTTAAATGCCATTAACTCATAGAGAAACTGGAAGGAGTTGAATGGAAATCAATAACAATGAAGGATCTCAAACAGATGGCCTTTGAAGAAAGTCACTATCTTCTTTTGTTACACATAAAATACAAGCAATGTCATTAAAATAAATAAATTCATGATAGCCCTATAGCAAATCAGTTGCTTTCCATCTCTGCATCAGAGTGGAGATTCTACTTAGGAATTAACTTTATACCTCAGCTCTAAAGAAACAGCACATATATCCTCACACATTCCCTGCCCTGTTCTTCTTAGATAAACAGTCTGTACAAGAATGCAATTGGAAACTGAGATGAGTCATTGGTTTCCCCACTCATTCAGATCTGTTCATTGTCTAACCCCCACGCATTTACTTGATTCAATTTATTATGAAATTCCAGAGGTGTGAATGGCTGGACAATGCTTAAGGAGTCTTTGCAGCTGGATCACCTCTCATCACTGGAGTGTAGTACAGTTACACATGGGCCAAGAACAGGATTTCATAGAAACTGAGATTGAATATCCTTCCATAAAGATTTGCTGTACCATAAAGAACAAATCATACACTTTCACAAGAAGTTTTGAGTCAAGCTTACAGTTTGTGTCAAGCTGACAGCCTTTGCTTCTGTCTTATGAATGTGAAGCCAGTCACTTGCAGTGTGGCTATCCTTAAAAAGTCATACTGAAGCATACAAAATGTCCAGCTCCTGATCTCATGGAAATTACTTCTCTGAGGGCATTTATGATAGCAAATGGAAGGGAAAAAAACCAAAAGACAAAACAAATTCTCAGAATAATCTCATGATAACTTGGTCAGCTTTTTACACTGGGATAGTTTGAAAGCTCCAAGGAGCATATGTTAATGCAACTAAAAACATTTAATGAAGGAACTGTTACGACACAGATACCAAAGAGATAAGGATGATCTCTAGTTAAGTACAATACTTGGATTTTAAGTGGTCTGGAACCTGTCCCTCACTGTGCAATATATTTCCTGTACAAACCTAAACAAATGGCTTTAGAAGTACCCCAATTCCAGGTCTGTAAAGTTTGAACTTTGTCAACCACTTCTCTTCATGCTTCAAGCTACATACATCTGCAGTGCATCTCACAACAGGGAACAGATTTGGAACAAATGAAAGAAGGTATTTCCAAAACAGACTATTATGGGCAACTGGCACCATCACATTTCATCAGGCATGTATGTCTAGAAAATCTTCTCCAGCCAGAAGAGGGAGATCTGTGGTTTGAGATCTCTAGACCAACAATTCATATGAATCACTTTGGGTGGGCTTATCTTGCACTTCATTATCAAAACCTATGCCAAGCTTATGGGTAGCACCATTATGCACAGTCAGATATCTCTGGCTCTCTGCGGCATGTAGGTTTTCCAGCTGTCATGAGTCTCTGCTCTCCACAAGCTTTTTATAAGAAGACTGAGCATGAAGATGGAAATGCAGTCATGATATAATGGAGTGTGGTGCCTGATACTATCAGAGTTTTTAATATCAGTCTCATTGCTGCGGGGTTTGAACACTTCCAGCTGAAGTTGGGTGCTACTATCATCCAACTGTCTGATAGAGAGACCTGCAGGCAAAGTTGTGGTTGTAAAACTTGAGATGAGCAGATCTTCTATCTGTATAATGAGCTAATTAAAAATTAATTTAAACATAGTCTGTATAAAGTGCTGAAGCATATGATGTGGGGTATAATCCTATGCTGGATTTGACAACTCACAGCTGCTACTGCATATTCAGTGTTTTTGAACAAAATGATATGTTCTTTCTGCCAGACTCCAATGAGAATTTTCTCTCACTGAGGACTTGAGAGTCTGACTCCAGGATGCAGATTGAATAGTTAGTCTATGTGATGATGTGCAGAGATAAGAGCTCAGATCTAGAGGCCATTTGACTGTGTTTGCACACATGCTGTTCCTTAGACTAAGCAGTGTTCTAGAAAACAAGCATGGATACATCCACTGTCCTTCCCACCATTCTTTGTTCCAGACTTTCTCATGCTGCACCAGCTTGTGTGTCTCAGCACTTTCAGTGTTGATGTATCCATAAATAGGATGAAAATATCTGTATTGACAATAAGCACAAAAGGTTTTTTGCCTTCAAGGCATATAGACCCCTGAGAACTATGTGGAAAGCTGAAACACAAGCTCTGATTGCTTTTCTCTGCCAGTGACTTTCAGCTGGGACACAGATATATATATGAGGCATCCAGAGCTGGGGAAATCAGAGAGGTAGAACTGCACTTAGGAAGCCACGAAGAGAAAGAGTTCATACAATTCTTGCTCTCTTCTTGGACAGGGATCTACCAACAAGCCATAACTGTGTCCTGCCCCAAATGAAGTGCTAGTCACAGTACTGCAGAGACATTGGGACTCTTGAATGTGCCAAACTCTGCTCCTTGCAGCCAGGTCAAAACTGGGATAAAATAGTATGGTACTGCTTGCAAAACCAACTAGAGGAAGAGACATTCTTTCCTTGTTTAGTAACAATATTTAAATAGCTTAGAATGCAATGGACTTAAAATAAAATCCCTTTCAGTTTGAATAAGAGCAACAGGATGGTTGCCTTGGCTTGAAGACTGAAAACCATGTAAACTTGAGTCCAGCTATATGAAGCAAGATAGGAATAAAAGGATTGCTTCTGAAAATAATTACTTAGTATGATAGTTTTTGAAATCCGAAAACAACTACTTCCACTGATGGTTCACTAAACATTGGTATGTTGGTAGTTTGCTTACTGTATTATTAAATAAAACATTTTCCTTCTTGCCCAAAAAGCATGCTAATTAATCGTAATGAGATATAGCCTAGAAACACAGTTAGGTAAGAATTATGCATGACCACACTTTTATGGTGTTACCAGGTACAAAATCACTTCAAAATGACTCTTGATAGAAATAACCTCAAACAATTAGAGCAAAGCAGAACAGCAATTATGAATTAACTCCCTACTTACTAGAAAGAAAACCTTGCATATTCAGGAATCTTTCTTAAACAGTAAGAACACATTTGTTCTTTACTCACCACCTTTATTCTGCCAGTGTCCCCAAAGTAGGAGAGGTACAGGGGCCCCAGGACTCTCTGAGTTGCAGTGGAGAAAAACCCAAGGATGGCAATCCTGAGATTAAGAAAGAGAACCATGAATAACAGGTAACTTACATGAATAAAACAGAATATTTAATTTGAGAAAGAGCCTTCCATTATTCCCTTAAAAACTCAGTAGCAAAAAACCAGCACAGAATAAAACCATTAATTAGATTATTCTAGCCAGCTACTGTGTATTCCTTATCGAATTCTTATGAGAGCTCACAAAGACCTTGGTTGCTTCCCATAAAAGGGTGCATTTGTATGTTTCTGCAGTAGTAGTACCACCAAGGTACTTTTGTTTTATTTTCAAACCAATATCAAAATATTTTTTTTATTTTTCCAGAGTACTTATGTACATATTCAAGAGGCAGACCACAATCAATTAGAGCCCTCTGTCCTAAAGGGACACTCTATAGAAAGGCCAGAGTTCGTCAGGACAAGAGGTCTCTTGTAGGCTTGTCAAGACTTCTTATGGAGTAAAGAACAAATCTTCAAGAACTAAGTAACACTGAAAACTTTGGCTCTTTTGTTCTATGCCCATAGTGTATTTATGCTTACTCTTCATGAAATGGAATGACTTGTACATGTATATCTCTTATAAGAGAGATGCCCACAATACAAGAGCATGTGCAAAGCAGCATATATAAAAGATTGGATAAAACATTCCTTCCCAACCCTTCTTCACATACATATGCCAAAGGTTTGGTAGCCCTGACTATGAGCTTAACATCTATCAAATGAGATCAAATTTGTGTCCTCCCAGTGGCAGCTGGTCAATTTTTTAATGACTGCCTGTTACAAAAGGAAGAGAAGCAATACATTAACTGTTGAGCATAGAAATGCATGGTAGAAAACAAAACCTCCATCATGAGAAGTAATACTCTTATTTCCTGTGCCTCACACTTCAAAGCTCTTTTGCATGTTTCCCTTACCACTCTTATTGATTGGCAATTTGTATTGCCCATTCTTTAGTCATTTATCATTAATATAAAATTTAAAGGATAACAAAATACACACCATGCCTATTCCCTCCTGTCAATTTTATAGAGATATTTTTGAAAAAAAACCAGACTGAATACCTGAATCCTCCAAGTGATTTTTTTATGCAGTGCTGATTAAGGATGTATTGGGGTTGCATGGCAAGGTTTTTACAGTGGGGGAGGTTACAGGGGTGGCTTCTGTGAGAAGTGCCAGAAGCTTTCCCTGTGTATAACAGAGCCAATGCCAGCTGGCTCCAGCTGCCCACTAGCAGCAATGCCAGTGGCCTCTGGGACAGCACAGTTATGAAGGGGAAAAACACCCCTGTGCAGCAGCAGCTGGGAGGGGAGTCAGCCAGGGTCAACCCTCCCAAAACAAAGTCCCCAGGAGCTGTCAGGAGTTCTCTTGCAGCCCAAGCTGTTCAACCTGGAGGCTCTCCACAACAGTTTGCCACAAGGAACATGCAGAGCAAGGTTCCCATGGCAGTTAACTCACATTCAAGAACAATTTTGAAAATCCACAGTTTAATTGCCACAAATAGAGTTTTCTCCAATCGTCTCTTTTTTTTTTTTTTTTTTTTTTTTTTTGTGCTTACCCTGAAAGGAGACATTAACACTCTTACAGCAGATTTCTTTTTAGGCTGTGGTTAGGTGCTTGGAGAATAGTTGAATCTTGTGCAAGGTCCATGCAGCAAAGATGAGAGTTTTCAGATATAATGTGATCACAGATTTTTGATTGCTGTATCATTCTCAGGCTCCCCTGACAGCCTATTTTCAAATTAAACTCTTCCTTAGAAATACTCTTTCAGCTTAGTTTTTCAGAAAATCCCTGTATGTGACAAATCCAAAGCATACAACTGCCAAGAATAGTCTTTCAGTTTCCATTTACAGCAGTGCCATTCTGGTTTATCAGGAAAGTAAAATATACAAGTATTTACAGGAAAGACTATACTCATTTTAATGGGTTTGGTCTTCTTATCCTGCACATTTCTAAACACATTAAGCATGTCTATGTGTTTCTTTTTTTCATTTGCTGAAGGAATCATCTAACAAACTGGGTTCTAAATAGAAAGAGTAGCAATGCAGCTACAGTAAGGGTGTGATTTCATGGTCAGTTTCATCTAGTTGAACTCTGAAATACTACTGCAAGGGACAAATCTTCCTTTCCTCCCATCTCACCTGTCTGTCCTCCATGCTTTGTGTCAGCACATGGAGATGCATCCTCAGCAGTCAGCCAGATCCGGTCCCAGTGCAGCTGTACAGCTGGATGAGTGCTGCTGCTGACACAACACAAGGACCAGGGACAGACACCCTTTCACCACCTTTTTGGTGTTTAGAAATAGATTAGCCATGGTTGATATAAAACTACATCCAAGTATCACCCCTTTTTGGTGAAGAAAGGAAACAGCAGATTCCCTTTGCTGCATAACAACAAATCAAATTATTGATAAATAGTAATTATTTGGCATACCTACCTTTATGATATGATGGTCATTTGGTAATACAAATAGAAAGAGATACATCCAACAAATGTTTGTTTCAGGAGATTGGACAAGAAATGTAAATTAAACCAAATGAAACAAAATTGTAAGAGAAGTGTTATGGACAGGGAAGTGTGAGGCTTGAACATTCATTTTTCATTACTTTCATCTTTATCTCATAAATACTACTTCCAAAACTATACAGAATATTGGTGTCATGCTAATTATCACTACATGAAAAGGTGGCTTAGGAGAAAGAGCTAAACTAAGTGGTGGAATGAAAAGGTGATATGCTAGTAGCTTCAGCAGAATCTGGAGGAAGCCTTTTACATTTTTTATCCATTCCTACACTGTCTGCTAAACACACAAAAAGACAGCAGAAAAACTTCTAGTTCTGTAAGAAGACAAGTTTGGTTTGGGGACTACAGAATGAGTAGTGCAAAGTTAAATTATTTTTTTTAGAAACAGATATTCTTACTGTTGAGAAAAAAAAGGCCACTTCATATCAGAAGAATTAAATAGTAGGAGAAAAAGAGGCAGTTTCCCCTACAGCAGTTAGCACTAGCCATTTTCAGTGCCAAGATCCCAGATTAGACAGACCAGCACTCTGACCCTGAACGACTTCTATCCAACTCACTGCCCTTCACCTCAGCACCAGTGGCACAGTGCCTCAAGCCTTGACTCTGCAAGACAGCAAGATACAGACACCAGGGCTCTGTTCTGCAGTAGGATATACAAGAGCAGTTCCCACAGCCATCACACGGAGCTACGTGGATACCTATTGCCAGGAAGGGTGGGGTGAGAGCACTTAGAAAGCCACTACTGAAAGTTTAAGTCAACAGGTTTGGAAACTTGGCAAAGGCAACGTAGACAAATAACTCAAAGTTTGCAGGGCACCTCTGTGACTGGTATAAATCAGATGAGTACTACTGAGTTCAAGGGAACCTGCCAATGCATGACAGATGAGCACCCACTCCTTTGCAAATGCTCCTCTGAGTCCTGGTATCTGAACCGCTTGGCTCTCATCCAGTTTTCTAGTGTTTCCTCCAGGCCAAAATGAGAACCACGCAAAACGTTCTGCCATTCTCAATGCAGTGAAAAATGAAATCACATTTGATCGTGAAAGTTGATCCTCCATTTCTTACATCAGCAAAGATACAGAGGAGATGTAAAAAAGATTAAGGAACTTCCTCTCCTTCTTTCAAAATCCCCACCCTGTAAGTGCTTTCCTGCTGCTGACAGAAATGAAAGTCAGGCCTGGATGAATCCAGCAGAGACACCAGAGCAGCGCTGGGCCCCTCCCAATGCCACACCGCGGTTCAAAGCCTTGAAAGGTGGCAGATCTCCCACTGTGCTGCAGTTCAGCTCACACCTGCAGAACAACATTGCAGCAGTGTACTCTCTTTGCAGCAGTGTCTCCTCTGTGATAGTAGGTCCTTATCCTCTCTGCCTTCTATCAGTACAGTCACATGCTGCTCTCATGGTGCACAAATGCAGAGCAGCATCTCTGCTCGTCCTACCTCCAGCCGCAGGTCAGTGCCAGCCAAAGCTCTTTATTTGCTGAGTGTATTTTTTCTGGTTTAGGGCAAATTTGGGAAGAAACTTCCAAAGGGGTCCCTCTAGAAAGCAGATTCAAGTGGTCCCTTCCCCAGCTGGTTCAGGAAAAGATTGCCTTGGAAAAAAAATGAATAATATTAAACAATAAAACCTCTCACTATTCTGAAGAGACAGCAAATTCAGAAAGTCCTTCTAGTGGGGTGTAGCTCGGCTCGCTCAGCCTCATGTCAGTCTCTCCTGTGCTGGAATGTAACATCCTGGGCCCTGGTGGGCCAAAGGTATGAGCTGCTGGTGTTTTTCTGGGTTTTCAGAGCACAGCTGATCAGTTCCAAGAAAAAGAAAAGCCACAGTCTGGGGAACTTATCTGCCTCAGCTAGGTAAAAAAACTAACCTGAAAAGCAATGGAGAGCTCTCTGCCACTGTCTGTCCATGCTGCAGACAAAACACAATCTGTGAGAGAGAAAGCTGAAGCTATCAGTATAAGAGTGATAAGAGCTTCAGTGTTTTTTCATATAGCTGCCTTAGACATTCCATTGCTTTTCCTTCTCCCTTCTTTCTCTCTCAGATCTAGTTTGGAAGGTGCAAAACTTATTTCTGGGCTAAACAGATGAATGGGGATACAATTCAGCATCATAAAGG
The DNA here is from genome assembly GCF_050655825.1 of Lonchura striata. Lineage (NCBI taxonomy): Eukaryota > Metazoa > Chordata > Aves > Passeriformes > Estrildidae > Lonchura > Lonchura striata. The sequence continues at coordinate 19,584,640 of NC_140708.1, forward strand.
ACACTGAGCTTTACCCACTGCTTCTGCCCCAGCTCCCTTTTGAGGTGCTTGCTTTGACAATTTCCTTTCTACACAACAAGGTTGTCATAAGAATTTTTGAGAAGTCTGAAGCAGAGTCTTGATAACAGCAAAGAGACCAGATTTCCCTCCATGCATGCTGCACACACAGGTCAACTGCACAAAGTACGCACTGCTGTGCCCTGGGCTGGAGCTTGCAAAATTTCTTTTTTGCTTTCCTGCATATGCACAGCAGTTTTTTTCCTTAGCAGCCACTACCACCAGTGCCAAAAAGGCACCCAGCTGATGTGAAATATTGGAGGAAACTTTTCTATAAACTTTTCATATGAAGCATAAGACTTCACTGGGCATTTAGAGAGGACATCTGGCAACCCTTTTCACTGGCCAACAGGATTTGCAGATGCCTCCAAATTCATACAATTCATACTGCTTAGTCTTGGACCTTGCAGTTTTCAGGCTTACTGATGAAAACAAGTATGAAATAAAGATGCAGAAATATAAATGAAACAAATAAGTCAAAATAAAATAAAAACTTTTCAAAAGTTAAAAGGATTTCATACAATTTGAAGTTAATTTCTTAGCACAGTAAGGACTCAGCTACTTGGCCTGTTGATTTAGCCAATATTTTGACTACAGTAAAAGATGGCTCCTAGTTGCAAGACCTGGCTCTATTAATAACAACTTCCAAAACGACTGAAATTGTCAAGCATCTGGTTCAGCCTCTTACAGAAAGTCAGGCAGGGCCTGAACTTGAAAGAGACTTGAATTTTACTGCATTTCAGGGCTGATGATGAGAGGGTTGAAATATCAAGTTCCTCTAGTGCATCTTCAGTAAAACAAACACCATTCTCTAACCCTACCATTTTCCCAAGATGCTGCTGTGGTGTGGGCTGAAGGGTTGGGAGAGAAAGGAGTGGAAGAGGAGAAAGAAGTTCCTCATTCCTCCCTATTGCCCTTCCTGTTTTCATGTCTGTTTATGCAGAGGATTGTCTTTCCACAAGCAAACAACTAGAGACAAGCTCACTCCAAATGTATGTTCTCTCATGTTTCAAGCACTTGCTCTGTTCTTGCTGAATGTTTAGTTACACCATGAAAAATGGATATGTGGAATGAAGACATTTCCCCTTTGACTTGCACATTTGCTGAAGGTATGTCAAGGATCTGAGGCAAGGGGTATGGGCAAGCTTTCAAGAGTTTCCCTCCCCCCCTTCTCCTTTGCTTGCTTATTAGAAGAGCAATAAATATCAAGCAGACAGACCCTTCTCACAGTTACAAAGCCTACCTGTAACTGAGCTGGATAATTAGCAGCCTTGAAGATGATATATGACTTTCATTACCCTTTGGGACTGGAGACTAAATGAGGACAGAGCTAATTGCCGTGCAAAGCAGTTTGGCATGAATGAGAAAAATGCAGGCGCTGTCTCCTGCCAAAAAAGGGCCCTATTGCTGCTCTGATCTCATGGCTGGTTTTTGCCGCAGGAGTTCACTTGGTGTCCATAAATCATGGTCTGCTTACAGCTGAAACTGCACTGAGTCATCAACATGCAATAAGCTGAGTGACAGATTCCAGCCTGACTACATTAGAACTTCAGACTTAGTCCTTCCCCCCCTACACTACCCATACTTAACAGAAAATTAAACCCAGACTACACAGACATGAAGGCTGTGAGAAACACGAGGCTTGTTTACTTGACAATAGTTTTTTAAGACTGATGTTTCCAGGAAATAACATCATGCATTTTGAAAGGGAGAAGGCCACAAGCACTCAATTTATAAAATGACCCACTGCTATAGCACTTGGTTTGTCCTTCCTCATGTAATAACTGATTAAAATGTATTGACTTCCTTTAATGATCTAAAGTGGCACTTTGTCATCTTAGTTCTTATGGAGATGGATTTAGTCAACTAACTGAGAAAATATTTTGCTGCTCTTTAAAATTAGGCCAGAAGAACCTGAAATTTGATAGCAAACCTGCTACCAAAGTGACCTGGGGCATATTAACATCCATATTGTACCCTTAAGAAGTATGGGCTTCTGGGGAATCTAACCCATCAATGCAAAAGAGAGTCCTTGAAGATACTCTTTTCCTCTTCCCATTCTGTTTTACAGAAGATTTTTTGCTTTTCCCTAAAGGTACCTTAGGTCTATTTTTTTTTTAATGGAAGAGATTGTGCTGAATTTGCAATATGGTATCCTGTCAGATCCTAATCAATTAGCCCACATCAGCTCAGCATAAGGCAGATACCAATTTAACTCAGAGAGCTAAGCCTTCTGATTTTCTCTAAGGGCAGTCACATAATTCATTCTTTGTAGTGCCAAATTATATTTGACATTTAATTTAAAACTCAAGGTACCATAATGCAAAATCTCACTAAAAATAATGGTGATAAAGCAGAGGAACATTTCATTTGACAGTGAGAATTTTTTCAGCTTATTTATGCACCCAAAGTTTTCCCCTCACCCACCTTTCAAAGGCCCAAACTCAGAAGACAATCACTTTTAGGTGATTTTAGCTTCTACAGGTGCTTGCATACAGTAAAAGGGCAGTTAAAGGTGAAGCATACATGGTGGTTGCTGATCACCTTTTGGTGGGTGAGCTCTGCCCTCCTTGAGGACAAAAGATTGACTTTTAATGTATTCTCGCTGCTGTAGATAGTAGAAAGAAATATTCCCATAGAGTGGCTGGGCTCACTGGTTGTGTGTGGACTGGGGGAGGGGGAGTCAGCCTGAAAAGGTTGAGTTTTTACATTTAGAAGACCCAACAAGAGAGATAAAAAACCAAAAAATGTTTAACGGCTTCATTCACCATTCTCTACCATGCAGCAACTCCATTCACAGCTTCCCAGCACAATGGAAGTCTGGTGGTTCATCAAGCATGTCTAGACTCTGACAATGCTGGTTCATGCACAAATGATAATAAAACCCCCAAGTTCTCCTCCTTTCTTGAAATGTGCAACACACTGTGAATCCATGGGGAGTTCTAGCCATGGGCTCATTCAGCACTTCCAGTAACAGTCAAACTCTAATAAAAGCACTACTTGGAAAAATTGTGCAGCTGTCTCTGTCAAGGTGGCTTGTAGGGACTGACTCTTTCTGTTGGTAGCGTGCAAAATGCTAAGCAGCCAGAGATCTGCCTGCCTAATCCAGAGCAGCTCCATAAGAAGGGAAAGTATTGGATAACAGCAGGCTCTGTCTGCATTGTTGAGACAACCCCAGATAGCCATAAGCAAAGGACACTGGTACTGCAATCCTCCTGGGACTCAACTTTCGTCCCAACAAGAAACAGCTACTACTTTGTAATAAAAAGAAGCCAATGTCTAATGCTCTCATCCTTTATGTGCCAGATTAGCTCTTGGGGGGAAAAATTATCACTGGTCACAACATGCTTCTCAACATAAGATGGATGACTCAGATTCTGGGATGTTAGGTTTTACTGTGGATTTCAATCCCTGATTAAGATGAAAACAGTTCAGGGCTAAACTGGTATTTTTAGAGTGAGTGTAGGCCTCAGGTCAGGCATTCTTGCTCTAATTCACAGTTGCATGTAGGTGCATGCATATGCAACGAGCTCAAAATTCTGCCCATGTGAGTGGATCCATTTCTTTTCGTACTTGCTATGTGCTCCACATTTATGTTATAGAATACACAAGGCATTATCTGTGTACCTGTGTACAAAGTTGCTATGTACCTGAGTGAGAGAGTGCATTATCAGTAGACTTGGAAATTAAAGAAACTGTATTTGATGTTGATACAGAGTGGTTTTGTGACAGGTTTAAATTAGTGGAACAATTGTGAGGGCATAACACTACTGTAGGATTTCCCTATCTTCCATCAAATTTCACGGTAGAATAAAAATACCACTCCAAAATTTCTGGAAAACAATTCTTCCGCATTGTATAATACAGAGCTCCTTTCTATGGCGAGTATCCTGCAATTCAGCTCTTCCAGACTTCCTGAGCAGAGACTGTATCAAGAAATTATTTTCAATAGCAAGGATTTTGTATTTTAAATGTAAGGATAAGAGTAACTTTCTCAAGTCTAGATAACTGCGCTCTTAATCTAATTATACTTTTATATAGGCTTTTATAGCATACTTTATAGTTCCATAGTTTATTAATATTTTTACATGGAAAAACACTTCCATTGGTTTAAGCACTATTAACTATTTTAAGAAATAGAGATTAAGCATTCCCTATTGCTTTTTCATAAAATTTACGATTGTATAATGAAGAATTATGCAGCCTTCATACCTCTATTTCTAAGCTCATTTTACTTAACCTCTTTTCACAGATTTCCAGAAATTGGCTCACTGCTTTTTCCCTTTCTAAATCCTGTATGTAAGGTCCTGTTGAGTCGAAGGCAAGATATAATTTTCAAGATGTTAACCTGCTATAGATTCACATCACCCACTTCATACTCAGTACTGTCCCAGAAATTTTTGCAGTTGTGAATCTGTGCAGGTACACCTATAACTCCTCACCAACTTAATTACAAAATTTTGGCACACAAACATACAAGTGCACAAAATCTTTAGAATATTTGAACCAACAAAAGATTCTGCACCAAATTCTTAAGAAAATTCAGCTTGCAAATATTTCTTCAAAATAGTTTGAATGTTTTCAGACAGGAAATTATGTAGAAACTGATAAAATTGTATTACTGTAAGGAAGCTGGATTAGCTAAATGGCCATTTTAGTAGTCCATTTAGATCACTAGACTTTTACTATTGCAGGGACAGAACCTTTAAAAAAGGGAATAATTTGAAATGGTACTTAAAAGTACACAATCAGTAAATATCTGGATTGGAAAACTGACATTTTGTACTACAAAAAATCATTAAATAGAAGTGAAAGGATAAGGGCACTGACTGAGATTTCAGACCCTCAGATACATAAGTTGGTTCCAAGTGCTGATAACTTAAGTACTTTCGCTGAAAAAAAATGTAAACAATAGTCTAACTTGAAATTTATGCTTTCTGAAGGTCTTGTTCATAATCTCTTTTCCTGTGTGGGATTTACCACATTGCTTTGCAAGGAGTCTATCAAACATGGGGAACTGACTTCAGAGTCCTTGCATCCCGTAAGGAAGCTGATTTTTAATTACATTATGCAAAATCATTAGTGATAAAATCCCCCTATAAATACAAACAGAAAATTAAATCATAGCGTAGGAAGACATAAGGATTGGAATGCAGAGAGAGACTGAAAGAGAGGATGCAAATGACCTTGTGACATTTACGCAGTCTAATTTCTGAGGAAAATTCTACTTCAGTTTATGGTGATGTAAAGAAGGTTCAGAAAACAGCTTGTTTAGTCCTTGTTTAAAATACTCCCAGAAAAACGGATTATAGTTTCTTTAAATCACTCCTGCTATAGGATTTTATAAGACACATTTTTTTACAGACGCATTTGTCACCACTCTTAATCATGGATATCTGTGTGAAGATTTCAACAATCTGTATTTTGTCCCAGTTTAAATTTCTTTAAATTCTTCCAAGCTCCATTGTGGAATAATTCCCTGCATAATTTAAAATTGTGTTTGACCCCTGTTGTGGGTCAAACACAGGTTTACCATAGCTGTATTAAGGAGCATTTTTCCTTAGCACAAAGAGCTCTAATTTCAAACAATTTGAATTTCCTGGCCACTGTCTGTCCATCCAATCTGAGGAGCTATAGTATCTTACATTTCCTTGTTACTGATCAAAGTATTTCTGAAATTCCAAGTTAATTAGCACTGCAACATTCCAAGTACTGTAAGAGGCTAAACCCCGGTTTTCCAATGAGATAAGCAGGGGTTGCTGCTGCTCTATATGCAATAAAAATAAATTCCCTAGACAAAAACAGTACTGTCTCAATTGCCAGATAACAAAAGATGAAAAATAAAGGACTTCTTTTTTCTCACATTATAGTTTAGGAAACAAAGGCTGAGAGAGAACAAATGTTTTGCCCAAGATTGCCAAGTCTAGGAAAAACAAGGACAAAAATTGAGTCCAGATTTCTTCAGACTCATTATGGTTCCTGTATCACATGACAATTTTGCTCAGTAAATGAATGGCAATCACAGCCTGACCAGCTTCAGCTTCTTCATCATGAAGAACTCTTGCTATTTCCAAAGGGGATTTTGAGTCCATTGGGTTACTCAATGCATACAGGCAAAAGAAGTCTGCAGCACGAATAAAAGCTGAGGACATGCCACAGCAGACTAGACTTCTTTTTTAAGGCATCTCTAATTCATTGACCATGAATAATATAATATTCACGGAGTCCCATCTGGTGTTCAGTTTTGTGCATAAGTGCTTTGCATTGTTGGTCTGATAATTTCAACTAAAACTGGTAAAGTGATATACAGGACCTTGAAAACAGTAGTGGGATAAAAAGAAATAACAAATTGAATAAAGGAGAAAAAATAAGCTTGCTTTAGTCTGTAAGGAACAAAATTGATGCCTTTTAACCTTACACATAAGTTCCACACCATTGCTTTTTAAAATCAGCTGGAAATAATTTAAAATCAAATTGATTTTGGCTTTTACATTCGGATGCACTTCAGCTTCTCACTTACTGGCCTATATAAGTAATGTCTTCAGCCAACCTGTGTTTAGAATGGGTTGAAAACCAGTTTGTATGTTCACATGCTTATTGGAATTTTCTCATTTCCATTTCACTCAGAGCCAATCACTATCAGTTTAACTTGCTGAGGAATATGTCAAGAGGCTGATTTAATGGGTGTTTTAGCAAAGAAATGGTTCTTAATACAGTGACTTTTTTTTTTTGCTTATAATACATTGTCTATTGCCAATTTTGTGTCAATAATGGAAAGATGGATAATCAGAACTGTTAATATTTATTCTGAAGAGCTCTCTTCTCCATCATGTGTAGACAATCATGAAAGAACTGTAAAATCCCATGAAAATATTTCCTAGTTTACATCTGCTCCTTTCAGGTAACAAAATCTGGAGTATCTGCAGCCTTGCATGTATGGACTGGCAGGGTAGGCTTCTGAAATGGACACTCTCCTGTTCACCTGCTGCCATCCAACTGTGGATCATTTGGATTGGATAACTGCTATCTGAACTGGCATTTAGTCATCCAGTCTGAGAGCAAGTATGCTGAAATGATGCAACATAACATGCTATCAAGGCTGTAATAGGACATAGAACACCTGCCATTGACTTGGATAGAAAGGATAAAATGCTCTGAATTGCTTTGTTTTCAACATTCTCTTCCCCATACTCCTCACATGTCCATTTGTACTTAATTTGTCACTGATGCTTTAAGGAGAGAGAAATGGCATGGCTGGAGAGCAAGAAAATGTGAAGCAGATGCCCAAGTTCTATTACTAACTCTGTTGGTGACTCTATAAGCTGTTTATATAATTGTATTGAGTTAATTGATTTAGATGGCTTAGTTTTCGGTTTCCAAACTGAGAAGATGCACACAGTTTTCTTTCCACTGTGAGTCAGTACTTCAACACTCATCATCTTCAAAAAAGAGTTAGAATGAGTTTGCAATTAAGGTGGTAAATATGCCTGAAGCTCTGCATCTAAAAATTCAACACTTACAATTAAATGATATCAAGAAAATACTGACTGTAAGCTCATAGTAATTCAATTAAGTTTCTTCTAAATGAGAAATTAAAAATGCATCATAAAGAGAAATATTGTGGGTTTAATCAATTGCTTTGAGGGTCTCTGCAAATCTCAAATAATATGTAAAAAATCTATGTGCAAATATTACATTGCAGAGATGATGAATGGGAATGGAGTGGGAGGTTATATAACCCGATAATATCAAGAATATGAAAGAGCTTAAACTATTTAACTATTCAGCAGTGAAAAGAAGTCAAGAAGGATCACTGCAAACAAGGACTGGAAATGCAATATGGAGGCTGACTTGTGCAGCCTGACATTCTGCTTCAAAAGAGTATTAGTGCTAGAGAGTGTTACAAAGCTATAAGTCTTTAAAAACAAGTCTGATTTAATAAATATTTACTAAATTGTATAAGGATTACCTGGCATCAAGCTATAAATATTAAATTGTAATGTATATGTTAAAAGAATGATGTTTTTTCAAATAATCAATTTATGATTATAAAGATTTTTTGGTTAAACTTTAAAAATAATAGCAAAAAAATCCCTGAAAGTCAAACAAAAATAGTGATGGTTAAATTCCAAGAGAACAATCCACTCAGAGCTCCTTTCATGTGCCAAAAACTATTATTTATATTGTTTATGCACTTTCATCATGACAGCCCTAACACTGAGCAGAGCAGATAGAGTCTAACAGTTACCACATTAGAGAAAAAAAGCTCTCAAAAGGTAAATAAAGTGAAGTGAGGCTATATTTTTGGATCTTGGGAGATGTAAGGCCAGTCTGATATTCTGCTTATATTGATTATTTTATATTGTTTAATGAATTTCTGTACTCTTTCTACAAAACAAAGATTGGCTCAATGACCAGAGCCTACTCTTAAAGGAACCACTCTATTAAAAGTGGTTTTGTTTGTGCCTGGAGAATCAGAACAATTCCAGACAGTTTGTTTCATATTCTACTTGAAAGCTCCTGTTCCATTAGTGTGATATAGTTTCTGAGACAAAGCTTAACCACAGTGTCTTTCCCCTTTAAAAGGTAATGACACCATCTAAGCAAAAATAACAGTGGGGGGAAAAAAGACCCCCATTATGGCAAACTGTGATATTAATGAAATTCTGTTTGTATTAAAATTTTCTTTCAACCCTGGTCTTCCTGTTCAGGGGGATAGTGTCAACCTGTCAAACTTTTAATCAAGAGCAGTTCATTGATGCTTCCATTATGTCAAAATGCTTCACCTAGGTGACTTCAAGGGGAGACAGCAGGTCTGACTTTCTCAACATCCAAAGCTATGAATTTTTCATTTCTCACCCCTCAACTTTTAATTTCTAGTATATCTACGTGGATAGACACAATGTCATTTTATTGTGTCAAATCCATAAATAGTGTACATTTCAATCAAGTTGTAAGGTCAAGAGATTAAAGAAAGGTAAATACATGAAAGAATAATTTCTTAATTTCTAGGTTGGTAAAAGGGGAATGTTAGAGGACTGAAATCTATGCCTTTACAAAATCTTTTAAATTACAGCTTCTTCAGCCAAAATTTCAGCACAGAGCATCATGATTCACAATCTAGACTCTCCCTACAAATTATTTCACTGAGGTGTTGCATTTGCAGACGTGCTGATAATAATGATATAATTCAGCCCACTAAAGAATCCTTACTTTATTGCATAGAAGTCAAATTTGGGGTCAGATTGTGACCTCCTGCAGTAGCTGCTATCCATCACAAAGACTGAAATGTACAAGAAGTCAGCTTAATGAGGTACCTGAAGCTCATGCTCTGTTGGTAGAATGTTTGATTTGGAAGACAAAAATAAAAGCCTCCACATGACAGCTTTACAATGCCTTCCTCTGCAGCTTATCACTCACTAACCTCCTGCAAGTGAAGTTATAAGGGAACTGTGACTAGGAAAGGCTCCTTCTCCCCAGTTCCAAGGAACCAAAATGATTGCTTAAGGGTGTTAAGATGACTGAGAACAGCCCTAAGATAGTACTGATTTCCATCTCAGCATCCCCTGTGTGATAGGCAGAAAGTTTTTACACTGTGTGCTACAGACAGAAAGCAAGTTCCAAGGAAATGTACAGTCCTCCTAGGATCTCAATTTAGTCCTGCAAAAATGTTACTGAATTTCTCTAATAGAGCTTTTGATTCAACAGTTTCTACCATTCTCACAAACAGTCATCTACCTGTATTTACAGTAATATCCTTATTTATCAATTAGATGTACAATGAGATGAGTTTTGACTGAAAATACTTTGTTGCTTCATGATTGGGAAGTGAAGTTAGGGAGAATTATGACAACCTGAACATATTGTTAAAAGAGCTTCCAGATCTTGAGTTTTTAAATAGGTTTGCAAAGGCATATTAATGGGGATATAGTACATAATCCATCTAAACTATTTACTTTTCACTCTTCTGCCAAAGGAAAAATTCTCATCCAAACAGTTTGGTGGGTTTTGTTGTGTTTTTAAAACATATCATGTATAATTAAAAGATGACTATATGAGTTATTTATAAAGCCAAACAACAAAACCAGAACTCTCAAAATGTGAAGTGACCAGATAATTACAAGACTGGTTTAAATTATGTTCCTAAGTACTACTTGTTATTTCCAAAATGGGCAGGATAGCTGTACTATTAATTCAGCCCCAAAGACCAATTTCATTCTTGCAAACATATTTAAAATGTAGCAAGGTTTAAATCATCTAAGCTTATTGTTTTAACTTCCAGTATTTCATTATTCTACTTAATGGTTTGAACATTATTTTATACAAGTACAATATAATTTTATTGCATGATGTAAATAAAAAACCAACCAAAAAACTAAACCTATGTCCCATTTGCTTCCAAAACATATAAGTGATGTGACAGTAGACCTAAAATACACTGATGTTTTGCCTACAGACAGGAAAAGCTGAAGGTTGTTCAACATATGCTTAATTGGGAAGATACTTACTCAGAGTATTAGCAACATATTCTGAATCTGTCCGCCCCTCAAGACCGGATTGGCAGAAATATAAAGAAACTGAGCCAGCCCAATCCTTCTCTCATTGTAGTGAACTGGAACATTGACAGCTTTGGCTGGGCCAAGAGAAGGCACTAATTTAGGCCCTGCGGCTTCTACACTGGAGCAGGTTTTGTAGCTGGGGATCCCAGCTTTGAGAGACCCATCTTGGGGGGTAAAATACTGAATGTGCTGTATGGTCCTTCAAAACACAGAGGATCTGAAGGTGCAGCCTCGGACACAGCTTCCTTCTTCCCCTGGGAGCCTCAGGCGGCAGTGCCTAGCGATCAAGAGCTACATGAGAGTGACTGATGTAATTGACCTCTAGGACTCCAGGTGCCACTGGTTAGAGGGATGGAAACAAAGGTCCCAAAATGAGTGGAAAGCATTCTGATGCAGTACCCCTACAAAGTGCAGATATTTGCCTCTACCATTAGATCTATGAATAATTAAAAAATATATTTCCAATTGTTCTTTTGTGTGCAAAACATAAATTGCTTTTTCCCAAAACTATTTTACCAAATATTTCCACAAAGCCTATCCAGTGTAGCACTGTATCTACCAAGAGGTTAAAGCATGAGTGCTTCCCAAGTGCCCTCAATTGCTCTTGTTCTACTTGCCTTGACCTGTTGCATCATGTTATGAGATATCAAACTGCCATCATGTTCCATTTTAGAGCTGATTATGCTTCATTGGTGGGCAACGTTGCTGCTTGCTGAGAGTTTGTGAAGTTTGATTAATTAGTGCTTATGAAGTTCTTTGAAATTCTTGCATGAATGATGTTACAGAACCACTGAATATTGCTGCTGTTATACAGGCAGGTACATGATTAAAGATTTGATGTTGTAAGGTGTGGTTGGGCCTTACCTTCTCTTTGGGAAAATATTCTAGTTTCCTCTGAATTCCCTCTGGCAAGCTAGTACAGTCTTCCAACCAAACCAAACCAAAATACTTCAATCGTCCTAGGGTAGGGAAAAATAATAATAATAATAAAAAAGATTAGATTAAGGATATTTCTGAGAACTCATTGCCTGTCTAGGATATTGCACCTCTAGGTGGTCTGATAAACTTCAAGAGCACCTTGGTGATTAAGATTATTCTCAGACTGACTATATTTTCTTCAACTTTTTTTTAATCAACTAGAGCTCTTTTAATTGCTTTCTCTTCTTAGGTATTTTACATAGACACTTGACCACCTCTTAAAGCATCTTCCTTAAACATACTTATCTGTGATATCCTCTGTTGGCTGAAGAGACCTACCTATCCTCCTCTCCAATCCCTCCTGCCCAAAGGGAGCTGTTACATGTTGTATCTCTTTCCATTATTTCTGACTCTGAACCCAACAGCTCCCATGTGCTCTGGGAAATGCAGCACCCCACAAGTGATTCATTCTCAGCCAAGGCAGGAAGCTGTAGGGCTCAGCCCACAGCCAGCCGTACAACACCCAAACTGAAGATAATTATTGCACAGACACACCTGTTCAAAGATTTGTTCACGTTGCTCGCTGCTGCCATGCTTGGCTGTGACCATGACCACACTGTTGTAGCCCTTCAGGAACGTGCTGCTTCACAAAGCAAAGGCCAGGATTCCTGTCCAAGGCACAGGTGCCCAGTGCCATTTGAGAAGTCTGTAAAGCACCCAGGATACCTGCACAGGAATAGCAGAGATGACACAGGACCTAAAGCAGACTGACATTCCATCATGGTAACAAATGGATGCCAGGCAGACATCTGCAATAGCTGAAACAACACCAAATGCCAACAATGAAGCTACAATTTCATTGTGTACTAACTTCCCTGTTTTCTACTACTATTGAGGGCATTCAAAAGGATTAGCCATATTGATCCTCTCTGTTGACTGCACAATTCACATCATTTGATCTTGCTTACATTAGCTTAACAGACTATGATCAGCTGTGCCATCTTCAATTCGAGTCACAGCACAGTATCTGGAGTTGCATTTTTCCTGCTTGTTCTACTCATTTCACCTCCTGCGCCCAGTAACATTTTTTGTTATTTTTCATAATAACCTGATGGCTAATTTTGTACACACCTTTATGCATACAGCAACCTCTGGGCTTTCAGTGTTTTGTGCTTGCTTGATTTCCTAAGAACTACAAAGAAAAAAATATTGATTGGTTTTGCCTCAGGCTTTACTAGACAAACTTACCTAGACTGCAAGGCCAGAGTCTGAATACATGTCACTATTTAAACCATGGGAACATTTAGCATTTAAGAGGTTCAAAATAACCAAGCCAAACACCCTTATTATCTATCAAACAGTGCCAGTTTCCTGGCTGCTGCCAAGGCTGATGACATAGTCCTATCATGTTGCATGTTTTCAGAAACATGAATCTTATGAAAAGTAGTACTTAAAGGTATCACATTTTTCAAATACTTAAATGAAGAGTATCAGGAGCCTCTCACTCAGTCCCAGTCAGTGAGTTATTGCCCATTTAAAAATCTGTTCCTTCAGTTTTCTGATTGTTGTTCTTGTCTGTGCATCTTTCAAAAATTGGGTTATTAATCTACTGTGCCATAAAGTTTCTTTCATTAGAAATTAACAAGTTTGTTCTGACCTTCTCCTAGTCTGGGCTGGAATTCCATGAGGCGTTTCTCATCAATCACTGTATTCTTTGCACAGCTTGCACTGTTCCATGTATGCTTTCAACTGGGTATTTATGCCTGGCCTGTAGATACATTTCCTGGCTCATCTCAGGCATGTCTCTATCCCCAGGTGTGAAATATGTATCCACTGCATGATGTCAGCTCTCAAATCTCTTGGGATTATTGTTCAGCTCCATTTAAAACAAAATCCATGCACTTCTTCGTTCACTTCCTTGGGGTGGGCACAACAGTCTGTGTCACTTAGTGCTTTCTCTAGGCTGACGACGATTGCACATCGTTTTCCTGCCTGTCACACACCATGCTGTTTTGTAAGACTGCCTTGAATGATAGTGGTTGAAGGAACTGAGTCAGTAGTAGGTTTTCACCTCGTTGTTTCTTCTTCCTGGATATACTAGAACTCCATCGGTAAACATTGCAGTCTGCATCTTTATTCCCAGACATCTTTATTCCCTTTCTCAGGCACCCCTGCACTGGTGCTTTAGGTGCATATAATGCTTTAGGGACTTGTGCCTCACTTTCAATTTTCTTCTCTCAATGCCTTTTCTTTCTAAGACCTGAGTCTTCTCACAAGATTCCATATCAATCACTATCAGCAGTCAAGAGAAGTCCAATGGGATAGATCCATAGTTGAGCTCACTCTCTGTCTGCCTTCATTCACCCTAATATTTTGTCTCCAGCACCCATTGAGAAAAGTTATCACAGATAAATATCATGCACCTTTTTTGCCTATTTTTACATTACTTTTCTGGAATAATGATGCCCTAATTTACAACACCGGCAACTAGAGGCACAGTATCCAGTTCATATCAAATATCTTTGAATAGGAGCTAATACTGATAATCATATGTGCTCATCAATACCTACTAGAAGGTGTGGCAAAGGTTGTCAGGGAGCTGAATAGCTCTTCCTCTTCAGCATGCAAGTTATTGACTGCCTGATTTCTTTCTTAATTCTTTAATCACCTATCCAATCATGACAAAATATATCCCCACAGAAAAGAATCCACATAAAAAGGACACAGATGGGAGTGGACAGAATGGAGGCATACACCTAACCCAAGCCAGGTAATTACTCCTACTTTGCCAATTAAAATCACATCGCCATTTTTGCTGGTTTAACAGTAAGCATCTATTTTACATTCAGCTCTCTGTTTCAGAGCAGATGTGTTCATTCTTACTTTTTAAACTATGTCACCTTTCCCTCAACATGGGCTTAGGTTAATAAACTGTACATCAAACACTGTTTAAAAGCTGGCTTTGCAGGATGATAACTGATGAGGGAATTGCTTTTAATTACTGTACAAGTGAGTAGATAAAAATCACAGTCCTAATAATCAACTCCAGAAACTGACAGCAGCAAAGTCTCACATTTCAAATGTGGATTATTTTTCTTTCAGCATTCAGCTACAGAAGGCAAATGTTAGTGGTTGGATCATCTTCTGTAAGCAAGCCAAAGTTATGTGTAACATTTTTGGATGCTAATAGGATTCAGTTCTGGCAGAACAGAAATAAGGGTAACATTAAGGATTAGAGCAAGCTTGGAAGGCAAGGAAAGTGCTTTTCTCAATTCAGGCTTTCAGAAGAACAATAATCTCACCTACATCTGCTGCTAGAACTTCGAAAGTCCAAGGACAGAAAAAGCAAACAACTTGCTTGCACAGCTATCAAAAATGGGAGAGAGCATGAGGCTTCCCAGATTGCCTTCAAAACCAGCAGCATTTGGCCCATTATCATCCACACCAGGCTAATGTGTTTTTAATAGTTCACCACCTAAAGAGATACTGTAGGCCATGAGATGTAAATTAGGCAGCCAAAAGTGACCGAGTTTGTGCTATGAGAAATTTCAAGGGAGAATGAAATAAATGAAAGTAGGATTACAAACTGAGTTCGGTGCTCTGGTGAGAGGAGAAAAATGTGCTCATAAAGCCCAATAAAACTTTCTTTTTCTGGTTTATTAGGTGTTTGCAAAATGTCTCAGTTGCAAAGCACGACATGTTCTTTTTCTGAAGACTCATGTACAGCATGGAGGCTCTGATAAATCAGCTGCTTTCTTTTTCAGCCAACTACACAGTGTATGGGAAGATGAGGTTACTATTACGTCTTTGTTAAAACATTAGAAGTTGCCTGAAAGCTGCCATGTGAACTCCATTTTGAATGTATTTCAATGCAGGTTTTTACAATAGGAAAAATAAACACTTAGGAGCTCAGGAAACCAGGATCTAAAATACTGTAGACATGGATTTGTTTATTTGTTGCTTTCCTGCTATAGATCAGGCTGTCAGAATACCTCCTTCATGTAAATATTTAAGATGTACAACAAAGTACAAAAGATCTACAACAAAACCATTCTGATTTAAAAAAAATTAAGGAAAAGAAGCATAGAGAGTTTATTAAAAAAACAAAAAAAAAAAAAACAAAAACACAAACCAAACATGGATATGGATCTCTTTGGATCTAACAAGTGTATTGTTGGTGAAAAGGAAAAATATTCTGATTGTAAAGGTGCTGCATCCAGCAAATGGCCCTCAGTTCCTTGGAATCACATATTCTCTAGATTTTAAGTTACAATATTCCTTTCTGACTTTTTGTTTTGTTTTGTTTTAATGGTGCAATAATGTTAGCTCTCAAAAGTCCACATGAGAAACTGAAAATCCAGGATTTGAGAACTAGAGAGGTTCAGAATAGTAGTCATCTGGAAGTCTCTTCTTTTCATGTTGGTAAAGTATAATGTTACTTCACGCCATTTGGCTGCAAATGTAAATTACACCTTTTTTCAGTTGTTAGGACAGGATAAAAAACCACATAATTCTAATGAGTCATAAATGTTTCACCATTTTTTTCTTCATTTAATTCATATGGTGCCAACACCTGTGAAAACAATCAGCATCATAGCTGTGTGCTCTACTTAAATTTGCTTTAGGGTATGCTTGAGTAAAAGCTTTTATATCTTATTTCTCTACATTATTAACAACATGATGCCCTGAATCATTCTATAATTTAAGTATGCTCATTTCATTCTCAGCCATTTTATTAGGACTAGAAAAGATGCTCAAAGACTATGAGAGTCTTAAAACAGATACACACGTACCCATTCCTGATTCTTAATGTAACAAAATATCTATAACAAGATCTTAACTTTATTTTTTATGTGTTTTGGCAGTTTTGCACCTTGAATTACAAATCTAAACTGTTAGTACAAGAGCCATACTACAAAGCTTTCTCCCAAAAGGCTTTGCAGCTGTTGTTCTAAGGTGAGTTCTTTGCATGAGAGCGACATCTGCACTGATTTGAATTTTAAGCTATTGCCAAAGGAGGGCACATCCTGTTCAGCAGTGGGAAAGAGCAGTGGTTGGAAGAGTAGTTCTGGAATCTCTAGATGGTGCCAGAGAGGAATGTGCAATGGCAACTGCAGTCCTGCATCAGTTACCACTGGGCAATGGGGTGGGTAAGCTTGGGGGCAAATTTAAAAACATGCCTCAGTGTCTGAAGAAATAATGTAGTGACTGGAGGATACAGAGAAGATCGTAAATCCTACTTGTCTTCCAGCAGACATCAGGCCTTTGACCACCTTGAGAACCCTTGGTAATTCCACCTGGCATCTACATAGCCCTAAATGACTTGAAACTGAACTGTCTGCATACTTTTACCTACAGTTTTATAACATAAGTCAAGGGGGTCCTGAGCTCTCCCTATATTTAAATGGGATTGTAGTTCAAACTTCCTTTGTAAAATTCCCCATCTAAACCCAAGCAACACAATAAATAGAGATGAATGAGTACAGGGCATGGAAGCTGGAAGGTGTAGAGACCATGATATTTCCCAAAAAGATTCTTTCCCAGAATGTACATTCCAGTGTAAAACAGCATATTACTAGTAACCATCCAAGGTCAATTCATGATGAGAAAGCAAGCCAGAGCTGATAATTGCTTCAAGCAAAATGTTTTCAGTTTTGGTTTTTCAGTTTTTGATTAATTGCAATAACTCCCTTGTAATCCAGCAGTGAGGACATACTCCAAATAGCTTAAACCAGCTAGCCCAAATCCTGAGACAAGTGTAGGCCCCAGCAGGGTCTTGAGTAAGGACTCAGACTGTCACAGCTCAACAACTGAAGTCAACCTAAGCTAGGCAATTTAAAGCTTCTGAACTGCAGCCTTCTCTCCACACTGAAGGACAGCATCACCTGCATCCATGAGGATGTGAGGGCTGAGCTGACCACACCCTTCCATGCCTACAGAATTTCAAAACTGACTTTGAGGTAGTTAAAACTAAGTAGTCTGCTAGTAATTTCAAATAACTTTATTATAAAGTTACTCCAGTAACCTGCACATTTTTACATAGTCCTTGGTGTCTTCATGGATAAAAATCTGTGCTTGTGATTACTCACCAGTGCCTTTAGTGGCAAGTTTGCACAAAAGATACCAATAAGCACTAGTCAGAGGATGAGGCCTTCTTTTTTTCTTTGCTTCTCTTAATGCTTCTTCTTAAGAGGTCTTCCACACAGACATGAGACTTTGGGGAAGTGGGGGGAAACATGAAAACCAATCCTACCCACAAAACACTTACTTGCATACCTATTAATTTGCAACACCATGCACCAGACCCAGTGTCATTCAGTGCCAGATGAGTACACACAGCAACATGACTACATGAGGCCAAATCTGAGCCAAACCTTTCTCTCCATATTTCAATGCTCTCTGTTTACTGGGACCAAAGAAATCAACTGCTTCTATCAATTTCACTTCTCTAAATTTCTTCCTCTTGATCTACTAGATTTCACTTTGAAAGCCTAAGTGAAAATCCCTGTGATCTAGACAGAACCTGTCTTCACTTTTAGAGGAAAGAGGTTGCCCTTGCACAATCCATTCAAAAGGCCTGCACAGCAGGACTTTGTCACTAAAGTGATTGCTTTACATTGTTCAGTTCTCAGTAGTTTTCTCAGGTGAAGGCTGTTTGATTTGGATTTCTACTAAAAAGTTTAGAAAATATGAAAGTAATGCATTTAAAAATTTCACTGAAATAATCCACATATTCTTGAAGATACTCAAACTTCCTGGCCAATACAGCACCCAGGAGATGCAGCATTTTCCATAGTGCCATACATGCATTCATAACTTTGAAATGGAACAAGAAGGAAATATTTATACTGGCTGTACCTTAATTAAATTAAATTAATTAATTAAACTAGAAGGTCCTGAAGCAAAGAGCAGGTGAGTATGAGCTTTACTTTTCTTTCTCAATAAAACTGATGTGTTATTGAAATGCTCAGCTGAAAATCGGATCTTTTACTCAGGGGAATACTCATTTGCCTGGCTGTAAGCTGCAAATCTTTCATAGTTTCAGTTCTTCCACTATGAAGGCAGCTTCTGTGCTAGGAATTTTAGGAGGACAGTCTTGAAATGTTATTAATAAGAACTTAGTGTATATTTCATATTTGATGTAGGTGCACTCTGCCTCCTAATGGAAGTCGCATGTGTTTTTCCCTCAAGTATGCACCGGTAAGTAATGACCCATCATCAGGCAGTAACTGATGACAATTGATCATATGGCCATCTACAGCAGCAAGAAATTAGAGTAATCTCTCAAGAGAATAATCAGAGAACAATTTTCCAGGGTCATTACTAGCAGAGAAGCTTGCTGAAGAAGAAAACAGTCTCAGTCTTCACTCTGGATTTTCTTTTCTCCTCTGGATTTCATTTTATACACAAGGTTTACATTTGGTTTTAGAAAATTTTATGAGCCAGACTGAAATGTTAAGGGGATTAAGGAATGGAAGACAGTCTTTCACCTCCAAGTCTTCAGTTCAAATCAAGCTTAGGTTGGTAATGAACAAGAAATATTTACCATTGCTGTTCACTGTGCAAAATGGATTGGTGGCTCTGGCTCAATTCCCAGCAATAAACCTGCATGCCACAACTGGCAACTCTGTTGCCATTCTCGGCAGTCCGTGCCAAGAATCCCACGAAGCACAGGAAGGAAAGTTACCTCTCCCCTGCTACAGGCCAGGGTGGAGGCACGCTGGGAGAAGCCTTCTCTGCTGCCCCCTGAGCAGGGCTGTGCCACAGTCGAGCACAGACATCAGTTTAGTGGGCTGACAAGCTACTGCTTTTTCATTAACTGAATTTACTAATTTTCTTAAAATAATAATAATAAAAAATCAGGTGCCATCTAGGGTGACCCAGGTTAGTGACTCAGACTAGGCCATGTTGTTCCTTATGCCAAAGTATAGATTAACCTGCAATTACAAAGAGACTGAAACTTGATGTAAATGCAATGGACTCCCACTAGAAAAGGCTTGTTCTGCTTGTGACAACACCCTAAAGTAAAAAAAAAAAAAAAAAAAAAAAAAAAAATTAAAAAAAAAAAAAATTCAGTGTTGTGATACACTAATAGCTTATTTAGTTGTTGTTTTGCACTGGGTGGTTGGGAATTGCACTGAGTAGTTTTTATATTGCACTATGGAGTTATGTCACATTGGTCTAATCCACATACCCTTCCCCTCCCCCTCTAAGCCTCAGGTGCGGTGGTCTCTCCCTGACTACCAGGGCACCCCTACAAATCAGGACCTTTTTTTCCCTAGAAGTCACATGAAACATAATTTCTCTGTCTAGGAGACTTTGACTCATTAGCACCAGAAGCCACTAGACCAGGAAGTTTGTTTTTCCTCAAACCATAAACTTAGAGTAATTCACTAAAATAAATCGAGCCAACCACCCACATAGAGCAGCAAAAAAGGAAGCAGAGCACACCCCAATCTTTATCTGGCCAATACTGGAAAGAAAAAGTGACTAGCACAAACTAAAACATGCCATCACACTTCTGTTCTGAGGGCATCAGCACCATCAACAGGAAGGACACTGAACATCCTTGCACATGAGCACAGCAAGAAAATAATCCAACCTAGGCTTTAAGCCTTGGAGTGATTTTACCATTGAACTGCGCTGATTGAAAAATGCATGAATTTTATTCTAAAAATAGCAAGATGGGTCAAGAGAATAATGATCTCAGTCTACACAGCTAGATGAATTTATGGTGATGCCCTCTTGTATATTTCATAGGATATTCACTATAGACCCTACATTTGCCATGGCTTTGAACACTTTATTTATCCATATTTTATTATCAGTGTAAACCTAATTATCACAGCATCTTCATGCTGAAAGTGATTGATAGATTTTGCTACTTGCTTGTCAAGATGCTTGTGTTCACTGTATTCAGCTATCACACCAACCCAGAGACTGATGACTGTTCTGGCCTATTAATAAAAGTCTATTACAGTGCATTGATGCTACTTCTCTCAAACAATATTAATGCAAGCTCTGCGGCAAGAGGCACATTTTTAACTTGCTACAATACAATGAGACCTATTTCATTACAATTACTAATTCTTTTGCATTTTACTCAGACTGTCCATTCTTATACATAAAGAACAATCATAAAATCTTCTCCCTTCTTATTTTCCCATTGTTTAAAAAATGTGTTGTTCACCAGCCCATTATTATAAAAGCAATTAGTGATTTTTTTTCAGTACTTGTACTTGCAACTGTTGAAACAATATTAAGTGAACTTCATAAGAAGACAACTTAATGAAACACTGAGTAACTACCTTTCAAAAATAAAAGAATCACAAATTGACTCAGACACTGAAAGACTCAAGACCAGTCGCTGACTGTGAAGATCTGATGTTAGAGCTCAACTGGTCACAGGCAATGAATGAAAAGTATTTCTGCAAATAATATGACATAGAAAAGCAAAACGATAAAAAAACCCACCAACCTTGAACATGCTCAGAGTGGTAAAGGCAATATGCTGCCAATTTGTTTTTCTTATCAAGCAGGACATTATATTTTCCTATAAATGCTCCTCTAGGATGAACTTGTCTTCTGTCACTTCAGTTTTGGTTCGGTATTACGAAATTCAAACTGAAATGTCTTGATCCTGCTAAAGAAGTGAAATTGTTAACAGTTAAGATGTTTCTAATGCTTCTAGATATGGGGACAAAACTCAGCCTGCAAATTAAGAAAATGGCAAATTTATAAAAGATACTGACCTCTAATACCTCAACTCAGACTCTTTTTTTAAGTAGAACTTGAGTAAGTCTCTAATTCTAGAGTTTCCACAGTCACTTCACAGTATTTTAAATAGAAAAAATAGAGAAACAATAAAGCTGACTGTCCAACAAAACGCTTATGAACTGTTTAGCTTTAAGCACTGCATCAATACCTGTTAGTTTTCTTTGATGAAGATACTGACCTTGCAGCAGTTAAGCATGTGCTTAACTGTTTCACTGTGAGTCAATAGTCGTATAAAAACTGACAAGGCTTTAGTATGAAATTACATCAATACTTCTGGTTTTAATATGTATAATTTTCCAGAAAATCTAGGTTTGGCAATCACAATCTGAATTAGCACGCCTAGATACTCAACCTGCATCAGTTGTTGGTGCTCCACTAATTAAGTAACCCATTGAAAATACAGCCTCAGCACCCCAAACAGTGTGGGTAGCCCTAACAGCTCTCAAAGGCTGTAGGCTTGGATCTCACTCAGAGAGGTTGTGCTGGATTTAGTGATAATGGCTGAAGAGGTTGCCTCTCCCAGCTGTCTGCAGCAGTCCCCCATCAGAAGCTGAAACAGAGCCATCAGAAAGTGATGTGGTCCAGCCCTCATTCACAGAGCTCTGAGCCAGCACATTAATTTTAACCACCAATGGTCTGCAAACTGTAACAATTGATAAACTGGCACTTGCTTACATCTGCTGCCTCCACTAGTAAGGTGGAAGTCTGAGGCAAAATGGCAGGGTAGACATTAAGGGCAGTAACCCCTTTCTCCATCCCAACAAAATTAATAGCACTTGTTTGCCAGAGCCTTAATCTGCTCAGAGCAGAACAGTATGTTGAAAGAAGCAACTCCATTTAACTTCGTTTCGGGGAATGAAGAGCAAGGATTTTCTACATTTCACGAGGCAGTGAATGGCAAAGAATTAGTGTATATACAGTACCCCTTGTAATTTTAATTCACATTGCCCCCTCTCAGTGAATAAATCTTGTTAAACCTTATCCTCTCGGAGACCATCTGGATGAAAACTATTCAGGAAATGTCACCATTGGTACAAGAACTTAAATCTCACCATAAATCTCAGCATGTCAAAGCCAAGCATGCATGCCTTAAAGAAACTCTGCAGCTGTGACTCACTCAGAGTTGCAGACATGCGTGCGCAAATGGTGCCTCCCAAGAAACACACTGCTCCATTTCAGTAACTCTTAAAAACTAATGAAAGCAAACTCAGGAATTTTCTCATTTTCAGACAGCTTTACCTATTTTTAGTATAAAAGAAGCAAAACAGTTTAATAGAAGCTGCATAAAATTTACTACACTATTATAACTGTACTGGTTCAAATGATCTCCACCCTTGTCCTTATCTTGCTCTGATTACTTCTCCCTCTCTTCCAAAGTACATGTGCTAATGTGGCAACCTAGGCTGAAAATCAGAAATCATGATTACTTTGCTATGTAATCTGATTGCCTGTATAGTTAGACACCTGCCTTCCTGGCAAATTTCTTTATGGTAACAGGGTAGGAGCAGGTTGGCCTTTTAAGTGCCAGATACTGACAAAACAGCTTCTAAGCTCAGTGAGAACACTACTGTTATCCAACAGCTAATATTCTCCTTTCTCCACCCCAAACCTAGTATAACTGTTTTTACAGAAAAGGATTTTGTATTTACTTCACTGACTTCAAAATATGGTCAAACATAATGCAAAATTTACAAGACAATCTATCTAGTAAGTGAAAAAATAGAAAAGTAACTAAGAGAAATAAACTAGACTCAATGCTTTGACAAAAAAAAATGGGGGGCATAAATGCAGGCTTGTTGAAACAAAAGGTTCTGCAAATTTGCTTCATTTTCCTCATTTCCATATAGGGAAGAAAAAAAAAACATGAAATATGTGAAAATGACTGAAATTGCTGACTTCTGGAAATTTTAAAAACTATTTCTGAAAAAATATTTAAAAGGAGTTTGTTCACACGCATTTTTCAAGTAAGAAAAAAATTATTAAGCATAGGTAAATCCTAAGCAGTGCATTTTATTTTCATTTAATCAAATTTTACTTGACTGAAACTGAAATTTTTCAGTTTTCTGTCTTCTGAAAAATTCGCACTTTGGAACTCCCAGACAACTTAAAGATTTACCTTAAAACTTACCTTTACACTGTAAAAGTAGCTTTGGAGCTTGGAAATAGGTTGATTAGATGTGCTAGATTAATACAAATTTCATCAGCTGAAGCAAATAGAATATTTCCGATATATCAATGTACCACAATTGATGAACCAAGCTTTCTCCAAATTTGTGCAGGTTTCTTGCCAAGTCAGCAAAGTAACAGTGGTGGACTCAAAGATCTTAAATTTTCCAACCTAGATGATTCTATGATTCTAAGATTACTGGACTTTACTCTTGAATTCAAATACAAGTGATCCAGGTTTATTTTTGCAAGGTAGTCCAGTTTTGTGCAGCTGCATATCACCACAGGGAAGCATCTCAGTTACCATTACCAACAGCAAACATGACCTGCTAATCAGGTTCCAGCTTGACTAACTATCAAAAAAAAAATACAAGACAAAAAAAGAGGAACCCAATTAGCCTTAGAGGTAATAGGTGCTAGCAAGACATGCAAAAACTGCCCTGGTGGCTCCCTGTAAAGTAACTATACTTTCTCCACAAGTACAGAGATATTCAGTAAGAATTATCAGCCTCCCATTAGAAAGCAATGCTGTCTGGGCCTCAGCATACAGTTGTCTAAGAACCGTAGAAGGAACCAGTTGTGTCCCCCATAAAGGAAACATTTGCTAGCTCAGAATGCAAGATGCTTGGCAATGTGTTGTTGACACGCAAGGTGTATTGTTTCTTCTTTTTAAAGCTGTATCCCATGCTGGGCTCTAATTCCTCCCATATGAATTTCTAGACCAAACTAGGGATCTAAATGAGGAAAGGGTACTGTTTTCCTCTGCCTGCATAGTCAATGGATGAAGACACGTGGGCTGAATTAGCCTCTGGAGGTGCATATCACTTTCCAGAATCAATGGGGGAGCCTTGGGTGATTAGGTACTAATTTAGGTGCCATAGTTTTATGCTTGAAGTCAGGCGGCTCAAATCCAGGAGCAACTGTGCTTCTCCTTCTGTCCTAAATTGGTGCATGCTGCTGCTACACATTGCAGAACAAATGGCAAAGAGTAGTAGTTTTCATGCAAGTGATAACAGCTAGTATAAAAGTTAGTGCTTTGGATCTAAACCTAGAATACTATTATTATTACAGGAATCCAGCCTGTTTCATATGTCTTTTAACTTCACTCATTCAACTCCTTCAACTATGCAGTGCTGCATAACTGAACATACTGTGTAAGATTATTTCCACTTTTCATGGAAGCTTCACCCAGAGCTAGCCACTATTGGAAGCAGGACAGCAAACTTTCAAGGCCAACTTGCTGCTCTGGTACAGTAAATCAGTTGTTCCTACAGCAAGTAGCATATAGATTTTTTTTTTTCCAATACATAATACAAGGAAAGGATGACTCCAGTTGAGTTTCACAGGTGAAGTTCAGATGAGTTCAGATCTTTTCAAGACCTCTCAATGGTACCATATGCTTGACTCAAGTCCAAACATTTAATCGTAGCTCCAAACAAAAACTTCCAATGAAGAAGCAGAGCGGGGAATTGTGAACTCTGCTTTCCAGCACTAAAGACTTGAGCTTTTTTTTTTTTATAATCTGTCATTTGTACTTTTTCATACTAAAGGTGACAGTCTAATTCACATATGACCAACACCCATAAATCATCCTGGGGGGAGGAAATATTCATAAATCCATATCAAACAGAACCCAAATTATGACAAATGACATGGCAGTCATAAAATTGCACAAGCACAACTCACCAAGTCATTAATTTCATGGCCGTGGAAAATAAACAGACACATTTTTTTCGCAGCCCTAATAAATTTTAAAAAACTCAAAGAATGGTCCATCTGCTTCGAATAATTTTTAATTTCCTATTCTGTCTCGTTCCCATTAGCTATTCCACTGAGATATTTGCTAAATTCTTTCATTTGCCTCCTCCCATCTGTATTCAATTACTCTATTCCCAAATAGAGTTAGTTTTTCTTTCTCCTAAGTGCAGTACAAAATATCCCCACCTGTACCTTAAAGCAAATGTTATGTGTATTTTATTATCTGTTAGACTCTATGAGTCATTCTAACTCGATTGCCTGTGCTGAAAGACTTGGAGGGCAATCTGATTTTGATGTTTTCTGGCTTTGGTGAAAAACACCTGCCTGATTCTCATAGCTAATCTATTAACTTGGTAAATGCCTCAACAGATGTTCTAGAATCAGCTAGGGATCAGGGTCTGTCCTCGTGACAGCGTCCGCTTGTAAGCTTGAAATATTTAAATGTTCAGAGATCAGAGGCCAATGATGTGTTTTGGGTACAAGCTTTCACTAAATCATATTTTTTCAGTCAGTCCCTGGAGTACATTCCACATACAATAAGTGGTTGGAGCGTTCTGACTGAGCAGGCCAACAATACAGGCCGCCTTGAACTTTGAAGGGACATGAATTTCAAGGCAGCATTGGCTTCTTTTATTGAAAAATGGAACAAATTTTAGACTGTGTGGACGCTGTTCCCTTTTAAGCTACATGTCTTTTTTTCCAGTTTCTTTTATTTTTTCCTAATGAAACCCATTAAGGAAGTATATTGGCTTTGAGAACTCCCTTTTCAAGGATAACTTAATGTCTCCAAGGAACCTGTTCTAAGCCATCATCCTCTGTTTGGATCAGCACTGGTCTGCATTATTCACTTACTGTGTGCCTGATCCTCCACTTCTTAACACTGATTTTAATCCAGGGTTGCTGCACTGACTCTAAGCCATTCCACTCTGTAACAGCCCCTGAGGCTCACAGACTGGCTGGGATCACCAGAGCAGAGCAATCCCTTAAGACCTTAGTCTTCCCATAGGAAGGGTGGGATAGATGCATGACATCAGTGTCAAGCCCACATGAAGGGGCTCCCATTTTGAAGCTTAAGGCACTTTTCTGTCAATTTAGCCCCACCAGAAAAACACAAATGAGAAAAAAAGGCTCACAACACAGAACAGCCCACAACCACTGCTGGCCCCATTCTGCTATAAGAAATTGCCTCTTGAAAATCAAAGCTGGACCTGGGAGCCTAAAAATGTTCATTACTTTTATGAGCTTTTATATTACCTTGATTCTTGCAAGAAAAGCTCAAGATTGCAATAAAATGTCCAAATGTTTCAAACTAAAATGGCTGCAAGCTCCACTGCAAAAATTTTTTCAATGAGATCACATAAAAGCAGAACAAATAGAAAACAGGAGACCTTTTTCTGACCTTCACTCATCATTTGACTCTGGCCATTTCACCCTTTCTTTGCCTCCACTTCATTTGCTAAAGGGGCGTCATTAATGCAAACTTATTTTGTTGTTTTAAAGCTTAATTAGTTAATGCTTGTAAAGTGTTTTGAGATCAATAGAGCAGTATTACCAAAATATTCAAAATCTCATCTCTGCTGCTATTTGTTCTTGGAGGTTTGACAAAAAATATTTCACTGTCCCACATCTTCAGTAATGCTCAGAAGCAGTTCTGATGTTAGAGCTCTAATATGAGTGATCAGCAGATGGAGTTGGAGGAGTGAGAAGGCTGATTCTTACTCTTACTGCTGGTACACATGCTGCTTTCTAGAAAACAGAAAATATGAAGGGAGGGTTGATATCAAATACTTAATCATGTAAAGGAAAACACTGAAAGTACAGAGAACTGCTTATGTCTATTCTGAAATTACTGCATTTTTCAAAAGCACCCTTCTGGAAAAGCCATCAGGTTGGCCTCCAAGCCTGACAGGAGCTGACAGACTCAAAATGTGAGATGAAGGAGAAGAAAGAAGAAAGGTTCATTAGAAATGGTGTTTTCAACTGAGGATCTAGGGTACAATTCACTTCATTAAGGAGAAAAAGATTTTCTATCTATAATCAAATGTGAAAGAATTTGTCATTCTTAACTTACCTTCTAGAAATAGTTTCTTCCTTCAGTTTTCAGACACCTCTGCTAAAATTAAATGTAATCCTCCCCTGTCACCGAGATGAAAAAAATTGAACTGGTTACTGGAAAGATACAATAACAAAATTTGATTTTAAAGTATATTCCCTGCAATATTTTTATTATCAATTAGGCTGATATCATAGAAGCATGAAATATGCCGAGTTGGAAGGGACCCATCAGGATAATTGAGTCCAACTCCTGGCCCTGAACAGAACACCTCAAGAGTCATACCAGGAACCTCAGAGCATTGTCCAAACACTTCTTGAGCTCTGTCAGGCTGGTGCTGTGACCACTGCCCTGGGGAGCTGTTCAGTGCCCAACCACTGTCTGGTAAAGAAGCTTTTACTAATATCCAACCTAAACCTCCCCTACCTCAGCTTCAGGCCATTTCACCAAATATTGTCACCAGAGTGAAGAGATCAGTGCCTGCCCCTCCTCTTCCCCTCAGGAGGAAATTTTAACAGCAGTGAGGTCTGTCCTCAGTCTCTCCTCTTCTCCAGGATGAACAGACCCAGTGATCTCAGCCACTTCGCATTTGGCTTCACCTCCAGACACTTGACCATCCTTGTGGTCCCTCCTTTGGACACGTTCTAATAGTTTAATAATGTCTTTTTTTAATATGCAATGCCCCCAGGACTCAAGGTGAGGCTGCATTGATACAGAGCAGAGTGGGACAGTCACCTCGTTTGTCCAGCTGGTGATCCTGTGCCCATGCACCCCAGATATGTTATACTCACTCTTCACTTCTTGTCTATTTTGACACTTCAGAAGTGATATCACCAGAGGTAGATGTGATACGATCAGTTCATGTGGCAAATATGGGTTTTTTCTTATGGATTCACCAACGTGGAGCTGGTCTCCAGAATGAAGCAAGGTTGCCTGCCTAGACTTCTCTTTTACAAAGATTAAGATTGTGGTTTGGGTTCCTCAGTAATCTACAACAATTTAGAATCTTTTGTTTATATGCTATACATCTTTTCTTCAGTAAACATTTGAAAAGAAAGTTACTTTCCAGATTAACACAAGAATACATTTTTCCTATCATATTCATGCAGCTCCATTGACACAAGTTTTATTACATTTGTAAACCCTTTGGTACAAAAGAAGTACACAAGGTATAAGCCAAGAATAATTCTGTATGATGTTGTTATAGCTGTCCACAGCAGAGGGTGCTAAGATTAAAGAGTTAACATTTGGTGCAATGGGAGCAAATTTGCAGCAAGCTGAGAGAGATGTTTGTTGATTAGTGAAGCAATAAAGACATTGGTTGACTCTTCAAGAATGATACATCTACTGTTTGGGGTTTTTTTTCCCTGAAATGAAGGTTTTTAATAAGAAAGGAAGTACAATATCCAGAGCAGAAAAATGATGTGTGGTTTCTTGCATCAACAATTTTGCTCAGAAATTGAATTTAGCTTACACACTAATACAAAAAAAAATCAGATCAAACAAACAAGCAGACTGTTCTCCTATACTTTGCCTCTTTTTTCCCCAGAAGTCTTTAATTGTTCTCAGGAAGACACATTTATCTCGCACCAAAAGCAGCCTTAAATAACTAAAAGCACAACATTCAGAAATACTTCTGCCAGAGAAACTGGCTGTTACTGCAATG
Source organism: Lonchura striata (assembly GCF_050655825.1). Taxonomy (NCBI): domain Eukaryota; kingdom Metazoa; phylum Chordata; class Aves; order Passeriformes; family Estrildidae; genus Lonchura; species Lonchura striata. Next base: position 19,613,594 of record NC_140708.1, read on the forward strand.
AAAATGAGCTATCTGACTGATAGCTTAGCTTCTATTGTGTTCCAGTGAAAACACATCCTTGAATTTAGAGCTGTGTAATGACATTATTACATTAAACTTGTTATTTGAAAATAGACAAACAGCTCCAAAAATATCCTGCTACATGTTTGGCTTCATCTTCTCAGAGATGACTGAACGTGTCATTAAGTCCCCCCTCCTAATAGCTACTAACCCATTGGTTTTCACAGACTGTTAAGCTTGCTCATGGGGCAGAGTGAAGCAGAAAGAAGGGAAAAAACAAAAGCTCTGAAGTATATGCCCAAAGGCTTGGAAAGATCACAAGTTTGAGAAGGATTACCAAGTCTTTGGCTAACGAGTTACTCTGAACTCAGAACAGTAGCAAGTGAAAAATTTTACCTTTTGATGCAGTGTCCTCTATGAGTAGTTGTTCGTCTTCACCACACAAGGGAAGCCTCCTGGATTCACTGCTCCTTCACTCACACTCACACCAGGCTTCTTTCCAATTGAGCCCAGGAGCAGCAATTGAGGTTCTCACTTTGAAACATCTTGGAAGTTGTCATCCTCACCATCAGCTCTCTGACCTACAACACCAAAATCCATGACAAAAAAAATCCCAAACCAAAACAAAAAAAGCCATCTAAACAACATAAAACAAACCAAAACCCATAAAACGCCCAACTTCACAGATATCAGCAATCAAGGTAAGTTTTCTGCTTTCTAGTTTTGACATCAGAGGAACTACTGATTTATACCAGAATGGGAAGTCACAACTGGGGACAGAACAGATGGTTCAACAGTTCTGCTTAAAAGCACAGTATACTTGTGCTGCAGAAAGGCATGAGGGATAAAAGAAGGCTAAAACACAGCCTTACAGAGAAAACCCACATACACTGTGGCTGGAAACTTGGAAATCCAGGCTTTGACCCTCAAAGCAACTCAAGCAGCTCTCCACAGTCACCCACTTGTTTCAGCAGAAGTTAGGAGGCTGAATGGGCACTCAGGTTATGAGCATTTTGAGGGTCCAGACTTCATCACTCACTAAGACCTTTGTGCATAGAGCCCCAGTTTCCCATCTTGTGGCAGGACAATAGGAATCAGGTTACTGAGGATAAGCCAAAAAGAAAAACAGAGTAATACTCAGCAGAACATATACAGAAGTCCTAAAAGAAGAATTCCTGTTACGATGGGCATCATAATACTGAAATTCATTTAGCCACCATTCAATTACATCCCTTTTTTCTTTTTCCTCCAAGTCACCAGCCTCAGTAGGCATGACTGCTCACTGGAGAGTGAAGACAAGTAGTAAATAAAAAGCAATGAAAGCTGTTTTACATCTCTTTTCATCCCCACTACGCAGCTCCCTCAACCTTAAAATTTAGGGGAATAAAGACTAGGTTTTCTATGCAGACAATGAAAAGTATATGCATTGAATGTCAATTCTATAGAAAAGAAAAGAAGAGACTGAAAGAAAGAAACTCATAAAAGGAAATGCACCACATTCTTCCACCCTCTACCCCAACAAATCCAATTAAACTTGCCAAGACACACACACATGCTGTCAATCATTCCAGATCCTATCCACCCTATCAATATTTCAGCAGCATTTCACTCTCTTACTTTCCAGGACTATGCACACTCCACACAGCATGCATTCATTGTTCCCCATGCTCCTTCCTTGCCCCTCTTAATCAGTCACAACAAGTCACATTCATGCCTTTCCTGCACCTTATGCTACACCAAACTAGCTGGTTAGCTGGCACAGACAAGCTTCTTTGTGCTCCATTGATGCTTTGAGGCTTGGCTGGTTGTGGGGGAGGGGGGGAGACTGTTGTTTGTGGTTTGTCTGTTTGCTTTTTTTTAAAGGGTGAAAGACAGGATGCAAAATATGGCTATTTATAAACAAAAGGACACAGACACAGAGGAATTGTGTGCATGCTTATAAAATAATTTTGCTTATCATGAAATACTGCTGGCCTATTATAGTGACTGCATTTTAATGAACACAAAGAAAATAGCCTCAACATTTCTAGTATTAACAGATGCAAAAGTTCTCCAGAGTCCTTACATATCTGACGTGGGCATTCTCAAAGCCTGCCTAGACATGACGCCATTATCAAAATAACTTCCATAATTTGGACTTATGTTCTTATGCAAGCTGTTCTGTCTCTGAACAGAACTCGGTCTCCTTAATGTGAAGGGGAGATGCATGATGGCTTTTTCGTTCTGTCTCATGCACTCTCAGGACTGCCCTTGAGCATGGACATATACAGCAACTCATTTTCAAAGATAAGGATTATTTTGGGTGCACTAGAAAGATAATACTCATATCTTGTACCAGTAAAATAACAGATCAATCGACTTTCTCTTTGAATTCTCACTTGACATCACCATGAGAAACATGGAAATCTAACATGATGGAGGGTTTCACCAACTGTTGGGCTGTCCTCACTGACATTACAGGCAGTAACCTAGAGTGACTCCAAAATGATGGCTGGGCTTTGAGGCAGGCAGCAGCTATTCCAGCAGAGCAATCTACCTATAGAAATTTTTCCCTTTTCCAGTGTTACTGTGTCCTGAGCTTCTCCAATACTGAGTGGATTCAAAGCTTGAAGCTGTGCTTCTGCTGTGAGTTCCCATTCCATCCCTAGGATAGGATGGGAGATGAAGTTATACTATCCAGGTGAACTCTCTCTTGCTGTTGACAACTGAGCAAGCATTAACTAATCTTTAATTGAAACTAAGCTGCAAAGTTAACATTTAAATTCATTCTGTGCAAAAGTTGCAGTGAAACCATGAGTCTTTTAGTTCTGAATTTTTTTACTGATAAGAAGAGAAGCTTTATAATATTAGAATTCACATTTTGTGCAACAGCCTATTAAAATTTCACTGGAAGTTAGGGTGGTCATACAGAAAGACAATTTTTAGGAGTGTATCTGAAAACTGAAGGTGGGACTTGGAAGAGCATTTTTAGACTCAGAAATTAGAGCTCAGCAGCTGGAAGGCTGTTATTTCAGAAAAGTAAAAATCCTCCTTGCAAAAGAAAGAAAAGTTTTAACCTTTGCCTGTGTCTGTTTGGATTCAAGGAAGAGTACAGATTGATCATGAAATCCTATGTATTATATATATTCTAAGCCAAATATATCCAGTTGCATGACCGGGCTTTACTGTCTGCTGGCTGTGCCAGCACATACAGTGGTCACCAGTGTATTTTTGTGCCATTTCATCTGTGCACTCCAGCCCCCTTGTATGGACTTGTCCTGGATAGCTCTCCTATCCTGGAGAGAGCTGACAAGTATATTCCCTTGGAGGATCTTGTTCTGCTTCCTCATGCTGAGGCATAGCACACAGTCCTCTGGGGCCCATGGGAAAAGCTGCTTGGTCATGCCTTGAAAGTGCAGGCAAGGCCAACTGCGTGTAGAGCACCACAGATTCTTCCATGAGACACCCTGCTAATCATTTGAGAGGGGGCTGAGATTAACAGGACCCAAGTAAATTATTAAATAAAATCTATTATTCAGATAGTTCACTGCCTTTTTCAGCAGTTTTTCTGGAGATGTATACTTTGGAGAACCCCAATCCATCATCTAAAAGGGAGTTTATTCACATCCTTTGATGCAATACTTTCTAGAAACACCAAGGCTGCTATGTAAACTTTGATCCAAGGTAAAAAAAGTAAAAATCACCCTCTGCACAGTTTTAATATAGTCCTCAAAGTTTGGAAAACAGACTTCCCTGAAGGTGCTGTCCAGAAACTGTTTCTTCCTTGACCTTCTTAACATTTTCCACATTTTAACTCTGAGAAATTTGCTTCCACAAGGCAAAAATCCAAATTTTGAGGAGACAGAAGAAGAAAATGGGAAAATGAGGTACCCTGGTTACCATTGCTCCCTGGGCAATTATCTATCCTGTAAATAATGAGTGTTTACTCACATTTGTGATATGGTTATCTGCCAAACACAAACACTGCTTGCTGCAAATAGCTCGGCTAGAAGAACCAAAGCCAAAAGGAGCTTCTGAATGAATCACCAATCAGACCTGACCATAGGGCACCTGGAGAATATTGACTGCAACGTGACCCATTTCCTATATTTGGTGAGCAATATGTGATTTCTAAATAAATTGGAAAATTACTTTATGACTAAAAAGAAGTCAAAATTGTGCAGGCATGCAGTCTGAGTGCCAACTACTTATCTCTGGTAACATGAACTCAGCTGACTTGGGGATTGCCTGAAGGCCTCCAGGGCACTAGCAAACACGGGATCAAATGACTCCAGCACAGCCTTTTCGGAGAATTGTTTGACATAGAAGGATGCTGTGAGTCAGCCTGGCTTTATGTGCAGTGTTTGTGGGAAGCCAATGCAAAAAAAAAGCTGAGGAGCATTCAAGAATGTAGCTGGCAAGGTGATGACATGTGATTCTAATAAGGAAATTACAGTTTTTCTCAGCCCTGGTTTTGGTAAGGGGTCACTTGCTGCAATGTGTGGAATTTCTTTAGAGTGATGCATTTTGCACCCTGTTCTTGGGAACACAGTGGGCAAAGCTCCCAGGGTATGATTGATTAAAATAGCTACCACATGTTTATCTGTGTATTTATCTGATTGTAGAAACCATGTGCATATACACATGGCAATTCTGACCTTAATTTACAACCGGGCTGCCTGTTTTCTAATGCACTAAGGATATTATGAGGTAAAAATCACAAATGAAAGGAGTAAAGCTCCCTCTGTTTGGGTTGGAAGGGAAAATTAGTTCTGAAGTATTCAGCAAGTCAGATTTGCCCGTGAAGGATGCTTACATTCTAATATTTGTTATAATGCCTACTCATGGAATGTGGAGAGAGTAAGACAACCAAAAATGAGTGCCTAGAGCCAGCACCAGCACCCTCAACAGGGAGCAAATAAAGCTTGCCAACAGGAAATCCAGAGATGCCTCTGTCTTCTGACTTCCCGTCCCTCTTTGCAATTTAGAATATATCTTCCCAGACACTGACCTTGGTAACTTGCATTTAAAACTTACAGCCTTGAATATATGAGGCTTAGAATTACAATCTCACTTTTCAGAAATGAGGAAGGGCTAAGAGCTGTTGTCTTTCCTAACATATCCTAGAAGAGTACGTGCTCTGTTCTAATCCATCAGCCTGGGTTTTAGGTCCTAAACATGGAACTAGACTTCTGAGAGAGCCTGTTGGTGGTAGCCCAGTGAATGTGCTCTTAAGCATTAATCTGTGAGTCTGTGTTGGTTTTGATTAAAGCAACGCCCAGAATGGGTCAGCAATCTCAACACCAAGCAGCATTTTTGGTCATTTGACAACATTAACATCAATGGATTTTATTGTGTCTTCAGCACTTGGTGACAGCCAAATGAGTTTTTGACAATCTAAAGTTTGTCACTTAGACTACTTGGTAGAATGGCCTTATCCTCCTGTCATTTCATCTTCCCCAGCGAGCCTTGGAAGCTAGCATCCTTTCTATGCCTCTTCTATTTCCTCATACGCTTCCCTTTAAATCAGTCTACCACCAGACATGGTTTGGAAGCTCTGATCTCAATTGACATTTTACTAGGTAGACACTTAATGCGTTCCTCAGTCAAAAAAAAAGGGAAGGATACTCCCACAGATTTATTCTGATTGTTTTCCTACTCCATCACACCACTCAATTCCTTAAACCCCATCCTCACTTGTACAATTTATAGCAGTCAGAATATGAGCAACACCTGCATGTTTTGTGGAGAAGTAGCAGCCTCCTCCTACTGCTAATTGACTTTGAGTGAATGGAGCAATGTATTCCTTTCCCAATTATTCAATCAAATTGAAAATTATTGCTAACACAGCATCTAGACAAGCTGCCATTTATCAAACAAACAAAACCCCACAGTGAATGAACTGTTCTCTTCCTTCCTTCCATTTTCTGACACCACTGTTACATATTAGGTGCAGTTAGCAGAATGTGTTACCTAGGATTCATATTTGAAGATTATAAGAATTTCAGACTTAAACCTAAGTCTGTATTTTCCCTGCAGAAGTGTATGGGGACACGGAACAGGATTGAAACCACTCATTCAAAACATGGCAGCCAGATGCATTCTGTGTCTGACCTTTGCATTCAGATCAAAAGCATAGTTTCAGCACTGTCTCTGGCTGGCTCCCTTTCCACAGATCAAGTGATTTTCTTCAAGAAGGTGTTCTGGAAAAAAATAAATTAATATTTTTTAATTACTTTTTAAATTACTTAAAGTGCTACTATCATGTTATGAAAGACACCTAGAGAAAAGGCCTCCAAATGAGGGACATATCCATCAGTCAAGAGACTGATATGACTAGTACCAGTCTTCAGCACAATGCTTTCTGTCAGATTCATAATTTAATGGTTTGTTTTACTTAAAAACACACAACCTTTCCAGCCACCCCATACCAACCAAACAGTGGATTTTTTGGAAAGACCTACTGTGGGATGATGCCTGCATCTTTAATGTATTATTTATATGTAGCATCTAAAAATATGTATTAGAGACACATTTTATGTTACACTGTCATTTGAATGCACAAAAGATGATAAAGTAAGAACCAGTAAAGGAATAAACACAAACTAGGAAATAGAGATAAATGGAGACTCACCAAGCAACTCAATGCAACAGTAAAGCAGTCAACAGTCCTGAAGCCATTGCTTCATGCTAATTTCATCCCGAACATTCAGGACTTTTGTTTCAATATTTTCATGCAGACCTCCTGAGTAAACTGCAGCAATATTCTTCCATTAGCAAGACAAACAAGTCCATATTATGGGAAAATCTATAACTTTCTAACTGCTCCCCAAAATGTCTATTGACAAGGCTGTTGAATTCTGAAGGACTGCTGAAAGTTCCTTGCAAAAGGCTATGGGACTGCCCTTGATGGAAAGGAGGAGAACATATGTTATTTACTTTTCCTAAGAACAAGCTCTCACAGATGAGATTTGAAGGGCAGCAAACTAACAGCCCTGAACAATGCACATTTCAGATTTAGGTGCAGCTTACATGCCAGTGGGGGCTAGGGGCTGAACCAGGCAGCACAGCTGAGGTTCCACACAGAAGCCCTGTATCCACATGGAGAGTGTGAACTGTGAAGCTTTTAAATGGAGGCTCTGCTCCACTAGATTCTATCCATGAGTTGTGTCTGGCTTAAAGGGGAAAAGGGACTTTGGTTGTGCTGTGCAGGCACAAAACCTTCAGGGGATGCCGAGATGTTTTTACAGGCAAGTAGAGAATTTGTTCAACTCTTTACTTGTTCAAGTTGCACCTAAATAATCAACAGGGTCCTACATAGATTGATTTGTGTGAGCTTTTCTTCTTCCCCTAAACAATTCACCTCCTTGGCCATAGACTCTAAATTGGAAAAAAAACATTACAAAAATCATGCTAATAAGGAAAAAGCCTTGGGGTCCATCTGCATTTACATTTCAGATAACCCCAACTCCATAACCTCTAGATACCAAACCAGCTTGGTAGTATTCATTTGTTTCAGTAGTTATGCAAAGCTATTTAGGTGCTGGCATTTATCACAGAGGAAAAGGTTTAAGGCTCTCCTGAATGAAAAAAACCCCCAAATCTTAGTTTCTAAAACAGTATCATGTTCCCAGGCCGCAACAATAACAATTTTTACTGTTGGGTGAATCAGCCTTTCAGATTTATAATTTATTATAACAGCAGCATGAAAAGCCAAACGGTGTATGAAACAGAGTTAAATTTAGATCTGAAACAAAGAGTGCCCTGCAGAACAGAGGGTCAGCTGACATACACATTGTATTTCTATGGAGAGGTAGAGCAATCCTTTGATCAAGAAAGGGAAGCAAGACTCAGAGGAGATGGGCTCCAATCACAGCACACTTCCTATAAAGACATTGGAAAAATTATCTCCCTCTTTATTTTCTCAGTGGTGTCACAGGTTGGCTTTGGGAAGACAGTAAGATCCTGAAATGATGGACATTATTTGAACAGCAAGATACTGCTCTCTCAACAATTGCAGATGAGCCCAACTCCAGATGCTTCTCACGCAAACTCACACACACATTGCTTTATTTCATAAGTGAGATTTTAAAGATGACCATCATAGACTAAGAACATTAATTAGGTGTACTGAAGGCACGGACACTTTTTTCTAAGTCAAAACATGTAGAGTTTGGCCCTGTCTCTGGATGCAGTGAGCAGACCTCTGAGTTCTCATTTCAGCAGTTTGCTCACATATGTGTCAATGTGAGCTGTCAGTTTAGTTAACACTTCATGTGCTTTATGTAATCAGAAACACTTTCGCTGATAGTTTAAAATTCCAAACAAAGCTACAAATTTCATATATAAGGTGATTTTTACAACATTTCATGACTCTATTTCGTTTACAATTTTCTTCTTACAATTTAAATAAGAATCCCTTTACAAAGCATGGCCTGAGCAGAATCTCTCCTAATTCTGTTTTTTTTTTATTTGTGAGAGATGAAGAAATGATTGGTTTACCATCTCAGAACCATGTTTGTGTAGTTTTGTGCATGAGGACAGTGCTAGCTGTGAAAACTGGGCTTAATAATAAAATTTTAGGCAATTAAAATCACTTTTCAACAATTTCTTAGCAAAGGGGTAGAGGGGAAGGGAAGGGTATTCAAATTCAAAATCCCTGCCAGACCACAACATACAATTTGTTTGTCTGTTCTGAAAGACCTTTTTATTAATTAGGACCGTTCCTGATTTGCAAGTGAAATCAGTGCTTGAGAAAGTCATAACCTTCACAGTTAAGTACCTCAGCCTCGAGGCACTCAGAATGCTCCAAAACAGAGGACACCAAGGATGCCCATCAAACTTCCTAAACACTTAGATCAAGTATATTAATAGAGATGATGGACTATGTATCACACTTTTCTTAGTTAGGATGAATGGTTGCAATTTTGTTTTAAAATATATTTTTACTTCTCTGCCAAAAGCAAGGAAAATACAGGAAACTTTCAAAAGAACACAAACTGGTGAGGGGATAGGGTATATTTCAAATTATTTGTTTATTTTTTTAAGAACAAACTACACACATCTCCATCCTGGAACAAAAGCAGATTCATAGAGTGTTTGGGCAATATCCTCTTCCAGAAGTCACTGCAAACATAGATAATGTTCAGTTCTGGGGATGTGGTTATATCCTTACAGTAGTCTTCAACAAACCACTGAAGAAAGTCTTTGTCAAGTCCTTTAGGACTTCTACATAATGTAAAGTAACATTGTTTTTCAACTTTAGATAAGAATGTACTGACACATTCATAACATTTTCAAACCTCAGAAAAAAACGCATTAAGAAAACACTTACCACAAACACACCTTTCTATTACAAGGGTACTGTCTTTGTGACATATGGGTAACATGGGTAAGTCTGACTATTAGTTTGTTATGTAGCAGTAGTTATGTAGTGAGTGCTATATAAAAGGAAAAAATAAAAATTCCTACAGCAACATTGACTCTTTGACTGTGACTTGTCCTGTGTAATTTCAGCCAGACAACAGAAATTCCATCTGAACAAACTTTTGTAGAAGAAGGAGCTTCAACATTCTCCAAATTATGAAAAGGTTACATTTCTCATCCTTAGCAGTGCTTTATAAAGATAGGAACAGAGAAAGGTAAGAGTGCTGCCAGAAGGCAGTGAAAGGGTTAGCTGTTTTGAAATGGTGGTCAGATTCTACCTATTCATCCCCAGCATGAATTACCTCATCAGGCCTGTGATCTAAACACGTGTAGTTGCTAAGCAATACCCAGTCACAAGGTCTCCTGTAATCCATACCATTTGCTATTTTACTAGAGATGTGCCCTGGTCAGTTTGCTAAAATGACACCTATGTTCCCACATTGGGTAGTAAAACTCGTATTAACCAGTAGGGCTGGTGGGTCTTGTAAAATAAATTGTTAGAATGTTTCCTCAATAAAAAAAGAAACAAATCAATAAATAGATACGTTAATCTATTCTGTCTACAACTGTTCTTAATATCTTTTCTTCTCCCTGCCATAAGTCCACTCAGCACTGATGGCCTGCACCTAGGGTCTCTGTTATACATGACAGCTTTTTCATGCTGTAAAGAACATTAATTTTAAAGGAGGAGAAAAAGCTGATCTTCCTTCTTGAAAAAAGGTTTGAAAAGCTGATCAATTTACTAGGAATGAGCAGACCATGCAGAGAGGCTCCTTGCATTTGGATAAATTCTTGGATTTATTCCTGGCATTAAGCAATCACTCCTGATTAACATTTACCTCAGTAGTCAGAAGTCTATGTTCTGGAGCAAAATGAAGTAATCATCCTGAACAGAAATGTTTCAAGTCTGGGGAAAGAACAGAAAAATATGGTTTCCTAAGATATTTAAGGACACCCAGATCACTTCTGCAAGCTTGCAGGCTGAAAGGACATGTGAACTCTGCTCTCCTGCTTAGATGATATCACAGGACTATGCTAAAGCAAAGCAAGCTCATCTTTCAAAGACATGTAGTCCATTCAGTGCAAATGTTAAAAATCATTAATAGAAACCGTACTGAGGCTAAGATTCCTCCCCCCATCTTGATTATCCTTAATTGTCATTGCAATAACAAAATTCAAGTAGGAACTCTGGATATCTGTGCCCTAAGCAGTACTCAGGAGCCAAATGGGTCTTTTAACATGATTTGAATGTCAAAAAGCACCCCAACAATAAGGAGACACATGGCATAAGGATAACCATTGGAAGCTGAAAACATTTCTCTCTTAGGGCCTGGTTCTGCGACTCTCATTGAATCACATGATCAGTCAGAACCTCTATTCACAGAAGAGTCACCCAGTGAGATTAACGCCTGTGCAGGAACCTGAGCTGGCTGAATGTCACTTAAAAAACTGTGACAGACTGTGAAAGCTAACACCTAAGATAAGCTTACTGTCATTTCTACAGGTAGTGTGTCAAGTCCTGCCTTTAAACATCTAGCATGTGCAGTTCAAGTCAATGCAAACTGCAGGTGTTCTCTCTCTTCCTAAAACACTTTTCAAAGAATTAGGCCCAGCCTATATAATATTATAAGACAGGAAGAACTTGTTTAATGCTTTACAGACTTCCTTTTCCTCCTAAAATGAGCAAACTACCATTAGAATACTGTTTTAAATAGTAATTCCCAGCCTCAGACTGCACACCAAAGTGTTTATTTTAATTTGTTTAGGACATAGTGTGACAGGAGCTGTGAATTTGATAAACACCTTCAGAACATGTTATGCAGCCACTCCTCTTAATCTAAAATGTGAAAAACAAGCGTGAGTCAACATAAAATACATGTGATATAGCATAGAGCAGAATAATGGGTCTAACACATATGGTATTGTGAGAAATTATTTTCTGTGACAGCCAAGTGTGACAATGAACAGAAGACAAATGAATTTCCTGCACTTCATCCATATGGTTGTCTGTCCTGCAAAGACTTATACAGAACAATTTGACAAGATCACCTGGAATTACCTAATCTGATTGGCATTATATGTGACATATAAAACATCTGTGTAGAGAAAATAAAATGTACTTATCCATGACTGAGATACTGACCAAAACCAGACCAAACAGTGGGAAACATCCCTCAAAACAATTTTAACAAGTCTTGCAAAGAGGTCTCAAGCAATTTATGGTAACACAGAGACATGGAACTCAGCACACTTTCAGTTCTAATGACAAGCATGCCACAGTTAATTTAAATTTTCCAGTTGTGTGATGTGTAGAGAAAGGACTGGTGTATAATTTTTATAATCTACAAGGGAAATAGGTGAAATAGGAATAATTCAAAGTAATGTCTGCCAAGAAAAAAAAAAAATCCATTGTTGATATATGAGAAAGAAAGGTACTTTCAGCATCGTCATGTTCTCTTTTCCCAACAACAAAGTTTCTACCAATGGATTTTAAAATGCTGCTTTAAATCTGGAAACAAATTGTCCTTTAGAAAACCAAACACTATTGATTTTAATACGCGGTGGTTGCAAACAGCAGAAACTTAGCAAGTATACACATAGCAGAAAATCTGAATTTTGAGAGGAAATACTCAATTAGATTCCACTGACACATTTATTCTTGTTAGTAAAACTTCTCAGACTAACCCAAAACTCATGGATTTCCCAAACTATACAAATTACCTCCTTCTCTTGAAGAATTTGTTGCCTGTATCTTAAAATGGGATATAAGGTTTCTTCAATTTTGGTGACAGAAGAGCACAAATTTTTAAGTTATGCATACAGACAGGAGATTTAGGGGGAGAGAGGACAGAGCAGTGCATGGGGAATGGGCTGGGTGGAAAGCACTGAGAGTGTAGATGGAGGATTGCTGTGGTAATAAGGGTGACATGGTAGTTGATGGGAAGGTGCTGCAATTAGGGTGTGGGTGTGACAGCATCAGGGTGATGAGAGGAAAATTACCAGAGATGCTTGAAATGAACTGGAAGGGAGAAGCCAGTCAGTCAGAACAATGCTCGTTATACAGGTGTCATAGGCACAAGGACTTTGTTTTTCTAGCTGGATACAGCAGGCACAGCATTGAGGCAGCTTAAAAATGCAACTTCCACAGGAGGCGGCACAGCAAGGCAGGGGCCCACATGGTCACATATTGCCCAAACCCATTTCAACTGCAAGGCCAGGAATCTGCTGAGGTAACTACAAACCATGGTTCTGCCCACTGTGAAATCATTATAGCTTGGCACATAGCATGATTGCAGTGATACTCAGACACATCCTCCAGTTGCCTCAAAAATTGGATATGAGTAATTTAATCAGAATATGCTATCATGAAACAGGCAGCTCTCTTCTTGTTAAAAATATCAACATTAATGATGCCCTCTTCTTACCTTAGGCCACATCTTGATGCTTTTCCTCTTGTTGAGCTAGTACCTTCAGCAGGATTGGTAGGTACAACTCAGCTGTCAAGCATGTGTCTTTTAGCAAGGACCTTCTTCAGGTAACAGGCCTCCTTTCATCCGTAAGTATGGTACAGCCCCACAGAAATACAGACCTAATACTTCTAACTGTGGATCAACAACTTCTCATGAGATACTTCTGTTCCAGGGGTTCCTCACTGCAGCAGGCCACAGTGACTTTTTCAAACTCTCATCACCTTACAGCCTAATAGATTTCCAACAGGCAACCCTACCTGACAGAACTCCATGAGGTTTTTTGAACTACTTACCCTCATTCCCAGAAATAACACCAGCTAGTCCTGGCAAGATGCAGCTAAATGAACTTTTAAGAGAGTAAACCAAAAAATGGCTATGCAAAAAATCTGCCTAGGATACAGCACTGCTGCTTCAACACAAGTTTTGTATTCCACCTATAATAAATGGAAGAGACCAGTCTCTGGAGAGGACAATTTACAAGAGGTGTGTCGTAAAGATGCTTTGATTTTCCCCTCTGGAAAAATTTCAGTCTCTCCACTGTCTACAGCCTGGATAGGCCAGGCAACAAAAGCACAACAGAAGACTCTCTTCACAGAGAGAGTTATCAGAACAAACATAATGAGAATTTTTCCAGGCAGGGTAGTCTCACGAGGCAGACAAAAATCTGAACAATAATTATGTTTAACTTTCTCCAATCATTTCCCTGAAAATTTTTAACAGCAAAAGAAAGTAGACAAATGAGTTTGTACATTGAAATAATTCTGTAAATAACATGCAGAGAGAGGACAAAACCTGGATTAAATTATTAGGAACAATGAAAATTCTTTGGGGGTAAATCTGAAAGGAAAATGTATGCTGTGTTCCACTTGGGAGGATCTGTTTCATGTCACGTATGGCATGAGTTTGCCAGGGCACTGCTTTACTTTTGTAACAAAATACTTTGTGAATATCCTGGTCTCCAGAGGCAGATGTGAGGAGGAACTAGGAATCCTTCAGTTCAGAGCTTAACCCATCTGATCAAACCCATACACTTCTCTTCAGCAGGAGAAAAACATTGTTGCTGTGTTGTCTCAGACCTTGTACATCCACCCTAATCTTCTTCCTGTTTCATCTTTCCTTGTATTTTCAGCCTGGACAGATCATTCTGTTGTCCTTGAAGATTCACACACTCTGATGGAACTGTTTTATTTCACCCCTCGCTCAGCAAGCCATGCAACAAAAGCCAGAGAAGAGGAGCGAGCTCTGCGTACTGTCAGTGCTACATACTTCTGACTATTATTTCCGCTTGACGGCTTTGGTTTTATCCAAAGATTATTCAGTTTGGGAATAATAGGAGATTTACATGCTTGCACACAGGTCAAATTACAGTCAGAAAGCACATGTGTTCCAATTTCTTCACCTGCAGATTATTCCTGGTGACTGTTACTTTAAAGCTTCCCTAACTGGCAACAGCAGAAATTGCTGTTTGAATCCTGTTTGCAGATGAACGCTGATGTCCTCCTGGTGTTCCAGCAGGATATTGCTCAGATATCGAATGATAAATTGTTTCAAATAATATCAGATTAGCTCTTCTAAAGAGTAATTCTTCAATTGGCTGAACAGATCACAAATTCAAACTTACTGGAAATTTTTTGCAAGTAGCTATTTTTTAAACCAAGAGTGTTACCATGTTATTTTGAGTTTTATACCATCTCAAGCAAATTAACACCAGCCATAATGCCTTCTCTCTAAACGCAGGAACAAATACCAATGTTTTATAATTATTTGTAGTATTTCTAAAGGTTTTGGTAGTCATTTGGAGATATTAAAAAGGAAATAAATAGAGAGCTATGCTGATTTTTCCTCACTTCAAAAAAAAAGAGAAAAAGTAATATAAAACCAATGTGAATTTCCCCACCTGTCCTGTAACAAAGCAGGGAAAGAAATGACAGTTTTGCAGCTTCTGAGGAGCTACTGTGACTGAAATACAACTGTGAACTCTGGATGTAAATAATGAGAAGACAATGTAGGAAAAAAAGCATTACTGATTGAGTTATTCATTTTTAATGATGATGTATACACAGGCAGGATGAGTAAGTGGACTGGCACCCAATTTAATTTTCAAGTTTGTCTAAGTTTTCTAGAACCACATAGTACAATCCAGACATGAAAATAGGCACAGGATTCTCTTTCACTTTTTGGGTTTTTGTGATTAAGTATCTCCTCAAAAATATTCACAGTCACATGTTCACTCTCAGTGCCCAAAACAAGACTTCCTACCTGGGGTTAAACAGAGTTTAAAATTAAATTAGTAAATAGTCTTTTCCATCTCCTTAACATGTAGCAATAGATGTCTGGGTAGGGGAGAGAAAATGATAATCTCAAAGTGGGACTCCTAAATTCACTTACCAGAAGCACTGGAATATTAGGCACTCCAGCTCCATCAGCTGCTCTCTAGCAGGGTACAGCCCCTCAGCTCATTCAGGTCATTGCCACTTTGTTCTTTCTGAGCAAAGAATTTTGGCCACAGCACAAAGGTAGGCCTAACCTCTGGAACACTTCCCTCAGCTCTTAATCCCATATGAGGCTTCCTAGGGATGGAGGATGCACACCAAGGAACATCTTTGGAATAGGAGTTTCAAGACAGAGGCCTATTCAGTGACTGTAATAGATGAGATGACTATTTTGTTTGCTTGATTTTAACAAAGAAGAGCTCCATCATAAATCTTCACTTCAAATTTGATTGCTTTATAATATATCATACTCTGATGCAACTGGCATCTGCACTTGGCTCTTATTAGGTGATACCATATGGTACAATTAGAAGCAGAGACAGAGTGACATTCAAATAAGTTAAACTTCATTCATCTATGATTAAACTATCCTCATTCCCCTGTATGCATTCAAGATCCTAAATTTAAGTTCTAAAGAAATTCCCACTCAATTGTGCATATATATTTTGCATTTTTGAAACTCTAGATCACTCTGCTGAATGTCTCCTAGAGTTTCTGTAAGTTATTTATTTGCTTTCTTACTCAGATGGTTTCACAGTAGTTTCCAAAACCTCCCATTTGCAAAGCTCTTTGACACATTGCCTGCCTCCCTCTGGGAGACCTGCACAATGGTATTCAGCTTTGTCTTGTGGTACCCACGTTCTAGCTATAGCAGAAAATAAACTGGCAGGTTATCAATAAAGGATTTTTTAA
The DNA here is from genome assembly GCF_050655825.1 of Lonchura striata. Lineage (NCBI taxonomy): Eukaryota > Metazoa > Chordata > Aves > Passeriformes > Estrildidae > Lonchura > Lonchura striata. Next base: position 19,629,654 of record NC_140708.1, read on the forward strand.
TTGGCAAGGCTGTTTTATTTTCTCATGGGGAGATAAGAGAGTCTTAGAATACCTTCTTTCCCAGAAGGTTAGGGGGTTGCACACAACTCACAAATCTTTCTTGATAATCCTCTAGTTGAACCAGAAATTGTATTATGCTTTTGTTCTTTCATGCCTAAAACTGACCAAGCGGGCAATGATTTATTAAGCCAGAGTCTTGAGTCTCCTGCCACACAACCCACTTAGTCACAGTAATGGCTATGAAACAGATCATGCATTCTAAGATAGGCCATAATTTGTGTTCAAGAAACCTGTCTGTTTTAATCACCAAATTTAATTTGCAAAGCCCTATAAAGGTTATGAAGTAAAAAGGAACAAAGCAGCTAAACTTTAGGTTGTAATGTTATGTGTTACATACACAGAGTAGGAGAAAAAAAATTAAATTGGCACAGACCCAAAAGATAAAGATCAAATGGCTTCAAATAATTAAACATAGGATTCTTCCAATCTACAGTTTTGCATCCTGAGTCTTTGTTTACAAATAATCAGAGGTAAAGCAATCATATATATTTCACTTCCTCAGTGAAACACTGAAATTGGAGTCGACTTACAAAAAAGGCGGAGAGGCTTCTCTTCAGGGACTGCATTGGGATTTCACACAAAGTACTATGCATTTTTAAATGCTGATTAAGAACATTTATATTTGAATTTTAATATCGCTGATTTCAACTTATATTCAAGGCTAGATGCATTACAAAGTAATTGAAATTGGTGTTCAAAAACTGGAGCTTTCAGGGAATGCACAAGAAATGAAATAAAAACCTTCACAGTTTTCAAATAAATGTAGTTTTTTCCAGCTAAGTGAAATTACTTGAAATACATCTATTCATTAGAACTCACTTTAATGATATATCTAGAAAAGATTGAGACAACTGTAATGTTACTTTTCATAGGTTAGCAACCCAATTTTTTGCTTTGAAACAATGGATAATAGAAGATATTATCTATTATGACCATTGCAGCAGATTCTACCAGCTACTCATTATAAAGATGAAAAAGGAGACAGAAAGAGGCACTTTTGGAAGTTTCTTCAACATAAAGTATACCTTGACCTCAAATATCACAACAGATTTATGGTTTTCTTTTCCTCTGTGAATGTGCAGTTAGGAGGAAGGAACATTCACAGGGAGGAAACAAATGGAAAGGCAGAGAGAGTGAAGGAACTGGATGGAAGTGGAAGATGCAGGGGACAGGCACAGCTGAGATGCAGATGGGGAGGAGAAAGCACAAGGAGTTCATGGCCAGCAAAGGTTGGTACCTGACAGAAACAGGCTCAGAGGCATAGCCCCAGCCAGAAGGTATCACCCTTGTGGCAAGGGAATACTTTCCAGGCTGACTTGGATCTTTTTGAGTGGGAAGGGTCCACTTACATCCTGCCACTGAAATTGATTAAGTATTATCAAATAATTTCAATAGCCAGCATCAAGACTTTTCATCCACTTAATCTTATATAACATCTGCTTGTTCAAGAGAATAAGAGAATTAGGCTTAAGTCTCAGTCACACATGCATCAGGCCAGGTGGGAATTTCCTAAATTTGCAACTTTGTGGTAACAATATGCACTTAAGAAAAGGCAGATATGGTAAATTTCTGCCTGTGCCCACAAGCTCTTTTCATGATAACCCCAAGCAAACTGCTTCAATTACCTCTATTTCAGTTTATTCTGTAAAGCGATTACAGCAATATTCACTCAGTCTGAATGAATTGGGAAATTGTGCTGGAGTTAACAACACAAATTGTGATCCCTGGACTGCAGCTGTTATTGGTTGAAATTATTATTATGCAGCAGCTTATTTAGACATAGAAAGTTTCTGTAAGAAAACAGAGACTGATGAACCATTTTAGTCACCTTCGAAATATTTTTGAGGGATAGATGCAGATCTATTCTAAAGATGTAGTCTAGCATCTATTCTAGATGCAGATAGGTCTGGAGAAGATGAAAGAAAGGAGGAGTTAGGAGATGAGGCAGCTGTGACCACAGCACTACATCCATCACTGACAGGATTTGTGGGTGACAAAGCCTCACAGGACAATATGCAGGCTTGGACACAGGCACATACACCTGCACCATCTTAACAGCCACACACTTAAAATACTGACATTCCTTTCCTATTTCTCCTCCACTACTCATTCAGCACTCTGAATCAATATATTATTCCAATATATTTTATAGTAGCTACTTTTCAGAAATTGCCCTGCATTCTTCCCAACACATTGTTTCAAAGCAGCACTCTAAAATGCAGAGATTACAGGATAAGATTAAATGTTTTTGACAAGATTTATTCTGAATTTTAGGCCCGGTAATCTTGTTTGTTTTAGTGATTGATGAGAGATCACTATTGAAACCTTCAAGTGGGTCAGCAGTGTGTGCAGCACAAATGAAGTGTTGGAAGTACGAAAAAACAGAGACCAGAAAAATGGTCTTGAGGCTTGCTATTAAAATATACAGCCGTGCACCTGGAGCAAAAAGGCACAAAGCAACCACCTAAGACATTTATTAAAGGATTTCTGTCACAAGAATTACAACAATGAAAATATGTTGTTCTTAAAACATACAAACAAAGAAGGAAGTTATCATTTTTGATGAAATTAATGAATTAAATCTCTAGGGTGTCCACTGTCTAAAGAAGTCTTCACTGGAATAAAATAGCACAGATACTACTAACCATCTTCAGCTGGCCAAGCTGTGAGGGAAAATCCTGTAATAAAATAGCACCAGTGGGGAAAAGTCTCAGATAAAGACAATGCTGTATTATCCTAGGGCTTGATGTTGACTGAAGTCTGACCCGCCTATGCAACAGGCAGGTCTTTTCAGTGGGTGTTTTGGTCAGGAACTGCAAGACAGGGTGCTGTATTTGTACAGATGAGCTTGCAGATATGATGTCAAAAAGACTGTGTAAAAATGGGTGCTCCTCACATGAAGAGCAAAGCCTATAGGCAAAATAAGTACTTTGGCTAGTCATTAGTTTTCACTTAGTTTCCACCTATGTTTTTTACAGAAACCTTATCAAATATTGGGGGAAAAATTCCCATGAGCAGACAACATGAATGTCAGTGAAAAAACAGCTCTTCAATATATTCAGACAATATTTTAAAATAATAAAATATTGCAGAAATTATAATATATTTTGAATTAAACATCTAGGCTAATTTTTTTACCAGGAATTATTCTGCCATTTTTATGAAGGTCACTTTCATTTGGTCATAACAATTTTTGATGCAAAAAAGGGCACAATTTGTGCTATACAAGTTTTTGTCCCTAACAACCTCTTGCATGGCAGGTCAACCAGAGACAAATTGTTCCTTTCAAGCTCTACCCATACCTGACTGCCGAATGCTGGTCTCATAGCATCCTGTGGAAGGAAAATGCTCATTTCCCTAAACAGATAAGGCACCCACACAAGTTAGCGTGGGGCCAGCTGACCACTGAAATAGTTCTATGGAAGTTGATCCTACTGAAAGTGACTATTGATGTGAAAAAATAGACATGCTTTTTGACTGGTTTTTAGGAACCACTCTAGAGATTTCACAGATGTGCAGTTGCAAATCACATTGCCCTTAAAATCTCTTCATTGTTGTGTTAAGCTAGTACCAGAAGACAATTTAAAAGAAAGACGAAAGTCCTGACAGACTGTATAGAGAAATGCAAGAGAACATGTGACAGGAAATTATGTATGAATATTGACTGGGATGAATGGGCATGCTTGAGTGGGGACAACAAATTCAAAGGTGCTTCAGAGGTCCTTAGCAGCAGCAAACACAGGAGTCCAGAGTCTCCAGCTATTGTTTGCTAAGTGACTGTCAAAGCTGGGAGGACTAAATTTATTCACACCTTTGCTTCTGTTTTGATAACACAGGTTTAGAAAGGGATAGGATGTATACGAAAAGAGAACAATACAAACATAACCAGTTAGATATTGTGATGGAGATGGGCTTTCTAGTTCTGCCTTGGAAAAAACTACCTTTTGCTCTGCTATAATGCTCCCAAGATTGCAAAGGCAAAAATAAATTTTCAGCCACTTAGAACTTGTGATTTGAATGATCAAAAAAAAAAAAGAAAGAAAAAAGAAAACAAACAAAAGCAAAACAAAAATCAAACCAACAAAAAAAAAACCACCCAAATCAAACCTGAAAACACCTGATGATATTAGAGGGAATCCAAACCACTGCCACTGCTGATTATGAGCCATAGAGCTTCCTGAGGACAGCTGGCTTGCCTCTGGAGCAAATGCAGTACAGCATTCCCCAGCTAGCACTTGAAATGGGACAAAGCATCATCTCTGTACTCAGCTGTTCACCTATGGCCTAGAGAGTTGGGACATGACTTAGAGTTATTTGCATGTATAAATCACCCAAAAAATATTTATGTCAGGAAAGTTTATAATGAACCTTGGACAAGGTCACACGTACTGTCAGCTACTGATGGACCCTAGGGTATTTTCTTTGCAACCAACACACAAGTTGTCTTTTTAATCCCCACAGTGGCAAGGCAGACTCTCACATACCTGGCTTCCTACTCTGCTGTCCATAATGGGATAGGTTCTCTTCTTTGTGAGCATCCTTTGACTTAGCAGAGGTTAAATATCTGGGAAACCTAAAATCTTCCACCAAAGGGTTTGAAAGACATATAGGTTTAAGTTTACATATGGCTTTTCATGGTTTGCAGCCTAAGTATGCAATTTTTTACTTTATCTCTACTAAACCCTGGCCAGACCCTACCTCGGGCTTCAATGCCACAGGAACTGCATAACTGTAATATAAGTAGGTCTTCTCAGCTGGTGTACACTTGGTAAACTTGGGCACACTTCAGAGACAGTGTGAGTAGCACATTTTCCTCTCAAGTTCATCTATCCAAGTGCTCAAAGCATGCAATGAACCTAGCTAAAATTATCCCTGGATGACTCCTGCTGTCTTCTCCTCTCAAGACAGATGCTGGAATTAATTCTGAAACTTTTCAAATTCAAAGTTCTTTAGTATTAGCAACCTTCAAAAGATCTCAACAATAACTCTTACTCTAAATCAAGCTTTGATGTGCCATAGATTGCTACATTTGAATTAAACATTGCCCAGTAATACTGTGCTTTTGTTTAGGTGAACCATTATGTGCAGATTCATCCCTGCTTCAGTGCAGACTCAGTCATGTACAGACAGCTAACCCTGAATTGGTCTCTGCAAGCATAATTATCTAGTCTGATTAGGATACACATTTTATACTACCACTTTTGAAGCTCTGAAAAAGCAAGCTAAAGATTTTGAAGATAAAGGTAATTGAGTAAGAGAAGAATGATCACCACACCTTTCAACACACTCTATAAAAGAGACATCATCCTAATGCACAAAAGGAGTTTAATTTTACAGTTATTAGACATAACTAAAATTTCAACCAAATGCTTTTAATTTAAGTGTGACCATGCAAGTAGCTTTTATCATGAAGGGAATACCCTACAAAAATCTGTGAAAAGATCTGGATGCTCCACACCCAGAACTACAAATAAACATATATATATATAATGCTACTGCACTGTTTACCATTACCAGTGCTATTTGGTACCCTGCTACTAGCTGCATGTCTTTCAGGCCTCTCATCCTAATAATGTAATGTGGTTCCTAAAATTTACCCAGTGATGTAAGTGATGTTGAAGGATCTGAGTAAACCTTACAAGAATGAAGTGTAATTTGGAGTGAGATGAAGCAGTGTTGGAGAGAGACTCTACTGCAAAGATTAAAGTGGGATTTCTATGGGATAAAACACATCAAGAGTGTAAGAGGGACAGTTCTGCAAAATGACTTTATAATTCTCAATTTATATAATGTGCCATGAGGCTTAAGTTTATTAACTTAAACTGAGTTTAAACATAAACTTAATTAACTGAGTGCAAAGACTTCAGGATGCTTTAAAACTATAGATTATTAAGGGGAAAATGGAGCACAGCTAGCATGTGTCTGGTATGAATTCCTAGAGATGTTCAAGATGATCCACTTTGCAAAAGGCAGACTTCCTAACAGGTATAAATGAAGCCTGTGTTGCTAGCAGCACAATAACTCCAGGAATTACAAATCAGCAACCTAAGGAAAAATATCAATTTATGGTCTTTTTAAGTGCAACAATACTAGAATATAATATATATATATATATATAGTAACAGAAAATATAGAAGTATAAATGTATAAACATATAATAAACTAGATTAACACCTATATAAAACAGAGCAATAATAGAACTTACATGCATTAGTTTCTTCTAGTATGTCTACTGCAGGAGTTATATCCAAGCTGAAAGAAACTATATACAAACTGAAAAATACTATCTAATCATAGTAAAGTAAATGTCAGATATCTGTTGCCCAGTACAATTATTTCCACGTTAACTGTTTTAAAATTTTATTTGGACCCAATACAGTTTAATGGTTGAGTGTGGGATGCAATCCCTAAGAAGAAATCTTACAAAATTCAATCCAAGATAGTAATATTCAGGAAAAGCAGGTACCAAAATCCTCCCAATTCCACTTCAGCCTAAAAGGTACTTAGTTTTACAATATTTGTAGGTACAGTTGTACTGTTCAAACTCCATGATGAGAATGGAGCAACACACATAGAAAAAAGCTGCTGCTTCTATTTTTTGAGTCTGTTTAGGTTTTTAATTCAAAATCAATGTAAAATAGAAATAAGACTGGGAAATAAAAGGGGGACTTGTAAATGAGACATTTACTACCTGAAATCTCCATTCCTCTCACAATTTCCAACACCAGAGGGGAATGCAAGGCCTGAAGCAGAGAGATGCTGAGTGGACTTCTGCAAATACTAGAAGGAGTGAAGTATGCTCACTCTTCAGTAGGAGGAGTTAAAAACTCGATGGGATCTAACTCCCACCATGCATGTGGCATTCCTGAGCTGTGGCTGCACATGTGTCCTGAAGAGAGTGTTCTCATCCCAGCAGTAACAAATGTCAGATGCGAGGATGGATTTCACAGCTTCAAAATAAAGCATGCTGTGTTGCCCTCCAGAATGTTAGCCACAACTTTGGTTTTTATTTACACGACTGCACAAGTCACAGTCAAATTTGGCTTCTACTTGTTACAAATCTATGAAGAATTTTTCATTAGAGGCCTACACACATGCTGGATCTCTACATAAAGTCCATACTAACTGTTTCTGACATGGAATCACTGCACGTCATAGAAAGTCAAGGAGCTGACTCTGCTTCCAATTATAAACATCCAAGCCCCACTGTCTCTAGAGCATCACTTCACCCTAAGGTTTATTTATGAGAGCACATGTTGATTGTGCAAGATCTTTAATTTTGTATGGTAAACTGAGCAGATGATAAAAATACAAAGCATGACAAACTCATTGATTGTATGCCTCCACACTCCAGCAAAACAAAGACCAACAGGAGTATTGAACAGGGATGGGTGGGGGAGAAATTTTACTAGCTGCAGGAGGTATGCCACCTCAAACAGAGCAAGTGCAATAACCAGCTGATTTCAGAATGCAGTTACTTATAGAGAGCCCTTTCAGATGCTGACACTATATTTCCAAAGTGAAGAAGAAATATTTTTGCAAGGGTATTTGGATTAATGTTCAAATTACACAATGCTTGAAGTTTGTATCCACAGACTAATTTAGTATAGAATTATTGTAATTTGTCATAAAATAACAGAACACTATATTTTTTTTTACTATTTACCTTTCCAGAAGTATTGGAGGAATGAAATTAAATAATTCCAGTTTTTGATGTTTATAATTCAGTTGAAAGCATTGAAGAAGTGTGTTTCCCTTTCAAAACAAGTGATGCACACCATTCCTGAGGAATGCAAGTATGCTGTCACACAGCTGTGCTAACATAGCGATACATCTGAAATGAAAATTAGAGTCCAGAACAACCAGAAGCAGAATATCACTGGGGGGAATTCTTTCATCCACAACAGTTCTGGCACTTAAAAGAAATTATTTTGATACCAATGGCTTTGGCAATGCCATCTCAACGACAAAAGTCAAATTATCTAATATTTGACTGGGTGATCGATAATCCTAACCAGAAAAGGTCTGAATTACTACCTCTACTTTGTTTTTGCTTTTATCTTTTCTTCTAAAATTGAAACCCAGGAGCTCTTCAGAGAAGAGGATTTCATTCTGACAGATAAAAGGAATGTGATGTTTCCCTGTCAGGGTTGGCGGATTAAAGACAGGATAACATTAGGAAGCAACTCCGCACACAGAGCAACCCACCAAGACAGAAATCTGCATCCTTACATTGTTGTTAAGGAAAATTATAGTGACACATCATTGTAAAAAAATCAAATATTGATGCAAAATGCATCTCTTTTCTTCAAAATAAAAGTCATCTAAAATCAGAGAAGGGAGATGCTTTATTCTGATATCTCAAGGCCCATGTACCACACTCACATACCAGTACACGTAAGGCATAGCTCAAGTGCATTTAGCCCAGATCTGATGTGTACAAAATTTCACCATACAAATACATATGTTTTGGAAAAAAAAAAAATTTGAAAAAAAGAAGAGTTGGTTGTAGCATACCTAGCAGGTGAAGCAGTCCCTTGCAAGTCAGCATGAGACAAAATACACCATCTTCCATCACAAGAATGTGGCATTTTTGTGTAATGACTTATAACACATTTCAAAGGTTAACATATTTTATATTCCAGATTAGAACCTGCTAAAACTTGCTATGCAAAATGGGGCCCTGATCTCAGGATTGACAATGTGTTCCTTAATACACAGTTGCTCTGACTTCGCTGACATAGCAGGCAGCCAGAAAGCAAGGACAAGGGTGGGCTTACATTTGTGATCTTACTCTGTTCTTTTACTGGGGGGCACTTAATCTTGCAGAGAAGAAAATATCGTAATTATTGATGAGTGAAGGGACAGGGTAGCAACTGTGCTTTCTGAAAAGCCCAGATTCTTTTAATATACTACACTTGGGGCTTCTTCCCTCTTCTTTTTCCTGCAGTACTTTCTGAACAATCACTTCAAAGGCTGTTGTTTAGTTTATATCATAAACATCATTTTCTCCTGCCCTCAGGACGCCATCAATCCAAGGAAAGATACACCAGTGTGCTATTGTCAAGGACACAGATGTTTGGAATCTGCACATTGATTCCACTGAATAGTTTTAATGTGAGATAAACTAACCTACCCTAGATTGAACGATATGTAAATGAGAAAACAAAGAGCAATCCTTTCTGTTCAGGTACAAGTAGCACCTGATATTCAAAGTAATAATCTTAAATCTCAAGAAGCATTTGCCTTCAGTGGATCCATCTGGAATGGGAGCACTCATAAAAAGTATTGATTCAATGCCAGAACTGCAGAAATCTAATGGAGATGCTGTCTATGAAAAGCTAAACAGGGGTTTAAGAGGATTGCAGAACTGGGAACTGCTGTTCGGTCTAAGAAATTTGTTCTGGCAGTGACAATAAGACACTTAAAAAGAAAAAGAGCAGAGTTGGGCTTAAGTACAAGCTAAAGTTTATGGCATCACATAGGACTGAACAGACATACAGCATGCATCTTCTTACACCAGCTGCCTTTTCTATAGAACGGCAGCTTTAAACCACTCCCTCCTTCTGCACAACCAGGATATTTGTCCTCCTTATGGCATTATTAACCTCACTAAGCAGTTGTTTTGCCTGTCTTTGGAAACCCTGGAATACAAATGAAATCCAGAGGGAGAGACAAGGAAGCATGACCTAGGAGAGAGGTGGAAGAGCCAGAAGGGCATTGTAGAATGAAACCAAAAAGCAGGAAAGAGGGGAGCAGGAGAATCCAAACTAGACATATGCTGTACCCACCTACAGCAATTGCATGGGAACATAATTAAACGTAAAAAAAAGGAATTATTAAGAGGGACACTGGTAGGAGAGCTAAATCCAGACAATATGAAATGTATCTTCAGCACCTGGAAGAATTTAATAGGTGAAGTCAATGTTACAAGGACACACAAGCATGACCAGTATCCCTTTTCCTCTGAGGGTACTAGGGAGCATGGAAGATGGATTTCCCTGGTAAAGCAAATGCTGTAAATGTGTTAAGTATCAAAAGGACAAAAAGTTGCACAGGGAGAGAGTGCATGTAAGTACACACCAAGAAGAAACATCAGATTACATTGGTAGGGCATGGGACATGCTAATAGAAGGGACTCTGGAAGGAAAACACAAATAACCTTGATAGCTAATACTTAATTTAACTCAATGACTAAATGAGAGGAAGTGAAATGATAGAGAGGGGAAAAACAATAGGACAAAAAGGAATGGCTCAAGACCCTTAGACAGACAGACTATTAGCTTAGCAGGAAGCTAAATACCATCCATGCTGGAGACACAGCCTCACATCTGCTACTCCTACTTCCAATTATTGTACAAAGCATCTCTTTACATTAGTGCTCCCACAAAAACACCAGCTGACTTGTCATAGATGTGGTCCATTCATCTGTTCCACATGAAGTTATATAGTGAAAAAAAATGTTTGGCCAAGTGGCATCACAAAAAACAGTAGACCACAAACAACAGGGGAGCTGAATAGAAAGCAGAAATATTTATATTGAAAACACAATCTGTGGATAAATAATTCACTCTATAAAACATACAATTGTTGTGACTAGACACAGGCACAAACGTGAGACATACACTAAGAAGGGCTAGATCTTCTACTGTGAAAGTAATATATTTTATACTCTGAGGTTATTACTTTAGTATTTTTACTTTTATATTTAAGAAACTTAAATCACAGCCAGCTAGAGGGACTGCAGCATCCTAGCAGGACACAACTGGCCAGCTGTGGTCAGTGAACAAATGCACAGTGCTATAGCCACTCTGACAGAGCTGCGGGCTGAATTTTAAGTTTACCTCTAGTCATGGGAGGTTTAAGTGCAAATTTTCTTTTTAGGAAAGACAAAAAGACTGATGAGTGGCAGGGACTGCAATACAGCCCTATCATCCCAGTACCAGGATGGAAACCTTGATACTCTACAAAATTTTAGACTGCGTACACTTTCCAAATATCACTACATTTGGCTTGATCCCATTCTTGGTTTTTGAGTGTTCATTATGGTTGTTCTCTGTGTTAAATAATCCTGACATAGGTTTCCAGCACCTTGCAGGCACTTTTTGTATGGATAAGCTGCAAATTTGGGAGCCAGGCTCATCTGGCCACCCAAACCTACATCTCACACCAAGTCTGCATCCTGCCTTCCTGCTTATCTAAAAAGGCACTCCAAAAATAGTGCTTGAAACTCTCCAGTTGAGCAAAGTCACAATCTAGGCAGATCTTTAGAAAGAGTAATAGCAAAAGACACATAATAATTTAAATTTCTTTTTAAGAAAGGTGTGACATGGCAAGAATGGTCTGAAACTCTATCCAGCTAGGCACACAATAATAAAAACAGGCTTGTCTGGACTATCAACTAACTTAAAGTCCATCGCTAATCACAGTCTCCCATGCTTTCCTGAAGATGTATTGCCTTGTGCTCCAAGTCACTCATTCAGAGCCACATCTGTTAATATGTTGGTGTACTTCAAATACCAGTTTGAGTCCCCAGCAATTTCTTTCCCAGTCTGCATAGTATCTTTGTAGCAAAATACTTTCTAGAGCTGAGACATTTTGGGATGGAATGAGAATTGGCATGCTATTTATTAATAATGAGTAAAAGGTAATACAAAGTAACAAATAAAAACAAAAACATCTGAAACCACAAAATAAGACAAAAAATCAAAACCAAGTGTATATATGACTTCAGAAAGAATATAATTCAGAAGGAGGTTACAGCAAATTAAAAAAAAAAACTAGTATGCAGATAAGGATACTTCAGCTTCGTCACATTTTATGTCAGAGCCATTGGACACCTATGGACAATGTTCCACGTCACATTTTATAATACTTGAGTGCAGAAAAGTCAAAGGTCAAACATCAAATCTATGGCACGGTTGCTTCTTCATCGCTCATTTTACCCTCAAATCTTTCAAACCAAACTCTGAAAGCTTAATGTATCACATTCAAAATTTAGAGTAAATTCAACAGAATTTCAGAAACATTTAAATCACAAATCAACAAGAATTTTAAAAGTAACAAAGAGAGAACAGTTAGAAAGCTTTTGGAATGTTTGCATCCTCACCCTGAAATACAATCAATTCCTGTATGAACTGTATGTCAAAATAGATAATTATTAAGCAAATTATTTTATAGCAACATAAATGATTTTTCCCCATGCATGATTTTGGTACACAAGCTGTATAGTAGCTGCATATGCATATATACCAATTGTATATAAGAAAAGCAGTTTTGGTAATAGAGTTGGTAACAGAGCTGCAGAATGTGAAAACTGCTTATCACAAGTGTCAAAATTTACTGGGAGGTGACAATTTAGGCTGGGATGTCTATTTACTTTCCAGTTTTCTCTGGGAATCAGTTATCTGTAAATCAGTAGAGCACTTTTGGCTTCCATAGGTCTTACTGATTTACAGCTAACACCTTTACACAACAAGAAAAAAAATTCAAAACCCAGAGCAAGGCATAGGAGACCATTATTTAGGTTTCTATATCAGCACTTGGAGACAGGACACACCAGTTTTACAGCTACTTCTACAAATTGAATTACACCATATTGTACACTCACCCCTACACACTATATAAAGTGGGGTCTTATAGAGGAAAAATGGCACTTTATAATTGTAAACAGATTGTAATGCCAAAATAACAACACACAAAGGAAACTATTAAGATAAAGGAGCTCCTTTTCCTCACACAGCTCATCTACTTGGTGGTACATGTAGGACAGACTCCAGAAGCCAGGACAGCATCCTGGTCCTGTGAGAGAAGTTTCACACTGACTGCAGGGATCAATGCAGTCTGCAGGCACTGCTGCTGCTCCTGCTGCTGTGTGGTGCCAGTGGCACCTGGCTGCAGAAGCCCCAAGCACTGATGCTGCTTTCACTACAACCCTGTACTGTGTGGAGGTTCACAGCTGAGAGAAGGATGACAGTTTTCAAACATCTTTTTTATTTCAGAAATGGAAAATAACTCATTACCTGACAAAGTGTTTTTCTTCCCAAATTTTTTCAGCTATTTGCCACAAAAATTCACACATTAGTGCAAACATTAAAAAGTGCCAACAGATAAAAGAAAAAACTTCTCTACCAATGCAATCTTGCGCCAAGTCCAATATCATACACATCAGCTGCAATGTACTTATTTTAGAGAAGTATTTAAAACCTGGAAAATATCAATAAAAAGGAGATATTTCACACTGAAGCCCTTGTAAATCCTAATGAAATACTTGTTAGATTTCTCTGTTCTACCATAAGCCCAAAAATTCTCTTAAAACTTTCCACTTCTCACAATTAAATTTATTTGCAAAAATGTTACAATGCAAATTACACTGTGTAAGCAGCACTAATTCTTGGTGACATTAAGCAAATTGTATCAAGAAACCAGAGATGAAATCTTGGAAGATTTATGTTTTAAAAATGATTCAAGACCTGTCACAAATAACATAGTAGTAGTCAAGAGGATTTTGGGTTTCATTTATGACAGGTAGAAATGTATTCTTTTTATTTGGAGGCATTTAAAGGAGAAAATAAGATTCTTTTTTCCTCAAAGCATCTTTCCCACTGTACTGCTTCACAGTAATCTACTGGACTCTGGGGAATGTTTAATCTGTTTTTATGCAAGATGGGCAGAAGTGACTGCAGGTAGCCAATTGGACAAATCCTATGGTACTGTAAAATATACAGCCCCATTGATTCCATTAGAATTAGATGTACAGAACAACTTATCTTACACAGTTGCTCAGTTGAGAGTCCAGAGAACATTCTATGCTGGAAGTAGTCCCCACTAAACACCAACTTCACTAAAAAGCATCAAGATCCCTATAATGTTCCTGAGGGGTAATGGAAACAAGCAACCAGCACTTAACATGCTTCTCATATTTTTGCAGCTAAATGTCAAGTGTTCCCTTTAAATCAGTAAACTTGTTAATCAACCTGAACTGAAATAAATACTGAAATTATTTACATGAAAGCTGCTCCAGGCGCAAATTTGTGAATAAATGGGGACTGTTTAAAAAAGGAAAAAAGAGTTTCTCTTTTCTTTACTCCTGACCACCTGCTTATCAAGATGTGATCAAGGTGCATTGTAGCTGGCTGTCTCCAAGCAAATTACAGCAGGTACTTCAGGGTCTTTCTTATAGCTGACATGTAACTCCATCAATCACATTTGTTTTCATCATAAATTACTGAAATCCCAAGATGCTTTATGGTCCACCATATTTCACACATCCCTGCTCCCCCTTCTAAAATGTCTTCAGTTATACAATATACATGAGGAAGAAAAAAGTTTAATCTATATTGGTTTAAATGCATGGCTTGTCAAAATAAGTTTTCCCTACAGCTGACATTGAACTTTGTAATTATTCCTGAATGTTGTGCTTTAGAGGCTGCCCCTTGACAATATGGAAATTGTTTTCTCTACATCTTGACTACATGCATGGCTCTCTTTGAATAGACAGGAATATCATGTCCTTTTAAAAGACACATCTCTTCTTTCCTTCACCTTCCTTCCCTTGCATTTTTTACTCAGATATTTGAGCCCTCAGTTTTGAGGGGACTGTCATTTGACTTTGAGGAGCAAAGTCTCAAGGATAAGGACAAAAGCACAAGGTGAAACACTCATGCACATCCTGAATCTGATAATGGCCTGCAACTGCACTCTAGTTCAAAGCCCAGATCTGTGTTTTAAGTGAAGCAGGAGTCCAGGGAAAAGATAAACCATCTCATCTCTAAAGCTCTTGGGCATCACCTTCCTCCCACCCTCAGCACAAACACCTGAAGGAGCTACTTATACAATAGCCCTGTAGCTAAAGCATTCACCAGGGAAGTCAGAGCCCAGGGCTCAAACCCACACCTTACTCAGAGGAGACTGTTCTGCCTACCAGGCTGTTGAAGCATCCTAAAGTGGGATCATACCTCCTTCTGAAAGTGTAGTAGTGTGCAATCAAACACACAGGAGGTGGCAAGAGAACAAAGCATTTGAACAAAATGAAGTTATAGACTACTCTCCATGGCACACACCTGAGTGGGACAAGAGAGGGCAAAACACGAGTGTAAGTTAAAACAGTTGACTAAATCAACAAAGATTTGACTCCTGCAAGTAAAAGATCTAAATCCTGATGCAGACTTTATTACAGAACACATACCAAGTCTGCTTAAACTCAGTGCAAACATAACTGTCCAGACTCACAAAGAAGTAAAATTCTCTAAATTATACAGCTTTAAAGTAAAAATCCAACATGTTTCTGTGATTGGAGGCATATTGTGAGCTCATAATTCAAGCTGAAAAACAAGCAGATGATACTGGGTTGCAAATTACTGAATATGTTGTGAAGGACAGTCTCAGAAACACCAAATATACCAAGAAATGTATTAGCTGTTGTATAATCCCCATTAGAAGCTATCATCCCTGTGTTACAGAGCTGCACTGCAGCTTTTGCGATATCTACATTAGTCAAGCAGGCAAAAGGTCACCAATAAGAATGATCCTAGTACAATATTCTGATTTAATACTGCAAAATTAACATGCTTAAAGGCTAAGCAAGATAAGCTGAGATTACAGTAAATGGCATTGCCTCTTGCACATCTATAGAAAGAATGAAAAGGAGTCACATCAAAAAAAAAAAAAAAAGGAAGATGTGATTTATAGAAGCCAATGTTGCCTGGATGGCAAGAAGATCAGAAATACACATGAACTGAACTATTTTCTGCAGTGGCACAGTCTTCTTTCAATTTAAAGCTCCCTTTTGTGTCAAGCTAGGAAGAAAGGGTCCACAAGGTATCAATACATCAGCATTTTGTTCTCTTCATGACCTTTCAGAGGTGAGCCCATCTACCCAACTAGGCAATTTCCCCTCTCCCCTTGCATTTCCCAAGAGGCAGCTGTTGGGATAATCACCTCCTTCAAGATCCCAGAGACTCAGAAAACACAAATAATGCACTGGGCCAGCAGTTCAGCACTCTCCTTCAATTACCAATATACGTAAGTCAGGAGAAGCAGGTAATAAAATATCCACTTTAAGGTAGACTTTAAGAGGCAGAAAAAACAAACCCACACATACACCCTCCTCTCCTCACCACATAAAAGTAAAAATTTGTTCCCCCCCCCACTGCTTCAAAACATCATCTAGCAAGGAAAACTTTTTAAAAGGAACAAAACATATATTCCTCCTTAGACTCTCCTGTATCAGAAGGGAAATTTATCATTCTGTGAGCCTCAGCAATATTTCCTGCTTCAGCCTATATGCTTTCAAATTCCCGTCCAAACATAAAAGCAAAGCATCGATGAAAAGAAAATTGATGTACCAACAAGCAAGAGCTCTTGCAGTGACTACAACCAAACAGCAATTGGCATGAAGAGAGACAACATTTAATACCATTTTAAGATATAATTAAAAAAGAGAGCTCCTCAGGAAGAACTCTTTACTATAAAATATGGCAGATGCACACTACAAATACTCCACCAGTTTTTTTCCCATGCACTGCAAGCCTAAAAATCTTCAGATGAAAATGTATGGAGGGCTTGCAGAAGCCCTTTACAATAACACTTAGGGGCCTTTCAGCACATAATAGACTTTGGCACCCTGTTTTCTCTGTCATCAAGGGTGGCACCAGGAAGATTTAGAGCTGGAGTTTGCCTCCTCCCTATCTCACAGAGCAAGTACTATAAAAGGTTGAGGTGCTTCCACCATAGTCTGATTTAGGGGAATTTGATAGGAGGACAAATAAAACCAGGTTTTTTTGTTAAATGTCTTGTCTTCTGTTGTAAGCTTGAGTAACACCACAGTTTTAACGTAACTGTGGAGGGGAAACCCAGAATAGTCTAGCAGCAAACCACAATAACTGCAGAGATATGAGCTATTTCACTAAAGGAAATGGGAAGTTCATTGCCTGGAATTTACCAGTGCAAGGCAGGGAGGTGTTCAGTTGTCTGAAGGTTGGTACAGCTCTTCATTTACACAAGAGCCAGCTGCAGCTGGAACTGGATCCCATTTTCTCTCCAAAGCCTAGGATCTAAGTATAACCTCAATGCATTCAAGTACCTGACTGCACAACTTGTGAAAACACTCGCATCACAGGCAGCTGGGGAGAGCTTGGGTACGTAATATCATACTGGAGAGGAGACTCAGTAAGATGTGCCCACGCCTCTGATGGCTGTGGCTTAGTGCTGAGCTGACAGCCTCCCCAGGCACACTGAAACACTTTTCTTTTTTCAGGACAAATATATTAATTTCAAGGTGTAGAAGCTAAGGACTGCTTTTACCGTGTAGAAAAGTCCTTTCAGCTTTGGGAAAAAAAAAAAAAAAATTCTTTCACCTGGCTCTACCAGTCATCACGGGAAGCACTCAAACGTTTTTGAATTGTTTCTGTGTTTGACTGCAGAAAATCTGGAGTTTTGGCTTTAGTCTTTCAAAACCATTGGCTGCAAATGGCCTGAGACAAACTTTCTCCAATTCACCTCTGACCCTTCAAGTACAAATAACATGGTCTATGCTAGAAATTCAAGGAAAGACTTGCCACCAGAAACCGTGGGGCAAAGCAAAGCACAAAGCAGGACATTCATACCACAGAACTGCTGAAGAGCAACCGCCACGTGGAATTACAGCACCTCAGAGAAAACTTCCTCTGAATGAGTAAATTAAAGTGCTACATATTAAAACCCTAGATGCCTTTTGGCTATGGATTGTTCTATAAGACATCACAGCATTTTTAAGATAAAATTGTTTTGTTTGATATGCAATTACATCCTTGCTGCCAAATTTCATTGAAAACCTACAGAAAAAAATCTTTTAAAAATTCTTCTTCATTCAGGTTAGGTGACTCTGTTCTCAAGGACCTGACAGCTTTACTGGCCTTTTAATCTAGAAATGTGTCACAAAATCTTTTTTCTGGAAGCTCAGAAAGAACTCTATACACAGTCTGCAGGAGCAGAGATGGCAAACTCCTACTTGTTTTACTCCCAGCTTACTTGACACTGTTTAAGAGCCATACTAATGCAGCCATTCTTGCCCAACAGTGCAACCTACCAAAATCTTGACACTTAGAAACCTCAGCACTTCCCTCCTCACAAAGCACATACAGAAGTACCTACTTTATTCTTGCAGCTTATTAGCTGGCATTTTGGGTCACCAGATGAAAGCGGGTTCATGGAATACTCAGAGTAAATATAGTGCTCTTTGGAAAACCAGCAACTCTTGACTCAATATTTTATTTTTAGAGAATGTCAAATTCTAGGCAGTAAATAAGAAGATGGCCACTATTGTACCAGCTTGGTGCACACATTAGTTGGAAGCATATGAGAAAAATATCTATGAGAAACAAGTAGGTATAGAAAAATCACTTCTGTAATCTCAGCTGAATAAAATCCCCAGCTATTTCGAAATAGAAGGCATAAAAATTATTTAGCCACAAGAGGGAGACAAATACACAAATGGACAGTATTTCACACACAGCTATCAGTGACAATGTTCTGGAAAACATGGATGTGGTCAAGAGGCACAAATTTAACTCTCATCTTATCAATTCATCTCCTGTCCCTAAACTTAAAGGATCTCTGGATCTAGAGGAATTCAAATCCAGGTCAGGATAGCTACATTGATGCTTGAAGTAACAACATGGTATTTCTTTGCAGACAACAATTCTAGAATATCAAGCTTGGAGAGAAAATTGAATTTTCATTTTAAGCATATTTTCTAGGAGAAAGAAAGACCTTGTTGCAGTGATGGAACACTTCAGCCATAAAAATCAAACTTTTCTGAAACATCAGGGTTAAACAGAGTTCACAGCATTCTCAAGATACATTTTTATGACATCTATAAGCCTATCATATGTTATAAATTAATGGCAGATACAGCACATTCTAATTATATCACCCATGTCTATATCATTTAAGTAATAGCTCTAAAGGGTGGATTAAAATGATGAAAACCTGAGGAATGGCTGCAGATAATTGTGTGAGGTGCTACAACACAGATTTACAACCTACTGTCCACCATCACCCTCTGCTGGGCGTTGGTGAGGAGCATCATCTGACAAGATTGCCACAAGGCTCCAGGAGCAGAACAGGACCAGTGGTGCTTTATTTGACTGGAGCACATCATCTGAGGCACAGTTTAGAGCACATAGGCTATAAGATTTCATTACAGCTCATCATAAACCAACCAACTGACATCACAGAACAATGTGTCACAAATAAAATTATTCAGACACCTGGTTTTACAAGGATCTGCTTCCCCCTCACCTGCTATGGTGGACTTTGAAAGCTCTGAAAGCCCTACACAGACAGGATTAGGCCCAAACCACATTTTATATGTTATTTTAAAGAGAAGAACTGCTTGGAAAAGAGCCATTTCACAAACCAATGAAAATAGCAGACAACTTAATCCTTATTTCACGTAATTCATATAAGTTGGTATTTGCAATATCAGGCTACCCAGGCACCACAGTTTGAAGTTACACACCTGGCATTTGGTCTGTAATACCACTACAGCAATATTGCAAAACCCATAAGAAGCCAAATAATGCAAAAGGGGAGGAATTAAAACCTTAACCATGTTTCACAGGGGGACCAATAATTAGCTCTAACATTAAAGAACATCAGTCCATGGATTAATTCACTTCACATTAAGAACAGGTACTCATGCCACAGATTGTAGGAAGCTAAGGAAGAGCAGGCTGGCTACACATCCCATGTTGGTGGGCTGGGATTGACACCAGCCAAAGGCAGCTGGAGGGCAGGAGGTAGCTCCACCTGCCCAGCACCTCAACTGACTGAAGCTGTCCCTAAAGCAAGCTGGAGTCCCCCAGGCAATGCCATGTCTTGAGCTAGTTGCAGTGGCCTCCTATGAGACCATTTAGCAGGCTAGAGTAGCTAGAAGGCAGCATGACTCACGGCTCATTCTTCTTGTGTCTCTGTGTGGGCTTTAACCACTGGGGAAATCACCTTTACACCAGGCATGGTGTAGCACTAGCTCTGCAACCCCATTTCCCTGGAGGCAGGTCTTATCTCCATCATTTGTTCATTCTATTTTGCTCTTGCATTCTGAAACAGGACCAATAATGCCAGAAGCAGCTGTATTTAGCTCATTTTAGAAAGAGCCATACCATTATACAATTCTGTTCTGAGGAAATCCACACAGGCTGCAAATTTTCCCTGACTCCAGTGCATGCTGGAGACAGCACACAAAGATGTGTTTGATTGCCAACCTCTCCAGAACTGTGAGCTGCTCTGGATTTAAGGTGCACTGCACTGTGGAAACTTCTGTATTTTTTTGCTCTCTTACATGCACAAGAGAGGTAAAATAACTGAAGTTCTTTTTTGTTTCTCATATAAAAACAGTAAGTTTTAAAATTATATTTATTTTATTAAAAGATTAATTAACTATATGGCATAGAAACAATCAGCAAAGCAAGAAAAGAGGAATAACATGAGAAGGAAGCACACACTTTCTAGACAGATCTAGATTTCAGATTTTTCTTTTAAGTTCAGGAAATCAGTGCTGCTTCATGGACTTCCTTTTAATCCACTATGAATGAAAGACATACAGGTCAAACACATTATGAACTTGCTTTCAAATTAAGACTCCATTTGCTGATTCTGATTAAATGAGCATAAATAAATCTTAAATTGAAATCAATGTGATTATCTCAATTTGCATTATGGGTTTAAAAAATTATCTATAAAAATCGAAGCAAACACTTGTAATCACATGTTTTAATTGACCCAGTGTGAGAAAATCAACATACTCCTTAAAGCTCTTGCAGGCAGCCAGATAGAATACAAACAAATCAAACTCCAAAGAAAGATGTACAAGCACAGTTCTAAAGCAATATTTACTTTTCCTTTTCTAAGTCTGTTGAATATTAAAGAAAAGTGATTATCACTGCCATATGAATCAGGGTCTAAGAAACACTGTTTATGTAGTAACAGACTGAAAACAAAATAACTCTCACCCCAAATTGTGCCGTGAACCTCACTGGTGCTAGAGGGGTGCCTCATGTGCACAAGGGTGGCAAAACAGAGGCACAGAATTTTCTTGACAAGAGAAAAGTTATCTCCAGTCTACAAATTTTCTTTCTGGGCTGAAGAGAAGTCAGTAACTTCTGTAGTGTAAACTGTGGAGTAATTCCCTGCATCAAAGTCTTGTAAGTGAACTCAATTTGCCTGTGTTTGAATTCCCAGTGAACAGCATAGCCCATCTCTGCCTAGGAGAAACTAAGCCAACAGCAGCAGCAGCACCAACCTCAATTTTATTCAAAACCACAAGTCATGCCTTTAGGATATAAATTTATCCCCTCCCTTTCCCATCAACACGCACGTTTTGCCACTCGCCTTGGGAAGCATGTTATTAAAAAAAATTCATTTCCCCCTTGGATACATTTTTATATTGTATACTAAATTATGCATTTAAAATCAAATAAAAAGAATTTACTGCCTTAAGATTACTGTACACATCAGAAAGCTCTCTGTTTCCAAATTTTGGAAGAATTTTCCACCTTCCCACCCAAGCCAAGCAAACATCCAGTGTTGTTACAGCTGAAGCAGTGAGGGGAAAAAGACAAAAATATTTTTCACATTAGAAATCTGCGCTTCAAGTAGTAGGGAGATGAAGTGCATATCTCAGAAAAGCCACTGCTCAATGCCTCCAAGAGGGAAAGGGAACTTTTAATTTTGAGGGCATATCTGAAAAGTTCACACTCTAGGTCAGTCACAAATAATAATCTTCTGATCCTCTCCTAAACAATGTGAAACTTAGACACTGATTAATCAGCAGCCTAATGCTGAAGTTGATATTGCAACATTTCACTTTTTTCAGTCACAATTCTCCGTGTTGGAAGGAAACAAAGAGGTGAAACAACACACTGGGACAGTTCAGACATGGCAAACATTATTCTGTGGTTTTCTTCTGAGGAAGGCAGAGGCTGGTGAGAAGAGGTGACTTTTTTTCCTGGTATTAACACAGATTGAAACCTACAAACAGCAAGAAACATTCACAACATCTGAAAGTGTAAAATATAAAAACCCCAGCTCTTATTTAGAGGCTTAAATAAAAGTGCCCTGATTTCCTGAGATGATTTCATAACATCTCCTGCACCTGGAGTTGCAACTGCTCAAATCTTCCAAAAAATCAGGAGATTTACATGTTCAAGTATAATTTTATGACATTAACTGCAGGTAGTCATATTTGAACAAGTTTAACTTGGATTCCTATAAGGAGCAACTGCAGTCTGTCTCAGACCTTGACTAACACAATGTTTGTTCTTTCATTTACACAGAAGAAATAGGCATAATTTAACTATATATTAGATTTTTTTTTTCCTCCAATAAGTTACATTTAAATAGGTAAGAAACCTCAGCCGGACAGAAATGGTGACCCACTGTGCAAATTGCTGACATTGTCCTGTGGAAATCCACCGATTTCCAGACCTGCTTTCCTGCTATTCATGATGCCCCTGAGTTCAGTGAGCTACAACTGAAGATGTTACGTGTGAAAATAGAAAGGAAACGGGAGACACAGGCTCAGGAACATTCTTGGCTAGAGAAATCAAAGATAAGTCAAAACAGAGCAGACAATACACCGAAGAAAGGACAGAGGTTTCAGACACAGATTTTATATGTAGATAATGGTGCCTGCCAGAATAGCTGAGGAGGGAAAACCAAAATTATTTAAAGAGCCAGCAAAACACAGAACCAAAGATGGTCTAGGAGCAGTGAGATGAACAGGTCAAGAGGTAGATAAACAAATATGTCAGGTAAGAGAAGAGAGTTTGGCACTAGTTACATATGGTGCCACAAAAAAAAAAAAAAAAAAAAAAGATTTCCAGCCAATAATGCCTAGGACAAAGCATGTCAAACACCTCAGCCTAATCAATTTTGGTTGAGGTATTTTTAATATAAATACTTTTAAAAAGCCAGGTAGTATCATAGACAAAGGAATAACTGATGCAGTAGCATCATATTTCCCCCCTCCCATATGTAGAGATAGTGCTTCTCCTCCCTTCTGGAAACTGCAAGCAGAGAGCTTCAGGTGGCTGCGAAGATTGCATTTGAAACAGCAGGAACCCAGTGCCAGTACAGCATATTTACTGGAAAGGTTTGGTCGTACCCAAAGCCTTCACATAACTCCAATACTTCCTCACTCTTATGGTTCAACCAGATAAACCATATGTTGGATACTGTCACTGAAATGGGTTTAACATTCCTACAGTCTTCCCCAGCTTTCAACTCCAGGCCTCTGGGTTGCACGTAAAGGATACCATCATAATTTAACTCAGCTCACAGACACTGAAACAGGTCAAACATTTGTCAACTCCTTTTAAATGTCTTTTAAAATATTTCCAGAACCACTAAATAAGCCCCCAGAGAAGCATAAACAAATAGTCAGTCTGCTACAGAGAAGCGGAAGGATTGCTCTCTCCCAAAAGGGGATAGTCAGGACATCTGTTGAACACTCCAGGTTCTCTTCCTTTCTTAAGGTAATTGTTGACACAGTCCCATGGTCCCACTTACGCTTTCAAATGGAAAACTAGAATTTGGATACCATTATAATTCATTGTTGGACCTTTCTACCCCTGAATTAAATGAGTAATTAACACTGCTCCAGGGACTGTGGTTGGACTCCTTGGCACTGCACATTTGGTTGAATTGGAAGTCCACATAGTAAGGAAAAAACCTCCCTCACCAGGCTCAGTGTAGCATAACTACCACATACAAGGAAGGGAGTGGTTTTATACCATCAGTAGTTGTGAGCAGGAAGTCAGCAATTCAACAGGCTGCAAAGGACCCTTGAAGAAAGAAATATATTTTGCCATGGCCATACTGCAGTTTTGCTAGAGCCATACTACTGCTCTAGATTCTGTGCTCTGAATACAATGAGGGTATGGCAGACAGGGGGGGACATACCATGACAGGTGGCAGAAATCCCAGAGCAAACAAAGCTACTCAGGAAGAGCATGTCTTTTCCTGTGCCCCCCTTATGCTGAAAACAGCAAATTAGCATTTCTGCCAACAAACTCATTCCTTCTGTGAAGACAGCAGGTGCTGCTCTGCACTGAAGGAAAAAAACAAACAAACAAACAAACAAAAAACAACCTCTGTGTGTTTCCCCCCCACCCCACCCCACCCCCAGTCAGTGGATTTAATGATAGTAACAGTTGCCATATCAATGAATGAGGAGATACAAGTTTTGTGCTATGGCAGAAAAAGTTTGAACAACCTCCTCTCTTTGTCTGGTGAAAGTGTAGTTCTCTACCTTCCCCAGCACTCGACCTCACTATCAGATCACAGGAGAAAAAAAACAAACAACCAAAAAAAAACAGAGAGCACAGAAATAATGGTGGAGTCATATTCAGATCATTCAGATCTCTGATGAGTTGATTTCAGAAAAAAAATTCCTTTTTCAAGCAGGCCGTGATACAGGTGCCTCAGAAGTCAAATATGAATGACCCTGCTGCTCATGTTATCCAGGTTAAAATAAAATGGCTCTACAAACCCAAAGAGCTTTGCTTAGAAATGAGAACCTAGCTGATGCAACTTTTGGATTTCTGATAAACTCACAAACCTTATTTAATTGAGCTGATATTCTCACACAGTTCTTCCCCCTAAGTCCTGTGATCAGCTTCAGCATGGCCAGGATTTGACACTAGCTGAGAGACACAGACCCCTAGTTAGTGGAGTTTTATGTAAAACCTGATGCTCAGCATGTAAGCAAAACATCAAACTGCTCAAATATTTGTGAGTGTTGGTGACAACATGTCAGTTTGTCTTCTAGAAATTCTGTCAAGTGAAAATTGCTGCTGCACTGTAGATGGGTAAAAATCTAGTCTCATGCCAGCAGGCAATCACCAAAATTGAGAACTTTTAAAGGAAACAAAGAACCAAATAATTTTCCTGGTACATTCACGGTTAATAAAATAATTTAAATTGTGCTGTAAGTTCAGTTCTTATAAAAAGCCTTGTGCATTCACATGAGAAATCAGGATCTAACCTCTGGTGGTTAGCTGCATCCCACAGTAGATCCTGGAACAAGCAAATGTGCTCCATCTAACCAACAAAGATAGCAGGGTGAGAACTGTGTTGAAAAGTTCCTGCTGCCTGGTGAGCTGTCAAATCCAGTTCCAACCAGCAAATGCATCTTTCATGACTACATGAAAGCAGTACTATACATAGTGGAAAATTATTTCTTTAGACTGTCCAGTTTTGAACTTGTGACAAAAATCACTTTGGTGCCAATTCAAGAGGAGTTGATTGTCAGTAGGAAATTATCAACCTTTCACACTAAATGTTTCATGTACACAACAAAAATTGATACTTCTGTATTTGTTTGTCATGGTCCTCTCAACTGCTCGCTAATGCCACATAATCAAGTGTTATTTGCATGTTCCACATGAGTCATTAATGCAGCAATACAGAACATAATGTTGTTCCTAAAGCCACATTATGCTCTTGGAGATAGTGTGCCCATATAACATTTATACAAGGAAAAATGACAAAAGAACAGGCATGGGCACACGCTTGTTTGACTTTCACAAGCTGCTCCTTCATGCTTCTTTGCATTTACCTATTTTCATTTGCGTTTTTTTGTGTTTTGTTGTTTTGGGGTGTTTTTCCAAACAGTTTGTCTACACTTACATTTGTTTTGATTTTTTAAAGAACAGTTTTGCAGTGTTAAATGGACTGGCTTAAACTAAGTCAAACTGGTGTTAGGCAATCTCTACAAGATTGTTGCCATGTGGATCACAGACGGCAGGTTTTTGTCTCAAAAGATGTTGATGCATGTTGGCACAACCAAGCTAACACTTCACAATGTATCCCCAAGCAGCAGCTGGTCCTAGCTGTTAAGACAAACCTGCACATATTTTCTATGTATCTCATTTCCCAGACTCCTTGCTAATGCTACAAATAAGATGACCTCCATCAGCCAGAAAGGCCAACCAACTGGTCAAAAAGATAATTTACAGTTAATGTAAATCTACTCAGCTGGATTACCAGCATATTTATACACTTACAAGCATTCGTGAGTGGCATATGATGCTAATGGACATTAAAAGGAAGGCTGCATGATGAATGATGGTAATTAATGATTAAAGCATTACACAACACGTTTCTCTGGGATAGCCGTGTTAGTGTAACTAAATTAAGATCCATCAACATGAAGTTTAAGAGGTCTTGGGGTTGCAAATCACTATAAAGAAAAAGGTATTTTTACCCTTGTACTTTTAGTCTTTTAACCACTCACAGGAATATTAACACAAGACTGAGGACAACTCCAGTTTGACAAACATATAAATATGTGCAGGGGGAGCATGCATGTGGCCCTGTTTTGGAAATCTTCATCATTTCCTAGCTTACAAATCTGCCTTCCCCTCTTAAAATGCTCTCTTTAAAACCTTACATTAAAGCCTTGTTCGCATCAGTAACTTTTTTAATAAGTATAAGAAAACACATATTTCCTTTCCTACTATAAATTTACAAACAATCTTCCCTGAAAGGAAGGCAGCGACAGAAAATGTGGTATCCTGGTCAATGTTAAACCAGAGGTGTGACTTAGGAATACATCAGGGAACAACAGCAGTGAGTGTGACACTAATGGCTAGACAGCAGATACCTGAGGCTATTCCCCCTCTCCCCTGAGCAGGTCTGGGGGTCCCTGGCTGCTGCCTTGTGATCTTGCAGTGCCCAATGCCACATGAAGCTGTGCTCATGCCCGGCTCCAGCTGCGCTCAGCCTGGCATTGGCTGCCCCTGGGTCGCAGGCTGCTGCCCACCCAGCCCGTCACCAGCGGGGAGCAGATGCCCATATCTCAGTCAACTCCTTTGTGCTACCTTAACCCAAACTCAGGGCTGGAATTTAGTCAATTGTCTAATGGAAAAGATAAACCTCAGGTACATATGACAGCCTGCCAAAACTGCTGTAGCAGCAGGAACCTTTAAAAAGGGAATCGGGGTGGACACACGGACATGGAAACACCTTAAACTGCAGCAAAATGATGAGTTACAAACTGGTCAGCCAGAATCCTTGCTTAATACAATCTCCAGGTAGTGACTACCAGCCCGTGCAACAAAAATGAGATGTTGGGGTTTTTTTTGTTGCTGTGGGATTTTTTGTCTTGGAGGTTCTTTATTATTATTTCTTAGGCGTGTTCAGTCTCGTCACAGCTGCAAGCCTTAACAGACCTATCTGCCATGATTTTTAAATCCTATATATCCAACCTGTTTCTGGGAGGATTAGGTTGCACAGTGCTGAAGAAGCAAGCACATGCAAGATGCAGGTCAGCATTAGAGCTTCCTAACACAGTAAAGATGTAAGCTGGTCTTACAGGAATCAGTTCATAGCACAAGAAATCAATTTTCCCTGTCTCATGTGCTAACCAGACAGACTTGCTACTTTAACTTAGTATCTACTGGAATGATGCTGACTCTGCTAATCTAAGTAAAGCTTGCTCTTATAACGAGAGATGCAGGTACTGGAAGAGTTGCCTTGGCTCTGAAATCAAAGTTAGTCCTTGTATCAAATTACCTTTAAAAATAACAGAAGTTAACTTAAAACTCATACAAATTCAGAGAACACCATTGTATGCAGCTGCAAAGAATAAGACACACATACATTTCCCCAGCTATACGGTCAATCAAGTTCATTCCATCAATCATCTATAGCCTGAACATATTTTTCCATGCTCAGTACAAACACAGCACAATGTTTTCAGAGCATGAGAAGCAGCCAGTTAGAAAAGAATGAGAAACTTGAAGTGATCACTTGATCCTCATAAATGCCACTAAAGCTGATTTCAGAAGTGGGCCTTTGTCTTCCTAATCCCAGTAATTCCTTTAATTGAAACTGCAGAAGTTGTCTTTTTCAGCCAGGAAATGCTAGTTCTTCACTCTTAAAGTGACTAAAAGGGGCTTTTTTCTCAGCCTAGAAAGTATGTAGGATTTGCACAAAACACACTAGCTGCAGAAGCAAGAAAAAGCAATGATTGAACAAAAACTTCTATGAAATTGTCAGACACTTCATTTTCATTTATTGAAAAGCAGATGAAATACTGTGAAGTCTATAAGAATGGGGAAGGAAGGAAGGAAGGAAAAAAAAGGCAGGGATTTCTCCTTCCACATTATTTTTCAGGGACTTAAACTAGAAAACCAGTGGTGCCGAGTTGTTATGAAGTGAAGAGGAATTATGCCTAACAGTGGTGTTCCAGTTAAAAGAAGAGTAGAGGATAATTAGGAGTTCCAGGTTCTGAGTTTTGTTTTATGCTCAGTTAGTGACTTTGAATAAAAATCTTGGGACTTGGTTCAAGAGAATATGGAGCCACTGAATGACATCCTTAATGTGGGACTTCCACATGGAATCTTGAATCATTCTATGGCTGGGTTAAGCAAAGCAAGAACCATCATAAATCTGATGGCTTGCAAAGAGCATGTAGATGTTAAAAAAAAAAAAAAAAAAAGGAAAAATTCAACATTGCCAGATAAAATCTAATCAAGTCCAACAGCAGGAACACTTATTTCTGATTTCCAAAGAAACATAACCCATGGTGTTATATGCTTTCCCAACAAAGAATGTCACTTTGTCCAGGAGCTGGAGAACAACAAAGGATGCATGGTCTGTATGTCAGGACACCAGTCAAAAGACAAATGTGAGACTGAAGTTCTTTAAAAGATACTTGTAGAGGTGTCTTTAAGAGATGGTTCTCTGAAAAGTAAAGGGTTCTCTAAAGAGTCTTTCCAATTATTTCTGCATCTCAAAAATAGCTGGGAAGAGACCTGAAGGATGAAAGCTGGCAGACTTCCACTTCTAAGAATCCAGGCCACAATCCACCTGTTTTAGGATATTTGCTCATGATCTAATTGCAGCCTGGTGCTTGTAGAGCCCAGCTGATGATACCCAACAGACTGTATTTGTTTCACATGAAGAACTTAATTAAGCCTTCAAAGACAGAGAAGTCAATGGATGTCCATGGTAATGAGTGTACCAATGCCACTTTAAAAAAGGCTTTTGAAAGAGAAGTCAGAAAAAAAAAGAAAATATACTTGCTTCCATCCACAAGAACAGAAGGAGAGACAGATTGCAGATGCTTAAGAAATTATGATAATACAAATACCAATATATTTCAGCAAAAATACCCACTTATCAGCTGTATAACTGGAAATGAAGATTTACAGGTTTCAGTAGCACTACTCTAGATTTCAGCTTGTATAACTGAAATTGGAATATGTCCTGCTGTCATTAAATTGCACAAAGCAATACTGGAAGACTTTTTTGCAAGCAGAAATACAGCACCAATAAAATGTTTTTTTCATGTGCATCACTGTAAAGTGAAGTATTTTTCAGAAGGAAAATTTTAGAAAGCTCAGTAATGTGAGTCCAACTTTAAGAAAAGTCAAGGCATCAAAGCGAGGATGAAAAAAGGAAACTAATTAGTACTTTATCTCCAACTACTATATTGGCAGAGATCACAGGAATGTAATTTATAAAGCCCTTATGAAAACATCTTCCACTGTTTAGTGCTCAGGCTCTTTCACGGTGGCCTCTTCTTGATCAGTTTTCCATCAGCTATAGTAGACATGGTTGGTCATGGCAGTTGGGCGAATACAAAAAACTGCACCTTTCCAGCCTTGGGGGCACCAACATTTAAACAGTACAGTTCAAATCATTAACAGTGCTTTTCCATTCCTATGTACTGTGATAAGTATTTAAGTATGCTACAAAGTTGTTACTAAAAGCAATGATTATTTTAGTTGGTACACAAACACATTAAATTAACACCATCCTCGCTTTGTAGCTCCTGTATGAGACCACATGCAAACACTGGCAGCCACGACACACCAGGTACAATCAGTCACCCCCATACACTTAAATATATTTTTTAAAGTCACCAGTACCTAAAGAAGGAAGGCAAAATGCCTGAAACTTGAAAATAGACAGAACTGTGCATATGAATCTAGTGGTATTGAGACTTTTCAGAAATGGCTTTATGTGACAGGAGACAGTACATGGGCAACTTCAAGCAGAGGCATTTTTGTCTCCATCTAGAGATGTGAAGTTATCCACATGAGAATTTCCTGAGCATGACTAAGTACTCTGCTGACTACCACTGAAGAAATTTTTGAGCTTTCCCCCCCACTATTATAAGACCTTTGTCTTATTTCACAGGAGCCTAAAACTTCCCATTTCTTTCATGTTTGGATCACTTCAACAAAATGTGCACTAACCAGAAACTTACTCACTTGTACTTGATCACAGCTTCCTCTTGTATGAGGAAACTCTTAGAGTATTGCTCATTAATCTCAATTCTAAAGAGGAAAGAGTCCATCTCCTATCACCAGTGCCCTGCAGCATCCAGGACTAGGATCAACATAAGCATTAGCAAAGGGCAAAATTAAACCAGGATGACCAGAAGTTACTTGAATCAATTTACAGACTTCTACAGCTTTTACTCCTATCAAAAAAAAATTAAGTACTTTTCCTAATTCAGCAGGATTTCCAATCCTAATGAAACTAGGGAAACAATGAGGAAGTCACAAGAGAGTACTTGTTTCTCGTTTTTCTTTGACCCATACCACACACTTAATTTTTGTGATTTTCTTTGGCAAGATAATCAGCCGAATGCTTGAGACTTGAAAATAACTTCAGGACACTCCTTGAAGAGAAAGGAGCTGTGCAAAAGAAACTTGTGCTACCCACTGACAGTTACTGGTAACCACAACTTAACCATCATTTTTATTTCGCCCTTCAGATAAAAATGGTTTAACCTAGTCTAAAGTATACCAGAAAAATCTAAACAACACAAATTGTTTGGTTACTCTTTTTTCAAAAACAGGGGTGAAAAGTGGAAGAGTAATAACTATACACACTTCAAAAGGTATTACATGTTGATGTCTAGCCTATTAGCTACCTCTGATTTTTAATTTTTATTTTAGATACATTAATATTATTCCTTTCCTGAAGAACAGGGAGGACTGTGAAGTGACAAGACTTGATTTGAACATCTTGAATGAGTGAACTTAACTACATCACTAAGGTCACAATATAGGTCACTAGCAACATCATTTTACTAGGCTGGTAATAAGTTCTCAGATTTGACATATGACTTCTCTGTCACAAGATGTTAATTATTCCCACTGAGGTAATACGCAGGCCAACACAGAGAAGTGCATGTTCTCTTCTGATTTATTAGAAATTGTATTAATTTACAAGAACAAACACAGAACTCATTAATTTCAAATAATGCAATTTAACTACACTGAATTACACCTGTTCCTTAGCTCTACCACAGAACAAAAAGACATCAGGTATAATAAAAACCTGAAAAGGATTAAAATATTGAGTCAGGCTGGGGACTATTGCCTTTTTTATTTAATGCATTCATTGTCTATTACAAGCAATTTTCTGAAGGCCATTGCTCTTGCATAATATGCTGTATGAACATGCAGAGGGTGGGGTCCCAACAGCCCCATTCTTTTAATTCACTGAAGTGGAAACAGTCAAGAACAAATGGAAAGCAGAGATCAATTGCTCCCACTGGTGATGTCACCAATTATGAATTCTGTAAAATTAAAATGAATTTACCATCTTGGCTGTGTTATTATGGTTACATTGTGTAACATTATGAAAAGCACATTCATCTCATATATAAAATTAGCTGAAATAAATGTATAATTTTTCTCCTTTTGAAATACTGTACACAGTAATGATACTTGATCTGTTCTAGCAAGATGTCTCAGGCTCACTTTTTAACTAGTAACAAAACAGCTGTCAGCCGTGTCAGGAAGCAAATTCAAGAAAAAAGGTAAAATTCATTTAACCATACATCAGTAACATCTGGAGCAATCTCAGAGAGCCACCAAGGAATCTGACAGCCCCATTCTTCCACACTACTCCACTTCCAAAGGTGAATTGCCTTGCTTTCACAGGTGTAAATTCCAATATACAGTGATAAAAGAAAAGACATAAATTTGGTCTTCAACTTCGAAAGCAAACTACATAACTCAGTGTTATAAGTACCAAATAAGCAGCACCATCCTACAGAGAGTAAGCATACAAATAGGAAAAGCAAACATTGTGTTATTCTTTTCCAACAATATTCATCACCCAGTGTTATACAGTAACAACCAGATCATGAGTGACTGCAGCTGAGGGCTAGACACATGGCAATCTCCATTGTGAAATAAGGCCTTACAGACCTGGGGTAAGGAGTAGTCTTTTTAACCACTTATTCACCACAGCTTCTAGACAGTTCCAAAGTCATTTTGTCTTTTGGATGTGTGAAAAGAAAAAGGCTTTTTATGGACAACTGACACTTCAAATTTGCCAAGTTTGTGTTTGGAAATGAACAAGCGATAAAGCAAATACTTAACTGGTCTTAATAAAATTTGGGATGGGAATTAGAAAACATAGGACTACTTTGCAAAGCAACATGAAAAAAAAGGTTTACTTGAATCACTAGCTCCTAGCAAGAAAATGAATGCTTTGGCACATGGCAGGCACAAGGGCCTCCCACATTATGTTGATACTAGGCACAGACTAAACTTAAGGAACACAATTACAAAAGGAAGAGAAACCGTAAGAGACAAGAAGAAGAAATAAAAGCTCTACAAAAGTTTAGATTCAATCAGAAATAAAAACTAATGGCATGGGAGAAGGAAGGCAATTTCAGCAAATCAGAAAACAGCTTTTACAGAACAGAAGGAGGTTAGAGAGAGCACAACATTGGAGAGGAAACCTGCATGAGCAGGACAACACTGCACAATGACATTTTGCACAGCCTGAAGAGCAAAGAAAAGCCCATCAGATTTGGTTAGAAATCAGCCTTTGTACAGTGTACTAAGACAGTACTGATCCACAGCACTTAAAAGGAAATAACTGTACTATCTGATGATGTATGAGAGTTTAGAAAATAATTTCAGATATACTAAATTAATTGATGGGTATTTAGCAGCATTTAAAACCTGTTTCCCATAGTAGCATTTCATTCTAACAGGCAAAGGACAGATAGTGTCCCTCAAATACAGTTACAGGTAATATTTTAGAAAAAAACAAAACAAAAAAGCCACAAAAAAGACCATTTCAGGCATTTTCAATAATTTTTCAGCAGTTCTAGTTAACTGAGGATGTCATAGTTGACTGGAATTTCGCAAATGTACTGTCCATCTATAAGGATCAGAAGGAGGATCCAGGCAACTACAGTTCTGTCAGCCTGAGCTTAGTGCGAGGGGAAGGTCACGGAGCAGATGATCTGGAGTGCCATTACAGAGCACATGCAGTACACCAGGTTAGCAAGCCCAGCCAGCTTGGGTTTATGAAAGGCAGGTGCTGCCTGACTAACCTGATCTCCTCCTATGACAGGGTGACCCACTTGGAGGATGAGAGAAAGGCTGAGGACATAAGTAAAGCCTTTGACACTGTCTCTCACAGCTTTTTCCTGGAGAAGCTGGCAGCCCATGGCTTAGACAGATGCACTGTTTGCATGTTTTTTGGGTGAAAAATTGTTTGGATGGCTAAGCCCAGAGAGAGATAGTGAATGGTGTCACATCCTGACTTGGCACTGGTGAGGCCAGATCTTGAATCAATACAGGCCATAGAGGTGCTGGAGTGTGTCCAAAGAGCAACAAAGCTGGGGAAGGGTCTGGAGCACAATACTTATGAGAAGCAGCTGAGGGAACTGGAGCTGTTCAGCCTGGAGAGGAGGAGGTCCTTATTGCTCTCTAAAACTGCCTGAAAGGAGGTTGTAGTGAGATGGGGGTTGGGCTACTCTTCCAGGTACCAAGTGACAGGTCCAGAGGGCAGTTTAGATTGGATATTAGGAAAAATTTCTTCACTAAGAGGGTGCATAAGCATTCGAACAGGATGCCCACAGAAGTGATTGGATAACCACTCCGGAAGTATTTGAAAATGTGTAACTGTGGCACTCAGGAACACTGTTTAGTGATGGACTGCACAGTGTTAGGGTAATGGTTGAAATTGATCTAAAGATGTTTTGCAACCTTAATGATTCTATGATCACACCTATCTAAATGGTCTGTATGTCCATTTGGCCTCTTGCTCCACAATTCAAAGACAAAAGACTCCCATGAAAAGGCTATTTTGCAAGACTAAGGTTCTCCTTTCAAATTTTATTCTTATTTATATTGCTGTAAAAACTAGGAATCAGACTATCATGCTTAACACATTATGGGACAGCCTTCCAGCCAAGAGATAAAAACCTTAATATAGCAGTTACACAAAAAGTAGAAAGAAAATGGCGATGAAATGCATATCAAGAGTCAAAATCACTCGTCCAGGATACAAATTGAAAGAACCACCAGGAAAACCATTGTGCATGTCTGTGCTACCTTCTCTTCCTAACATGAAATTAAGAATATATGTGAAGAAATACAAAATTGTGCAAGGAAATTATGTACATTTTTTTAAATCCAGATCAAGCATACTGCTAATAATAACATTTTTAAGGAACTAAATAATTGTCTGTCAAGGACAAATATGAACTGCCCTCTCCTGGACAAAACTAGAACGCTCAAATTCCTCATTAATCTTGTAGCACATCTACAGCACATCAGAAAATATAGCACTACTTTGAGGATGGACACTGAAATCTCTGACCAGCACCCAAAAGTACAGCTGTCCCTGTGAAACCCAATGTGAGGATTCATGCTCTTGCTAATCTGATCTAATACACCAACAGGCAATAGCCATCTGATCATGGTAATACATAATAATAGCTTTTTGAGCAATAAACTTCAAGTAAGTGATGGACTATCACAGATCCAAGACTTACTGAAGCTTGAAAGAGCAATATCACACAGCCCCCTCCAATACAAACACCAACCAAACACACCCACTGCTGTCATTTCTAGCAAATTGGAGAGCAAAGAGGTTTGGGAAAACGCTGCTACAGAACACTCAGCTTCCCTTTGTCTTCCCTATAGCAGTGTTGTATAAGAAAATCAAGGTGACTATGCAAAGGGTATTCAGAAACAACCTGCAACAAGGCCAAACACAGCAAGCTGCTGAGTAAGTACCTCCCACAAGGTGCCGAGTGCCCCTGACTCCTGCTTCGAGTTATATCGCGGAAGCCTTGACACATTCGGACGCATGGAGGACACCCATTATTTCAGCCATTTGGAAGGAAGTCTGATTGATATAAGACACCCACAGGGGCAGTAGAAGATGGCTGCAGTCTGCACAGTGACATAGGAAGGTCAGAGGGAGAGGTAGGGGACTGCACTAAGTCAGATTTAAAAAATAAATACCCCGTCCCCCTACGAGAGCTTTGGAAATGACCTACATATCATCCTGTCAAACAGTTTCAGTGGTGATACAGGCCAGCCTAATAGTAGTGGCAGCAGCCCTGATTGGGACTGGGCAGTGGGGAGATGTAAACGTGCAACAGAGAGAGTTTGCTTTTCCCCATGTGCAGGTCTGGAGCTCACAGCAATGTGTTGCACTTGGGACTACAATAACAGCTTTCTTTTTGCTACATTTAAAAAACAGTCATTAGCTTACATCAATTAAGAAGTTTTTAAAACCTATTAAACACTATTAGTAGTGCATAGCTTCCTAGATGTACAGAATGAAAGAAGCATTGCTTTCCACTAGTTAGTAAACATACTTAAAGATAAATTTTTTGCTTTGGTTTAAGAGGGTGAGGACAGGTAAATTACAGAAGCAATCCTATAATATACATTTTCTCCCTAGAAAAACCTAGTTTCAGAGTCAGTATTTCTAGAAATGTAAGTACTGAAACTGCACTTTAGTTGTCAGTAAATTCATTATCACATTAACTAGGTCTAAATTATTAAACCTTAATGATGTAGGTTCTCAAAATGTGTTGGGCTTTATTTTCCTGCACAGAATCAATGTTAAACATTAGCAGTATAAATTAAGTAATACTTTACTGTGGCATGCTGCTGCTTTGAATTGAGTTACCCCAGGAAGATGTATATTCATGGCTACAGGCTCTCTTTGGCCTCCTAGCGAGGATGATATAGTTTATTGTAACAAATGAGCAGTCGACCTGTAATGACTTAAATGATGTATACATTTTTGCCAATGAAAATGTACCAGTGAGGGCCTTTCTGCTTAAGGGAATGAGAAGAAAACAGGAGCATGTACTACAAACATGATTTCCATGAAAGCCTGGGGGAGCATCTCCCTTTACACAGTTTAGAAGCATGGCGCATATCACAAAACATTTTAAGATAGTTAAATTAATAGAATATAGACTCAGGCAAATTTGGGAAGGATGATTTTTTAAAAAGAGTATTTCAGCTTTAACCCTGTGCTGCTTTTCTTTCCTTGGTATTCAATCTGAACTGTGCAAAAGACAGTTAGGAGACTATACACTTATCATCTTGATGCAATTTATGGGTCCTTAAAAGAAGAAAGTATTTATATTGGGAAGTCATTGTAACTATTGTCACATTTTATTGCTAGGCTTCAATTTCTTTCCTTGCTATTTCTTTTACACACCCAAAGGGCTTAAAAATTGCAACAAGCAGTTTATCTGATAGTCTAAATGTTATAGCAATGCATGCTTTGCAGTGATACTTGAAACAGAGAGAGCAAGGCAAATATACACCTTGTATTGCTTTTCCAGGATGCCAAAATCGGGTTGAATAGCAATAGATGCCAGCTTGTCAGTGACTATCACCAACACACACTAACAGGTTGAGAAGAACAAATTAAAGACTGATAATCCAGGCCACTTGCTACAGATCCCTTGACTAAACTGCAAAGACTATCTCACCTCATTTGGAAGTGTAAAATGAATGCTGCATCTGCCCAGATACAGAATCAGAGACTACTGAACTGAAAAAAGGAACATGATAAACAGAGAGGTGGCAGACTGTAGTCAGTGTGACAGAGATTTGCTTTCTTTTCCATTGTTTGAAGTATCAGGAGGTAAAAGAAACATTTCCTCTACCTACCATGAAGTACAAAAGACAAGTTACCAGAGACAGATGACAGAAATTTCCACCTGACCCAGGAAATAGAGAGAAAAAGGATGAGACAAACTTACTAATGCTGGCAGTGTGGTACAAGCCTAGGGGTGTGACATGGAAATTCAGTTGTCTCCTGCCTCTGACAATATCCAAGTGATCCAACATACTCTCACATTTCTGTAATAATTACACAATTAATTTTAAAAAAAATCTTGCTAAACAAGACCTTTCAGTACTGAAATGACAGCCTATCTCATTCATACTATTCAGGATGAAGAATTAAGAGATACAAAGAGCAAGTTCCATCCCCATTCAATTAGAGAACAGGACAGCCAGTTGGACCAGCTCAAGTATAAGGATGATCACACTATGTTGGCATATGATGCTCTTTTTTCCTGCTGGGGTTGTGTCTGTGACAGACCTTTGTATACAAGACTGCTATTCTCAACTGTACTTAAGTAAGTCAACAGAAAATTTGCATCCCAGCCTTCCCAGGAGTGTGATACACTGTCAACACAATGCAACAAGTCAGGTAATCTCACAGACTCTTAAGTCAAAACAACCACACTATCCACAAACAAAACTAACAAAAAACAAAAAATCTGCAAACAAACAAAAACCCCACCACTACCACCACCCCCCAAAACAAACAAACAAAAAAACCAAAACAAAAAAAACCCCAAAAAAACCAACAAAATAAACCCAAAATTAAAAACTGCCAAAAACCCCAACCAAGTGAGAAAAAAAACCCCATCAATCTAAAATCCAGAAAGCTCTGGGAAGGCAAAACGAAGATAAACTGCATTCTTAGCTACAACCTAAAACATTTTTACCTTCACTGCAAAACCTTGCAGTTGCATTCACATATTCTGAAATTACTTACAAGTAGCCAATATTTCAGAAATGTGAATCACTGCCTTTAGTCATTTCACACCTGGATTCCCTTTTTGTAACCATTACCAAATCTACAAATGACTGATATTTAGAAGTAGGAATATGAGACATGACCTTGATTATCATCCATATTTAATAGTAATATATTTTAAAAAACCTAAACAAATTAAAAAAAAAAAAACCAATCATCCAACAAAAGCTACTGTGTTTCTGTTGAGTTTTGCAAAATTTCAGATTCATCTTTTCTAACAGGTGTCTTTTGACTAGAGATCCATTTTCACACTTTTTATTGGTCTAAAGACAAGCAATGTTAACAAAGAAACAGATTAGTTTTATCAGTCTTATCCTGCTTGCAATGAAAGATTGTACTTTGTGGTATTGCCAGCTGGCTTCTAAGGACTCAGATTTATGAGTCTTTTTTGAAAAGTTAGATTAGTTAGGGATGATGGCTTATGAGAAGAGGGGTATTAGCTCTCAAAACAAAAGATATTCACAAACATCTCAGCCTAATACAGTACCATACATTGCTGGAGTACATCAAGTATGTCCAGAAATGCTTCTTCAATACTGTCTGCTTATATCTGTGCCTTTACTACAGTATCTTGCAAAGATTACCATGTAATAGCTTCTGTTTGAGAAGACCACTTTCTCATACACATATGATCAGATATGGTTTGAGTCAAAGGTTGCTTTCACTAAGACTGTCCTAAAGAAATTGGCTTAAGAGTACTATGAATTAACCTATTTCTACATTAAAATACTTATTCAAGAAGAAGAGAAAATTGTATAGTGCTTTCAGAGTCTTCCACTAACAACTAATGCATGTTGTATTAAAAGTATACTGTTCGAGCTGCAGAAACTGCCATAGTAATAATGGTGGCCAGACATAAAATAAAACCAAACCTGGATTTCCATTTAAATAGTATGCTTACAACTGAAATTATTTGTATTTATATATTTCCTCTTGGGTTTCATTCCTGACACAGGGGATCTTTAGCTCCTGTAACCCTATTGCAGCATTTTTATACAACAGCAGTTCAGGTACACACTATAGTTTAGAGAACATTTCTAGCCCATGGGAATGAGTTTTCCACTCATGTAACTTTAAGGACACAGAGTGTGATTGCCTGCAAAGCAGTAATAAAGCCTTTCCTTGACTCATTTGGTTCAACCATGGCTCTCAAGTCTATCTGTTCCACTTGTTTAGTAAACTCACAAAATGCAGCAAATTGCTTCTCTTCTCCTTCTATCTGAATACTGCTCAGAGGACCACAGAAAAGGGTTTGTTTCCAGTTTCATATTAAAACTGCTCCATCAGTGCCAGTGCCATGACCAGTAACAGCAGAATTAGGCTGGGCATCTCTTGAGTGTTTTTATGTACCATGGCAACACAACAACAGTAGGCCTGGGTTTCAAGGTGTAATGTTACCATCAATTTACACAACCTCTAATAAACAACAGCTTTGTGCTTCCTGTAAAAAGGAAATTAACCTAAAGAATTAAAAAGAGGTTTAATCTATTTCTAAAGAACAGCAAAGGCTCCAAAGTTTCATCATGATGACATTGTATCTGGACGGAGAATGCACATATGCACCACAGAGAGGGATAAATTCAGACTAACAAAAACTAAACACACCTGATATTAGGCCATCAAATTCTAATACTGTTATCATCCCCATACTACATATTCCAGTGAAATTAAACAATATGTCCAGGAATTTACATGTAACAATACTCTTTAGTTCTGTAATGGCCATCTCTTCAGCAAACTGGCAGGATCCTGTCACATACGAACAAAACCAGAAAGAGTGCATTGCCATCAACCAATTGACTAGTTGAGAGGGGATCTTACTAGTGTATATAAATAGCTAAAAGGAGAGCGTCAAGAAGATAAAAGAGGATAGAGCCTTCTTCTCCACCATGCCAAGCAATAGGACAAGAAGCAAGAGGCAGAAATTGATACACAGGAAGTTCCACCTGAAGGTGAGGAAGAATGTCTTTAGTATGTGAGCAGGTGACTGCACACTGCAATAGATTGCCCAGAGCAGGTGTGGAGTCTTCCTCACTGGAAATATTCAAGAACTGTGTGGACACATTCCTGTGCTGAGGGCTCTAGAATGACCCTACTTAATCAAGGAAGTGAGACCAGATCAACCCACTGTGGCTCCTTCCAAACTGACCCATTCTGTGATGCAATGATCACATTAAAGTTAACACACATCTTTGGAAAGCGTGGTACCTCAGAAAGAGGTACTTCAGAAAAATGAGGGGGACCACAGTACGAGGCTATGGTCACACCAACCAGACCACCAGTGGGCATCCCAGAGAATCAGATACTGAAAAAAACAGTGAGCTGTCCAAGGCACTGCAAAGTGGAGTTGCATTTGGCTGACTCAGTTCTAACACTGCTCCCACTCTGGATTCATTCACTGTAAACACAGAAATAGAACTGCCATAGTGCAGTTGTGAGAGAGAGTGGTGCACAAGCATCCAGAAGGTCTCAGCCAAAAGCAGGGAGGTGTAGATAGCTGAGCATTTTTGACTGGGAAACAAATGACATTATGTGCCAGATAGACAAAGGAATGCAAAACCTCCAAATCTGTCTGCCATTGCATCATTACATTACACTGAATTTCATTGTTCCCACTTTCAACTGTCCAAGATCAGCCATTTACAGAAATTATGTTCTTAAATTTAACAGTGTCCTCCTTATTTAAAATGAGAAACTTGAATGTTTGGTGCAACTCCATCTGTTTGCTTTCATTTAACAGAAATTTCTTTATGTGGCTAGAGGATAAATTCCATATCTTAGCATAAGATGGAAAAAGTATAAATCTATTAACATAGTCATAACTATTGGTTCCTACTCTGAAACATCATTACATCCAAGGTGCAGTACTAAACTGTAGCAGGTTCTTTTAGGTTACTCCCAGCCAAGCAGAATTACTTTAGGGACCTTTTTAAGGCTCAGTTTTTCTGAACACAAAATGAAATTATGTTGTATGTTTTGGCTACTTGCAGCAGCACCTTTACATTATGTCTGGCTCGTGATTGCTCTTAGTGTGAGTAAATTGCAGAGCACACTGTTAGGGATTTTCACTTTATGTGAAGGATGGGAATTTATTGCTGGTTTTATGCTAATACATTGGTGTTCTGAGTATTTATAACATATTGTTGCATTTGTTATTAATAGAGCAGTGTGCTGGGGAGGGATTAAGAATCGATAAAACACTCATATCTGCATTTATAGTATTTAAAAATAAGGTAGTATATGCACAGTCCACAGGGTTTACTCAGAGAGATGTATTTCCAGAGCAATTTCTTCATTCTGCCTTGGGCAGGAAGCAGGTCTTGGGTGTGGAAAAAGGGTGTCACTGAAATGTGATGGTGGAAATAAAAAGTTAGAAGCAATATAATCTACAAGTTGAAAAATGCAAAAACTGGAAATTCTGTCCCACATCATTTATATGCTATAGGGCAACTTTTAAGAGTGTGTGACTGCATAAGGATGGTACGTCATGGGATTCCCTTAGGAGCCTCAATCTCAGTCACTTTTAACTTCTCCTGGCTCATTAAATAAAAGTACCTACACCCTAAACTGAAGCCACAATTAGTTTGACAAGCTCTGAGAGGCAGTAACATTTCATGCAGGTCTAACTTAAGACCTGAGTGGGTGCAGAACCTAATTCCTAGGCAGCCTGCAAAGGTTGCACAGATATGTGAGTGTTTAAGTGGAAAGAACAGTGCACAAACACACTACTCTAGCTCTGAATTTCCCCAGTTTCCACACCAAACTTCCCTTTTGTCACCTGCAGGGATCTTCCTATATCTGTGTTCCACCTATTCTGATAAACCCAGATTTGGTCTTTTCTGAGGCTTGTGGATATCAGGAACTCCACACCACCACCACTTCAGAGACCCTGCCCTGCTGCTCGTGTCAGGCTGTCCATCATCATGTTTCTACCAAAGGGCCACACACCTGCATGCACCAGTCACATCCAATCTTTCTGTGCCTTGGCAAAGCAGCCACAAGTCAGCAGGATGTATTGCATGCCTTTTGCAGGTTTCCAACTCCTATTGGGAGAGCACCTCAACAAACCTGAGCAACATCAAAGTGGCAGAATCAGCCAAAGGACAGTTAAAAAATTTGCACACCAGCAGCCACCACGGAGTATGAAAGATTTTTGCATATTCTGCCCAAAGACTTTTTGGTGGGTGAAAGGTGGGTAGCTAGGGCAGAGAGTTAAGGAAAAGGGGTATCAGCCTGCCCCTACCCAAGTAACAAAGTAGACTGCTGAAATGCCCCTGCAGTTGTGTCCGGCTCCTGCCACAAGCCTCAACTTCTTATTCACAAAAACTTATCTCCAGATTCAAGTCTCCCCCTTCTCTAATCCCTTGCAAAAGACACTTTCCAACACATGAATCCTTATTTACTCTACCTATCTTGGAGTGTTTCAATCTTTTTGGTTCTATTTATAAATTAGGAACATTAGCATGTTTTATTTTAGATGCACATGCAATTTTTAACCTCATGTGGCTTCTGAAGTAAACCTTGCCTAAAGACTCCAGTTAGTCTGCATAAACTGGTGATAGAAATAATATAATTATTTACTGAGAACTAGCAAAAGAAGAAGCAAATGGTACCAAGAAAGCAACTTGTTTCTAACTGGTTGTACATGTCTGAATTTAATGCAGCTTTAGCTGCAAAGGTGTTCAAGGAAGTCAGTAACTCCAGACCTGACAACCTGGAATACAGCTATATCACAATAATGAGAGGACAAAACTTCAGTCACTTTGGTTCGAGAAATTCGTATTCGTGGGTGTGGCAGTAAACAGAGTATATGTTCCAGTCAAATCCTGAGTGACACTTCCCTTAGTACTGGTTTTTTTGGGTACAGAAATGTATCACTTCCTGCAGGTGCCAGGTTGGTTTCAAGCATTTGTGGATGGGAGCACTAAACTATGTAGATAAATTTCAAAAGATGAACGAGCATCTGCACTCCATTATAATTTATACGTAATAATACATGTTATTTATACACTCTGAAGGCTCTGCAAGCCAAAGCATCACCATTTTGTCTATTTTCTGAATGTATAAATAAGAGATAGGATTGTACAGAAATTATATTGGAGAGTAAAAGCTCATTTATCTTTTTAAATTTACTTGCATACCCTTTACACTAGGAAAAATAATACCATCCACAATTTACAGAGAAATAAAATCAGTCAGAGGAAAGGCTTTATATAAAAGTGTTATGGTAACATGTTCAAATTAGGTAAATTCAGCCTTTTTCAAATTCATTAATCCCCACTATAAACTAAACCCAGTTTTAACTCTACATATGCAGAAACATGAGGCAAAGGCAGGTCAAGTGAGCTGAAAACAAAGAACAACTCTTGCAATTGGGGCCAAATATTTCTTGTGCTTACACCAAGCTAAGAGTCAGGGAATGAAAACTATTCTTCTAGTCTTGCACAGATTAAAGTTACAGCATAATCTGCTCTCAGGAAAGAAACACTTGCTCAAGCTTTAACTATCTCTAGACTCAAGCATGTGTAAATTGAAATACCATTTCTAACACCACAGCTCATCTCCATTATGCATAATTAACTCCTGCACAAAAAGAACCTACATAATATACTTATTTATTACCAGCAATTAAAAATTCACTCTTCTTATGGCAACTGATTAGAATTGATATCCTTTAGTTACAGCATTTAGAAGAATATATTTTGAAGATATTTTCCCAGTCTTCATAATATAAACTTCAGAATTTTTTTAGCATAATAAATCCAATTTTAGAAGGTCAGATCCCCTGTCCTCCTCATAACCACCTCTTCCTTTTTATACAACCTAGTCTTTTAATGCATAACCCACTTCATGACCTGGGAAAACCCACAGTTTTAATGACTCAGGTGGGGTTACTGTTTTCTTGTATGAGAGTTTAAGACTGTGACAAAACCACCAGAACACACATGTTGCCAGAAAAGCGAATCCAAAGCCACTGAGTTTAAAGGAGACACTTTGGTTTAGATATCAACAATTAAGTCAATAGTTTTGCTCATTTTCCCCTACCTGCTCTCTCTCCTCTTACATTTTTGAACCTTTGCTTTGTCACACTTGAACTTAATAGCACCTTTAATGCGGAAAGAGCCCCAGGATTTCTTACTTTCATAAGAGATGTACTAAACTATTTGAAACTGAAAAATACACCAAATCCCACATGAAAATTATAGGGTTTAGAGCACTTTTCTCCTTACTAGTTAGAAAAGGAGAAATCACCC
Organism: Lonchura striata; assembly: GCF_050655825.1. Lineage (NCBI taxonomy): Eukaryota > Metazoa > Chordata > Aves > Passeriformes > Estrildidae > Lonchura > Lonchura striata. The sequence goes on from NC_140708.1 coordinate 19,673,873, forward strand.
TGGTGAAAGAAGAGCCAAATCAAAGAACTCTGCAGTCCTTTCTAACAAAGATTAGTCTTGTTTGTTCTACCATACAGACATACTGAACTTCTTCTCAAAGCAAAGAATTAGAGAAGGATAAATCAAAACAACTCAAAATTTCCTTAGATAGCCTGGCAAACCCCTTTTTCAAAAGAGACAATTTTAGAGGAATCAAAGTTAGAATCTTCTGCTTCTCCAGTCACAAATATAATTGCTGGTTATACTTTCTTCCGTGTGATGCAATTCTTTAGATACCAGTTCTGGTATGATCTGGTTAAAACCAGGACAGGGTGCTAAAACAACTTCTGCAAACTGCACAGATAAATAAGTGATGTTTAAGTGCACTGTGGGATGAAAGCTTTATAGATCCAGAAATATTTTTCATGTGCCCAGTTTTGCAGCATATACCTGTTTAAATCCTTATGGCAACATCACGTGTGGCCACAGTCAGAGAGCTCCCAATCCACCAGTCTATTCCTGTATACTTTTTTTTCTACGCACATTTGTAGTAACAAACAGCAGAACTAAAGCTTGATAAAATGACAAAAGGAGATCAAGCATTTCTTAAAATATAAACAGCCAGAAACAAATGTAATCACACTATTTTTATACTTTGGAAGGCTGTTTACATAAATACAGGACTACCTCATTTAAACTACTTAATTGAGCTTGATATCCAGGTCTGGGTAAACTAACTTCTGACAGTGATTTTTTTATTCACTACAGTAAAAGAACATCTATATAATCTATATAATACACAAATAGTATTTCAGATGTTTTGTTTGCACTAGAAAATTAGGGGAAAAAAATCAAATGCATCTGAATTAGATATAACCAGAGGACATTTTAATTCTTAAATATAACAACTTAAAAACCATTTGTGAATGCAGCCTGGAATGTCCTTTCCAGGCTGAAAGAAGGAAAGTAACTGACAGCAGACAGGAGACTTTCACTGGTACAAATGCATTATCCAGTGTTTCTTAGCTACAGCCCATTCAAGCCATGGATCATGAAAATAGCTTCCCCTCCACCCCTAACAAGAAAGCATTTCTTTACTTGAAATATTAACCTAAGTTAAATGATAATATTTAAAATGTAACTGCTTTTCTGGGTGCTCACAGATGTCAGGTGACCTCTTGAACATGTCTTTGTAATACATGTCAAAACCATTTTTTGACACCCTCATCAGGAATTTGTGGAATGGTACAGTTGAGGCTCCTGCCACCATTCAGATGCCCAAACAAAATGGATGGGACATTCCAGGTGAAGGATGCTAGTCCAGGTAGGTTTGATTACGAACAGAGATGGATGGAAGGAGCAGCCCTTTTTCAGCATAATGAACATGCAGAATGGCTTTTGCACTGATATCTCATGAAAAGGCAACACAGCAGAGGAGCAAAGGTCATACAAACATTTAAAGGGGCTGTTTTGTCTAAACTATTCTTTCTTAAATTTGAGAAGAGTGTATTGTCAGGGGCTTTTTTGTCTGTTTGAATTACACATGAAAGAGAAGGGATGATGGAAAATAGATATAGCTCCTCTTAGAAATACATGTTTCCCATCCCTGTCAGGAATTCTCTCCAGAATTTTGCAATAGCTATGAAAAGATTACTGTCTGCATTTCAGTTAGGGAGCTGAAAGCAGCACTAAACAAGACTCTAATCCAGCAAAACCATCTTTTTTATTATTGTAGCGATTTCTAGTGTGGGAACAGTAGGAATTTACAGTCAGTATTGACTATGCCCCTAAGTGCTACCATTTAGATAAGTTTGTACTTAAAAGATAATACATGCTGAATGGGATCAGTAACTTCTTGTCACTCCACTCACCCACACATGCCTTGATGTCTAATTTCCAAGCCTGGGAAGAAGGCTACAAGCTTAGCTTGGAGACAGGAGCCCTTTCTCTGGAACAGGGTAAGCACAGCTGAGCACCCGCTGCGTTCACCACACCATCACAATCTCCAGACATTGTTATGAGACAAGTATGCCTGTAGAAAACTTGACTGAAGCTCATCTAAAACCAGACTTGTTTTAACAGCATGGAAGCTGATTCACTCTGTTTTGCAAGCAGCTTTCACATCCAATGCCAAGCTTAGTGCTGCTGTGGTCAGATTACAGATATTTCATCTGGCTGCTTTGAAATCAGTTCATGCAAGCTCTTCATCAGCAGCTCTGAGACAGCCCTGCTACTCCAGCAGCCACCTCACACCCCACCACTTTGACAAGTACTTCACCACTGAGAGGGGACATTGCCCAGGAACTCCTGGGAGCACAGTGAAGGAATGTGCCAATGAAATGACAGCTCAGCCCAACACGTGTAACACGAAGATCCACTGAGCCAGCTTCATCAGGGAAGGTGCAGACAGAGCAGAGAGCAGAAATGACACTTACGCCAGTCTATGACACTTTTCCAGGTTGCATTATGGCAATCCCAGGTTTTGTCATCTCGTCATCCCTGCTCCCCACACAGTCAGCTCTTTCCTGGCTTAGAGCATCCCTGGCACAACAGCCTTACCTGACATGCCCCAATGCACTGTCACTGCCAATCCCTACCACTCTTTCCTCTCTTACATGATACAACCCACCTGCAGCCCTCCCTTTGACAAGGCTTTCATTTGATTATAAACTCTTTCGGGCAAAGATGATCTTTTATTATGTGTTGGTACAGTGCCCAGGAAAAATGGAGTTCTGATCTCAAGGCACTATTGTAACATAAATAACAATAATTCACTCCTACTAGCCTTCAGTAACTCCAGGAATTTCACTGGGAGATATCAAGTCATGCTAACATGCCTTTCTACAGCACAGAAATAAATCATTTTTGCACATTCCAGTATTTTGGGAAGAAGGAGGAAACCGAGAAAATGCAAAATTAATCTAAAGCACATTTGATTCTTTAAATCTACAATAAATCCAAATGATTTACCAGAACATAAAATTCTCACATGCAGAGTCAAGGACTGAATATTCTATTCATGTGCAAGAGTCACTTATTCATTTATAATTAGATAAAATGAACTGCAATTTTTTAAGAAAAAAATTTGCATGTGGCAACAGTAATATATTACAGAAGGGTGGCACTTTGTTACCATCCATTTGTTAGTCAGGACATTGCAGCTGCAATTTAATAGACAAGAAATAAGTACAGTAGAGGAAGGGAAAAATTAAATTCCGCGTGATCAGCAAGGTTTCGAACAATCGCTAGCCAACTGAAGTGGGTGCCATATCTATAAGTCATTTTGTTTTATAGGCCATTAGGATCTCCTGAGAGAGGCTGCATGGAGACCGCTGCTTTTTGTTGAAATTAAAATGTCAGAGAAAAAGAAATAGAACAAAACAGGGAATCTGCAATTAATTACAAGGCCATAAAAATTCAATAATCAGGAGGCAGTGCTGCTGTAGGCACAGCGGTATCTGATTCAGGCTAACAGGAATGGAATACATTAATCTTTTCAAATTAGTTTTTTAATCTGACAGGGATATATAGTGACGTGTTCTTTTACTGTTTGAGCAGAGCCACTGTCTAATATATAATGCTGAGTGTCTGGAATTAGGACATCTATAGCCGTTTTGTGACTACAACATTTTCACGGCATTTATTCAACCCTATCTGTACACCTGTCCTACAGTAATCAGGCAAAACATGTGCAAAGTTCATATCCTCGATACTGCTCATGAAAAAAGAATTAAAATGCTGGGATTAAGATGAAATAGCAGGTCCCCAAAACAAGCTTGGCTCAAGGCTGCTTAAAATGACAGTCTGCTCTTCAGAATATATCACCAGACTTTGAAACTCTCTTCCTTGTCTACATTGAATTCTCCCTTTCTTGCCCTCCCACAAAAGTGACTTGCAAAGAGACTGTCTCCATGCTGCCATGTTTTGCATCCTTTAGTCCTATAGAGCAAAGCCCTAAGAGTTTCAGAGATTACAGGACTTTTTTATTTTCCCATTAAATACCCATTACATCCCTCAGACATATTCTCCTGGTGAAAACTTCACCATTCTTCCCAGTAGCCCTTTTAAGGAGCCCCAAAAGCACAGTACAGAGTCTCATACACTATTTAAATTCTTGAGGTGGATGAATGCTTACTGGACACCAGTTATCCAAAGCATGTGCTCAGATTATTTGACACTGTTTTTTTTTACACAAACATCTTTTCCTATTTGTGGCTAGGCTTTACGCCCTAATTCTACTCAAATTACATTTTGGAAAAAAAGGTTTTCAATTAAATGAAAACCCAGGAGTCAAATCCTTCTTTCTCAGCCTGCTCAAAGATCTCTTGTTTTTTAAAATTATGTAAACTCCCCACAAGGCCTACTTCTACACTTTTTCTCACATGATTCATTGGAAAAAAAGCACAAAAAAAATCCTCATTTTATGTTGTTCAGAAATAACTTTTCATGTTTTCTAAGAAGAGTCTTTTTATAAGGCATCTCTCTAATGCTGCCCTACTGAAAACAATAATATGATTATCAAAGCCTACTGGCTCAAAACTTTCCTGTAGGTGGCTAAAATCACTGCCATCCTCTTTGTCCTGGGTGCACTGGGCACACTTATTTTACTCCATTTAGGTTTCAATCCTGTCAGTACACAACCAAAGAAAAACAACCTCCCCAGGTGAACATTGAATGTCTAAGCCCTGGTTGAATTAAGACTTTACACCTTTGGCTAATTCCATTTTTATTTTACAGATATTATTTTTTTCCAGTCAAATTCCAGCACACTCACTTGATAAGATATTTTTCAATTCTTCATAGTTCCTTGATGTACAGTAACATCATTTATGCATTCATGGCTTTTTCCTTCGAGGCAGAATAAATGGGCATGGATGCATTCTTTTCATGAATCCTTCAAAACGATAAATAATATGTTCGTGTGGACACAGATGAAAGAAAGGGAGCGAGAGAGCAAGAAAACAAGGCCTAATACTTTGAGATAGGATTTACAGGTCAAAAGAAATAGTAGCTCCATTAAGGAAACATATCCAAAGCACAGGAAAGGGTACAGAAAGCTTCCTTCAATAGGCATTAATCATTTTCTATACATTAGTTTCCTTTTAAATCATGATGACAGCAGGGCTCTACCTTCTGTGGTTAGTTTATCTAACACACTTCTCCTACAAGTGTACTCTATCATATTTATGCACATAAGCACATGCACACTCAATGACAACAGAGGGTAAAAACTTACCTCCACTGAGGTCATCAACTATAATTATAACTGCAGCAAGAATCTCTCCCTAGGTCTCTATAATTAATTGATCCATCCTAGCTCTCTACTATCCCTCAGTGTTTAAAAATGTTTTAGCAATTTCAATGCAAGATAACTACATTTTCTCATCATAATCTTCTATGATCAGATTCCTCTCACCAGAATGGGTCCCAAGATGCACTTTTCTGAATACAAAAGCCATGTGTAGTGAGAACATACCCTTGACAATATTTGAACACAGCACCCATTCCATGTAACATCATCTCAGTCCACAACAACTTGAATGTGGAAGACAGGAGCACTGTACATGACCAAAATTTCAGGGGAAATTCAGGCAGACATATTTCCTGAGCTGTAGTACAGCCTGTAATGCTGTGGTTCTCATCTCTGCTACACTTACACTGCTTCATGGGAAGCACTGTGTAATGAACAGGCTCAGGAGAATTAACTCTCATGCTCATAACATGGTCTTACCAGCTAAGAGGTAAAACCAGAGCTTAAAAAACTGGTTTAAAATTAATACATTAAAACATTTCCCTTTTCATAAAGTGTAATGAGCACATTGAACAGAATATTACTTCCATAAATGTTAATGGCTCAAAATTATTTGCAGTATCATCACAGCAAGTTGCCCACCACAACTGTTGAATACTCAGAGCAAGCTGGGTCTCCTTGCTCATTCAGTTTACTTTTCAGTCCTAACAAGACAAGCATAAGCAATTGAAAAGACACAAAAAATGTTGTAAAATTTTAAAAGCTTCCAATACACTACTAAGGCTGTTTCAAGAAAAACAGATCTATCATAGAGCAGGCCTCAATACAACAAATTAATTTATTTAAAAATTTGTAAAAAAACTTAAAATGTCAACCTATTGCACAGTTGTCCAACTCTGCTTGACACAGCATGACCTTTTCTACACAAGTCATTGACAGTTTTGAACAGTTTCACAGCTGTACAGCATTAGAGTCAAGTATTAGCAGCACTGAAAGCCAGCTCAGTCCATTTAAACAGCAGATACCCAGCTCTGAAATTAATAAAGCTTGGGAGACAGTGGCTGTAACCTGTGCCAGTATCCTCAGACCTCTGCTACTGCTGAAGTTGCACCAGTGATAGTGACTGGGAGAACATTTTTTTTAAAAACCCTCTAACTTATATACAGCATCCACAAGAAAGTGAAGAATGGTTCCATTGGCTCTTTTTATCCTACTATCCAGACTCTGAAGATAAACAGATGTCTCTTGAAACATGTCCTGCTGGCAAGAGACATCAGCCTTAAATTCATTTAGGACAATGACACATTCCAGTGTAAATATTCATTGTGACTTATGGGGAAATTAACCATGCAGCTCTGATTAGCAATAACAGAACATGAACAGCCAGTATGTACAACACAAAATGGATATTAAACATACACCATTTTTTCTTGCAATCCTTCATTTTAACAGAAAAGTAACATCCTAAAAAATGCCAAAAAGAGAGAAAGTACTTTCCAGTTGTCTTACATTCTATTCAGCTAAACACTAAGTGTTTAAGTCTTGTTATATCCATACTTATTATATTTATATACAGATGATAACCTGACATCTGTTAACATCAAAAAAAAATAAACTTTCCGTTTGGCAGTCTAGGCAGTCTTTCAGTTGTAAGACACATTCCTGGTCTATCAAGATTATTTTTTTATATAAGAGTCTTCAAGTAATGTATATGTTCATTGTAAGATATCAAATAAAGTTAAAAAAGTACACTATCATAACAAGTTGATAAGAGAACAAGATAATGAAATAGTGTTTAACCAACCTGAAAGCCTTCGACAAGATAATTAGCTCATTAGATGCAGGAAGAGAAGCAGATTTTGGTTCTTGACTTTTGCAAGGTTTCTAACACTGTGCCACAATATCCTTATAGACAAACTGAAGAGGGCTAGATAAAATGCCTCTGATATTGACTGAGACCTGGCTGAACTTCCTGGCTCACAGTTGTGACCAGTGCATGAAATCCAGATGGAGGCCAGTCACTGATGCTGTAACCTCAGAGGTCAGCACTTGTCTCAATACTGTCTAACATCTCCATTAATGACCCGGATGACAGGACAAGATGCACCCTCAGAAAGTTTGCAGATGATAAGCTGGCAGGAGGGGTTGACACATGGGACCACAATGCTGCCACTCAGAGGTACCCTGACATGAAGAAATTGGTCAGTGAGAATCACATCAAGATCAACCCATCTGGAGTGCTGTGCTCACTGCAAAGCTCCCCAGGAGGAATGGGGGAGGGAAGGAACAGACACCAGCAGACTAGACCAAATCCAGCAAATGGCCACATTGATGGTCACAGGACTGGAGCATTTGTTATCCAAGGAAAAGCTGAGAGAACTGGGTGGGAGCTGCTCAGCCTAGAGAAGAGGAGGTTCACAGGAAATCTCATTCATGTATATAAATAAACAATAGAAGCAAGTAAAGATGACAGATCCAGGTGCTGTAGCAGTTAGTGAAAGGACAAGACAGCCAGCACAAACTGACATACTATATGTTCCAATTACCCTTAAAAGAAAAAAAAAAAATCATCTCTTTACTGTAAGGGTGATTAAACTCTGCAAAAGCCTGACTAAAAAGGTTTTGAACTCTTCATCCTTGGAGCTCTGTTTAATCTGACTGGACATGACACTGAACAGCCTACTACAGTTGATCATGGTTTGAGCAGGGAGATCCTTTCCAACCTCAACTACTTGAGGTTTCTGTGAATAATTCATTATTGCGGTATCATAAGGATGACTATTTTCACTAAAATATCCAATACAGGGTGCAGCCATGAATGCAAGTTCATGTATATGTTGGGGGCAGGGGAGGAGAAAGGAGGAAAAAATAGAAATCTCTCTCATTATGACATTGCTCAGCTTCTCTTAAAAAAATTATACATTTAATAAATCAGTTCTCTGCTCTGATAGCCTCACAGAATCACAAACAGGCAACAAATTCTATTTCCTCAGCATCCTTTAGGGTATGAAAACATATACTTTAGCCTTCAGTCTATTAACAATATGGATTCAGTTTCAGTATTCCCCAGACAATCAGGAATCTGGAAACTGCTTTGCATATTCTAGCCAGGTATTCTGCTGCATTCATTCTCACCATATGCCTAGCTCTATGTAATGCCTGTGACACAAGTACTTTATATAAGAGTAACGAAAATGTGTGTGTTTTTAACATACATAGTTTCATTCATTTGATGTGCCATCATTAATTCTTCTGGTAGACAAATAGAAGAACAAAGACTAGATGAGCATGAAAGCAAAGTGGGGCAGAAGTCAGGTTTTGCATATCAGTGACAAAGAAAGAGAATAGAAGTGAACACAGAACCTTGACCAGCTGGGATAACGGAAAACAGTCAGAAAAAAACAGCAAAGAAACCCATTGCACATGAATTATGCAGAAAGATCAACTATACATACTACATGAAAATACACTTTATAAGCTTGGATGTCCCAAAATACTCATGCTCTGGGCATTTAAATTCAGCCTTTAGAACTGAGGACCTCAAAATCCCTTGACTAGAAAGGGAAGCAGGAAAAACCAAACAAACAAAAAACTCAACAACAAAACACCACTAACAAAAAAAAACCAGGAAAAAGGTTGAGCTAGAAATAACACCTAAAGGCACTGAATGAGAACATGAGATAGGAGAGCTCAGCTCCATGACAAATGCTGGATTGACATGAGGATAGAAGGAAAATGAACAAAAGCAAGTGCTCCAATAGTTGAATGTTTCTCAGAAGTCATCTTTGCCCAAGAAGTCAACTATTAAGTGTCATTTTGACACTGTTCAAAACCAGAAACCTTGTAGAAAACATTAGCTTCAACCTACTGAAAATTAATTTCAAATGCAGCCCATGTTTTGGCATTTCATATTGACACAGCATGCCCTGTCTCTCTGTTTTACTCTCACATGTGCAATAGCAATATCAACCTTTCAACAATACACCAAAATAACAGATGGCACAGGCAAAAGAAGCCAACAATGCAGCATGGGACCTCACTCTGACTAGCTCATGGTGTCAAGAGATGGAGTAGGATAAGTACATCACTTATGAAAAAAATATTTTGGTTGCATGAGCCAGGAAACTTCATGATTTAATAGACAGCTTGTGGCTGGACTAATCCATTGTCCTTTGAGCCTTTGCTAGGCTACCATTATTACTTTACATTCTCAAGACACTTTTGACTGCCATTCACCACTCCCACCACTTCTTAATCTTGATGTGCAACAGCCTCCAGAAAGGTGCCAGGAATTGCACCAGTCTCTGCAATAGCACTGTTTGCCCAGAGCTTCCATTGATAAAATATTCCCAATTGCAGAGAACTGACAATCATGTGGGCAAAATGACAGCTCTGATTTCTAGTCTTCTGCTCAGATGCACCTGTGGTTTGGCTGGAAGAGCTTACAAAAGAACGCAAATCAAAAGGTGAAAGGGTTTTATATCTATTTAAATAGATATAAATATATCCATAAATAGATAGACTATATCTGTATCTAGCAAAATACTATGTAAATGTCTTGCACATTTCATAGCCTCTCTCTTTTGGCTCCAGTAGTAATAAAAGGAAGATGTTTCAACTCAGCTGCTGTAGATCAGCAACCAATCATTTCTGTGCAGCATTACTTTGGCACTATCTCTACTAGAACCACAGAAAAAAATCTCATTGTTTTCACATGACACAACATACTGACTCAGCGCTCCAACCACAACATGCATATTTCCTAAACGGCAGCACAGCATTCAAAAGAATAAATTCAAATTATTTAGAATATAGAGGTACCTATATTTAGAATACAGAGGTAGAAAGCATGAGGGCAGAGTGAGCACTCACTGCCTGCTGGAAGGCCATGGCAGCTCTTGTAACTCACAGAGCAAGGAGAAGGCTGGGCTCAGAGAAGACTCCATAGCAGGATATACAGCATTTTCCTCAGTCTGTCCTGGTCTACACTAGGAAAGCTCAAACACTCAATATGGGCACTCAACACCACTGTTATAAGAATGCTACAGTGCTTTATTTTTTGCCGAGTCACTCCTACTTTATTCTCCCACAAGCTACCCACAAAGAAGCAAGCCTCATCATGTGAGGTGTTTAGAAACAGATTGGACAAGCATTAGAAGCTGTACTCCAGGGGACTGGCCTCAGGGGACAGATTAGATGACCTCATGCAAATATTTTTCTTCTCTCTCATTTATGCAGTCTGATGAATACTCATCTCTTACTGAAGGTTCATCAAGGGTGCAATGATTGCAATAATTATGATTTGATACAACAGTTTTCTTCCAAATTAGATGGCTAATACAGTCTTTGTCTCATTCCTGTCTTCCTCCTCCCAACTCTAATTAACTTCTCTGTGCAGTGGCTCAGGAATGCATGTAATCCCTCCTGGAAGGGCTTTTTCCTAATCCTCCATGACAGGACTCACAGCATGCTGATATGGACTCCAAAAACAGATAATTCAGTGCAACTAGAGAAGCATGCAGCAGACTTGGTGCAAAATCCTACCCCATTCTGCTCCGCAGCAATTATGAGTTTGACAATCACCATTGCTTATTTGTTTTGCTTCTTTGGTTCCGGGGGTGGGTTTTTGTTTGCTTTTTACATTAGCATTCAATTGATTTCTGAGTTGACTAAAGAAACAGGTCAGGAACTGTCCAGTTGTGTGGGATTAGCATCAGGCAGGTGGAGAACATGAAAGGTACAAACCTTATGTTTTAGGGTTCATAAACTGAACTGCCATCACTGAACACCTGAGCCTTGTGAGGAATTCCAGTAACTCCAGCCACAGAAACAAGGCTTTCAGAAAAGCTGTAGCAGTAGCATGAAACAGCATAGAAACTAATCTGAACTCCAGACTGGATGCTAACAGCTAAATTCACTCATAATTATTTCCTTCAATGATTTTGAGTGAAAGGAAACTAATGCAAGTTAAAAATAATCCAAAAGATTCATACTAGAGTACCACAAAAGGCTGATAAAGAAAAAAAAATAGGTCACAGTGGATAGAAACTACCTTCAGAGTAAAAGGGAGTGTCACAGACAGGTGAAAACACAGGAAAAACCATCTAAATTAAACTACCAAAAGTGACCCTGAAGATGATCAAGAGTCTGTTTTCAAGCAATATGATAAAGTAGATGGAAGAGAGACTTGAAGATGACTGTTAATATAAATGTCTAAAAAGTTGCATTTTAAATGTTAACTGAAAAAAAATTACAATTTTTAATGAAAAACAAACAAAAAAGTTCACAAATAAGATTGGAGTAAGAGATTAGCAGGATGGAGTCTGCTTAACCTCAAGCACTAAATTGGGTATCAAATAATATCAGTAATAAATTAAGACTGTAGGTGAACAAATAAAAATTCCACCATCCAGTAAGGTCCAGGAATGCAAAAATCATTTCTCACAAGTAACAACATACTGAAACAAATGTTGTTGAAAAGAAAAGTCAAAATAAGAGAGCATATTTCCATAGTTTATTCAGATTCCTAAATGATGAGAATCCCTAGTTCTAAATTTAACATTGTGTTCTAGAAAAATAAAGGATTGGGGGTGTTTTGAACACTGGTCTGGAAATAAGTGGGTTGCCAGATTTTGGACATTTCTTCAAATGTTCCATACAAGCTCCATCAGAACTATTCTCTCACTGTTCAAATAAGAATCATATAAAAATTTATTCTGAAGTCGTGAATATTCAAATTATGCTACATTAAGCACTGCTGTCATCCTTATCTGTAAGCTGATAGAAACACCACTCCTGGAAATTATTATAGCAAAGAAGAGTGTGTAGTAACACGCTATCAAATTGACAGGACCTAAATAAATGATCTCAAAGTTGCTTGACTTTCTCTTTTCCCCAAGAGAGCATTGCATGAAAAGCAAAACAGCTAAATATATACACCACAGCAAGCCAAACTTCCTGACATCAGAGCCAAACATGATGACGGATGGCATTCATCAGTTCAAGGAATTCAGAATTTGGAGTTGCATCACAGTGATTCTCACCATGTCTGAAATATGACAGCAGCTTCCTGGGAGGTGCCCAAAGGATTCACTGTACAAGACAGACAGTGATGAGAGGGTTCAGGGTGCGGAAGAAAGTTGTGATACAACTTGACTGGTTTTGGTTTGTGTCATGGTTTGACACTGGCACAATGCCAGTGCCCCCATGAAAATGTAATCTCTCCATTGAATGCTGTGAAGTGGAATCGAGAACAGAGCAAAGCAGGCCCAAGCTTAATAACAGGGAAAAAAAACTTTATTAAGCTACTACTACAAAAGAAAAAAAGGAAAAAGGAAAAAAAGAAGAAGAAAAAAAAAAGCACACAAAGATCAAAATGAAAACCTTGCATAGCATTCCTCCTCCCACCACCCAACTCCAACAAACCACAGTGAGACACAATCTGGACCCCAATCAGGTTTCCACCCTCCAAACAATCGATACTCAGCCCATAGAGGGAACAGAGTCTCTCCTGTGACACAGACCCCCAAAGAAACACAGCTGGAACATCCTGTGTTTCCATGTCACACATAGCACCGCCCGGAGAAAAGTTTGCCATGGTGACCCTTCTCCTTTCCATGCACAGTGCTCTCACCACAAATGCATGGATGGACAGACTGCTTTTAGGATTTTTCTTTTCAAAGATGCCCTGCCAAGAGGGGAGAAAACAACAGTTCAGTTTTTCATTTTTTGGGACTACAGTCCCCCCCATTTTCCTATTTTCCCCTGGGGCCGAGGGTCCAAGAACAGAGATCTTCTCTTCTCCTTGTTTTGAGGACAGGGGGCACCACCACAAGCCCCCTAACCTTTTCTCTGTTTGCTCCACTTCTGTCTTTTCCCAGCTGAAAAAGGTCTCTTGACTTTGCTCTGGCATCCTCCTAAAATACAGTCTCTCTTGGAGGAGAAGATTGGTTCAGTTTGTGGCCAACATGGAAAAGTCCAGCCAAAAGCCACTCCTTGTCCCCCTCCCATCTAGAATTCCTCCTTCTAACATCCCAGGGTCCAAGGTGTCCCTCTTCCTCTCTTTCAAACCGAGGAGGGGAAGGAAAAATTCACAAAGCTTTCATTTCCCAAGGAAGGGTTAAAAGTCCATGGATGGCTCAATGCTCAGATGCCAGCAGCTCCCACATGGCTGGGCACCTTGCAGCTCCCCCGGCTCCTCCTTCCCCACAGTGAAATTGCTGGCAAGACTGCTGCTGTCTCTTTCTCTCTCCCTCTCGGGAGAGAAACTCTTGGCGGGGGTGGGGGAACGGAGACATCCTAGATTTTCCTCCACCCTTCCATCTGCAGGGGCCAGCCCGGTTCCAGTCCCTCCACCCTTGGGTCAGTCAGGCCATGGGCCTTCCCCTCCCCACCCAGCCACGGCCGGGCAGGGGAGAGGCTGCACTGCGGCTGACCGGAACCAGAGAGAGCGAGTTCCCCTGGGAATTCTGCTTTTAAACCCTCTGTGTTCTCAGAGGCGTGCCTAGCTTCAATTGGTCAATATCCAAATTGACCTCTTCCTTCTGAGAAAAATTCTTTTCCAGTGCAAACCACGACAGTTTGATATAAAAAGAGAACTATTTTACTACAGAATTTCACAATTGAATTAATATCTGGTCATTAAACCATTTAACAAAGCAATTTTGATCCATTATATAGATTTAGAAAAGAGAGTCAAGGTAACTATTAAAAACATACTGTTGAACTGCTATAAATATAATATATGTAAATAAAAATAGCTGCCAATGACAGCAGCCAGCCACTCACATGTACAGGCTGCTGCTGTCCATTACAAAAGCAAAATTTCTCCAGAAGACAATGCTGAGCTCTGGCATCAGTGGTTCAAAGCAGGAGGGGGGGGTCTTATTTCCAGCATTAAAATAACCCAATTTAATTGAGTTTCACTTCTGAAAAGGATATGTATCCCGTGAAAACAATTTCAATTTTTACTTTTCCATTTGACCAGCTCTCCACACCTTCTACTCTATCCAGAGAAACAAAAACCATAAAAGGAAAATGACTGACATAGACGTCAGTTTCACATGTTTTAGCATGAAAAATAGTGATATTATTACAGACTGAATATAGACAAACACACAGCTTGTAACAAAGCAAATTAATTCCACTGAATTTCCAAAAATAATTTTTCTTAAAGATTACAGATAAATATAAAAATAACACTAAATAAGAGACATCCTACTTTAATAGTCAAAAATACCTAGATTTAATAAGAATTCATCACAAGTAGCCAGCAAAAAGATAAACCACAAAACATATACGTGCAGGAGACGTGTTCTAAGTGATAGAAGTGGAAGAAGAAAATGAAAAGGAGTAGAATGCTTTATATAAGACTAGGGAATAGCCCTAGACAAGGGAACTATATCCTGTACAGCAACTAAAGTTCTTCTTAAAACACACCTAAATCCCCATTCAAAACCCCACTCTTAGAGGATGACAAGTTACAGAGAGAAATTAAACTGTCAGGCAATTCAAGACTGCAAGTTATGATTATCCTAATCAACTTAATACCCAAAACTGAGGAGTGTAAAAGAAAATGGTCATTAAATTCCCCTTCAAAAGGGCCACAACAACATAAACATATGATTTAATAGTCAGATAAAGACATAATAGCCATCTCATAGCGAAAATCCAGTGACTCTTGGGTTCCTCTGGATTTACAGTAGGTGAAGCTTAGATTAGAATCCACCCTTCAGTATATTGGCTATTCAGGCATAAATCTACATGAACTGGAAAATATTTATCTTCAGGAAACCACGGAGCAGCCCTTAGAACCATGGAGGTATTTTTAAAACCCTGTGCAGGATATGAACAACATTGCTTCCTTTCATGATCTGCTACATTGGTCTCCTCTGCAGAGTTACTGTAAAAACAGTGAAGTGAGGTTCCACAGTTTGTGTCTTTCAGTAACTTCAGATCAAATATAACGAATCTACAAAGAGAGGAAAAATATTTTTTCTCCCAGCCATCAACTCTGAAAACTCATCCCAAGCTGAGTGTGCTCCTCCAAGCCCCTAATCCCTCCTAATTACTAATAATTACAAATTAAGGTCCCACTGAGCAAGCCAGGTCTCGACGGCAAAGCTCCAGTACATTCTCATTGTCCTGCCGGGCTTACACAGGCGGAAAAGATCCACAATAGGAACACACTGCACTGTTCAGCAGAGGCAAGTGACAAACCCAGCAGAGCTACCAGCTCCCCTCCACCCCTTTCGCTTGTATTCAAAAATACTGCAATCAATGCCACTGAGAAACAATTGCTTTACTTGCCAGGTGGAGTAGAATACCAGACTTAACTTTTCCAAGAGTTTCTGGTGTATTTTGATGACATTGAAATTGAGTAAAGAAGAAGGTTTTACTGAATTTTCAGATGAGAGAGAAGGGTATTTTTTGCTGCTAGCAAATTGTATATTCCTACATTAATCCAGATAAAGCAATATTTCTGTACTTATCTTTATTTATTTCTGTGGTACATGAACTGTCCTGAGATAACATTTTCCTGAGCATTACAATTTATAAAAACAAGGAACTTCCCCTTGAAGGAGAAGGAAATTCTTGGGGCAGGGGGTGGGGGAAGTCCTCTCTTAATTTTAACTAAAAGATCATCCAGGGTTAATGCTGCTGAGGGCAGTACATAATGAATATAACTTGACTTATTACTTCTGTTACAAGATAAAAAGTTATGAATCAGATGATGAGCTGCAGGGTATAAAAATCTGAAAGTGGTTGCTCTAGTTTGACACAGTTCTACTCTATCTTAAAACATGTAGAATTCCCTGGGCTCCTGTAGAGGAAAGCTCTTAAAGGATTAAGAAGTAGGGTCAGAGACAATGCTATTTGTTCAAAATTTTCCTTTTTTTTTTTTTTTTTACTTATTTAGTCATTCAGGTCTAACATCTCAAAAAATGACTCATTAGTCCTGGGAAGTACTGTCAATATGCTAAATGAGAACAAAAAGACAAGAGCATGGAAAAATAGTATGAAAGTAGAAAGCCTGTATAACATAGGGTTTATCAGTAGTGAGAAAAAAATTGATTAATCAAAAGTTAGTTAAAAACTTTCCTGCTCACCCCATAACTTGATAGTCCTCTTCAGTCTGGCAATTTATTTATAAGAATAGACAGAGGGCCTTGTCTTATAGCTCTGTCTGATTAGATCCATCTTACAGCTTCTCAGTAGTGCGATATTACAGCTAACTTTGATGAGGGAATGAAATACTTTCAAATACCACAAAGACCTTCAGTCAAACAGGTCTTTACTTGCATGATATACACATAAACAGTTGAGCAATGGAGCATAGAGTGTAATTTGTGGCAATGGGAATGACACAGAATCAGAGCCAGAAACTTCAATGAGAAACTTAAAACAAGAAAGAAAAAGGTGGCTTTCTAGTTTATGAGTGTAAATATTTCACAGCAGCCAAACACTGTTGTTTCTTATACAAAATATCTGGAAATGAGATACAGCAATCAAGTGCTAAGCACAGATTCCCAGGACTAATTATGCCAGACAACGTGATATCCAACCAGACTACAAATTTCACTGCAAGAGGAAATGCTACAGAATTTAACAACATAAGCAGCTTTTCTTTCACAGATGCCAATGTAGGTCTCTATCTAAGCTAGTATTTAAGAGGTGCAGAACATTGTGTACCATTATACAAGGTAGTTTAGTAAGATATTCATTACTGGTGGGTCATAATGCACTTTATCAAGCAAGAAGCCAGTATTTCTCAATATTCCTGGAAGGCTGATGTTTTCTTTCATCACACAATACATGCTGGTGCGAAGCTGTAAAAGAGATGGTTCCTGACCTAACTTTACAGGACAAGGTAACACAAACAAACTTTGGTATTCCTGCCAAGCATAAATATTTTCATTCTTGAGGTTGACTTTGTACAGAATGCTGGTCCTATAATAAATTCAACTTCAGGACATGACTTTTTGAATGAAACCCAGATCTACTGTTTGCATTGGAAGATTCTAATGAAGCCAGTCATTTAAATGGATATGATTCAGAACTGAAACCCAGAAAAAACATTACTTTTGGTTAAAAGCCATGTCATCATTGAGAGTTCCAACCAAATCAACCAAAAACTAGTTGAAAGAAAGATATCTTACACTATCCAGTGAACTAAAAAGTATCAAAATAATCAGCTACACCATAATGACTGGAACATTGACATTGGTTTCTGTGATCTAGAGTAACATCCATCAGCTCATGTGCAGGAAAGCAAAAAGTTTTGGCAAGTGTCACTAGCATTATTTTTTCAACAGTTACTAAAAAAAAAAAAAAAAAAGCCTCACATAGAGAACCAAAACAGTGACCTACTGAATGGTCTACTTTACTTCAGTGGAAACCAGGCCTGAGCAAAGACTGCAGGAAGAAACCACACCATGCTACTGTGAAGAGAATGAGCAGAGAAAACAAACAAAAACTTCAAAGAACATTGGCAGAGGATTTCCAAAATAATAGAAGGAATTGGAAGTTGGATATGCAAGTCCCTTGTACTGACTTTGAAATGTTATCACTTAAGCAAAAAAGCAATGACCTAGACAGGGCTCCAAACATGACACACACATTGACTCTGGAGAAACTCAGGAACTCATGATCCACACTAGACAGAAAAGTAACTTTGATTTGACAACTTTTCGGTTCTCCAAGGTGCCAAATTCCTGAATAATTCATCAGAAAACATTATGAGAAACCACTAGCAGAGGCTGGTACTATTTTTATACTATATCCTTCTTCACACACCTTTTACATGTACTTGGTGTTTTAAACATTGACAGGGCTCCTCTGGGACACTTAAAAACTGGCAAGAATTTTTCAAACATGAAAAAAGTGGGGAGTAGGGAATAGGTAAGGCAAAAGATTCCTCGCCTGTTTTCCACATCTGGTCTTCTAAATTCTTAAAGACAGTTAACTGATAGTTTCCAAGCTGAATAAAGTAGGACCCACTCAAATAAATGGAAGGAATTTGCAATATTAATTATAGGAGCCAGAAAAACTGTTCACTATCTGAAACTTGACATTGTATCAATTACTAACTGTAATGGTCCCTGATTAAATTCTATTCCATTTATGGTTTACAAAATAATTTGAACCCTGACTTATCTGAAATTTAAGTTGCGCATGATAACTTTGTTAATTCACTACATTGAAACATTGATGCATTATAGGTTTCAAATCAAGAAGAAAGTGATCTTAAATTCCCATTAGTAGGACCATTTTTTATGGCAAGCAGCATAAAGATAACCTTAAATTTGTGCACAAGGAACAAAGCAGAAAGGAGATTTCAATCCAGAGACAAGGTTGCCTGAAGACAGTAACTGACATGCCTCAGTCTAGTGCTGTAATTCTGTGACTTCTTGTTTTTTGTCTTGCAGGCAGGGAAAACTCTGCTTCTTCCACTATTGTTTGACCACTGCCTAAGCAAATCCATCAAATGTGAAACAATTGTATGCAAATTCTTGCCTGAAGATGATACTTATCTGTATGACATGACTCAAAGAATATTTAAGATAGAAATTTGATGCTGGACAGAAAGCAATTCTTTTCTACATCAGTATATCAAATAAAATCCACTACATTATTGATGAAGATTCATCATCAACTAAGTGGCTTTTCAATGCTTTCTTTGAAATGCATCCATAGTCTTGAACACAAAATTTAGTAATTCACAAACAGACCCTGTTAAAAGAAGATTTCAACTAGACAGTAAAATTACTTTTCAGATGGCAAATACAATTTTGTCAACAATAAAAGCTTCTGGAATATTGATTTCTATGATGGAATACTTAATTTAACTTCTTAGGTTTGTCAGGCTGTATTTCATTCTGACTTTTAATTTTGTATTACATTTTAATAAAATATCGGCATATATAACCTTACATGCGGCTAAAGTGTTCCAAGATAAAAGCATTCTGACATCTCTAAAATGAAACGCTCCTGATTTTTTATGCCATGTTTAATCTTGCACCCAGTGAGAGAAGAAAAAATGTTTTTCCAAAACATTATAGCTACCCTCAGGGACAGCAAACTTGTCAGCTAGATACATCCACAAAGAGTGGCTTCATGGCATTAACTTGCTAGATTCCGATGCATGAGCATTCACAGACAACACACAGCACTGTCTCCATGCCTTAATTATAAATTCCAGAATCAGAACTGGAAATGAAATTACATTCTACTTCTTTCCGTGGATAGTCTGAAGTATTATCAAGCATTTGCATCATTTGGAACTGTTCTGTACCTACAGAGAATTTTGGTCTTGAGCACCTTTCTCCAGTACAAAATTTGTACTAAGAGCATAAGGGAAGAAAGGGACTTGCAGGCAGAACATGTTGCAAGTTTCAAAGTAGCACATTACAATTTTGTCAGCTGAGAAAATTTAAGGCCTTCTCTACACTTTTGTTGAAACCAGCATTCAGTGAGTCCAGTGGCTAACACAAGTGCAGAAATGCATTTCAGGTATACATTTGAATGAGGTACAGTGGTACATGTGGTGACTATCATTTGTCAAGCAACTGAAATTAGGGAGCACCAGAGGGGAAAAAAAGACACACAAAAAAACCTAGAACTTCTCCACCTCACTATTATTTCATATTCTGATGAAGTCAAGATTCCTCATAAAGGAAATACTCAAGTAACACATCCTCATGAGCAGGCTAATAAATTACTGTTTCAGATGGCTGCACTGCTCAATATCACTAGCATGTTCAATTTCAAAGTCAAGAGAAAATGAACTTTTTCCAAAACTGTTATTGAGAAGCTTCTGCCTGGAAATGTGTATTCAGACATTGTTGCAGACTACTTTCACAAAAAAGAAAAAACATTGTCCATTTGCCAGCTAAAATGTGTTTTATGAAAATACAAATTCAATTTCAATGCTTCCAGCTACAGTATGGTGATGGCATTGATGATACCCCTTTCGATCCACAAGTCTGTGAATTATCTTCCTAAGAACACAGTGGCACAGGCTGTGTGGGACAGCAAGAGTGTCACTGTCTACTGAAAGAACCCCCTCACATTTGTAACCAGACAGCTGACCAACCAAGCAGGCTTAAGGACAAAGAAATCCTTCCTCCAAAGTGCCACACCACACTTCTTTGTGCAGATGCTGCCCTCCATTATTACACACCTAAGAAAGGAAGCTTTTAGCAGCTGTTGACCTGACAAAGTGGCCACCTTTTTGACACAGAGCTCTCCAAAAAACAAAAGGAGGATGCAAAGGATAAAAGTCACCTACAGTAACTAGTCAACAAAGAAAAGCAACTGAAAAACTAAAAGCAAGTAAACCAGCTACATTAACCCATTATTTTCCAGGTGCAAATTCCTCGTTAAACTCAGCAAATTGCTGATGTTTCTTCTTAAGGCTCACATGTCATTACTGATGAACCCCATTACTTTCCTTTTGCTCCAAATTCTGTCACAGAATAAGCACAGAATAAGCATTTTCCCCAACCCACTTTGTACCATGTGACTGCTTACATGCTTAGACAAGCAGCACATTAGGCATCAATGACATTACCTTAGGACACTGAGGTGCATTCAACAGCTTTTTTATATTATTAGGACAACTTAAAAATACAGCCCGTTTCCCTTCCATGAACTAGCAAGGGATTGAAGGCAAGTGCAAGGTTAAGACCTTGTGAAGAGTTGGAGGAACTATTCCACATGGTGGCAGCAGCGGTCTAAAATACAATGAAGTTCCATGTTCCAAAACATAGTCATACCTGCTTCAAATTCATCTTGCTTCAGAAAGAGAAGTCTTCCTTCCCTTGATAACCTTCCATAGTTTAGTTTCTTTTAAATAGTAATGGAGTTGTCTCTCTGCTCTTTTTCCATGTGATTTTGACCTTTGTTACAGGATTGAAAACAACTTTCAAGACAAGAAAAAAATCAAAGCAGTTTCTTTCTTCATTGAGGTTGGCATAAATACAAAACAATAAGCTAAACAGTAGTTTTAGAGGGAAATTACTTTCATCCAGCATATCCCCTGTATTCCTCCACCAAACTTGCACAAGAATGATACGGAAAAAAATGTCACTTTCTGTGGTAGGTTGACCTTGATGGTGACCTGGCATCCGGCCAAAGCTGCTGCATCACTACTTTTCTTCAGGTGGACAGAGGGAATATAAAAGAAACCGGGTCAAGATAAAGACAAGGAGAGATCACTTAGCCATTACAGTCACAGGCAAAACAGATTCAGAGACCCTGCTCCCCTCCCCCTCCGGTTTAATTTTACTCCAAATTTCTCTATACACACACCCCTCCACACCCTTCCTCCCAGCAGCACATGGAAACAGGACTGGGGTCAACGCATCACACACCATCTCTGCTGCTCATCAGTTTAACAATAATTGACACAGATGCAGACTAGTATAGCACCTTTTTAGGTTGATGGTGGGTTTGGGAGGGATTTTGTGGTTTTGGCTTGTTGAGTGTGGGGGAGGGATTGAATGAGGAGAAAAAGACAAATTATTCCATCTACACAGTTGGTGCACAAGTTATCTGCCTTTCTCTTTGTGGTTTCCTCTTGGCTTTACCACAGATTTTCTGAAATTAAGTTGCTATGCTGAAAACTACATAAACTAAATAGTCTCCCAGCTTCTTTTAACTGTAGGTGAACTAGTTTTAGGAATTTGCTGCCCTAAGCAAACTAGGAAATGAATGGTGCTCCCAGCTCAGCTGCTTGTGCACCACAGCCAGCAAGTATTTCTCTGCTCTAAGCAACCACCTGCTCCAAATGCAGTCCAGTGCCATCTGCCCCTTGGATGAGAGAATACACAGCCCTTACAAGAACCTCTGGTGACTTGCACCAGAAAGTTATCATCATAAGCCTGGGAGGAAAGGGTGAGTATTTATTAGAGCAGGGAATTATTCATATTTGGCTATTAGAGATGAAAATGCCCCAAAACTGCTCTCCAGTCTTAAGCAATATCATCAAATTTCATAAGGAAGGCTTTCCTACACAGACTTGAAGCATGAAAGGAGGGCATCAGCTGAAGGAAAGGTACTTATACCCAGTCAGCCTAAGCTATTGCATTCTTAGTTGTGGCCTTGGCACTTCATTTTCCCTTGGGCATTTTCCACCTGCTCTTTGCCAAACTTGCTGTTTTGTGTTTTAAACTCACCTAGGTCATCTTGATCCTCTGAAACCCTCTATTAACAAATAACTACCTTGAATTGAAATAGAGCTATTTCCTTTTGAAAATATATAAGCACCTACAGCTTAAACTGAAGAGCAAGGCTTTCTGACCTAGTGGCTGATGGCATTTTTGTGGATAAACATAGAGGAGAAGCCAGGACATTTAAATGCTAGACCTTGGGTGCAAGTGTTCTCAATGTGCTTCTGAAGACCTCTGAACCAACAGGATCTTCATCATGTCCCCATGGAACTGCTCCAACAGCCAGAAATAACAAGCTGTTCCACAAGTGGAACTTCTTCCTAGTTTGTAACACGAGAACATCCCCATTCACAATTACAGCTCTTCATTTAAAATTGCCTACAGAAAGGTTTTGGGTTTTTTTATTTGTTACGGATTTTTTTGTTTAGCATATGCAAATCTGCTAAACATTCAGTTTTATAGATTGATTCAGGTCTTGGGAAGAAAAGATCTTTTAAAATTTCGATAAGTAGTTTAAAGCTCATTTCCCTTTTCCCTTCATACTAGTGTGTTTGAAAAAGCAAAATCCATTTGTTACCCCCAAATTTATCATCAAAACAAGACTGACATTAATTGCATTCTGTTATTACAATCAGAGGTCATATGTGCTTTTGTTAATAGAGTTTGCAGCTCTTCTTTTTACAGATATTCCATGTGGGCTAAATAACATTAGGAAACTAAGGTCAAAGCCAGTCATTTCAAAGGAATAAAGGGGAAAATTTACAAGACATCTGGTGAGAACAGTTTATTAAAGGAAGCGAGGCATTTCTTCCAAGATTACACCAATTGAAGCCTAAATTGGGGAAGAAATCCCAAAGGGAGACACACTCCACTTGGTAAATCAATACTGCTCAGAGATGCAACAGATTTGATCCTGAATTTCAAATAGATGATAGCATCTCACATTCCAGGAAACTTCCCTACAAACATGAACTTTGGATTTCCATAAAGCACCTTTGGATTTTCTCTCCTTTAAACTGTTCTGTTTCCCTGCAATAAAGCAGTCAGATATCCTGTTCAGAGGTTTACCACTTCCAGGTCATCCCAGCTATTTGTCACCAACCTATACCTGCCCTCACAGATACATTCTCTCAGGTCTGCTGGTGTAAATGCTTGTGAAATAAGTCCCTTAAGCAACTTCAAAGTTATTTGCCTAGGTTAAACATATTTTTCTAAGCCAGCTGATTGTAACCACTGTCCATTCAGCAGCCTGAAAAGGAAGGTGATCCAGCTCAATGATGAGGCCTACCGTGGGCTCAGAGTCATTGTTTCTCAGCTGGGTCTATTAATCCAGCTCAAGTGGCCCTACAGCTGAACATGAAACTACAGCTAAGGCAGCACTGAATCATGAGTGCAGCAGAATAAGTGATATGGGGCTGAAAATCCAATAAACCAGCACTGCCACTAAACTTTGTATTGTATAAACATAACAACAGATATACACAGAGGACTTTTATGAGATACTTTTATGAGTGATTGTGTCTGCCCATATATATATTATCTTGGGTAACATACACAGTTGGGTAAGAGTTACTCTATATGTGCAAAAGCACATGTGTAAAAAGCTTTTCTCCTGAGCATTCCGAAGACTATCTGCACCTCAAAAATAAGTTTATGCAACCCTACACCCACCTTGGGCTGCAAGATCATGGTGAAAGAAAGATTGTGTTGCATCTCTCCCACCTGTCCCAAATGCCAAAAGGTAGCAGTAGACTCAAAATTGTGGATACCTGCACCAGATACCAAGCGCTCAACACTGTCATCAAGAGATATCAGTTTCAAGCAGTCATCAAGAGATTTTAAGTTTCAATAACCTGCTAGATCCGAGCGTAATTTAAATTTTTGCACTAATCTGAGATGGTTAGCGCTGTCCAGACACTATCTGCTTGCTTTGCTACCCAGTTTCATGCTGACTGCCAAACCTCTCTCTCTGGGAGACAGTACGTGTGGCTGAGGCCCTGCTAATCCATCTGGAGATGGGCACAGCACTCAGCCTCTCACCTCTATGTGCTCCACCCCATAAGCTGTAACACTGCCTGCAAATGCATTAGCAATGTCTTCCTTTACAGGTTATATGGCAGAACAGATGCTGGGTATCAGGATGATAAATGACCCAATTTTGGCAACCCTAAAATACAGGGACAGTGAGATAGGAATGTGAGCATCATATTGCAAATTACATAGCCCAGAAAACACCCCACCTAGTCTACAAACAGAAAGTTTCAAACTGTGTACTAATTCTTAATAACATGAAAAACACAGCTCTCTGAACCACAACAAACTGTACAATTGCACAAAAGCCTGCACAATAAATGTGCAAATCTCTACATTTGTTGAGATGTTGACTGCAGCTATATACCTTGGTGGTTTTTAAAAAGGCATTCCATTGCTTTGCCTTATATGAAAGGTAGAACAATTAAGGCTCTCTCTAATCAGATCTTTTCCTCTTAGAAAACTTATGGTTATTCAGCAGTTTAATCACAGTTCCATAGTAAAAGATGTCTTATGATCATCATCTTTTAAGTTGCTCTATAGAGATGGGAAAAGAAAAAAAAACAAAACCAAAATCCAATCCTATCTGTATGGCACATAAGAAGACAAAAAAAGTGAATGTGTTCCAATTTGCTGGCTTTTTCATTTTTGTTTTCCTCCTGTCTGCTTTTAAAGCATAATTAGTTGGTCCTGCTTATCCCTCTCTTATTCAACAATTTCTCTTCAGTTTCAGGGGAGAAATCTGCTGGAAATCCTGCCGAGAGTCCACTTTGGGTGAGGCCAAAAACTGCTGATATTAGTTCTTCTCAATAACTAACACCTAGCTTCAACAGTGTACATACATCAAATCTGCATCATCTGCTTTAATTACCCCATATTTTCATCAGTCTCCTATTACTCTACCTCTTGTAATAGTATTTCCATTGCTCAGAATCTGAGGCTGGGTTGTATGCATCTTCAATAACTTTGCAGTTAAGTAGCCTGGTTTGACATCTTGCCCTAAAAAACCAATGTTATTCAATTGGGTTCTTTATTGATGCTAAAGATATGATGGAGAACCCCCTCTTCCTCCTCTCAGTGATTTAATCAACTATTATAAATATAACACATTGTCTAGATTCTTTCCTTTTCAGCCAAATATCTATTTAAAGACTATGATCTATTATTTGCATGGCTTCAAGTTAGAGCAAAAACTGTACGTGGCCAGCTGAAATATCTATAGCCTGTAGGTTTGCCTCAGGCTAAACCATCTCCTGTACTAGTAGTCAAAGCAAGTACCATCTCATTTATTAAAGATGTGTGGCATTCACATATCTCCAGCAGCTGCTGTGGCTAACTGCATAAAAGATAAACTACACTCAACCATTGTGGATGATGTTCACATCAGAATTCTGTGCTCCCCTTCCAAAAAACAGGTTACAAAGAAACATAAGTATAGATTTTTAAATTTTTTAATATGAAAATCTGGAATTATTTAGGACTATCGTCTAGAAATTGTGGCCTCAAAAAAGCAGGGATAATACAAACAGGCCCAGGTTCACCAATCTTTGGAACAGATATCCCAGTCCAAGATAGGATAATCAGAACAAATAAAGTCATGACCAAAGCTTACCCTGTAGACCAGTGTCCTTAATTTAGCCATTTGGATTTAAAGGTAACTGTGGATGTGGCAAAGTCCTTTCCACAACTATAGGCAATACTGCATCCAGCATGAGAGGATATCATGCTGCCCTTCAGTGACCCACGTACTATGGTTCAGCACATCACTATTCCTCAACCTGTTACAAAATAGAGATAACACACCAGATCTGTAGGCAAACAGCTGGAACATTTCCAAGTCACATTCAGAAGAGAACACCACTAATCATACACCTTTACCATGGCATCACCCTGTGCACTTCAAGGAAGCTATACAGACTCAAAGTCAGACAGGCCTGAACCCAAGGACGTCTCTCAGCTTCCTTTCTGGATATGGTGCTGGAAGCTGGCATTGACTGAAGACTTAGCATTTTTTCCCCATTTGGTTCCTTTCAAATTTAGTGGTTTCTAGCTCACACAGAAACAGTAATCTAATATTCACATTGCTAGGACAGGAAGGTAGAAGTGTATTTAGCCTTTTCCTCTGAATTTATTCCTAACAGCCCTATTTCTGCTCTGGTGCTTCTCAGGACAATTTTTTAGGACAAGGAGGAGATTTTCCTTTCTTACCATGCTACTCTCTTGGGCTACATGTTCAGACAATAGAACCCTAAATTGATTTTGGAACCTTCTCCAAAACCTATCAACCTTATAAAGCATGCAAGGGCAGAAGCAAGCCAGCCCAAAATTCCGTAGGTTTGATGAAAAAAATCACTAAGTGAACAGTCTGCACAATATCAGGTAAAAAACATTGCAAATTACCTCAGGATGCTCCCAGAGCACAGCATCTACACCTACATGGCCCCTTGCTACAGGACCCTTTGTGTAAAAAGTTGTTAAAGAAGAAAAAAAAAAAGAATAAAAGAAATAAACTCAGAAATAAAAAATGAAAGAAATAAACCCAGAAAACCTCCATAGGAAGAGTTTCTATAACCTGAGTATTCTACTTTAGCATCCAGCTGTCTTTAGTTGACAAGTTCCCTCAGCATCTCAGCTAAGAACACCAAAATTTTGATTTACCTGATCAAGAAACATGGAAACTACACTGGAGAAAGCCTCAAGTTTAACAGCTCAAAATTTCAGCTTAACATTACTAAAATAAGTAGTTTTCTGAAAATGCTGAAGTGCACATTTAATAGAACAGACACAGATTCATTGGGAACACGACCTCCTTGCAGAAGTCAAGGATCTGGTCTGTAGCCCTGGGCAGGGGAGTCAGGGGGAAATTAAATTCTTTAAGTTAATTCAAGTGTAGCTTGTAATGAATAAGATACAGAGAGGCAATGAAACTCCTGCAAGAAAAGCAAAAGGCAAAAGATAAAGCTTGAGATTAAACTACTTGATTAATTTCAAAGCAGAAAATATTTATCTTCTGATAGTTCTGCAATAGGAACTTTTCCTCTATTGTTCAGGATGACTAATATACTACAGATAGCTTGTTTTATCTGATGGATATAGATTCAGTACAATGAGAGCTACTCCTTGCAGTATTAGTGAGGAGGCACATGCTGATAAACTTTGAGATGGTCTTGTTCTGAAGCTGAGGCAAACCAGAAATCAGCTTCCTCATAAAAAGGCAGTGCTTAAAAAATTGTGTATGGAAATCTTATGTATAAACTAAACTACCTTGCAATACGCTGAAGTTTTAGCAGAATTCTTGATGACACAATGTGGTTTCAACTTATGATTTCAAGTCACAGAAATCAGAGTCAGAATTAGAACAACTTTGATATACCAAGAAACAATAGTTGCATTATATAATTTTCTTAAGCTACATGTATATTTAAAATTTAAGAGGACAGTATTGAGAAGTGTGTTTCTGCAGTTCTTGTCTCTTTTTCAGCCTATAATTTTTTCCTTCAGTTTTACAGCCAAGAGCCTACACTAGAACCTGAATTCATTTCTCAGCCCTGAAGTTCAATTCCTGGAGGACCTCTGTCAGTCATTTAACCTTTTTTAAACCAGGGTCTCAATTACTTCTGTATCTGTCAACTCAACTGCTCTGTCTCTGAAGAGCAGTGATAGTACTTATCACATCTTGCTTTTGCTTGTCTCACCCAGTAGCAAACTTTTTGAGCAAGGACTGATTTTTAATATGTGCCAATACAGCACCTAGCAAGATGGGGTCCTGTCAGTTGGCTAAACCAAACAAAACACCCCAAATTCCTTTCCATCCGCTATCACAAGAAACTCCAAAATGCTGCTTGATTATGTATTATTTCTTTTCCAGATGCATTTTTTCCCTCCAGTATCTTCCAGCACCATTTTATGTGAAAGAAGGCAGCTAATCTTGCAGCAAAACAGAGGGAGGACCTCATGCATCAACCACCAAGCTCTACTTCACCTCAACTTGCAGTGCAAACCTGGCTGTTGTGTGTGTCCAGTGGAGGAAATGCTGCTCAGCAGAGGAGTCACCATCCATGTTCCAAAACAATCAAGAACAGAAATAGCTTTTGCACTGAAGCAAGTTCAGGACCAAAGATTTTGAGTGATTTTAAAAGATGACCCAACCTTAGTCTTCTGCACAAAAGCAGGGAGTATCTTGTATGGCCAGTACAGCAGATATAACAACACAAAGCGACTGAAGTATGCCAGAGTTAGAAGATCCCCCAGCGATTCATACCCTACCCTTGCTACTGGCCACCATGGCGGAATTACAAAATAAAAGCCTGGGGTACACAACAGGTAAAATGAGATGTGTTAAGTGTCCCTTCGGGCTTTATTTCCCAGTTTAGATGGCAAAAGAAATAAGACAATTAATGATATTTAATCTAATATCAGCTTCTGGCTACAAAGACACAGGATTTCCTATAGGCACTGCAGTGGAATTACAATCACTTGGGCTCCTTGCAGATTGCTCTTGACAGCAGCTTGATTTAAGGGCTCAGGCATACCTGAGATATTCCAGTAAGTACCTATTTAACCAATATTTTCTGAAGACAACTACACATCTGTTCTACTCAAATCTTCCTAAGAAAGTCACATTTTTCATTTCTACTTGTTACTTTGCCTTGGACCCTCAGAGTTTTTCAAGAGAAAAAGCCCTTGCCTTTCAGCACTGTGATTATAATCATCTGACTAACAAAAAGGCTAAAACCAAGAGATATATAGATAGCCTCTTTTCCAACTGAGACACTTGACTCCTTTCATCAAATTCATAACAAAACAGCTACTTAAGTTTTCAATGTCATAATGTCAATTTCCAATTGATCTGGCAACTGTACAGAGACACAGAAAAGGAAGGGGCGTAAAGTCTCCTTAAAAGAATTTCCCTAATTTTCATTCAAATACTAGCATTCAAAAAAATACCACAATGTATCCATGCTAGAAATCAAATTCTATTGGTAAGGCATGAAATTCTTATCTGGCACAAACAAAAATCTCTCTCCAAAGATCCCATCAAGACATGACAGGAATCTCAGACAAAAGCCTGAGGCAGGCACAAAAATTCTAAGAGTGAGCTAAAATAACTGTTAAATTTAACAATCTAATAGTGCAAAGATTCATAAAAATATATAAAAAGTTACCATGTAATTTTCTGTGAATTTCCACTTCTTCTTCATGCCAGAGTCCGAGCAGTTATTTTTCTAACATATTTTTTACTTATATCAGAAATTAATATGGCTCATCAGAGCATCTTTGGTGTGATGGTTCTGTGCTAAGATAACACCCCATGTATAATAATTTGCATTAAATCTTTTTGCTAAATACATATTGTTCCCATCAGTGAACAAACAGCCTATCCAAACATCCAGATAATTTGTTTTAACAACATGTTACCGTTCTCGGGTAATGCAACAAAGCAGGCAATCACAGATGAGCGAGCAATATGCCAATAAAATTGAAAGAAATAAATTAGTATCATGGTAACACATGTGTCTTCACAATTAATAAATTCCACTCCATCAGTCTGTGATTTAATTATGCATTATGTATAGAGCTACCATGAATCATTTATGTATTCTGTTAACTAAATGGCTAGATACAAAGCTTATGATGAGAATATTTACATAAGTGTTCATGAAGAGAAGGCTCCTTAACTAATTTTTCATTCCTAGGTTTTTTTTTGAGGGAAAAGGGGTCCTTTGGAGTATTACCTAGGGGTTTTTTGGTGGGGGGGTTTGGGTTTTTTGTTCTGTTTTGGGGTTTGTTTTTTTAATAAAAAAAATATACCTTTTGGCCAGACAACATAGCTTTCTTTTTTAACATTCAGATGTAATTAAGTGAGTTATTTACTGCAATAGTCCATAGCTAAGAGAACTAAACAATTTCTTAATGTGCTCCTTTTCAGGAGATCTAGGACTGTCCAGTGTCTGCCAGCAGAACCCTAAATGATGTTTCTCAGAGTCCTGTGTCTCCTGTGTCCTTCTCATTCTCCTCACACTCTATTGCTCCTTTCTGTCAAGAACCATCTCTATCAGGACTTCCCATCTCTTGACAAACTGACAAGGCTGCAGATTAAGATGTAATGCTTCCTACAGAGGAGGAAGGCACATATAGCATATGCAGAACACCATACAGGCCATCAGGACTTTAGGACTTACATCTAGAACAGTGGAAAATAATAATACTCAGTCATTCTCTGCTTGGAGGAATTATTTGGTCCCTTATTTTCAGGCCTGATGAAGGGAATTGCCCTTTCACAGCATCTGCTTTAAAGATCACTCTAAGAGTATTTAGTTTAGCTATAATGAGCCACAGATGAAACACTGATATCAGGACACATGACTATTTAGGTCACTAAGACCAAAGTTAACTGAAATCAATCAGGCATTTTAAGAGGCAAGAAACTCTTGCAAAAACAAAATAAGAGCAGGAAGTCCCCTTCTATCCATCACTTATAGCAAATTTTCTTCTAGTTCTATTAGACTAAAACTTCAGAACAATTTTGTGAAGACAAAGATGGTCTTGCTCCTGAAGCTACTTAATACAATCTTTCCCTTTAATATCTATTTTATTAATATGGCATGGACAAAGGATTCTGAGATTTCAGTCATATGATAAAGAGTTGGATATTTCTAGATGTCTTTTAAAAGTTTATCCATGTTCATCCTCCATTTCTAGTGAATTTTCCTGAATGGTACAAGAAAATGCTGTGACTCCATCACTTCTTGACTGAGGCTAACAGGCTAAGGAGCTTGGGAGCCCTTTATGTTAAACTCGCCAATAAAATGCTCTGTGTGACCATTATTTATGTATGCAAACAGGAACTAAGGAGAAAAATTTGTTGAAGTTAAACTTGGATTTCTTGACTTTCATTTGTCCAGAAATACTAAGACATATTACCAAATACATCCTGCCCTAAGTTGCAAAGTAGAAATGCAGTCTGCTCCAGCCCTCCACAGTTTTATCTGAAATATCCTGTCTTAAAAGAACTCTCCAGGTCCTTATACAACACATTGCATCAGGCACAAACAATCTGCAGCATGTCCTAATATCAAACATTGCCATCTCTAAGGCTTCACACGCCTTGCAATGTAAGTACTGTCCTGCAAGTCTCCAGGGAGGGAGTAGTAGGGGACCGCCTCCTCTCTCACCACAAAAGCAGCTTTTCTTTCCTGATATTCCTGAAGCTATCTTCCTGTGTAGCCTTCTAGTCCTGCAGGAGGCAGAGGAACAGAACATCCCTCACTCTTCCACTGCTTGTTTCCTCACTAGGTGCACTGGCAGCAAAAGCTTGGTGGACCTGCCCCAGTTAGAGTCAGCTAGTAAAGGATGTCACCAAAACACAGCAGGTACATCTGAAGCCACTTTGCAGTTTCCTGTATGACACAATATGCAGGAAGAACATACATGTTCACATCTAGAAAATATACTCTGGCTCACTGCCATTTTAAGGGCAGTGGGGGGATCCCTGTGTGTCTTTAATGAAAGTTGCAGAGCTAGTGTCAGGTAACAGTAATAATTTCAACTGTGTAACTGCTGCAAAGAGCCTGGAGGATCAGGAGCAATTTTATACACTGAGAAAGAAGCAAGTATTTTGGAAGATGGACTGAAAAACGTAACTCAATCAGATACATATTTAGGGATTTCAAGATTATCTAGTTCCTGGTTCCAGGAAACCCTAAGGTTAAATCCAATTTGAGCACTTCAAAGTTTACAGAATGTGGGCAGCATCTTCTCTTCAACAGCCTGGTCCTTCAAAGAACAAAGACTGAGCTCCATTAGAAGGCTGCTGCAGGTACATCAACACACAAACCATGAGACTCAATGCAGGACTCTAAATCAAAGGAACATTTTTAGTATCTGGAAAGGATGAAAAACACAACCTATGTGCTGTGGGGAGAATAACTAGAAAGGGGGGGGGGGGGAAGTACTGGACTCATAGCAATTGCCAGGGCTCAGTTTGTGTCAACAGTTAAGAACTTGTTAACCTAACAAGGAAATCCAAATGAGAGGGTTACTTCAGAGACACGTAAGTTTTGGCAGTATTTTATAATTTCCAATCTACTTCTCTCTACTTGGAGTATTTACCTGAGACAAATAAATCCATGTTTTCAGCAAGCTATGGCTGCTGTCTCTTGAAAGGCTGGATCATGGAATCTTTTCCAGAACTGTAAAATGGGTCAAATCTATGTGGGCCTGCAGGAGACAGCATCTCCCTGCCCAACAGAGATGCTGAGTGTTCAATAATTACATTATAAACACGGAGTGAAAACTGCAGCTTAAACAGTTCTAAGGACAGACCTGAAACTGGAAAAGGCAAAGTTTCCACCCAAAAGAAAGAAACATACACACATCTAAACCACTAAGTCTAGTTTCAGTTGTGAAACATGCAACTCTTTTCCACCAGTTTGTGTTGTGCTGTCAAAAAGGCAAAGCACCTTTCTTTACATGATGCAACAAAACAATTCCATAGGCAATCCATGAAAAATCCTGACAGAGCAGAAGAAACAGACTGAACTGGCCCTTGCAAAGTCAACACTTTTCTCCACATTATCATTACCATCATGGATGTTAACTTGACTTTCAGTTCTATGGTCCATATTCATAAAGGAGGGAGATGAGGGGAGACAAAGTAAATTTTAGTATGTGTTATGCCCATGCCCTCCTTGTTCTAGTTTTGCTCTTTCTCTCCATCTCCACTATGGTTTAACAAATCTTTTCAGTTTGCTTTAACAGTGCTGCAATTATCATTTATGATTAATCCTAGCCACAGCAGAAAGCTGCAATCAGAGTTTTTTGCTGGAGGGGATGTTGTACTTAGTACAGTGTAAAAGTTTGTAATGCATGCTGGCATGCTATGCAAGTCTTGGGGGAGGGTATCAAAAATGAGATATCTGGACTCTTTGGGGCAATAGGGTAAGGTAAAAATGGATCAGGATTTCTGCTTCATCGGGACCCATGAAACTTTATGTGCTTTATGTGTTTTTGAACATTGCCATTCTGAATCCCTATACAAGAGGATCAGATTTTCATCCCCATTTTTAAGGTATTGATGTGTATAGCTTTAGTTATGGTGGATAATGCATGACACAAAAGTTTTCATATGGTGGAGTCTCAGTAGTCTATAAGTTCAAGCATGAGGAAACAACATTGGTATTACAAGGAAGCTGAAAAGTCAAAGTGTCAAAAAGAAAGTGCTCACAAGGCAACAACTTACCACACACCTAAAAACTTTCTCCCTCAATATTGAGAAAGAAAAAAAAAAGTTGTTTGTACCCAACAGCTACGTGAATTAGGAAAACTTTCTTAAAATGAAGATCTAACAGACACATTCCACAGAAAATGGTTTACATTACCTACTGTAGGGAATAAAGTTGCCTACAATATGCTCATGCTTCATACTAGATCATTGTACAATTTCAGTCCTGTCCAAATATTTAAATAAGAGATTTTAGTGCGTGGATATTTCTAAACAGCATTGGACAATTTCTCTACTGTGCACTGAAGCACAGGAAATTCTTTTCTAGACCAGTTGAAAGATTTGGCAGATAAATCCTAGAGAAAATGTCTGTAGCTGTACCAGTTCAGAAGCATGGGATCTCCAGCTTTCTGGGATGCCTTGAAGCATAAGAGCAATGTGTCTCAGCTTATTAGAGAAGGGAAAATGGAGGAAGAAGTATGACAGTTTTCTGGCTAGACTTAGCCTATGTGTATTATGCCAAGTCTGCTCTAGAAAATCACTTTAGTAAAAAGCTTCTTTATGTTTCTGAACTAGTTTGGTTTCATGAAATATTAAAATCAGCCATCAAAAGGGAACACATCACTACATTCCTCTCCCATTCAGAAACATCCCATGGTTAAGTGACATGACATTAATGTCACATTCTTGCCCTATTACTTTCCAATGACTGCCTGCTGCCTGGGCCTTTAGAGAAGTCACAGTTTGGTTTTGAGAGTCAGTTGTCTCCTGAACCTTTGTCCAACACAAGCGGATGTGGAGTAGGACAAGTTTTCTAGCAAAAATAAATTGTTTCAGTTGAAGTGAGCTATGAAATCTGAGACACTACAGTTGTACTGGGACATTTTGAGGGACCAAGGAACACAGTGGCAGATGGTATTTAACTTGCATGAGTTCAAACTAATGTACACTGCCAAAAACTGTTGAGCTGCTAACACAAAGGGAAGCCTTCCAGAGGAGTAAAGGCAGAGGAGTCAACCTGAAAATCACAGTAAAGCTGCCTATTCTCTTTTGGCTCAGAAGAGTTACTAAAGCAGATAGATTCCCTCTTTCTTGGCTCTGTTTAACAAAGCTTAAAAACTATCCACACATAGATAGACAAATTCTAAATCAAACTGTCATCTGAAATACCTAGCTCAATCTTCCCTCTGAAAGGAAACACAGGGAAGAGACCAAGACAATTGAAAGCAGATGTAGGAAGATGAGTGGAATCAAGAAGAGGTTGCAGAGGAGCTAGAAACATTATTTTTGTCTGTTCTAAAGTAGTTGGTGCTCTCTACCACTAAACAAGGCTACATAAAGGGGGTTCAAACAATACTCTTTACTTCCAGTGCCTTTCTCACACAGTGATTGAAAAGCAGTCGCCTATGATCAGGAGAGGTTCACTAATGAAGTTAATGACAGAATGCAATGATGATTACACTGATTATTTTGAAGTAAAGCAAAATGCAGGACTAGAAGCAAATTTCCAAGATGTGAATCAATTTGGCATTAGAGACTTCTAGTGTATTAAGAAACTAAAATCTGGTAAAAATAATTCAAGTGTGGTACATGGGATTTGGCATTTAAAAAGGACAGTTTCCACAGAGCAGAGTCATACAAATTATATTATCGCATGCACACAAAGCAGAAGCCAGCATCTTCTTCTCATGATGAGAGGTCAACAGCACCCACTACATCTAGAAGTGGTTGTCAGTTTTATAATTAATCTGTGCTGACAGATCCATTAATTGGAGCAGATCACATTGCCCAAGCAATGTAGGTCACAATGTTTTAACAATTCCAATACAAAGCAGTCAATGTTTCAAATGACCTCATGCCACAGCCATTTTTTTTTGCAAAAAAGGCCTCCACAAAGTAAAATCCTTGCACCTTTCTCCCTTTCATGGCAGTCTCCAATCATAAGGCAAGATCAAGCTGAGGGCAGATGTGGGAAAAAGGCATTTACTATGCTGGTAAATGGTAGAGGCAAATGCTGCACTGTCAGTTGCAATTTAATCTTACAAACTGTTTCATTGGAAGTTTTATGTATAGCAGTAAGATTTCCCTGCTGCACCAAAAATAAATCTGTCCAGCAAATTATCAACTGTTAACTTCATTAGTGAACAGTAATTTTTTTTCCTATCCCACGGGGGGGAAAGGAAGATAGAAAAATCCTACCCCTGCCTGACTTGAGTGCAGTTACAGCAAAATTGTTTTCAATTCACAATTTTTCATGTGCTCTGAGTGAGTTCCCAGGTCACTATAGCGGATTGATCTTGAAAGTAACACAAAATCATGAAAACTGGCAATGCCAAAATAAGCTCTGAAAGGAGTAACACTGTTGAATCACAACTACACACAGCTCTTCTGGCTGCACTGATGCAGGTTCCTTATGACACCCTGCAGAGACATCCGTTCTACATCAGACGTAGCTGGCCTGAGGACACAGGCTCCTGCAATGCAAGGACATACTTGGACTCCAAACATACACTTGGGCTGCTCTCAACAGCCCAAAAGGTGAAAGTTTAGCTGGAGTAAGATGGAAGGTAAAGCATTCACAGCTACAAGTTCTTAAAGAACACCTAACCCCTATCTTTTCCTTGGGGAAAACAGATGTTAATAACTACAGACTAAGAGACCAAAGGTATTCTTGCTCAAGTTTCCACTTATTACAGGCACTCCAATTTTGCATGCTTGTTTAAAGCTGATATTTTGTCATACACAAGAAGCATTTGAAGAAACACAGAGGCATCAGCCTGTATATTCTTGATTGCCACCTACTGGCATTTTACATATTAGAGTAAGGTTTACAAATATGCACAAAATAGAAATTAGGCAGCTTCAGGTAAACTTCACTGAAGCACACATGATACATAATTTTCTAAATCCTAGCTTTTCTTAAGTACTGTGGACAACAAAGAAAGGAATGAAGCTTCACAAAGCCACTTCGTGACTAATATAATATACTACAAACTCAAAACCTGATTTTAGAAAAAATATAAAGATGCCCAAATAAGGGTTTTTCTTCCCACCAATTTTTATCTCATTTACAGAATAGTCCTTCTTCCTGATTAATTATAATTAGAAAATTGAAACTACAGCTTTAATCTGAGTTGAAGCTTACTTTTAAGGTCTGCAACACAAAGAGGTAGAGAATAAATAGCAACTAAAACTTTCAGTAGCACTATTCATCAGAAGATCAAGAGTACCAGGACAATTCTTCTCCTGTACTGGTAATGCTCACTGAGAAAAATGTGTATATTTTGCTTTGCATCTTAAAGGAAACCAGAATCCTCAACCCTGCTCCCCAGTTACTGAATTGGGCAAAAATGGGAGTGATTTACCCGAGGCTACCCAGCAAACCAGAGACTTAACCAGGACAGAATACAGATCATCTCTAATCACTCAACCACAGGACACATTCCCAACCAGAACCCAAGCCACCTTCTCAGCAGAACAATTTCACCAGTGGTGGAGCCAGCTTCAAAGGACTCCTGAAAGTAACCACCCTCTGCTAGGACACAACTTTGCATGACTGTCACTACAGTCAGTTTTAAGAAAGCAATAACAGCTTTTCAGAGTTCCAACCTGACCTGTCCTGTGCATTACATTTATTCAGACACTTGGTCCTTCCTTTCATTCCACTGCTGCAGTGCTGAATGTCAACATGGCAATAATTAGACTACTCAAAACATAAGGAAAAAAAAAATTATGCAGGTTTTGCAGGTTTTCCAGTAAAACCATGTTTTCTGAGCAGGTCTTTTAGGCAATGCTGAAGACACAAAATAAGAGTGTATTAAGACTACACCAGATTCATAATTATGCCATGGCACCAACTAAGAAATAAACAAGTTGCAGAAAACAAAAGTCAAAGTCAAGAGAGTGCAGAAAAGAAATCACTTTTCATTTTGTGTATTTTCCTTCTTTCAATGAATCAAGACAGTGAGAGTTTTACAAAGTAAGAAGAAAAGGAAATTAGTTTCTATATTAAGCCATTCATCAAAAAAACTCCAACATAATCTACAAACTTAAGTCCAAAATTAGTAGGTTCCTTCTCATATTACTGTTTAGCCTTTGCACTGAATTTCAGGTACTTATGAATCTTAGTACAAAGTAAAGACTTAAATAGCAACATATGATATTCATAGCTTGACACCTTCACAGAAATCACAAGGATTTGCAAGCTTGAAACCTAGATCACGCATTAATTCACTTCAAAATAAAGCATGGTCCTTTGTGAAAGAGAACAACATACTTTGAGATTTGTGCAACTGTAAATGATGAATTCTCCTAGTAGCATTTTGAACTGATATCAGTTTTAGTGTATATGACAGGGTTTTTTTATGTCTAATGCTTAAGTATTTCTTTGCCTGTTTATCTTAATCAACTGTTTGCTGGTAACCAGTAGTGATACTTGACAGAATTTATAGGAAGAATAAGTCTTTATTTTTTAATTTGCTTATTTTTAAGTGAGTTAAGTAAATCGAGAATCAATACTCCAAAAACTTTTTCACACTTGAAATCTAAGAATTCTTCTCAGCAGAAGCCCAGACCCGAGACAACAGTTTCCTAACACTGCAAAGACCAAATCTAGAAATACTAAACCATTAGACAACCACCCTTACAAGCTACCTCAATCAAACTCAAAATAAGCATTTCATTCTGCCAGAGTAAGAAACTGACAATATTCTCTTGGTATTTATTTTTCTTCAAATCTCTGCTTTCTACACGAAAGGTTAATTTTTTTGAGGAGCAACAAGAACAAACAACAGTTCCATGCCAGCACAACATAATTCTTTTTAACTGGTGATCAGACTGTACTCCAAACAGTCTTCCAACAGAAAAGTGCTTAAAAGTAATAAGCCACATTACAAAATTCTGATTGCAACCCAGGCTATCTGCTGCTTAATGATAATATTCACATTTCCTGCCAGACAGAACAGAGATCAGGACCTCTGTCAAGTCACTGGTGTGAAAACAAGCTTATCATAGATAGGATTAAGACATAAGCATTACAGTCAGAACCAGACTTTCTAAAGTTGAGAACAATTTCACCCAGGCTTTGTAATCACTTCACTTCTACTTCAGAAGAAAGAAAATAAATCATTACTTATTTGCTCCACTTCTATTATTTTCCTGCCAGCTCCTCTGTAATCTCATAAGGCTCCCTGCATTATGTAACTATCCAAACTATTCTTCCTTGTCTCTTTTTTCTCAGCAGATCAGATAGAAACTGATGGATCAAACTTCCAAGGGCAAGTTTATCTTTGGTATTCAATATTAGACAACTTATTTTCAAAGACTAAAGGGTGTAGCATATGCTTATACATATTCTGCCTCAAAAAGCTAATGGTAGTTGATGTTATGAGGATAGTTTTCATTAATTGCCCTCCTAGCAGGAGAGGAGGAACAGATTTCAATCACAGATATTACAGTCACTCCACACCAAACTCTTTGAATAAAAATACAGGGAGATTTTATTATACAGGCTTCTGTATTAAACCATACACATTCAGGCTAAAATCAGGAGTTAGTCAAGTTGCACGACTACTGTGGAGAGAGAAGTCTGGAAGCCTTCTATGAGAGCCACAGAAAACAGCACTCATGCTGTCACAACTGCAACAGCTTTGAAGATCTACTAACAGAGCAAACCATGAAGTCAGACACAGTCTCCAATAAAGAGTCTGAGAGAGAACAGAATATAACCACTTTAATTAAATATTAAGCAAGTAGCTGAATGATACTGCGGTGCACAATTAACTGTAGATTCTCACCTACCTCTATTTCATGTTCAGGCAGGGGGCCCTCACTTCACAGAGACAGTCTTCATAATGGCAAAAGACAGAACCAAAAACAGCATAAGAAATGTGCTCCTAGATGACAGTGGGGAAACCAATGGGGAAAAAAAAATTAAAAGGTCTCACAATTTCTTGCAGCTGCTAAGAGCTACATGGCACTCCAGACTGAAGATTGGCTTTACAACTTTTCTCTTGGTGAAAGCTGCCCAAGATAGAAACTAAAGGTGCTAGAATCACATAATCTCAAGACCACACTGATTTTAGTGAGGTAGGTATGGATCAACTTAGCACCTGGCTGTGCCAGATAAGACTTCATGAAAACCAAGTAGAGCTACAGCTCCACTTGTACAAGCCCCAGTTGGATTCTGTTAGTGCTACTCAGCTACTCTATGACTACTCTTAGGAGTCTCCTCCCCTACAAATACTTTTCTTTTTACCATTCAATTATTCTAGAAACACAGATCCTACCCAGCCTCTGATCAAAACATCACAGGGAAGTTGTGGCAGCTAGATAGGTACTGTACACAATTGCATTTTACTGTGCATACACAGCACCCACTAACACCAGCCCATCCTATTACCTGGCCACAGCACAGGTAAAGTCAAACCTGTGCTGCTACAGGGACAAGGGATTTCACAAGGGCCCAGGCTCCAGAGAGCTCTTCTGAGCTCTCATATGTACCATATATGGTACATATGTTAAACAAACACTCCCACTCAGCCTGGCCTCCAGCCAGCTCTCAAAGTACCCAGACCCTAAATGTGTTCATTAGCCAGTTACAGGATTTTCTGTAAGCTGGGAAGTGAAGAGTACAAGTTTCTCAAGTCCTTCTGCTGTGCTATATATAGAGACCCTCGGAAAAGCCAGGAAAATCTCTCCTGCCATGAAGTCCTTAAATATATCAAGGCAAGACATATAAAAGTTGGTATTCATACTCTTATTAACAGGAAACAGGCACAAAAGAAAGTTTTGGTGACACCAGAGTCCTTTGGCAGGCTCAGTAAATGATGTTAGGTTTCCCAAGTCATAGAACAGTGCTTCCCTTCTCTGTCAGATAGGTCAGACAATCACTTATAACCTTTTAAGCTCCAAACTAGACAGCCAATATCATAATCAGAATAAAACCAAATCCAAACTCAGAACCAAGCAGTTTCTTCCCTTAGCATTGCTACTAAACAAAGCAGGAAGGACTTCTATGCACACATGCATCTGTAGGTGTTGTACACAAGAAGAATGTGGTGGATTCCTTTCTAGTGATTACTTGTAGGGTCTTGGGTTTTTTTTTTGTTTGTTTTTTTTTTTTTTGTTTGTTTTGTTTTGGTTTTTTTGGGTTTTTTTTGGGGTTTTTTTTTTTTTTGGGGGGGGGGGAATATTAAAAAAAGTCTAAATTCCAGAAAGATAACACTCATGCTGTTGGCTGCTAGTCTGTAAAATCAGAGGAGCATCTGACAGCTGGGTTCTTAATCTAAATGATCCACATTGACAACTGACAGTCCTTTCAATGAAGAAGCACCTGAGTACTTAATAACAGAGAATTAACAATCTGACAATGGGTAAGGTACTTGCTCAGGCATTAGTAAGGAAACAGAGTGACACCTTACATGAAAAGCTACCTGAATGCCATTTAAACTTGTCAAATTGCAGAAAAATAGAACTTCAAAGTGATAAAATCAAGGTTATTCGTTATGTGAACTAATGTCTAATTTTCTTAAATTGCATCCATTTCACACAAGTTAAAACAAGAGAGCTCTTCTTTCTCCTGTTTGCTGAAGCAAACTACCCAGCACTGCCAAGACCTACTATAATGGATTCTCAGATCCTGCAGCTAGAATACACCAAACCAATCACCCTTTCTGACCTCCTGTAAAACATAGATCATACCAGTCCCTAAATGAAGTCCCTGATTTGACTAGAGCATGCTGTCAAGGAAGACTGAAATTGCCAACCGAGAAAAATCCACGATAACCCTTAGTAAAACACTCCAGTGCTTAATTAGCCCCATTCTTTTCAAACACAGCTCTTTCTTCTCATCTAAACTTGTCCAGCTGCAACTTCCAGCCAGCAGCAATCACAGCACACTTGTCAGCTGGATAGAACATTTTTGGTCCTTATATAGGTACTTATAGACTGGTCAAGCCACCTTTAAACTTCTGCGAAATAAGCTAAAGTAGATTGAGCTCTCACAGCATGTCACTAAAGGACATTTTTTCTGGCCTTTTAATCATTCTGACATTGCCTCTGATCCTCCTCCAATTTATCAGCGTCCTTACAGCACTGTTGAAATGAGAGCCAAGCACACTATTACAAAAGAAATTGCACTAGTGACAAAGGAATTATCTCTAGCCTCTCATTTAAAAATCCCTTGTTTTCAAACCCAAAGACCTCATTAATCCTTGTAGTAACTTAAGAACTGGTTATTCACCAGATGCCCCAAGTCCCTCCCCAATAGGGTCTCCCACTCTGGAACCACTACCTCTTTAGTTCCTAGATGCCAAATTTAACTTTTAGCCCTACTAGAAGGCTCCACATTTGCTTGCTTACATTTTCCTATATGGTACTACTGGCTTGGAAACCTGGTATTACAGAATAGCATATTTCTTGTTGGCAGAAGCCTTGGGGGAGCATAACTGCAGACTTTAATCACTAATGATCTTGGGGGTTATTCCACATTCATGTAATTAAAAAGCATTAAACAGATCTGGGAACCAAATGCTGCAGAACCTTACTAGAAACACATGTTCAGCAATAATTCCTTGTTAATCATCACATTTAGAGACCTGTCACAGCTGGCCAGTTGGTAATATCATTAGTGTGCACATGCTAGTTCTCTATCACTTTTTTCCAAAATGTCCTGTGGTAGCAAGTCAACTGCTTTAGAGATGTCTAGAGAATTTCCTTTAATCAACTAAATTTATCAAAAGAGATATCAAGTTAGTTTGACAGGATCGCTTTTCCATACACCCAACTTGACTGACATTAATTATATTACTCTTTTTAACTCTTTGCTACTCAAATCCTTTAATCAGCCATTTCATTATTGTGCCCAGGATAAACATCAAGTTGACAGAGCTATAATTACCGGATTTGTCTTGTTTACCCTTTTTATGCACTGGAACAACATGAAGTTTCTTCCAGGCTTCTGGAATCTCACCGCAAATCCAAGAACAAACATCATCATCAGTATGATAGAGAGACAGATATGCCCTCATTTTAAAAACTGCTTATGGTTGCACAGGGTAAACTAGCTCCAGAACCCCATACTATCACAGGACGTGTATCAGGTACCACTGAAGCACAACTAAGCCAGGAGCAAACACCAAGAAAGGACAAGTTAAAATGCTAGATGGCAGGTGCCTCAATCTAGCACACTTTGAAGGCCTCAAATGACCACAATAGCACTCCAAGACTCCCTTGAGAAGAAAGCCTTCCGCAGCTGCCTCCTGAACTGTCCATCCAACAGAAGCAGGGAGAGGACCCCTGAAATGCTGCCCTGCTTTGCATGGTTTGATCAGAGACCACAAATCAGAGCAAGTGTTGAACTGTGCACAAGTGAGCACATTTGGGAGACTGGTAACAACTCATTACCATAAGAGAAGATGCTGCTTGCTGAAGCCTTCTAGGCATGGGCCCTAATTGAAATCAGTGCTGAACTCTCAAAGTCAGAAGATACAGAAGCTCAAAGATGTCAGCAAAATCTAACTCTTAATGAAAAAAAGATTAGACAAGTGGAAACAGGCTAAGAAGGGGCTCGAGGGCCTAGATGGAAGTGATAGTTGATGTATGAGATGGGGACATGTCAAAGAGTAGGAAACATTGCAGAAGGGCAATAAGACAGCAGAGAAGAAAGAAGCAGTTAACGTGGAAAAGATGGTGGAAGAGAAAGATATTAAATCAATTGTACCACTGCAAAGCCAGATGTAATTGCTTGAAAGCACATTTCAACAGTCCCCTCTCAGCCTGCTTCAGTCAACTTTCACAGCTTTTGCTCAGTGCTGTCAAATGCCATCCCACTGCACAGAGGGGAACAAATATTATAGGCAGCAAGAAAATAAAAGAGAGCTTTCAGGATGGAAACCTGCATCTCCTTACCAGTCACTGCAATCATGTGACTGCAGGTGCTCTGCTCTCCAGGGCTGTAACACAACCTGTGTTAACACTGGCCAGAGCCAAAACATTTGTCTCTGACAGAAATGGTAGACAACAAAAGTCTTATTGGTGAATGTGCTATAGGTCAAGCCTCTTATTTGCCTCCTGACACAAGCAGCAGGATGTTGCATTGTTCTTAAGAGGGGCAGTCACCAGTTCAAGAAACTTCATCATTTCAAAGAACCACTCTCACCCTTAAAAGCAACCTTGGGCTTTTAAGATGGATTGAAGACGGGGGTTGTGCATTTCCAATCTTATTCCATTGCATTGTCCAAATTAAATCTGGTGAAAGAGGCAAAAAGAAGGAATAGCATTTCTATCTCAGAAAAAAGAAGCAGGATGCCAATGGCAGTGATACACTATGGCAAAAAACAGAAGAGGCATATATTTTGAAAGGACATGGATAACTCTAACCTGACTGCACAAGGCCTTCAATTGCAAGGGTGACAACACTGGCAAGGGAATGCTAGCTGTGCCTCACTTTCATGGCAACAGACAAGAAAAAAAGAGGAAAGCATCATCAATTTACTAGGTTTAGTAAAACTTTATTATGCTATGTTCAAAGCATCTTTGCCTCTATGTAAAACAATACCAAACCCATTGCAGACCTGGCCAAATTGGCTGGCAACTCAAAAGACATGGCATAGCTAACAGCAACCATGCTAAAATGTTGGGACTAAATCAAACTGACAATGTCCCTTTAAGGGAACAAGCATATTCAAATAGGTCTATTTTTAAACCACTTTTACAGAAGGCAGCCATTTCTGACACTGTACCAGCAGCCAAGACAGCATCTGTGGCAGCAATTTAATAGAGACAGGATAGTGGCAGGATGTTCCTCTACCTCCCTCCCCAGCC
Source organism: Lonchura striata (assembly GCF_050655825.1). Taxonomy (NCBI): domain Eukaryota; kingdom Metazoa; phylum Chordata; class Aves; order Passeriformes; family Estrildidae; genus Lonchura; species Lonchura striata. The sequence continues at coordinate 19,718,352 of NC_140708.1, forward strand.
TTGTCTTGGGAAAAGAGCAGAGAAGAGATTTTAATGAATTTTGCTCCCCAAAAAACTCAAAGCAAAGCTACCAGCACACAGTGTATTCATCAAATGGAACAACAATAGCCATGGCTGTACACACTCCATGCTCTGATCTTTCAGGCACTGGTATTATTGTTAATCACACCACTTGTGGCTCTAGAATATCAAAGAGGGAGAGACGCAACAATTCATCAATATCTGTAAGAAATGGGTGAGATTTAATCCACAGCCAGAACCACAAGGCAGCAGATTTCAACTCCTGGTAAAGATCGGTCTCTAAAGGGCCTTTCCTCCTCTCCTCCATCCAAGCAAAATTCATTCATTTTTCATAAAATCTGTTAGGCATTAGGGAAAATAATATTTTTACTGTCATGTGAAGAAACAACACTATTCTTGTAGAGTAACTTAAAAGACATCACAATTTTTATATGTTCTTAAACCAATTTTGTTTATGACTCCTCTGGTCATTCCTATACAATTTCAGAAACAAGTCTGAAGAGGAGGTGGAGCACACCTAGACAAAGGACCCATTTTTAAAATATTTAAGACCATATTAGGCTTGGAGGAAAAAAGCCTACAAAATCCTATAGTATGAAGTATTTTTCATCTCCCACTAAAACAACACTAGTGAAGAGTCAATTGATCTAGCTGATTCATTCAGATGTAAAATCCAAAAGATGCTCCGTCCATCCCAAAGGCTGTAGTTTTAGATTAATAAATTCATCTAGCTCTTAAAACTTGCTCATTTGAAGTCTATATTCTCACAAAACAGGCAAACAGATGCTAATTAGCAGCAGCACTTCTGAGAGCTGAATAGATACACCCAATATTGGCAACATTTTAGGTTTCCACACTAGGGAATACAGCATTAACTCGGGTGAAGCTATCTCTGCAATTCTTCAGATTTCCTTCACATTATGGAACACAATTTAATAGAGGCACAACCTCCTCAACACTTTCCCTTTTCCCATTAACAAATTCCTAACATCCCTGTGGCACCCTCAGCAAGTGCTTATGCAGCAAAGAACTAGCAAAGAGACATTTAAACTGTTTCAGCTGTCTGTCATACAGTTCCAACCATGTGATCAGCAAATGGTACAGACCACAGCAATCCACAAACTGTAACTTCATTATCCACTGCAAAACAGGACGGCTACATGAATTGCGACAATGTAGCACAGAGTTCATAAAATAGCCTCTTCTCACCTTAAAAAGCATAATTTCCAGAGTAGAAAGTGTTCCCTATTCATTAACATCAAAATGTCACTAATAGTGTCACTAGACATCAAGGAGCATCCTTTTGAGAATCTGGCACATTCTTCACTCCCAGCTTTCAGATGAGTACAGCATTCGGCTGAATAGCTTTTTCAACAAATGACATGTCACAGCCTTGACACAAAAATACTTGCACCTTGTCAATCATTCACTCACCATCAAGTTCAAATGTTCATCTTCACAGAGATGAATTTGATCTGCACTGCAGTTAATGTTAAATATGGACTCACAGAGGAGAAGATGAGCACAAGTAAAAGTACAAAGTAATTGCGGCAAATCAGAGAAAATACCGTGTCATCTGTACATTAAATAGGCAACTAGGAACTTCTGCATGTAGACATTCAGGCACATGGAACAACAATAGCTGAGTGTTAGATGACAAGGATGGAAATGTAAGCTGATATGGATGGCCTCTCATTTTAAACTGCTGACCTAGACATCCCAACCCAAAGGTTAGCTACTGTTTTATCCATCAAGGTTGTTATACTGCAACCATCACTATAATATAACACAGCCAGTCAAGTACTATATTGCCAGAGAGAAATCCATGTGTCATTTCCAACACCCCAGTTATTTTTTTGATAGATGTATAAAACAAAGCACTATTGTGAACAGCAAGTTGCCCATACTAGCCAAGGCATCATTCACCACACAACTCAAACCAATTCAGTCTGAACTAAAAAATAAAAAATAGTAAAAATTAAACATAGCCACTTCAGAATTATTCAGAAAAAATAATAGTAATTATTAACTTGTAACTCTGGGTCTACCTCACAAAAATAATTAAAATATGTTTAAAATGCCTGTAATGAAAACACAAGCCATGTGAAGACCTAGTCTGACATTTCAAAAAGGTAGAAAAGAATTAAATTCAAAGGAGCTGTTTCCTTAATACTTGCAGGTCACTTCAGAAATAACAATCTAAGATGCCTGAAAAGACAAAGTTGTACCCACTGAATTGAGATGCTAGTGGAATTGATAGTAATTCAAGACATAAGCTACAGAAAAGGTTTTAGTTAGTATTACATTCTTCCTGCTTTTCAGAGTAATTTTAGACTGTCTTGGCCTCATTCTCTCCTCCTCCTACAGTGAGCTTTACACTGAATTTGATAGTATTTCACAACTGCATCTTCAATGGAGAACTACATTTAATAGAGAAGGCCATTCTCTAGTCTCTCATAGCACCACTTGGCTGTGATGTTTTTAACCAGCCTGTTCCCAGAGGTTTCCCAGTAGTCCCAAATCACCCAGAGAAGACACTTTAAACATCTGTAAATGCTATCTCAAATGGAGATCCTGTTGGGCCACCTCACATAGCCAGGACACGACTGAGTTTTTATCAGGCATGTCTCACTCTAGAGTTAAGGACTGAGATATATTATTCTTCTCATTTAACATTATGTTTATTTCCTTTTATCTTGATACCTAATACCTTAGACAATAACAGATTAAAACTGGTCAGTCATCACACATCATCTAAGTTGATATGCAAGAGTTCAAAAGTTATTGATTTGTATAGATTTTAATATCCTATTGAACAACCCAATGTGATTAACTCAATTTAATTCAATGCCATTCACTCATTAATTTGAGCTCTTAACTCCCACATGCTAGGTCAGCTGGATTTCTGTTTCCTCAGTTTTCTTTTCATCTCTATATCACAGTTCAGGTTACTCTATACCATATTTGCAGTCAAAGACCTCAGGGAACCAATTCAAGAGCAGCAAGCATCAATAGAGCAGTCTCTCCATTAGAGAAGGCTTCAACCAGTCCCTCTTTGAATGAAGGTGCTGCTGCTTGGGCATTCCTAAGACCCTAAGCAAGGGGTAACTTGCAGGATGAATAGCCAGGACACACTGGGATGCTGTCTCCATGTTCAGTGACAGCAGACAAAAATCACAGAATCATCAAGGTTGGACAAGATCTACAAGATCAAGTCCAACCTTTAACCAAACATCAATAGGCCATCTAAACCATAGCACTAAGTGTCACATCCAGTCATTTGCTGAACACTTCCAGTGATGGTGACATCCTGGGAAGTCCAGTCCAATGCTTAGCCACCCTTTCAGTGAAAAAAATTCTTCCCGGTATCCAACCAGAAGCTCCCCTGGCACAGCCTGAGGCTATGTCCTCATATTCTGCCACTGGCTACCTAGGAGAGGAGGCCAACCCCATCTTGCTACAGCCTCCTTTCAGGTAATTGCAGAGAGCAATAAGACCATCACTGAGCCTTCTTCAGACTAAACAATCCCAGTCCCTCAGCCCCTCTCCTCATATGACATATTCTCTAGACTCTTCAAGCAGCCTGCTCTTGTGCCTCTCTTGGCATTTTGAGTCCTTTTCAAGATACTCTGGGAAGGCTGGAAGCACTACATATCCTCCTTTCACAGTGACCTCTTCTCACAAAGCTTCTTCCTCCTTTACACAACCATATTTCCTATCCTAAGCCCTTTTATCTAAGGAGGGCTCTTGGATATGAACACTGGCACAAGGGAGAGAAGGAACATAACAGCAAGTACTGGAGCACTTAAAGCAATGTATTTTTCTCTTGGTTCTAAATAACTTTATTGCATCTCAGATTTTCATCCCATTATCTCAAATGGCAGGAACTGGCCCACCACTTGCTTTCATAGTATTGCCATTACTGGAAAGTAATGGTGCCAGGGTTATTGCTCCAACAGAAAAAAAAAAAAAAAAAGATTGTGGTAGGGTGCCCATTTACCCATTTCTACCTCATTTCATCAGCCATTTATCAACATATTCTTCATTTGGAGAAATAAAATCAATGGTAAGTGGAGCTCTTTCAGTGCATTTAACTTGCCTGGCACGATACAGGTGGTAACACAGCTGAGATCAAACACTTTCATCTTTCCTCCAGAGCCAGCTTGGCTGCAGACTAGCTGCTTCTCAATTAGAGACTGCAATATTTCTGGCAAGGATTATGTGTGCTTTCTAGAGCTCAGATTTGCCTCACTGTTGCTTTTTTATTTAAAGAACAATCACTTTCTTCTTACTAGATCATTCACCTTTTACACAAAGGTCTGTAAGAAATAAAAAGGCCTGGCTCAAGTTACGTATATGACATAAATCTGTGGAAAAATTTAGGTAGACATGAAGACTGAGATTTTAGAACACTGTTTCTGTGTTACAGTTTATAAATCCTGTCACAGACAGCAATAAGCATTTCTCTGTTGGTTTCCTCAAAGAGAAGGGTTATAACTGTATTTTGAACAAAGACCAAGGAAGCTTCAGGAGATCACCTGGTCTGTTGCCAAGTCATTTCTGAACCCTGCATACCTTTACTCCACGTTAGGATAACAACAGTCCCTGTCAACAATTACCTTGCACAGCAAAATTTACTAAGTTCAATTTCTTCAAATATCCATGAGGACAACAAAAAGGAGTACCATCATTCCAGTGCTTTGCAGGGAGAAAAAGATACTGTAGTAGTTTGTTCCACATTCAGAATTTTTTTCTCCCTTTCTCAGTTTTATATTTAATATGTAATTTAATAAGTAAAATTAGCTATCCCAGCTCTAGAAAGATTAGAGATCCTGGAATCAAAAAGTCAGTAATGCTTTATGTTTCCACAACACCACAAGCGAGATCTCCATTATGGCTTGTAAAAATGGCTGATACAGAACCAAACCCTGAAGAGAACTCATACCAATACAAACCTTTTCTTTTTGACAGGGTGGAGTATTTTATAATGTAAACCAAGGAACAGGAAAGAACAACTATAAGTTCCTATATTTGACATAAATTCCCCATGACCTCTTTAATGACACTTAGTACATTGCGTGGCTTAATATTGTAGTAGAATACTTCAGATCTTTATCTGCATCTACACCTCTCTGCATCACCTGCAGGGTCCACAGGATGACAGTGTGCCACTTAATTCATTTATGCTTCTATGTATTTGTTAGTATCTGCTTCAGTTGGTCACTTTGCAATTTGTCACCCCTTCACAAGTAATGATGCAAAATAACTCAGATGCCTAGTTTTTAAGTTTAAAGCCAAATGACCTGTAGTCTCACCCCTGACATTGATATCAGTAAGATTTGGCTGACAGGTAACATACAAGTGTTTAAAACACTACATACTGGAGACATTTCCCCCCTCCCCCCGCCCCCATCTTCAGGCTAGCACCTCACCCAGTAATGTACACGTTGTGTTTTGTACCTTATGAATTCCTACTATGCATGTAGCTCAATAAATCAGCACTTATAAATCAGCCACAGCCTCTGTGTTGCATCCATCTTCCCAGTCCCTGCCCTGAAATGCTTTGTCAGCAAAGGCTTGAGCTATTGGTTCTGCAGGTGCAGGTAGATCAATAATAAACACACGGCAGTTTAGACTGCAGTGACTAATTCTAGCTCTGCTCCCCAGTCATTTGGGAGTGCACATACCTGGCTGAGATTACCAGAGCGCTCAGCACCGACCAAAGTCCCCAGTATAACTCTTGTTGACACCCAGCATACAGGTTCTCCTGTAAGCACAGATTATACTGACCATGGACAAATATGTTCTTGGAAGTTGAGGAAGTAGGACCACCTTAAAAGGAAAGACTGGGTGGTTCAGAATAAGCTGTTGTGTTGTGGTTAACAGCTCCTTCACCTGCTGAAACCCATAAACTTCAGCTCTCCTGAGAACAGGCACATCTTGCCATATCAATATTATGTAAAACTATCTGTCAGCTTAATTTTTAATCTTTTCTACAGAACAAAAATGGAACTCTTGCTTTACTACCTTTTGCTGATATTCAATGCAAAGTGGAATCCAATTTTTCTGCACATTTTCAGTTGCACCTTGCCTGACACAAGGAAATAAAATAATGGAATTTTAAAAAAGAAAGGAAAAATGCACACCAGAGACCAGGCTGAAGCAGCACTACTTTGTATAAACTGTTTTCATCTCCAAAAACAATCCTGACTCTTAATTCTATCAACATTTCCTCTTACCAAAACGCTAGGAAATGGCTTGCTGCTTAAGTACCACCAGATTTTTGGCAGGGTATCATCATAAACTGATGAAAAGGAGAGAACTAGGACATGATAGAAAAAAAAAATGTCCTTTTGCCTACTTGGAAGGGACATAGAAAAGTAACATCAAGGAAGCAGCAGTGTTTCAGCCACAGGTATCACAGCTTAATATATAGTCCCAGAGTAAACATGGGAGGGCAGCAAGTTGATTCAGGGGTGCAAACACAATCAGACCATAAATGATGCTTCAGATAGAGGAAGCTGCCAGCATTTAAAAAAATAACCACAAAAACCCCACCCCACACTCACAAAAACAGTGTCACCATACTCTACCTATCCAGCTCAGCTGTGTGGAGAGGCAGTAAAAATAATTCATACTGCAAACTTAGCACCTCTGTCAAGGAAGACAGCATGCCTATCATGGAGTGTCATGACATACTACAGACAAACAAAGGCCTTCACAGCTTTCAACTGACAGGTAAATCAAGCATAAGAATAACCTTTTCCCTTACGGCATCACCACTGGAATGCAGTCTCCTCCAGAGCAAAACACTGAAGAGATTTAACAGCAAAGTTGTAAGTCTACACTGTAGATAGTACAAAGGAAACCACAAAGGTAGGTGAACTAAGGAAACAGGCTATAGCTGGAAAAGAGCCAACTACTGGAGATAATACTGGTTACATAGAATGATAGGAAGCAATACCACTTGTTAATGGCCACTTAAGCCTTTGCCTTCAAAACTCACCTGGAAGGAGCTCCACCAGTTAAAACAAAAAGAATAAGTCGCCTAATAAATCATCACCCCATCATCTGCAACATCCAAGTGTGAGCATTCAAGTGCTCACCTGAGCATCCTCAAGATCTTGCCAATCACAACCTGAGTGCAGCTTTCAGAGGGACCATACAGGGAGGCTCTAGACAGCTATGACAGACTGTTCCATGCTGTCAGTAGGAATTATGAAGACTCTGTCAGACTGGATCCTTGCTCTGGACCAAGGTGGTATGGTTTAAAACCAGGCAGCAAGCCAGCTCCACACAGCCTCACTCGCCCTCCCACCAGCATGACCAAGAAGAGAATTAAAAAAGTAAAAGCTAAAAAACTTGTAAATTGAGATGAAGACAATTTACCAGGCAAAGCAAAAGCCACACATATAAGCAAAACAAGGAATGAATTCACTGCTTCACATGGGCAGGCAGGTGTTCAGCCATCTCCAGGAGGGCAGGGCCCCATCACATGTTAACAGTTACTTGGGAAGACAAACACCATCACTCCAAACATGTCCCCAGTTCTTCCTGATCCCACAGGCAGGGAGGTGAGCAAGCAGCTGCATGGTACTTGCTGGCTGGGCTTAAACCACAACACAAGGGCACATTTTTACAGGCCCCAAAACGAAATACGCAGGCTGTTACATTTACATACAGCCTTCACGTTCCAGCTGCTTTAGGAACAAGAAAACAGTCCATGGAGAATGCCTCTGCTCTTCCCTCTTGTTCTTTTGCATACCCTTGAGCTGCTTTGCTTTTAGCCAAATGCCAAAAATATCAGGCTTTCATCCTCCATGGCAGGACTGTACCCCCCAGGGAAACACATCAAAGCTGTCAGTCCTACACACACATCACCATTTACTGAGAAATTGCCCTGTCCTATCACCCACCCACCCCTCAACAGATAAGCAACCCTCACCACATGTGTCAGTCTTCAGTACAAAATGGAAAAGCCTGCAGCCAAAGCAACAGCTGCCACAGTTGATTTAGCCATTGATAGAAACTGAAGTGAGGGAGAAACCCACTGAAACTCTGTAGTCTCATTTTTATTACAGAAGACCTTGATGAACACCATTTCAGATATAATACCTATACACATTAAGACCCTGGATAAGGGTAAAGTCCCAATACAGGAGAGCTATTATTTCTGTTTCTACAACCCATTAATAGAGTGACTACATGACTAAGGTCACAAAGGGAAAACTGGGATTTGTGTCTCCTGTGACACTGATCAGCACCAGACTAAGAAATAAGGGACCATTCACCTGCAAGAACTCCAGCAGCCCAAAAGAAGCCTTTAAGCATAAAATTCAATGGGAAAGTCTTGAAACTGTCAAAAAACTTTCATGCTAATACACCTAAGCTGCTCCTAGGCTCTGAAATGGCTTCACCTCTAACTGCACCATTCTGCATAAATAATGAAGACTGAACACCAGACCCACAGCACACATTCAGACAGACAATCCAGCAGCAATTTTCAGTACTTTGGTGGGATGTGTTTTTGTTTTGTCATTTTCCTCCTGTTGGAGCATAATTTCCCCTCATGGATGATCCAAGGGGGACACAAAAAAGAGCCAAAGGAAGCTGTAAGCCTTTTGGCTATTCCATTAGCACCAAAGATGTGCTCCTATATTCCAAGATGCTGCTGAAACCACATAAATTCACAGCCCTCCCTGCCTTGCAGGATGCATTTCCCCTGCCCTCCAAGCATATACATGTTTGTACTGCTGTGGCAAGTAATGGCTCCAACCAGAGGAGGACTCCATGATGCCAAGTGCAGCCCACCTGCAGTAAAGAAACAGCTCCTGCCCCCAAAAGCAGTCATCATTTTAAACAAGGTGAAATGAGGGGGATGAACCAAATACAGAGGACAAGGTAAAAGTATGGAAAGCTATCATATGAACAGGACTTTTAACTGACTGTCTCTACTCCCCTTCCTGTTTTTAGAGAGCTTAGCTGCCCACAACCAACACATCATAAAGACTAAAACACTGGAGTCTGAGGCTTTTTCTTTAATGCAGAAAAGGGCAGAAATATAACAAAGAGCTACCCTAATGCAGGGAAATTCAGCTGTTCCCATGCTCTTTTAAGCAAGTAATTACAAGTGATTGGGTGATTCTCTAGAGGTGTGTTAGGGGAGGCAGGGATTTAAACGCTGCTCTGAATTTTACAACAGGGGAAGGTACTTATCTACCCTGACCTGGCCCTGCTTTTTATGACTGGCTTATTCCATTCTCAGATGCCTAAAAAGGATGGGAAAGAATGAGAAAGTGTGGGAGTACTCTTCTTTTATCCCTGCCTGAAGCAAAGAGAATGTTTAATTTATAGCCTGCCCACTACACACACCCCTCCACAGCTTGTATCACTCAGAATCCACAGCAGAAGGACATGACATTTCTCCAGATTGCAATATGTCCATTCATTTTCTGATACCAGTACTGTTGCTTAGGATAACTACTGCACACCAGGAAATTACTAGAGGGGAATAAAAAGAAAGAAAAAACAAAACCACTATGTGCCAAGCAAAGAGGGAACACATGTGCCAAGCTCTTTTCCAAGAAGATTATGCTAGAAAACTAAGCAGTGATCTGAAAGGATAACTTCAGATGAATAGACTCATATGCAGCCCATGTATTTAGCCATGTATGCCAACTGCCAATATAGCACAGCTCTGCTATTCATCCCATCTGATTGTAAAAGGATGGGAGTTGAAAGCTTTACACTGCCAAAATGCCAGCCACTAGCCAAAAGGTACATTTGGTTGCTTGTCAGTGCAGCAGATGTGAAATAGGCAGCCTTTCCCGTCTCTGACCTCCTCAAGGACAGCAGAAGCAGCTCCAGAAAAGACCGAAGATCAGCAAAACTAAATCATTTTCTGGAAGTTCTGCTTTTTGGCACTATTCCTACATCATGGGTTTTTTCCCACCAGAAATATGTCAAGGAAAAAGGTAATCCCCTTAATATTTATCTCTTGTGTAAGAAAATCTAGGGAGCTGACAATGTTCAGATTAAACAAAAAAGGAGAAAGTTATCGATATCAGCAAGAAGGGCTTGTGCTGACAGGATTAAGTGGAATGCTGACCAGCATGGGGGCATACTGAACACACAGGACTGAGACACCACAGAAAGATAAGCCCATAGGAAATCTGTTTTCTTTTACAAACACCCTCCTTACTCACTGCTTTTTGAAGCACTAAAACAAGTAATGGGGTATCCCATATCTGGAGGCACTTATTTTAAAATTCAATTATAGTCTAAGTACTGGAGAGAGAAGTTGCTTCACCTTGCTGTGCAGCACAGAAGAAAATTACTGTGACTATAAATACAGAAGGAGAAGGTAGGAGGAAAGGAGTTTCACCTGGTGACTTCAGTTAAATCAGTGCTGGGGAGAAATCAGGTGCAAACAAGCCATCTAGAAATCTGTATGCAAGAATTCTACCCTTAGAAGATATTCCTCTAAGTAAAAATATGACAAAAAAGCAATCTTGCTGCTTAACACAACAATACATATTTGCCCAATCTTACCACATTATAAAACAGTCAAAAGAGGGAGTTAACTGCACCAGCTAGACAGATTCCATGCCAAACAGAGACAGCAGAGATGTGAGCAGATGTACAGAGAACATACTTCACAGTTACCATTCTGAAGGGGAAAGGAGGCTTGCTCTTTGGTACACTTACCACTTTCTAGGAACTCCACCAAAAAACCAGCAAGCCAAAAATACTCAGTTTGAGCTTTAAAAAGGCTAAGATTTTTACATCTGTCTGTTAGGAAGAACTCCTGTATTACATATAATTCTAAGCAAGCTGATTGGATAAATCCATGGATAATAAGCTTTTTAAAAGTTACTCATTTAGTTAGGCATTGTATTTTCAATTGGAAACTGCATTTAAAGCCACTGGGACACTGAAGTTATTAAAAGTAGGGTTTATTTACAGAGCCATTCTTAGCATCATATTTAGTCAATAAAATATAGGTAAATTGTATGTGCTATTAATAAGCTTATTAAAACAGTTAACCCAAGCACATTTCTTACTTAACACAGTAAGCCATAACTTTCTCAGAGAAGCTTTCCTTCCCTGTTCAAGGGAATTTACTGGGACCAAACTCCTATTTTTAAATTCAGTCTATAAGTGGTATATTCAAAGGGGTTAATTTGAATGACCAATATTTTAACACATTCTATCCAATCACAATAATAAGAACTTTAATAACATGCACCACTTAGTCATAGCTCTTTTAAAAAAACCCAAAAAGTTCTTCTGTTATCCTGGTAGTGCTAGGAAATAATGGAATTTCACCTTAGCAGGCCTGCAATACAGTAATAAAAATCAGATGGAAACACCTCTATAAGAACACTTCCATCTACAAAAGCACCACCAACACCTCCAGCTGGAAATGCCAGGGGACAAAGACAAAGACTAGGAACCAATTTTCTCAATGAAGGTTTCTCAATTACTATACTGTTACTGTGTTCTCTCAATTACAGATAAATATCTGTGAGATTTCCCAAGTACTCCTGAAGAGAATTAACAATATTCTCACTATATTCCATTTCCCTTTCCAGCCCAGAGAAGATGCAGGGTGATAATGTGTCACAGTTGCATGCAAGTCAAGGAGGAACTAGATGATGTGTTACACCAATCAAAGAGAAAGACAAGCCTTTCTCCCTCAACAGCTGAAGATTCATAGCTTTCCATATCTTCTGCCACTAGTTTCTCTACTGTCATCCCTACACAGAAGTAGGACAACTCGAAAAACTTTCCAGTTCCTGAGATTCAGTTTCTTGTAACAATATTTCAGTAACTAATGTCTAGCCTTTCTTCAAGCTTCCAAAACTCACAAATGCTTCAGTCATTCACTCCATGCAATGTGAGATAATTAAAACTCTGACACCCACACTTGATCTAATAATACAGAGTCAGAGAGCAACAGACATCTACAGAACACAATTCATCTTCAGAGATTTTTAGCTACCTACCTTACATATGTGTTGTGCATCCAAAACCACCTGTTTCTCTGTACTGATGATATACAAAAGTCTGGTCAGATAGAGGTGGCTAAAGATATTAAGCTGAACCCCTTAAATTCAGATTTACAGAGTACTTCTTCAGAGAAACAGTAGGTGAAGCAAAGACACAAAATTAATAATTTCTTGAATGGTGCCAGAGGTACCCTTGCAAATAATATTTAAAAGCCCCATACTAATTTCCCAACTCAATTTACTTGTCACAGTTGCAGAGTTTTTCAGCCCACCTCAGAGCCAAAGTCAAGAGTATCCATTTGCTGTCCTGCACACAAAAGTCCAGTAAAGTCCAGTCCCCAGTCCTCATTTTCAGGCCCTCGTCTGACTGACTTTCATCTGATGATCAAACACCATTCACTGCTTCAGTATCTGTTTGAATAGTGCAAGCTTGAAAACACCAAAAACCCTTTCTTTACCTGAGACAGTATCTTGTAAACAATAAATTCCTGATCACTCTGCATCAGGTCCAAGATTTTTTTCACCCACCAGACACTGTGTTACATTAGCATAGACAAAAGGGAAACAAGCTCCATGGTCTAAATGGCTTTCAGAGTCTCAGAAGGAAGGGAGGTGATCTGGAGATGAGGGAGGGCAAAGGAACCCCATCCACCAACAGTTTTGTTGAATGCAATCATAACCAACAAGTGATGAAAGTTAATATTTTGTTTTTATAAACATCTAGGAGGAACTGAACAATGCTAATGCTGTGCACTGACAACAGCCAAATTCCTTTATAATGATAGAAAGTAGTGAAAGGAAGCAGGATTTTTCACTTCTGTCTTTGTTCAATTGCCATTTGTATGGCTCAGGTTTCATTTTGTAGTGGGGATACTTCACAATGTTTCACTCAGAGACCACTGTCCCTTAGAAATGGATTTTGGAAGGATCATTTTGCTACCTCCTGTGTTCAAGGATCTAGAAATGTTTTCCACCAAGGAAAGCAGAACTGAAGGATAACTTGCTGTAGTACTACAGTACCAAACACTGGAAAAGAGCAGCTTAGCCAGAGTTTGATGTACGTTAGTGAAAAAATTGAACAATACATGGCATCAGCCTGCAACACCAGCAAGCAGAATTCTTTGCCAGAGACTCCGGTGGACCCAATATGTGTATAGTCACGTATTAATGCCCAACAAAGCCCTTTACATTGTCCATATGAGGCCAAAGCCTCAAAGTCTCCAGGGAATCCCCAGGTACTCCTGAACTCTCACACTGCATCAGACTCTGTGTGGTGGCAAGTCCTTCAATGCCTGCACACCTTATAGCTTTCTCCATCAATTCTGTGAAGGAAAATCCACTTCCTAGTGAAAAAGTCCCTGCTCTGGTGGAAGATTCTCTGTCCATGGCTAGGGACTGGAACTAGATGATCTTTACAGTCCCTTCCAGCCCAAACCATTCTATGATCACTTTACTCAGAAGGTATAACTTCTTTCAAAGCATCTAGATTGTTCCTCTTTTTTCACTGACTTTACTTCATCAGTTTATTAAGAACACACCTGTTGTTACTTTTGTGCTTTAAGACAGGAAATAAGTCTGATCCAAATAACAGAGCCAAGCTTTAAAGCATGGTAAATATTTGGGTCTTCAAATTTATTTCAGCACCAGAAGACCCACCGCTTCCTCCAAGGATGTACCAATACAAATACCATGGAAAAGGTAGAGAACTGGGGAAGGGCAGTCAGCCTCATTTACTAGAATTGTTATAGGACATACAACACTTGGTCCACTGTGCCATTTGCCCTTTTTAAGGCTGAGCTGATTGCACAATAAACACCAAGTCCACATTTCATACCTTATTTTATGTATACAAAAACTCTGTGGGTGCATAAACATCAAAAAGCTAAACAATCCATGAGAGAGACTGCAACAAGGCTGGAGGAGTTACTAAGCCCCATTTGGCCACAGAAATTGTCTGCTGTGGAATGAGACAAACAACTTTGATTTTCTAAAAAGCATTTCATCAGGAAGGAGTATGGCACACAGTAATTACCCATGTTCTCCAAAGTGTTGAGACAGATGACCAGCTGCACACCTATCCTCCTCCTGGCCTAGCTCCCAAGTACTCTGGCATTTCCCCCTGCTGCCTACATGAATGTGACTGAAGACAAAGGCAAACTGCATTAAGGTTTCTGGCAGTTGGGTAGCACTTCATGTTTTAAGGACCACAGGCTAGGATTCAGTTACAACAGTAACTGTTTACAACATGCTACAAACACCCTGTTAGGAAACATAACAGCTCCAAACTGCTCTGTTCTATGAAATATGGCAGCAGAGCTTTGCCAGGGTACAACCATGTTAAGTATTCTGCACATCCTTGAAATCCAAATGTTCATGCCACCAAATCTGACTAACCTGTCACATACACTTCCTAGATAAGAAAATAAAGGTGGCTAAATTCATTTCTAAATTTCTGTTTGGGGGAGGGAGGAGGGATTACTTGTTTCTTTGGTTTGGGTTTTTTTTTTTTTTTTTTTATTTCAAATAAAACTAGTGTTTGCTGTTCTGCATCATTTGCTTCTGTCCTTATAAAACAGGACACGTGAAAATCCAGAGGCAAATAAAAGCAGCTTCTCTTCAGTGATATGATATGACCAGAACTTCAATATACCTTCTCCAAATTACCCGTTACCTCTGACGCCTCATTCAGAAAATCACTTCCTTCTTTTTAAGGAAAGAGCACTTACAATAATAAGGAGCTACTGCCCTTGTTACAGCTTTAATTTAGTCTAATTGCCCAATTACAGCTGCTCCCATTTTCACAGGAACTATATTATTTGAAGTACTCCTCTACCTAGCAGAGTCTTTACTGACATCGAGCAGGTACAATGTAATTTATTTCAGATAAAGATGAAGAGAAAAACAAAGTAAAGCTTTCAGGAAAGAGCACAGCACAACTGTGTTTCCCCTCTGTGGCAAATCTAACAACTTCAAGAACAAAATGGCACCAGAAACCATATTTAAAAAACACACAAGTATAGAGGGGAGAGGGAGAAAGAAAGATTTAAAAAAAAAAAAAAAAGTAGCAAAGGACTAGCAGTTTTACAGCTGTATTTGGAATAATACCCACAAAAGGAACGCAAGGTGAAAAGGACTATAGGAACGTGAGGTGCAAAGGGAAGACTGTGAAGTAAATTTCCCCCAGATATTTCTTCAAAAAGCATGGCAAATTCAGAAACAGATTCCACAGCAATTGTGCAATGCAACCCAAAAGAGCTAACTGTTGTACAGGGATATTTATGATGCTTTATACAGGGAGACTATTATCCCTTGGAATAGACTACAGAAGAATCATTTTGCTACTTCACAAGTCTAAAGCCCTAAAAATCTGTGTTACACTTAGGAGAGTAAAAGTGAAGTATGCAGAAGTGATCAAAAGAGAACAGGCTGGGTTTATAGCCTGCAGGGGAAAAAACTGATCATATATTCTTCCTATGACAAACAACTGAGAAAGTAATTGAGAGCCTAGCAGAAACCAATGTTGTTACCTCAGCATTATTGATTTTCAGCAGACATCTTAATCTAACACATGACAAAACTTTGGTCATTCCAGTAAGATATAGCTTTCAAGGAAAAATGATATTTATAAAGGTAGTTTATGGTTCAGTTAGAGATTCTTATGAAGTCAAGCTTAGGCTATAAAGGAATGGAAAGAAAGGACTTCTTAAAAACAAAATGGATAAAGTTTGATTAAAAGGTGAAAATATTATTTAAGTACACTAAAGCAGAAGGATCTTCTGATGTTCAAAACACTAAAAGAAGGTAGTAAAAACATAACTTTAAAATACTGTACTAAGAAAGCCTTATTCTTGTCAAAGGGAAGAATGGCCTTGAAGACTCACAGTTCACCTGTTAGGCATTCTTTAAAAAATTTTGTACAAAATTTACTAGAAATATTCCCACTGCTTATAGCAAAAGAAACTGGAGTTATTTCCATGTGCATATATAAAAAATGAAGCCATAACAAGATAAGAAGATAAAAGTCCACACAGTCCTTTGTTAACATTCAAACTCAAAGAAATACAACAGTAAAAAATAAAAGTTATTCATACATAGAGCAAAACTTCATAAAATTACAACAAACATCTTATAAATACATGTTGAGAGAAAAAAGTGAGAGCAGCTCACAATTACAAAGACTATATCTTCAAATAAAAAGAAAAAAAAAAGGCAGGAACATAAAGGGAGTATTACACACAACTAAAAAAAAAAAAAAAACCCTTCCTACCTTGCCTCTATTTCGTCCTAGAAGCAGCCTGCCCTTTACAATCTCAGATGCCATTCTCTGCACATCTCATTCTCCTGTTTCCTGGGGATATCTGAGCCATTCCCCCCACTATGACTTTTCAGCATGCATGGGGTAATGCACCACTCATGGAGTCTCAGGTGATGACACTAACTGGGCTCTCTCTTCAGCAAATATTTTCTACCTGCTAAGGTCAGTACTGCCTTCTTCCCAGCTGCATCATATTAGCAAAGCACAGCTGATTAACACAGATGGCCCCTTCTCGTTTTTTCCAACTGACAAATAGTCTACTAAGAATTCTTGCTTTTAAGTCCCAAAGATAACAGCCAAGCACAGTTTTTACATGCTTGTGACAAATTCTTACTTGTGAAATAAAATCTGACCTAGAGCTTGCTAGAAACCAGGCCTAGTGAGATGACCATTCATCATTCTTTAATATGCTTGGGGTAGGCTATCTAATAACAACCTAGTCCTGCACCTCTCCTGCCATCACGCTGCTGCTGTTGCTTTTGTGCACTCTAGGACAAATGCCCTGAAGGGAAGAGAAAAAGCACTCGCTTCCAAAAGTACCCTTTATTTTTGGTATCCATTTCATGGCTGGTATGAAACAAATCCAGCTTGCTGGGCTTTGACATAGATTTTTTCAGATGTCAAAAAAGAGAGGCAAAATACATAGGCATGGGAGAGCCTGGTTAATGAGGTGTCACAGCTATGGTTGATTTGTTCACTGCTTTTTTAATTTTATATGTGTATCACAGTGATAAGGAGCAACATTTCTCACATTTTGTTTATGCACTATACAATTTAAGATTTAAGTGGAGCAGCTTTTTGAGACTTACAGCAGGCTTTGTAAGTGAGGCAGAATGCTCCACTCAAGTTGTGTCTATTTAAATCAGATGGGGACCATTCGTAGGAGCAAATGAATGCTAAGCTTTATTCCTCAGTAATAAACAACCATTGTACCACTGTCCATGCACTTGTTCCAAGTGTGAGGCTGGACTGTAACCTGGAAGATCATTCAGAAAAGTCTGACACCTGTTTTGAGGAATTCAATGTGCCTCTGATCCATGTACTTCAACTCTCTTTGCCAGGACAACTGCTCCTATCACTCCATCTGTCAAGTTGAGCCACTGAACAAGCCATTTCACTGGGTCTACCCCAGTCAAGCTCAGTTTGAGTTTTACAGTCCTTGATACTTGTGGGATATTGTCACAGAAACCATTAATGTACTTTGCACTGGGAATTATGCTGCTTGGCAGGGGCTATCTCTCCTCACAATACCTACATGTCCAAAGCTCAACCTAGTCTTGTAATGAGATTGCAAAAAGCAGTCATATATATTCAAAATGTTGGCCTGTAAGCCAGTAAGGCCTGAAAATATTTACCAATATGTCAAAATGCTTCTAGCTGAAAACTGTTTCCAAACCATTCACTGTTTGCAAGTTTAATGGCTTAAGGCTTATGGGCTCATGAATCACCAGCTTTCTTAGCAGCAGCATTTGAAATGTTGATATCTTAGCCTTGAAATAGATGTGAAGGTACCACAGCCTTTACAAGCTGTTATCGAAAGACATACTTTAAAAGCTCCCACAAAAGACTGAATGCAATAGAAGTAGCTGAGCAGGATGAAAGTCACTGAACCAACTTAGTTAAAGTCATTGTTCATGTCTGTGTTCATTTCAGTGATTACCCTCCAGCTGGACAATGAATCATATTAAAGGAAGCTTTGCTACTTACAGTTCATGTGATAAAAGATCCAGATGACTTCAGAAGCAATAATGAGTATTTGGGAAACTATTAATCTTATTTCAAATTACTGAAGTCAACCAAAAAAATTGGAGAGCAATTTCATTCATCACAATCTTTTTTTTTTTTTTTTGTCAAGAAAAAAGTACCATTCTAAAAATTCCAAGATTTTCAGCTGAAAAGATGAATGAACATTTATGGAGGAAAAAATTGCTGTAACAGATATGTCTGGAATGAGTATCTCTAAGGTCAAGTAGGTTATGCTGGTAAATGGCATACCCTGTTTTACAGAACTGCAAAATTAAATGTTAAGCATCATACTAGAAAGATAACAGGGATGGAACAGACAAATACATGGGAAAACAAATTAGAAGAAATAAGAAATCTCAACTGTGAATAAAATAATAATTTCATACACAGTTTTCTAAAATATATCATCAAGTGATTTATCTAGGTCTTGCAAAGGGATATACACTGTGGACTTTAAATTATAAAATATACACATTTTTCATCTACAATGCCCATGACATATGAATGAACACCTAAATATTGTAAAAAAGTTATGTTTCAATTAAAAATATATATATTACAAAAACCTATTAAAATAGAATAAATAAATACAACTAAATGCTTATGGGTTTGCTTATTTGTGAATATCTTAAAAGGTAAAGAATTCATGGCTTGATGTCTTCTCTGAGTATCTGGCCCAATCTGTGCATGTATTCGTCCACAACGTCAGTGCAGACAACTTGCAAATATGCCTTGTCCCTCCTATCCTCTTAAACCAGATTAAAATCCCAGTCTGTATCAAACATTTATCTGAGGATGGCTAAGATCAGGTCAGCTGCAGCTCTACAAACTTTTTGCTCCATCAATATAGAAAAAAAATACTATTTTGCCTATCACTCAATGTATAACTCTTCATTATCAACCTTCTTTCTCTACTCAAGGCAAGCCATTTAGCATTTTGCAGTGGTGCCTCAATTACCAGGCACAACTGGTACATGTAAAAATAGTTGCAAATGAAAGGCAGAAACCCAGAAGTGGAATGACAGCCTTATCAGTAGGCTAACTCTCTGCCAGTCCCATTTCTACAATAAGTCTACACAGATGACACCAAGGCAGATGGTGTGCAACATTCTCACATAGAAAAACACTCCTGGAAGGAAGGTTCCAGGAGAGGAACAGACTATTGCATACATCAATTACCCAATGTCTGTAAAACCTTGAATAGACTATCAATATGAAT
Organism: Lonchura striata; assembly: GCF_050655825.1. Classification (NCBI taxonomy): domain Eukaryota; kingdom Metazoa; phylum Chordata; class Aves; order Passeriformes; family Estrildidae; genus Lonchura; species Lonchura striata. The sequence continues at coordinate 19,737,664 of NC_140708.1, forward strand.
AAAGTGAGGATTTGTACACCCTGAGGTCAGCCCCTATCCTGTCTGTCCTACTCCATATGTTTTACAAATGCAATCATGCTCTGGCTCCAGCCTGAATATGCTGCCAAAACCCTCCTACCCTTTCTAGAATGCAGTCCAAGAGAAAAGGTACTTGCAGGCATAGCAAATATGCCTACTGACTACAGCACTGGAAGCAATCCTGAACTCCCATGAAATCTGGGCAACTGGACTGACCTTACAGATTTAGGGAGCAGTGGGGTTTGTATTCAAGCCCATATTATACTCAGTTTTTAATCTCTAGGTAGTCTTCACCTTACTTAGCATAAGTACTAGGAGAAAACTACCAAAATGTTTTAAATGCTCAGGTAGTCACAGCACACTGCAAGCACATGTCTAATAAATCTGTTAATCGAAGTTTTCTCTTCCATATGTATCACAGAGTTAAGTAAACTGAAAATTAAAATGGCTCAAAGAAAAGCTGATGGTTCCATTCTATCCCGCTGGAAGATTATAACTCTTCGGACCTCCTCCTCATGAAAGTTTTTCATCATATCTTAGATATCTAAAAATTGACTTCCTTATCTAAAGGAAACAACCTGTTGTCCAGTACAATGATATAGTAAAACACCTGACACTGCCAGCAAAGGTAAGCTATTACTGATTTAACAGCTTGGGGGTGGGAGAAATTCCAGAAAAACATTCAAGTATATTAGCAATTCAGTCCACCAATTCTCTTGGAGCTTTCAGAAACTTGACGTCCCCAGAGATATCCAAATGGAGCATCCCTTCGAGTCGAGAAGTCAACACAACACTGGAAGCTTGCGCGCTTAGCGTGTTTCATTGAACAGAGTAACCCACAGTTCCTCTCTCCCTTGTGCTGCAGTTATAGAGAAGAATCACTAGATGGAGCCGCACCGTCACAAATCTGATTTATGGCCCCTGCAAGAATTGTTGCCTCCTACAGTTGTTTGGCCTAAAACTGACTCGTTGCAGCACATGCTGATAACTCATCTTCTGAAAGACGGAATGAAATGCTCTCATTTACAAACGCAAAATGTACACAGAGAAAGTGACGAGATACTGAATGAAAAAACAAACAAACAAAAAAAAAAACCACCAAGAAACCAACAACACTCACAGCTTTCAAAATCAAATCAATTTTAGAAGTGAACTGGAAGTTATTTTATCTGCCAAGACAGATCATATGTCTTACTTTGTTCTGCAAATCAGAAATCACAGCAGACTTCCTAGTGAGTGGCATGATCAGTTGCTGCAAAAGAAATACAAGAGCTCTTGGGGCAAGTCTTTGTAAATAAGCTCTAACACACTAAAAATGCAGTGATAGGCAAACACATTTCCCATCAATAACCCAGTGATATACTTAATCTCACACTTAAGATGTACTTTAAAATCATCTTTTTCTTCTAACTGCAGTGGCATTTGTTTTGCTAGCATAGAGAAATGGTTGAAATGTTTTCATCCAAACCTACCAACACACGATTCATCTGGCTTTCTGGAGATAGACTATGTGCCAAAAGAGAATTTTTACCTGCTTTCATCCTACATCTGTGGAGGCCAAGTTGCAACCCAGTCCATTCCTGTGTATTCCTAGTCTGTGTGCAATGGTACTAATTTTATTTCCCATAAAATGTCAAAATTGTAGATCCCCATATTTTGCTTGTGTTTTCCAAAACCTAGATATTACCAATACTTCACAAAATGAAAGCCAAATTCCCAGCCCATCTCCGAAAGGCACAGAAGTACAAAAAGGTTCAGGCTGACATAAAAAAGATTACACACAAGCACTTAAAAAAGATAACACAAACCAACTTACACAAGCACATAAAAAAGATTACACAAACCAACTCCTTCAGCAACAGATACAGTCGGGGAGGAGAACCCTCAACATGGCTGTAAAGCAGTGGCAAGGGCACTGCTCTACCTGACCTGGGAGGTACTGCAGAAGGGGACTAAAACAGCAGTGGAGGAAATCAGGCCCCATTCCCCCTCTCTTGGAGAATCCTCCTTGACTCTTTTCACCTGGAAATTCACAAGTCACGGGACTGAAATTCCAAAAATCTTACATACTTTTTGACGAGTAATTGCTCACACCTCAGCTGCAAAGAAACCTGTGTTCTAGGGGAAGGAGAGAGCTCACTTCCTGGACTAGTTGGAGTACCAAGCCTCTTATGAGCATATTGCTGAAATTGAAAACCTACTCCATAAGAGCCCATTACAAACTCACACAACACTTGGGTATGTTTTAAAACGAAGACTGCAGTGAAGCTGTACCAGAACCAACCTCTGAGGAGGTCGTGGCACAAATCCCGGGTGCCGTCTTTGTCACTTTATGCACCACAACTGTGTATGTCACCGAGACGAAGGCGCACACCTCCGGCGAGTGACGCCTCCCCAGCCGAGCCCAGTATCCAGCACGCCGGGAAGGGGGGCCCTCTGCGGCACCAGGGCGAAGCGAAGCGCCGCCGGGCCGCCACGCCGGGCAGCGCGGCCCCGCCCTGCCGGGGCGGCCGGAGCGCTCCGCACCGCCCCGCGCCGCCCCGCGCGTAACCGGGCGGCGCCGCTGCCCTGCTCCCGGCTCCGCAATGCCGCTTCTCAGCGTGCCCAAAGAAGTGGCCGTCGGGACGGCGATGCTGGGGGTCGCCTTTGCCACGGGCATGCTTGCAGGTAAGTAGCGCCCCCAGGCTCTGCAACGGGAACCGAGCGCCCGGCAGGTCCCTCCCAGGGCGGGCAGGAGTCCCGGGTGCAGCCCGGCGGCCGTCGGGGGAGCAGACACCTTGGGGCTGCCCTGCGGGCAGAGATTTATTTTGCTGAGCTGCTGCAGTAAATACAGTGCTGTTCTTAGAGCCGAGCCGCTCCCTGTAATCCAGGTACCGCAGTGTGGGGCAGGGCCAAGGTCCAGCGAAAGTCAGGACACGCTCCCTGCCCGGTCACCTGCCTGCGTTTGTTTGGGCATGCCGGAAGGGCCGGGGTGCGGTCCTGCGCACAGCTTTGTTCTGGTAGCAGTTTCGCTTTCATTCCCCGGGGGCACGGGAGGAACGAGGCCACGATCCACGAGGGGAGGGAGACGGGAATTGTGTTTGTAACGCGGGCACTTAGTTAATCTTTGATTTAAGGCAAGTTGTTGAAATAATCTACATCTCGGTATGGTCGTCTGTAAAATAGAACTATTAACAGAAAATAAACCCCTCGAAATAGAAGTGTTCTGTCGTAGCAAACAACTACCAGGAGATGTGAAACTGAATTTGTTGTTATTTCTTCAAAATTGTTAATCCATTTGGTAAAGAAACATTGGGCATGAAAGCTGCAGTCAGTTCTGTATTTGAGTAGACACGTACTAAAACTTCAGCTTTTGGCGCCTTCTTTGTCTGCATACTGGTTTCATGCTAAGCAAGGCATTTTACAATACCACATTTCCCCTGGCTGGAGGGCAGGACAGTGTCATGAGAAAAGCACAGGGCCTCAGAAGACACATCCCCTGATAGGCCTAAAACCTGGTAGCCTCTATTTATCTGCAAGAGAAGGACCAAATACTTCATTTATGTATTTCTCTTTAAACTTGCCCTTTGAGTTTTGATGGAGTTACTTTTCCTGTAAGATTATGGCAGTTTGTAACCCTCATGTTGGACACTGAACAACACAGTACTGAAGCCTTTCCCTTTCAGCCTTTGGAGGCCTGGACTGGACATCTTAGAGGCTAAAAAGGAGAAGGGGAAAAAAATTATAGTCCACCTGGTTATGTTGTGTTGTCCATTTTATGGCTGTTTTAGAGCAGAGAACTTTTTAACCTTTAGTAATACTTCAATGTTTACTTTATGTAAAACGTCAATAACTGAAAAGTATAAAAGTTCTTATTATTTATTTTTTGGTAGGTAAACTATACCCTTCTTTAGTTTTTGGGAGCCCGAGTGGTATGATCAGGAAAAACAATCCTCTCCGGCAATACATACTGGATCACTCTTTGCGGGAACATCCCATTCTAAAGAAGCTGCGGCTGGTCAGTATCACCCACACCTCGTCCTGAACTCCTGGGATCCTGGTCACATTTCCTTCCTCCGTCTTATTGGCATAACCCTCTAGAGGGGTTTATTTAACTGGAAATACCCAGACTTCTCTATGTTAAGGACTACCTGCATGACTATTCAATAGTATTGGCATACATTTAGACATGTCTTTCTATCCTCGGCTCACAAGGCCATGTGTTAGGGCTGCTCTTGATTTGGACTTGAACAATGACTTCTGTTCACTTTGGTTGGCATATAAGGAACCTGTAGCTCAGAGAAGTGATGTCTTCCATCAGGCTTCAGTGTCAGAGATGAGACGAGACATCCTGACTCAGGTTTGAGTCATTTCAGGTGAGATAAACTGTTCTTATATAAAAGAAATAAAATGCTGTCTGCTGGAACAGGTTGGTTGGAATGATCCCTAGCAGAAGAAAGGAAATAGGAAGATATACTTTCCCTTCAATTGTCATGGCACAGGCCTGCTTCTCCCATTGCCCATTCCTCGGTGCCAAGAGCCACCCTGGGATGGGCACAGCTTCTCCAGGTTTGCACTGTGTAGCCAGGACTATGTGATCTGATCTTTGGCAGACATGAACCTAGCAGTTCATTAAAACATTCTACACATCTTAAAGGAAGTGCATTTTTTTGTGCAAATTCACAGAAATAAAGGACTTACACAGTCAAAGTTTCTCTATGATTCTTTGTTAGTTACAAATATTGCTGTGTTTGCCACAGGCATGGTAATTTTGGAGCACATTACTGCTTTGAATAACCACTGTTTATGACACACATAACATCCTCCTTATTTGTAGTCAAATTCAAGCCAATTTCTGGCTCACAGGTGGAGCACAAAGCGATCTAAAATGAGAAGACAGAAGTGTGTTTTTCCTGGAGTTTTACTGGAATTTTTTTCTTTAGGATATTGGTTTGTTAGATTCGGTTTTTGTTTGATGAGATATGGCTTTTTTTTTCCTTTCCTAGCTCACTGCTGATCATCCCTCGGGCATAATGATGGTGTCCTGTGAGCAGGCTCAGCTTATGGCAAATTTGGTCAAACTCATTAAAGCCAAGAAAGTTATTGAAATAGGTAAGAGTGACACTTCATAGCAAAATAAAACTCTTGGCTATCATTCTCCAAATACAGACATGTTTAATGTAAAATATCCAGATACAGGAAGGCACTGCATACCTGTCAACAAACAGGTGGGCAAACTACACCATGAAAAGGAGTGTCTGATTTGCACTAGGTTGCCACTTTGTCTAACTGTGCATTCATTAGTTCTGGCATCAGCATGGATAGCTCATCAGTTCTGAGGCAATCTGAAAAACTGAGCTAAATACAACTCCTGAGTCTTCAACAGTTGCAGGAAAGGGTGTATTCTATCCTTCCTGTGACACTTTTGTGCTAGAAGATACTTTGCTGCACAAGCCCTGTATCAAATCCAATTTGCTTGACACACCTATTATTACCAGGATGTCCTGAAAGACAGACTGATGCTGAGCAGCCAGGTATGGCTTCCCACCATCTTCATGCTTGGCCTGGCTGTTCCAATTCCCTGGTATTTGCTGCTCATCCAGTCTCTCTGGGTTACACATTCAAGACCAGACTCTGGCTTGTCTGTCCATGAGACTTTTGGGAAAAGCTAACATGGAAGTTTACTAAAAGATTGATTAAAAAAAAAAATCTTCTTAAGCTACCATTACATTAAAATGGAAGGAAAATGAAAAATCCTTATTAACAAATTTCTATCCTTGATTCCTTTGGGGATTTTATTCCTAAAGAGAGCACTGTAGCCCTTTTTCCATAGTACAGTAAGTGTTGATATCTCTTATGATTTTTCTAGGTGTTTTCACAGGTTATAATGCCTTGAATATGGCACTTGTCCTGCCAGATAATGGCCGAGTTATTGCCTGTGATATAAATGAGGACTATGCCAAAATTGGAAAGCCACTGTGGAAGGAGGTAAGCAGCTTCTCCTGTACACAGTGGGGACAGCTACCTTTACATGTGGAGATTTTGTTATTTTAGACTTGTACATTCACGCAGAAATATTCTTACCATTAAAGGAGGCTGATAGAGTTCAGTTTGGGAAGAAAAATAAGTGGTGTTTGGAACCTAGAAATAATAGAACTATCTGAACCCCAGTCACTACCTGGGTACAGCCTACAAACAGGTTATTTCTTGACTACTTTAATCAACACTGTCCTTTTTCATCTTAGGCAGGAGTAGAGCATAAAATTGACCTAAGGATTAAGCCAGCAATTCAAACGCTTGGTAAGTAACCTGAAATAACAGATTGTTTCCCTTTCCGTAGAAATAGAAGAGGGATACATTAGTGATGAAATTTAAGACCGAATATGATCCCTTTTGCTAATAGGGAGGCAGCTTCTCTTATATTAAAAAGAAAAAATCTTTAGGAGTTCACAGTTTTCCTACCTACTAGTAGTGGGAAAGAAAATGCTTGTCCTATATTGTGGGCCATGCTGATCACACACCTGTCTTGTCCATCACTTGGCTAATTTATCAAGTACTATTGTCAGCTGCTTCTGGAAAGCTCATTAAACAGATTAATCAGACAAATTTCTCTTATCCGTTGTCCTTTCTAAGCAAGTATTCCTTTGTTAAGAGAAGAAAAGTTCCCTGACAGGGCTGAGGTGCAGAAAAAAAAATCAGAACCTAATATATGACTTCGGCTGAATTGTGTTCAGAGAAGTTTGAAATTAGGATGTGCCAAAAGCATGCAAGGCCATTAGTGAGGCAGTGACTTCTCTATTTCAAGGAAAGAGAAAATACGGGGCAAAGGAAATACTAATAAATGTTCTGAAAACACAAGACATTTTCTGGGATTGTTGGATGTAGACGGTTTCCAGCAAATGCGTTTGGTGGATCCACAGATCCATTGATAACCTTGTATTACTTTCAAGTTCATCCTTTCTAAAGAGGCAAATATAAGCATTTGGCTGGTATGCACACTCCTTGAAGTCTATAAAAGCAGTACTTTGTCCAGGCATTGCTTCAGACAAAAAGATCTGCTGACAGAAGCTAAGGGTGGGTTATAGGGGTGGCAGAGGACCTTGGGAGACAGAAATCACCTCCTCTGAAACTGGCAATTTGAAATTCTCAGTCAAGAAATCTGTTTAAGAGAACTTAAAACTGAATTCTACTTGCCTTGGCCCATAGAGGGACTACTTAGAGCAGTTTTTTGCTGTAAATATCTCTGACAGGGTTTGTCATGACCTGTGCCATGGCACTTGATCTGCAAGGAGAGATTAGCACTGAGAACCTGTTCATAAAGTGAGAAAAATTCTGATCCACTCAAGAAAAGAGTTCTCAGCTGAAAAAAAGCTAAAGGTGGAGAGTATGTCTGGTTTCAAAGTGCTTGAGTTGTTTTTGCTGTACCTTTCAGCAGTCCCAGCTGTATCCTTCAGGTTTGGAGCTACTCCACAAACTCCTAAGCATGCAGAATTCAGGAACTGCATGTTTTATGGCATACGTAATGCCTAGATTGGTTTCTGTGGGATAAGCTTTTCTAGTAATTACCTGTGGAGGAATAGACTGCCTGGTCAAGGCAGCAGAAAACATTTAATGAGAGCTTTGACACAAATGGATTACTTCCTCCTACACAGCACTAACCAGGGTATAACAACTCACTTTGTTGTTCATCTAGATGAACTGGTGGCCAATGGAGAAGCAGAAACCTTTGACTTTGCTTTCATTGATGCCGATAAAGAAAGCTACAATGAATACTATGAAAAATGTTTGCGCCTCATAAAGAAAGGGGGAATAATAGCTATTGATAATGTAAGTACTGCAGTTCTAATGGTAATGCACAGGCATTTACAAATAACACAAACAAAAAGAAAACTCAACATAAACTCTTTAAGTAAACTATATAAAACACTGATAGAAAACCGATTTTTTTTTTTTTGTTATTCATTACAGAGAATACTCTGGATTATTCTGGTTTGTCTTGTAGTGAATTTATACTATGCACAGTACTTAGACAAGATCAAAAGTAGCACTTGTAATCAGTAACTATTAGTAGGAGTTATCAATTAACTACTTTTCCAAGAAACAAAGGATATTAAACTTCTGGCACCTTTGGGGTTATGGTGGAAGCTATATAAGGGCTTTAAAAAACCTATATTTAAAGACATCCTTCTTAATTTTGGCTTCAAATCTACAGTAGAAGTACAATTACCAAGTTCTGTGAACTCTCAATCCCACTTACTTATGAGAGTTCCATGTCAGAGACGATTAGACATCTGAAATACAACAAATAATATAAATCTCTAAAAAATATACAGGAACTTTTCCAAAGCTTCCTTTGTGGTCCAAGGACCATATTGGAACAAAGGAGGTGCATCATATTTCTTTTTTCAATAGGTCTTCTGGAATGGAAAGGTGCTAAAACCAAGGAAGAATGACTTGGCAGCACAGAGTATCCACCGCCTCAACGAGAAGCTTCTCAGAGATGCACGTGTCAATATCAGCATGCTCCCAGTGGGGGATGGAGTCACATTAGCATTCAAGTTGTAACTCGAGGAAGCCCAGCAGATGGGAAATAGCAATCAAATCACCAGGAAAAATGCAGGTGGAACAGTATCAAGAATCTAATTTAAGCTATATCTCCACTGGATAGCATAGCCTGGGAAAGTAGACCTCAGAAGCAGCTAAGTAGAGAAGAGAGATTTATTACGAGATCTACAATGGTTTCTTACTTAATTGTAATAAAGGAAATAAACTTACGTGAAATTGCACTTGTAAGACAGTGGTTGAAAAAATCCCCCTCTATTTATTGTCCAAGCGACTCAATTAACAAAGTAATTTTCTGTCCGAGAAGACCCTCTTGAGCAGCGGAATAATCAGTCGGTACCATCAAAAGGAAAAGAAGTGCAGTTTACTAATGTTTGTAGCCATAATAGAAAAATGGATTTTTAATGAAATTACATCAAGGAGATTGCTAGCCTTCTCAGACTAAAAATACTGGTTTTCCTTGTCTTTGAAGGGTACTACAGAGCCAGCCTCAAAAAGACATCATCTGAAAAAAAAAGTTCCTTTTAAAAACTTGCCAAAGGACAAACCATATTCACAAACCTTTGTGCACAAGGACTGGGTTTCTTTAACCTAGGTAACAATGCAGGTAGATTTTTTTTAAGTCAGAATGAGGAAAAGCGAATGGGCAAGAAATAAACCAAAACAATTCTCCCTCTTTCCTGTGTCACTCCCCCTTTCCCCCTCAAAGAAGCAACTTGGTAGATGCGCGTTTCCTAGAAAGTTGCAAGCACAGAGTTTTGGTGGTAAGCTTGTGGAAGGATTATGATTCTATGAGGATGCAATACATATGTGAACTGGCTATTCAAAATGTTACTGCAAAGATTCCCTTCCCTAGGCAGTATGGAACAAAATTTCAGCCTGCAGTTCTTTATTACAGATAAAAATTTATTAAATAAGGAACTGAAAGTCGAGTTTTACAGGTAAAAGCTTCACTGGTAACTGTTTTGGGGGACTGATAACACTGGGTATCATATGTATAGAGGAAAGAGATCTTCAGTTTTGTTGACATCCTGAAGGGAAGCTGTATCAGAACAAAGAGAATACTTCATCCATTTGCTTAAACAATGCACTTGAATGACTCAAGGCACTGGGGGACAAAGATTTCAAGTCTCAGAATGTTTAAAACTGTCTACTTTGCTCATATTTTTGAAATTTCAGGTGGGTGGCTTGGGTTCTAGCAAGGTGCAAAAGTTCAGAGCATGGCTCTTGCCCATCTTAGACACTTGCCATAGCATACTGTGGTGGAGAGAATGAAGCCTCATGGCTTCAGAGTAAGGTTATGACTGAAGAGATCTCAATTCTATTTCTGTCACTTATAGTTAAAACCCTGATTCAGCAAAGCATATCAGGATCTGCTTAAGTACTTTACTGAATTGAGGACTGACTGCAAAATCCATGTCTGGGAGAAGGCCAGGACAAGGTGTGTGTTTCCCGTAAATGAGAATCTAAATAGGGCATGAAGTTTGCCCAGTTTCTTTTTCTCAGTACAGATTTACCCTCAGAACTTCAAACCTCTGCACTCCTCAAATTTCTTCTATGCATAAAAAAAATAACAGCTTACTAAATTCTTAGTGGCTATAACAGCTCTCAGATGGATTGGCTAAAGGAGTGCACAGGATCATTACACATTCGCATACAGAGCTTCTGGCCATGTTCTACTTTACAGTTTTATTTTGTCAGTAGATAAAAAAGAATCCTAAGGGTTAAAAACACAAAATGGGACACTTTAACAGCAAGGGCATCTTCTCAAATTTTCCTGCCTTCAGAGGCTAGAGGTTGATAAACATGAGCAAGCTAGAAGCTGTTAAGAATACATATCCTGCCCTAAAAGTACCATGATGGCCTTTCCCAGACATGGAGAAGTCATCAATCACAGACTCTGTAACTGTTTCATTACTATTTTCCAGGTTGCAAGAACCTCTCAGTGAAGCTGAGCCAAAACCAGGCAAGCATCATGAGTATTTTTGCAAGAAACTAGAGTTAAGCAACATTCAAAACCAGATACAAGCACTCATAGTTGAATAATTAAAAAATAACTGTTCTTTCTGTGGTGGGAACTAGCAAAGTCCCCATTACCTATGCTAGAGGAAGACCTATCAAGTGCCTGAGGCTAAAGCCATGTGCAACAGCCAGCTATCATTTTGCTTCTGCTTTGGGCTCTATTCCATTTTAAATATGCAGATCATAATGTGAGTATTTCATCAAACCTGTCTCCATCCTGATCACCTAATTACCATTAGAAAGAATAGCAATGTGTCCCTAAACTATAGATTGATGAGCTATCTGTAAGCAGAAACAAAGAGCAGAAGGAAGCTTAATTGAATCAAATATTTAGAATACATTATCTTATAGTTACTCAGAAACTGGCCTTCTCTTCAGGCTTCTGTCCTGCACATCTGGAATTCATCACTGTTAACTGCATTTGATCCTTCAACCTTACTATGAAATGACTGCTGGTAATATATAATCATGGTTTAATTCAAGTGGTGAATCAGCTGTGGGGAATTTGTGGGGCAGTGGGAATTTAGACTTCCATTAGGTGATGAGAATGGGCCACCCAATAATGCAATGCCAAGTCTTTGTCTCTCTCTAATGGAGACACACATATGGAAGCTGGTGGGTCTGCTCACCCCTGTTGGGTAGTACACCTGCCTGAGCTACTGCTTGCACTGTAGAGGCTCAGGATTTTCTGCCTCTGGAGAGGAGCTGACCAGGAGCACAGCTGTTGCCCAAACCCTCCTAGCAACACCAACATCTCTTCTGCTTGAAACAGAGGATCCCAGAGGGGCCAACATCAGTGACAAACGTACACTGGGACTTGCTCAGAAGCAAATGGGGCTGAAGGATGGGTCATTAAACAGAAAAGAATGACAACAACAATGAAAAAAAGAATTCCCTCTAGTGTGGTAACTCCCAGAAGCCACCATGAGAGTTAAAGCATGTAATCCTAGCTGCTGGTTAGGTATCTGAGTCCCTGCTCCAAAGATACCACATTCAAAATGGTATGGCATGATACGATACTTAAGTGGGTGACAGGGAAGGGAGCTAAGACTTTCTTAAGAGTAGGATTTGCATCTCTGCTACATAATTAGATGAACAGGACTGAGACTGAATGCTCAGAAATCTAAGAGAAAAGGCTGCCTCAGAAAAACCAGCTCATTGTCCAAGGGTAGAGACAAGGCTCAAGGCTCAGTTCTGCATTTTCAATGCTGCAGCTTTTAATCCTGCTGGGACATTGGGGAACAAAGCAGGGAGTATCCTCAGTCTCTCATGTTACTAAAGAAAGTAATGGCCTAAAGAAAAACTGGGCTACTTAATGTAACATAACTTTCAGGCATTTATTGAACCTCTGACAACACTGTCAGTCCTTCTTTTAACAAACTCAAGTGTTTTTAATCTATTTTAATTCAGTCATATTGCACACAGACAGCACATTGTGTGAATTGCTGCTTATAGAAGACAACTAGCAAACTTGTGATAAAGCCCTTAGGAAACAGAAAAAGAACATGAAAATAAACTTCGTCCCAACTCCTTCCTTTGAGGCATGAGCAGTTCCCAGAAACCTTTGCAGCTCAGGTCTGAGGGATATGCTGTTATCTCAAGCACTGCAATCTTGATGCTGGAGTGGCAAGAGCAGCAAGTGCCATAACTGGCTTGTTTTTGATGATGTAGTAGCAGAGAGTTTGCTGCATCCCTGCTTATGCTCTGTTTATCACTTGAAGAAATCAATCCTAAATGGTCACAATGGGAGTAAAAAATCTAAGAGATCAGTACTGTTTTAAGAGATTTTTTTCCTTGTGTGCTGGGTTGGGCTGGAGGAGAGTTCATTTTTTTCACAGCAGCTATGTTTTGGGTTTGTGCTGGAAACAGTGTTGATGTTCCCCTCACTCCACTGCATCAAGGATGCATGAAAAATTGGGAGGAAGGAGAACCAGGCCAGCTGACCCAAACTGACCAACGGGATACCACATGGTATCATGCTCAGCACATTAAATGGGGGGAAGAAGGAGGAAAGGCAGACATTCAGAGTGATGGTGTTTGTTTTCCCAAGTTCTGTGATGGAGTCCTGCTTTCCTAGGGATGGCTTTCCTGCCTGCAGGTGGGAAGTAGTAAATGAATTCCGTAATTTTACAGCTTCTGCTTTGTTTTTTAAACTGTCTTTATCTCAGCTTACAAGTTTTCTCACTTACACCCTTCCAATTCTCTCCCCTATTGCACCAGGGGTAGTGAGGGAGCAGCTGTGTGGGGCTTAGTTGCTAACTGGGGTTAAACCACAACACCCAGCTAACTGAGATTAATACAGCTTGGTTTTATCCATCCCATCTACTCAAAGTGCACAGGTCTCCTCCATCATGACACCACATGTACACCACCTTGAGGAAGGTGACCATGCTGAGTGGCTCCATCCCATCTTCCAAAGAACAGCCAGATCAACACAGCAGAATAACCTAAAGCACCCCATGCACAAATGATCTGGGCCCATTTCTGCATGGTTTGCAGCACATTTGATTTTAATGCTTGTTCCATTTTAATGGGAGAGGCAGCACTGTCATGGCATTCCCAGAATGAAAATGTGGAAATCACAAATACAAGAAGCGTCTTCCAGGAAGGGATTGCTGATGACATCCCAAACAAGCATGAATGAGAGAATGACAAAACTGATTTTTCCCTCTGTGCACACCTAAAAGCTGCAAATTAGCATTTTCTGCCCCAGTGAACACTGAAGTTTCTTCAGAGAAGCTTAAAGAAATTCTTTTGTTTCCTAACTCATCACTTGCTCTGCTCTCTAGTCTGCTAAGCCTTTTCCTAGGGCTATGGCATTTCTCTGCTGCTGCATATTGTGCCAGTGATCTGCACTAGATGAAAAGGCTCTGCACAAGTATAAAGCATTACCTCTGCATCATTCTAATCACACAAAATTGGCCTCATGCATTTGCAGCTACTCGTGGTTTCTAAGTCACCTGTTTTATAATAATTTCTAAAGCAATGTTTTGAAAAAGGAAATGAACAAACATAAAACCTGCAAAAAGGGGAAATTAATGTGGGATTTTAGACAAGTTATTTATCTTCCTTTTTGGCTTACTGCAATACTGTAGGGATAAGCACATAACTAGCTGCTTTAATATTTACTCTGATTATAAGAAAAATAAACACTGATGATAAGTCACTGCTTTCCAGGATTAGATTTCATATTTTAGAGACTGCTTTAAATTAATGCAGAAGCAAACATTATCTTCTTATTCATATATTTCCCTAATGAGTTCCAAGCAAATTGTGCCTACTTATATTTTATGATTTTTAATAATTAAAACATTTTATGGAGGCAACTAAAATTCTCCCCAGAGTTAGCAGAAAGATTATTGATTGAACAGATCTCAGGCTACAAGGAAAAAAATATTATTTAGTTTAAAGGCTCATGATTTTATTCCTATTCACCTACTAAAAAATCAAGAGACTGTGCATTTTTCCAGCAACCTTTTGAGTTATGCTGGGGTAGGAACTTGCGTTATGTTGGTGAGATGAAAGTAGTAACTTTTTGACATCATGAAATTAGATTTCAGAAGATAGTTAATGAGAAAGTATTATTGCTGCTGTCATAAGTAAATGCAATACCTAAATACTGCACACCCACAAAACACCACAGCATTCATTATCCCAGAAAAAGCCTTTCTGTACATTCACAACACCAAGAATTTTAATCAAACCCACAAATACAAAACATCAACAGAAGAAATCCACTCTCAGAGAGGGCTGGTTCACAGGATACCCAGGCTGTCATGTCACGAGGCATGGCCAAAGTCCATAGGGGTATGGCCCAGATGTCACTGTCCTGTAGTACAACACCCAGCAACAGAAAAGGGGGATTCTTCCAGCATGAGAAGAAAAACAAACAAGCCACAACAACAAAAAAAAGAACCAAATCTAAAAGAGACAAATGCATTTTAAAACAGGTGCAAAGAAAACCTTCACAAGTAGGGAAATGCATGCCTGCAAATTCAAATAGAAATTACAGCTGCAGGTAAAATTTAAGCTTATTTTAAGGAACCTCATGCTTGTTCATTATGTTACCTTGTATCTTTTGTTGTGTGGGGTTTTAGGAAGCAAACATTAGGAGTTTACATTTAAAAGTAAGCAAAGCATGTAGCTCCTTAGACTCGTAAAAATAAACCAAAACCAACAAAACAAGAAGGCAACCAACCAACCAGAAAAGACCCAAACCACCTACAATACTTAGCTTGAAAATGCTGATTTTGAGCATTATTTTTACCCTGCATTCCATGTCCGACCCTTTTTCTTGCAACAGAGAAATTCACACAGGCTGTGGCTCACAGCTCTCAGTGTTTACTTTAGAAGGTATGTATTTTTCCACCTGCTTGCCAGAAGTCAATGCTGCTGATATCTGCTACAGATCAAAACCTGGAGAGCCAATGAGCAGAACTGGAAAGCTTTGTCAGACAGCAATGGACACCTTTGGATTCAAGCAGGGCTGTAAAGACTACATGGGGTCAGGGAGGGAGGGGGCAATGAGATCTCTCTGCTGCTCTATGTGGAGGGATGCATATTTGTCTCCACAAACAGAGGTGAGAAAGGGTCCCTCAGGTGCCTTCACCAGCTTCCACCCAGCTACCAGTGTCTCCTCAGCTTCCTGAGCACATCAACAGTGTTTTGGCACGTCATTTCCAGTGTCACCTTCAACATCCTCCATCCATCTAAATGTCAGCTGCGTAAAATGCTCTCCCAAGACACTTAATCCATCTTTTCTATGTAGTGTAATTAGTGGGGTCATTCCAAAGCAGAAAGCCACAGTTAACTGTTCAACTACTATGCCATCATGCATTATATCAGAGATTAACACAACCAGAAAGAAAAAGCAGAGCCCTCCATGGTTTCCTTTAAGCAGCGGAGCTAGATTATGTTCCAGTGAGCCTCAAAGACATCCCCAGTGAAGAGGAGCATTAATTCACTATCAAAGTACAATTACAAAACAACACACACTAGGTCAAACTCCTGACAAAATTATTCCTGTGCAAAAATCTGGAGTTTCTCCATAGATGTTTAGACCCAGCTTCTATATCACCACCTCTGGGTCTTCCCACAGCTTTTGTGGATTTTAGGCACAGTCATTTCTTGGGAGCTATTCCCACCAACAGGCAGGAAGCAGTCCCTCTCCTCAGGTCTGGAGGACCATCAAGACCTTATAGGGTGTCCTGCAGAACATCTGTGCCACAGTACCAAAGCTGAGCTCCCTTGGCCCCTGTCAAGGACTGCTGCATGGGATCAGACCATCCTCACAGTTCTGAGACTGATCCAAGATACTACTGAAGACTAACTCAAAGGAGGCAAAAGCACAGACACATTTAATCAACACCCACAGACCCAGCATACAAATTCCTTTGTGTCATTACAGAAGGTGTCTCAGGTACCATCAAGCCCATCTCACGCCCCTCTCTCATGCAGCTTTGGTTACTTTGATGGCTGCTACCAAATTTCCCTTTCTTGATTTCAGTGTTGTCAGTCACCATATATTGAGTCACCCTTTAACTTAAGTTTAAGTGTATATTTAAACTTCCAGACACAGACTATGGTAAACTCTTAATTAATACTTTAGACATGCAGATAGGCACTGTCTGCCTGATGACCTTAGGAACCATTTATGGTCATCTCTACATAAACTACACTAAAGTTACCTGATTAAGGCTGCAAAGCTAAGTACTGACTATGTTGCAAAAGACTAATCAAACTTGCACAAGCAATCAATTTTGAAAGCCCCTACTACATGCAAGCATTATAATATAGATTTTAATTTTATGATCAAACATATTATTCAACCTTTGATGTGGTCCTTCCTGACCTTATTGGGTTTCATATTACTTTATTTGCCTTCAGACTAATAAACTGAGAACCTATAAACAGGAAAATAGTTGGCTTTTGGCAGTCTGTGCCAGTGAAAGATTCCTAGATCTCAGAAGGGCCAAGCAGCTTTGTGCTGTGGTCACAATTCACTAGCAAAAGAAGTAGACATAATCAGGGAATCACCAGCAAAAGTTACATCAGCCTTTTCTGTGTTTAAGTACCTTAAATTTCTGCTTTGTGTTTATCTTATTTCATAAAAGAAAACTGGAATATGACAGCTACAGCAACACAGTCATTTCAGCTAACTCCCTGTACTTTTTTTCTCCAAAGGAATTAAAGGCTGTAAGTAAAAGGAAAGAAAAACTGAGGAGAAGTAACAGCAGGTTTTCCCCAGTTATCCTGTAAAATATTAAACTTAGAGCCTTTCTTCTGGAAAGTACACATTTTGAAAGCTTTTCTGCTCCTCAGCTGTTCTCACCCTTGCTGCTATGCAGGCCAAGGAGTTTGTGCCTGTAACTGTGCCCTCAGGTTAGGGCAGGCAGCTCAGCTCACGGGCCAAGGCAAGCCTGTACCCATTCCACCCAAGGACAGCACAGCCACACTCTGCAGCCTGGCCACCAGGTACCCCAGCTCCACCAGACCAGGCACATGTGACACGCCATGTTTTTAATTCAGGAAATCCCAGACAGAAACAAAAGGGCAATCTCATTTCATCAACAAGAAGCATCGTCAGCTTAACACAAAAGGTTTGTAAGGCAGTGGGTTCATGCTTTCTATGAGCCCTGCTCTCTGCTCACCAGTGGCTTTGCCAAACCCAGAGAGGAGCCAAGGACAACCACCTCACATGCACCCCTCTGGCACTGGGGTGTGCCATGAGTTAGGAGGAGCTGTGCCCAGGAGAAGCTGCTACTAATGACTGTGCTGGGACTCTGTGTACATCTCTGCTACAGCTGCCCACATAGAAAAGGAAATGTTAGGAAGTAGGACTCCAAGACAGATTGTTTTGAAAGAGAGAAGGTGTTTTAGTTAGGTTGTGCTGTCTTGGCAGAGGGTCTATCAAAACTGCTACATCAGTGCTCACCCATGAGCTCACCTTTTCATGGGCATGATAAAGCTAAACCAGGGGAGCTTCAAGCTATTTAAGTTAACTGCAAACAATTTCAACACAAGCTCACATACATTTTAATCAGAAAGGACCTGTGCTACATTAAAACACACCTGAAAGCCTACCAGTCTTGCACCAGGACTGAATGCTGTAGCAGATTTCCTAAGGTACTTTAAAAGAGTAATACAAAAGTAAAATATTTTCTCAAACACAGTGGAAGATCAGCCTTCTAAGACTGCAATATTAGTCTCCATCCACAGTAAAATACAGCACCATGAAGAACTATTTGTGAATTGCAGTTCTCTTAAAAACATTTCATAAAACATTGATTCCTGAAACACAGACACACACTCACACTTACCTAGTGCCATCTTTCTCAGGGCAAATTCTGCTGCTGACAGCATAGAAGGCCACCACCTCTGCTTGCCACATCCAGGGAATATCTGTCAAAGCTGGTTCTGTTCAGCCCAACAAATGAACCTCCCAACTATAACAGCAAGAGCTGCTACACACTCCATCACAATGGGCAGGCTTCTATCAGGGCTAAGGGACACACAGTGTGTGGATGCCAGCCTGGTCAGGGAGAGAGAAACAGCAATCGTTTCTCACAGTACCTTGTGAGAATTTTTAGGGAGTTAGAGGAATGCAATAACTTGTTAGTCTAAACAATCTGCAGGTGGTGTTTTTCCACCTTGCTTTTCTGTTCAAGGATACTGTATAAGATGTTTTTATTAAATAACCAATCAAATAGAATGTATCATATTGATCTATTTAAGCCAAAGTTTCCTTTCCATAAAGGCCTTCTTTTCTTCCTTTTTACACTGTGTCCTTGTCTGTTTTTGTGTCATTCTTGTGGTGCAAGGGTGACAACAGTGTACCCCATCACCAAGAGAAAGCAAAAATACTCCCTTATCCTGCTCCCCAAAGCACATGCTGGCAATTAGAGAAATGAAATTAGCTGTCAATTTGGCCTGGGCCCAGGCTCAGCCCCAGGGCAGCTGGCAATACACCCATTTCTCTGACTCCCCAGGAGCTGAGGGGTTCAACACGACTGGCAGAGAGGTGTTTGCATGCTCTGCTTGGAAAGCAAACAAAGCCCCAAAGACCAGCAAGGATCCCCAAAGAGGACAAGGTGAGGCAGCAGCCAGGAAGAGGCCATGGGAAGTCTGAGGCAGCAGTTGACTACCCAGCATCATGGATGCACTAGTCTTGCGGTTTTGTCCAGGAAAGACAAATTTTGTGCGTTCATGAACAGAACAGCCCAAACAAAAGTTGAGTCTGCTCCCCATCCTCAACTGAAATATTCTGCACAGCAGTTTTCTGACAGTACCCCTCTGTGTGAAGGGGATGGTGCTACTGTCACTCCTCACAGCAGCACTAACCACTTCTGCCCCATGGCACCAGCAACTCAAACAGTAAATTCTGATGCTCCACCACAACATCACCAAATCAATTAAATTGGAAAAGACATCTGAGATCATTGAGTCCAACCCGTGACCAAACACCCCTGTGTCAAGACCACAGCACTGAGTGCCATGTCCAGTCTTTTCTTAAACATCTCCTAGGACAGACCCTCCCTGGGCAATCCATTCCAAAATTTAGTCACCTTTTCTGTGAAGAAATTTCTCCTAATATCTAAGCTAAACCTCCCCTCGTGCAACTTGAGGCTATGTTCTCTCATCCTCTCACCAGCTGCCTTGGAGAAGAGGCTGACCCCAGCCTGGCTACACCCTCCTTTCAGGTAGTTGTAGATAGTGATAAGGTCACCTCTGAGCCTCTTTTTCTCCAGGCTAAACAGCCCCAGCTCCCTCAGCTGCTCCTCACAGGACTTACTCTGTAGACCCTTCAGCAGCTCTGCTGCCCTTCTCTGGAAATGCTTCAGCACCTCAATGTTCTTCCTGAACTGAGGGGTCCAGAACAGGTCACAGTGCTCAAGGTTTGGCATCACAAGTGCCCAAAGGTGTGACAGCTGCTGTCTGGCCACAGAGACCAACAGGCACAACTTTCTCAAGCATTGTCCTGGAGAAGGCTGTGAGAAGATCAGAGAAAAGAATGATAAACAATTCTTATCTTCACTTGCGACACCTGTTGTTGTGAACATGTGGTATGTGTTACAGAGACTTGTTTACCAAAGGGTGATTTCTTAATTGGCCAATGGTGATGGTGTTTTGGATTCAAGGACCAATTAGGTAAACCTGTTTGTGACTGTCTGTAAGGGCAATGAGTTTATTAGTTAGTATAGTGTAGTATAATAAAGTGATTGATCAGCCTTCTGGAATCATGGAGTCAATGCTAATTATTACCTGGGTGGGGATGTCATGCTACGACACAAAGGGACAATCACATCCCTAATTCTGCTGATCACATAATTTCTTATACAAGCCAGGGTGCCAATGGCATTCCTGGCCACATGGGCACACTGCTGGCCACATCCACATGGGACAGGCCCTTAGCAGACTTTCTGGGCCTTCTTCCCTGTTCCCATGCTCCAGTGATTTGATTGACACTTGAATTACAAAAAATTTCAATTAAGTAAATTGCAATTAATAAATTACCATTAATTGTGATGGGGGAAGAGATGGTGAGCAAGCCACACTGTAGCAGTGGGAGGTCCCTGGGCTGCAGCCATGAGCCCGCACTTCTCACATGTCCTGTGGCCACCACACTGCTTGATGCCACCAGACATGCAAATATCACCAGTTTTGAATCCTTCCCCTTTGCCTGCTGGGTTTTGGCAGCTGGTGTGCCCTATCCTCCTCCCAGCAAGTGTTCCTTATAGCCAAGGGTGGCCAGAACATCTCTTTGGAAATCAAGGTATCTCAAGCCATCTGGGGATTTCTTCTAGAAACGTACAGTCACGTCAGGAGCTGAGCAGCAGTCGGGAAGACAACTTGTTGCGTTAATTGATTCCGTTTAGCCGGGAGCGGAGGCTCCCAGGAGCCAGCAGCCGCGGGCCATGGGAACAGCGCCGGCTGCTGCCCCACAGCCGACGGGCGCTGCCCCGGTCTCGGTCGCAGGGATAGAGCACCCCGAGTGCTAATTCCTCCTCTAATCCCATTTCTTTGTCTCAGCATGAGCTCGGGCTCGCCGCCACCATCCCTTCCCGCCGCCTCGCTCGGCCGGTGCCCGGGGCCGGTGCCCGGGGCCGGTGCCCGCGGGGGCGGCTCCTCCTGGGGGCGGCTCCTCCTGGGGGCGCAGCGGCGGCGTGAGGGGGCGCGGCGGCCGGCAGGTGGCGCGCGCGGGCCGCGCGGAGTCGGGGCGGGCTCGGCGGCCGGCTCGGGGCCGTGGCCCGCCGCGCCAGGGCCGGGCTCGGCCCGCGGGCGTCACCAGGAACCGTAACCTGGCAACAAAGCTCGGGACCTGCCGGGAAAATATCCCGGACTGTGCAGAACTCACACGCACCCCTCCCCTCGCCGCAGCCGAACCTCAACCACAGCACAGTGAAATTCAACATTTCTTAAATGAAGGAGCCACGTGTGCGTTCTAAAGAATAATTTAAAAGTGTATTTCTAATAATGCCACCACAGACCGCTAACAATCCGAGGGCAAAGCTCACTGGCTCCTTGTGGGCACCCCCTGGGCTTATGCTGGCTCTCGGGTAACTCAGGCTGAAGCGATGAAGCACAGCAAGAGATAAGAGACATTTCAGTGTTTTAATGTTCATAGGAACATAGGCAAAGTAAACAAACAAAAAGCGAGTTTTAAGAATGCCAAACTCTTTAAATGGCATCATTGCTTCAGCATTAGGATCTTCTCCCATGGATCCAGGACAAAGAATATTCAATGAAGAAACCCACAAACCCTGGAAACATTTCTGATATGTGCACTACTGTTAACCAGCAAGTGTACTGCAAGTACTGCTGTGGCACTGGGCTCAGCAGAAAATTCTCATTTAAAACGAACTGAAGGTTAAATATTTGGAGCTGAAACAGTCCAGGCTTGCCATCTTTAAAGGTCTGTCAGCACTTTTCCCAACACCAGCATGAGGGTAGATATGAACCAAATGTCAGAATGTAACACCTCACATTTTGTCTAATAGCATTTTCGTAAGTTTTAATTACATATTCTCAGAAATTTCTTTGCAAAAAAAAAAAAAAAAGTTTTCCTCTTTTTACATGAGCAATTGTATCAAACTTGCAGCTGAAGTGAAAGATGCTTCATATAATGCTCAGAAAAATCCAGTTATCGCTTCCCATTTGACCCAGCAGCATGTGGAAAGAAGGACCCAAAGCACAACTAAAAGGCCCAGAAACAATAATAAGAAATAGCACTAAATACAATGAATGCACACTACACTAATGGATCTATGTTTTTATTACTATTCCAGATTGGGAACAGAAACATTCCAAAGCAAAGGGAAACTGACAAACACAATAGAACCAGTTACAATAAACCTAGCCTTTTCATGCCGTATAACAACCCAACCAGCTTTTTCTTTGGATTTCCCTTCCTGACAGTTGGTTCCCAGGAAGAATTTCTACCTGCCATGAAGACACTACTGCTACAGGCGTGAGCCAGTATTATCATTACTGCCTCGCCTTGCATAGAATTGCTTCTGGCTCTGCTCACTGGTTTGATAAGGAAACAAGGACCTTTGGTAGAAGTAGGGCTGAATCATCCGTGCATGGGCTGTCTCCTTTGCTCGGTTTTACTTCCCCGAGGAGAGCAGCCACCATGAATTAACGTGTATTTGTGCCTGGCCGACGGCCCACCGCAGCAATGAGCCAAACACCAGAACAGGACATTAGAGGGCAGCAGGCACCCTCACTGCTGCCTCGCTTTATCCAGCGCAAAAGGAAAGGTGAGACCCCTGGCACGACGCTTGCGGACGAGAGGTTTCCTGCCCATTCCAAAATAGTTCAAAATCTCCCGCTTTTGAACAACTCCAGTGTGCAAGAGGCAGATTTAGGAATATACCACACCCAGTTGAACCACGTGAAGAGTGCAAGGTTAAATGAACCAACCTGGGGAATTTCTACAGCACAGGAAGAGCATAAACATTCAGGACATTCAGACAGTAACTTGTGAAATCCAGGGCATCATAATATCATGTGAAAGGATTTTTATTTATGAAAGCGTGACTAAGTCTCCTTGCAGTGTACACAGACACCCCCTACTCCAGCTGTACCAGGTGGGAATGCAATGCTACAATTCACACAAAAAAGATGCAGAACGATGCTCTGGTCATTGGTTATCTCAAGTGGTGGGGGTTTTTTATTCAGAACACCTGAGGAAAGGCTGTCTGGCACTGAAAGTTATCTTTAAGGCTTTTTACATATTTTAATAAAATGGAGCTATATAAACCATCAACATTCCTTACCACAAAACTCCAATTATACCACAAGCTTCTCCAACAGTTGAAAAGTATGTTTGAAAGCCACTTTTAATAAGCCTTGACAGATATTAAGAAAAAGACACTGAACTTCTTTTTCATGTTTAAAGTAGTGATTTATGACAGAGTATTTTAGAAAAACTCACATTTTCAGTTCTCTTACCTACTGCAGAGCCTTTTTTACTTCTCCAGTTGCCTAGCACTATAACAAATACAACTTCTTAAGATTTAAAGGCTGAGGACTAGTAAAGTCATGCACATTTACAAAGACTAAAATGAATAGGTTCAAGTTTTCCATTACTAATTTTTAAGAGTTGAAGAGAAACTCAGCAATATATACTTTTATTTCACTTACCCATTTTGTGACCTCAGGAAAAAAAATATCTAGAGCAGCAGGCAGTGAAGAAAAAGGTTATAGTGTTTGCTTCTAAAACAAAAAAAAAAAATCCCAAAACCAACAAACCACTACCACCAAAAACAAGTAAATTACAGCCCCCTGAAAAGCTGTGAAACATAAGTGTAGCTGGTTTAAGGAGATAAACAAGGCATCATTCATAACCAAAAGACATATTCCATTATTTGTCCGGGTGCTGCAGCTGGACAATGCATTCAGGCACACGTTTCAGGGAGGGTTTTTTTGGATTTGGTAGATTGTTTTGGTTTGTTTGGGGGATTTTTTGGTGGTTTGTTTTGGTTTGTTAAGCTTTTTCTTTTTGTGGTATCAGAAGCCCAGTCTTTGTGAGGCACCAAAGATGGTTATACTGAAAACACATACAAAAATTCAATGTCTGCCTGCATGGTTTCTAGCTTTTAAGTGGTCTAGCACATAAAACCACATCAAACTAAAAATACACACAACATGCAATGACAGCAACAAATTGCACTTTACATGCTACACCCTAAATGGTGGAAATGCAACTCAGACAAGGGCATTTAGTAACAACAGTAAAGGCACCCCACAAATGCTTTACTATCATGTAAGAAAACTAGTCAAACACACCAGCAAGCCTGCTCAAGAGCCCGAGCTGAAGGCTTAAGCTCTGCTCTGTCTTCTGCAAAGAAGGTGTCTTAGCTACTCTACAGCTAAAGCCTAACAGGCAGCTCATAACAGAGTGCTTCATGTGAGAATTTCAGTCTGAAGGCAACAATGCAGGGTGGAAAAAGACCTCAAGCAAGTCACTGATACTTTTATGGGCATTGATTTTAATGCAGTATCAACTGATAATACTTTCAAGCCAGAGAGAGCTTCCTCATCATGAGCCAGCCACCTGCACTATGAAGGGAGCTGATGTGAACCACTAAGACCAAGTGGTTCAAAACTCCCTTCTCAGCTATGAGTGTCTTAAGAAGTAGGCTCCAGGCATTCCTCCAAGCTCAGTAAATTCCAACTCTTAGATTAATTCCATATTAAAAGCATTCACAGCTAGTTCTACCTTCAGGGATGTTAGGTCCACAGACTAAATATCTCTCATACTTCTGTTCTCTCTTATTGCTATTCTGAAAAAAATATGAGAGTTTTCCCATAATTCTGCAACTTTCTCACCTTAAAATGGGTATCTGCCAAGATTTATTAGTTAAAGGGAAAGCAAGATCAGATGCATTTTCCTCTATGTCCATTTAAAATTGTCTTTATTTCAGTCATTTTAAGCAGAAACCTCTCACAGCAGTTGGGATAAGCAGGCTGTTATACCATTACACTGTTACATTCAATTGCAGAGATACATCTCACTTCATACAAATGTAAGCAAAAGGTGTGTTTGTGGTGAGCTTTTTCAAGGAACATTTCTTAAATGTCTCAGTGTGCCAAGTACACTGATCTGCACTTTTTGCATCAGAAGGCCAACTAGGAACACAGCACATCTCGCTGGTGGATCACAGGGGGAATTAAACCATTGTGTCGTGACAAACCTTACCTGACAGAAAAGCACATTAAATTTGCTTGAGGAATCCAACTGTTCAGCTATATTCAGTATTGTCATGGGTGGGGGTCCTTAATTGCAGAAAGGTACAGAGCACTACTTCTTAAGTTTTAAGTAATCCAATGGAGCAGTAGCCTTATATCTTCACTCTTAAAATATCTGAAGCACAAGTATGTGTGTGTACTTGTTTTATTCATAATTTGTCTTGGGATACCAAATGTATTTCTAGTTCAGGTCATTCAACAAAATTGTTGACCTCATTTCAAAACATCCAGTGATCCATTTTTCATTAAATGGCAATATTGAATGTTAAAAGGAACATAAAAACAAACATGCACACAATTGTACAGTTTTCATAAATGTCTATTTCATTATTTGTGGGTAGCGCATTAAACAGTTAAATACATTTAAATAATGTTTAAGTGACTGTACTAATGCAGAATTTTAACTAGATGGGTAACCAATTAAACTAGAAACCAGCTAACAAGTAACTGTCTAAATACTTCAAATACAGCTCTTGTTCTAGGTCATCCTTCCTGGAAAAAAGCCTGCTGGTCACATTGGAAATACATTTTAAGGCCAAATTCTTCTGATATCCCTTCTCTGCAGCAGTTTCTTCACCTTTTTAAGCCTCCAATTCCAGGCCAAGACCAAGTTTATGGCCACCAGCATTGATGCTCTTTCCATCTATGAGGGCGGACAGTGTAAGCTTCACACCTGTAAGATTTTTAAGAAGCATGTTTACAACACAGTAGCTTTCATGCAACTTAACCTCTGTCATCACAAGTCCCAGCTATAGCTCTTTTTACACAACAACATTCCTCTAAACATTTTTAGAGAAGAATACCCATGAAATCTACTGGAAGTTAGTCACATGAAGAAAGCTATATGATTTTTGTAAACAGTAATGTCAATATATAAAGTCTCGAATTGCTAAATATGCAAGAGTTCTCCTTTCTGCATTAAGACATGCAAAGGAGGAGGAGATCTGAGCATAGACAGACACTCCTACCTATAAAGGGATGGAATGAAACTAGATTTTTCAAATAAGGAACTGACCAATGGTAATACGGCTTTAACAGGTGTTTTTATACTTAAGCGGAACAAGTTATGGTCTGGAGGGCTTCTTTACTAAATATGAAGAGTAGGAAGTGTGGTGTTTTGACAATTAATGATAATTTGAAGACCTGCTATCATTCAATATAGTATGATTGGACAAAGCAATGCCAAAGAAGAAGATATGTTTTGCCTAGCCTAAAGCTAAGCCATCAAACATAAGGCAGTCCACTCTTGCACAGATCAGTGATGAATACAATATATTCATACCATTAGATAAAACAGAGTTTATCTTGCTTAGATAAAAGATTGATGTATGATTAAAGCTACTGGAAAATATCTACTTGGCCTTCAAAGAAAAAAAATATTCTGAAGGAAAAAAATTGCATATAAATGCAGAGACCTCAATTATTTTCTTTAGGATGCAAAGAAGATATATAGGTGTTCTAATTCACATGATAGCTCTTACCTGGCCTCAGGGTCTGGGTATAACCCACTCCAACTAGACTAGAATTGTTCACCTTTGCCTAAAAAAAAACAAAAAGACAACTGAAATGTTGAAACTGATTAGTTATTTGTTACCATTCAGAATCTAGAATAACTATGGCAACACTGCCATTATCAGTTTAACCAAATGTTATCTGTTCTTTCAGTACAGTGTTTCCTGGATTCTCTCCTTCCAGCTATGCCCTCATCCTTCACCTTACTGCTGAAGTAGTAACATATTTTGAAGCAAAAACATATTTAAGAGCAGAAGGGATGTAAGGGCAGGTAGGAGTACTACTGAAACACGATTTCATAGGTGAACTTCACCACTTCCCCTTTCTCAGAAGGCCAGAGACATTTACCACCAGTCTCCTAAAAAATACCACATTAGAGGACTCCTCCATGTTCACATTACACAGGGATTAGTATCTTGTCAGTCACGCAGCAAACATTTTGTAGTATCATCATAAACAATATGTACAAAATTATCCCACTTTGCATCACTTCCTCAACAGAATGAGTCTAACTTTGTAACATAAAGGAAACTTTGCTGCTTATCAACTTTTTACCAGTATTGCCAGAGTTCTCACCATGAGAATGCCACAGAGCTCCCCAAAAACTAGTTTAAAAAAAAAATTCTGTAAACTTACAGAACCAGACACTAACGTTTTTTAAATTGGGTTTTTCTTTTTATAAATACAATAGGATCTCCAACGTAAGCACATTTGACAGTCAAATTCTATGAGACTTTGCTGTAAGCAACATGACAGAATTGAAATACTGCTGGTTTACTTGTAATTGCCTGGACTGTAAGAGTAATTCCTACAAGGCCTCCCAGCCTATTTTGTACTAATAACACAGGGATTCACAGCAACTGCAAATACGCTGTACTTTGCACAACCCTTCAGGCTACAGCCATACTTACTGAAAGAGAAGCAGCGGAATCCAACTTGTATTTAGCTGCAATGCCAAAGCGAGTGCTGTTGCTACCTGCTGTCCAAGCCAGGTTTATAGCAGTTTCAAGATTGTCACTCACTTTTTGGTAAATTGACCCACCAAATTCGGCACCATCATTGCTGCACAAATCAAGAGAAAAGTTAGTTTCCTATTTGTATAATCCACTCCTTTTTTATCTCTTTTTTTTTTTTTTTTACTACATCAGATTTTTCTTCAAATAAGAATTTTGGAAGTTTGAGTTGTTTCACATTTTTTTGAAAAGAGGAGAGATGAACAAAGGCTTCAGGGCAAAATTAAATGGCAGTAATTGATAGAAATAAACAGGTATTTCAGAGTGCTACAGCTAACTGTCATGTTAATTGCCAAAAAATATCCTTGAACAAAATTCCACATCACATCCTTACAAAATTAACCAATATGTGTTATATGGTTACAAAATGGGCCTTCTGAATTTATGGTTATTGAATACGTAAAAGTCCTAGGGAAATGAATGACGTCCCAAAAATCTGTCACCATGTTTTACATTAGTAAATTGAAATTGAGTTCTTACAGACCGGACTCTAAAGTACTTTATAGTTTTCTCCTATATTCCTCAATTTCCATGAATTCAGAGAGATAAAATCCCCATGCTTTCCCTTCAAAAGCAAAACTTTTAACTATCTAAACACACTAGAACTCAACCAATTTTATTAATTTGGATTAAAAATATAGTGGTTTTCAGTAAGTTTTGATTAGACTGCTCTGGAGTAAGATCTAAAGGCAGGAAGTCTGAAGAAAGATGTCTTACACTTGTTTATACTGTTTCATGCACAGGCGAAGATGAACCTCCACAAAAGTCCAGAAGCAATGATCTAGTCTTGCTCTAGAAACTACTACAGCATTAATGCAACACTAATTACTACCTCTAACAAATCTACTGCTCTTAAATTGTAATCTGATACAACTCAATATAATGGGATAGCCAGAAAAAGCATTATGGTCAGCTCTGCATAACTGAAGTACTGCACTTCCAATTTGCACGTACTTCAGTATTTGGCAAGCTGTACCACATATGCTGGAAGTGCTAACCAGTCACAAGCATTAACTGTTTCTAAAAAGAGAGATACAACGTATCATTTACATTTGTTTAGAGTTTCCTATTGTAAAATGCACGCAATTAATGGCCTTGTAAGCACCTCCTGATATTTCAAGCATTTGTATTTTGACTAGAAAGAAAGGTAAAGAAAGCCTGCTTCTGGAAAGCTAGAGAAGTTTTCAGTACTTACACATTAGTGTGCAGTTGGAAGTCTCCAGTCTTGTAACCCACAGAGAAATTATTTCTTGTCAATTTTGATTTGGCACTATCAAAAGTCATCTGATAACCAGCAAGCCAGCCTTCATAACCAAGGACAGCTGAACCATGGACTGCGGGCCCAGCAAAATCAAAGTCAACATCACAGCCTAGGTTTATGCATTCACGCTTGTAAGTTGACTTAATTTTACCACTTTTCTTTCTGAAACAGAGAAAAGAGTTATGTTAAGACAAGTATACATGATCTTCCTCAAAGACCTCCCAAATTCAAGCCCTATGACTCTACACAACATATCTCAATGTCTTGTACATGCATCCCCTGGACCAGGCAAAAGTACAGCCAGCCCATTCAAAAACAACCAGGGCTATGGCAAACAGGCATTTTCTGATGAATGTAGCAACAGTTTCACGTTTCCTGCAATCTTCAAGTACTTCTATCCCAGAAAATAAGCAAAGTTGTGAAATGTGCAATACTAACCCTATAGTGATGTCATGGTAAAGAGCAGAAGCTTTTAGCATTGGGATTTGCTAAGCTGAATCAACAGCAAACCTTACAAAAAAGCTCTGTCAATACCACAGGCCAGATCAATGGACTATGGTGCTGTTACTCCCTAAGTAAGGTAAAAACGTTAACAATTCTTACCCTGTATTTGGTGAGAAAGTTGTATCAAATGTCAACTTCAAGCCTTTGGCAAGCTAATTGAAGGGGGGAGAAGATAAGATAAAGCTGTAAATTCAGTTCTTACACAGAGATAAAACAAATAAGTATTTTCCAAATCTATTACCTGATCTTCAATGGCAATTTCTGTTCCCAGAGTGTTATCTGTGTTCCATTTTTCTGTGAAAGTCAGACCATACTCAGCCCACTTGTATTTGGTCTCCAAGCTCCCATTCACTTTTCCAGTATCTGTGTTCGATGAACCAGATGTTGTGAATTCCTAAAAACCACAGAAGATACAGGTAATCCTAAAAGCATTAAACAGTGTTTTCTTCAGCAGGTGTTAAGATGTGGTTATTATATGGGAAAAAAATTACAATCAGTACAAAACTTGCAGGGAGAACAGCACAGCTCAGAAGAATTAATGACTCGTGCCCTCATGGAGGCCTCCCCACAACCCCGATCACTGTAATAATGCTCCTGCCACTATTACAAAACATACAGGGTGGCAAATTAACTCCAAAGCAGGACAGGAGCCATCATAAGAACTCTCCTCTAAAGCAGAAACAAGTTCTTGAAATGTAAAGCTTAATTTGATACTTCCAGTAAGCAACTTAAAAATCAAACTAAGAACCAAGAACACTATTAGGCACATATTATATCTCCAGTAAAATTCTTTTACAAATTCCGTATGTATTTTCATTACTCTTGTCAACCATCCCTGAACGAAGTGTGCAACAGTAAAATGTCATAGAATGGCATCATTTTTCAAACTGGAGGTGGGATGGGTGGTTTGGTTTCTTGTTTGGGTTGGGGTTTTAACTGCTTTTTAAGGAGTTCTTAGTCTGCCCAATGCACTAGCCTTTCCCATCAGCCATAGGCACACCTTCTACTAACACCTATAAAATTCCTATTGCCCTGGCACTTTGGTTCAATGACACACAGAAGTAATGTTTGAAGTGGAAGCTTAGCAAACAGGCTGGGTTTATAGTATGGTATGATCTGACCTGGAATTCTTGAAAGTAACTTAGAAATCAACAGCATCACTCTCATTTCTTTAATAAAGGAAGTAATCACTGATGTCTCTCACTATTTGGATTCTCACAAAGAACAGAATGAACAGTTTCTGTGTACCACTATTCAAAAACTGAAAGTAATTATAAGTGGAACCAGGTTTGCAAATACCTTTTAAAGAGCTCTTTCCAGTGAAGTGTTATTGCCCTTATTATTTAAGAAGTCCATTATTTCAATTTTTTAAAACATATAAATATTTTGATCTCTGCCTTCCTCCATACACAATATTATTTTCAAACAAACATCTCACACTCACCTTCCCCAGAAGAAAACACAGATTTGAAATTGCAAGTCCTTAGGCACTCTTACAGCAAAAGCCCCAAGAGCACAAAACAAACATGATTGAGACTGTTCTTTAATGGTGGCTGACCAAATCTGACCACATCCAAGACATTTACTTGTATGGATGTAAGTGACCCACTACACCATACACAGTTGCATAATTCTACTAGGTCTATTTCTTGGCAAGGGACAGGAACTACACAAATACCTTTGGCTTTAACTTCTTGCTTTGTGCTATTCCTACTGCACAGAGTTTATGTGACTGTGACTATTTGGGCAACAGCTTCAGGAGAAACAAACTATATTATATCTCTGCTTTAAAGCATCTGTAGTACATGTATGCCAGCAGTTTCTCCTCCTGGGAAGGACAGCTTATAACTAATACAGGATTCACATTAGGCTTGGATTTTTCAGAGTTTTACCAGCATAACTGGTAGTCCTCCAAAGAAACAAGCTACGGTAAGAACAACTAGCTCTGTAACAGGGCTCTTGCAAACTGTGTATATATAGATTTCCAGAAAAAACAGCATATAGCCATGAACCTTGTCTCTAACACTAAGTTACACTGCTCAGGCTCCAGTTATGGGGAGAAAAAATAAATCTACCATTGTATCTTGCAAAGTCTGCTCTAGAAATAGATAAAAATCACAGGGGGCACTGTGCATGACCAAGACATCTTGCATGGAGCACTACTGCAGTGTTTAAGTACCTAGAGGAGGCCAAAGATTGCTTATTCGATGACAACTACTTCAGACAAAAACCAAGATGCCAGAAATTTCCACCAAATAGTACCACAAAGTACTTCAGAAATAAATTCTGTATGCTATTATTGGTATATTAAAATTCTTTATTTGGTCACCATCACATGTAAGACCAGGTACAATTAATAAGCCCTTGTATTATAAAAAGATTACTAAACAAGGCAATATTCCTGATACATTCAGAACTTTAGGGGCTTCTGAAATTGTTTAACACCAGATATTTATCATTCATATAACCTACAAAATCCTTAGCACCATCTGACATGTGCCCCTTTTAACTGAGAATCAGAACACAGATAGAAAAAAAAATATAATAAAAGTTACTAAAACTCACCACTCCGCTTGCAGATTTTGTTTTCACATCCAGTTTCACCAACCCAAAGCCTTAATAAACAGAAGTCAAAGTTACATGATTAATTAAGGCCCTGTACATTTTTCAATAAGCTGGTGTTTCAGGCAGGCTTAGCAGTGTCCTACATATATTCATTTATATATATAAACAGCTATAGACTGACTATATAAACAGCTATAGACTGACTTCAGCAACATTCAACTTACAGATGCCACAGCAGGTAAAGGAGGCCTCTCCAAAACAAGGCAGGGAAGTGCCTCAGTTCTACGTGAGTATATTTAACTACCAAATGATGCTTCCAAAAGGAAATACATTATTTCCTGTTCCTGGAATAGAACCGTTTTTATATAATAGTCAATGCCTTTTAAAGAGCTATCCCAACCCATAAAACACCTGTTTCTGCACCAAGAAAAAATATCTCAAAGTAAAAAACTGTAAAAGCAAAGTCACTGGGAAATACACAACCAATGCAACTGTAATATAAGTAGGTTTTGTGAAAATGTCAATTCACATTGTTACCCAGAGAGGTGAGCAACAGTCTTAGTGAAAAAAAAAACACATTTCCAAAGACTGGAAAGAAACAGCACTGTGACGAAGAATGATTTAACTATGCAGCTACCTGGTATTAAAGCATTTTAAGATATGGAAGGATTCTTTATCCCAATAGCCATTCCTCTTTCTAGTCCAAAAAAGGCTACATTAGACTGGTACATAACCCTTTCTATATCAACAAATGTTGTGGCACAGACAGACCAGTAAACAAAGTGTTCCTAAGTTAAACTATACTTGCTGCTTGCATTCTTGCACACCTCTGACATTTTTGTGGCTCAAGCAGTAAGACTTAACAGCCTTCACATCAAAACAACCCACAAAAAGCATTCAATATTCTCTTAGTTGGTGGTAAAGATAAAAAACACAGCAGACCTTCCTCCTCCCCAAAAACACTGGCATTTGATCATTCAATTTTCTATACAGACTTAAAAAAGGCAATTCATTGTTGCACCTCAAACACCACTTATAAAAGGTACTATTCTTACCATATCCTTTATTGAAGATATCTCTGGCAGGTTTGCCAAGGTCTACGTATGATGGAGGAATCGCCATTGGAGCTGAAAGGTAAAGGGCTAATTAATAATGAACCTTCTGCCACTGCACACATGAAAAATGCTACCACAATTCTTTCAAGATAGTCTTTAGGGTAGATTCATCTACATAAAGACAATCAATAGATAGAACTATATATTTAAAATTAATAGATATGATACTACAGTATTCTGTGAAACATAGATTTTCACTGAAGGTCACTGTGAACATGAGATGTTTTCTCAGCTTATGCAGAGAAGAGGCGTTGCTGAGAAAAGGCATTACAAGACCACCCAGTTTCTAATTTTTCAAGTAGATTTCTCCATACATCTTTCACTACCACAAATAAACTAATAACCCACATTTCCAGAGTTGGCATAGTTACTGCCAAAAACCTGGACACTAGACATCCAAAAACCTGTAATGCAGACAGTTATTCCCTGAAGTTCTACAAAGCTAAAGTTGACACATGCTTATGAAAACTACTTGAAAGTACACACAAGGTTCCAGTTTTGAAAATGTAAAAAGAGAGCATATCTGATCTCCAACATAATTTTTGCCCCATATTTTACATGGTAGACGTACAACTTAAAAAGAAGATCTAATGTCATTAACCAGCAATCAATCTAATAACATACAAGAGTTTACATGTTGTCCTGCTAGTTTAAAAAACCCAAGTAGGAGGAGTGTGGGGTCTGGGAGAAGAGATCTCTTTACAAGTGCCTTTCTCAGACAGAGCCTCCGGCCACCCTGCTGTTAAAGAACCTGCCACTGCCGATGGGCCATGGCCCAGCCCTCTGGCCCCATGGACAAACTCCAGGCTAAGGTCTCACCAGGCCCCTATCACTCTCCTCCCTGGGAGCACACACTCTTATCTGTACTTCCTTGAAAGACTGTTTTCCCATGATTTCAACAGCAAGAGGCTGCTGTCACAGAGGCCTGCAATTTTAAAGTTGTGAAATATAGGAAACAGAGCATATTAGTAACTCCCCCTCGACTGTGAAAAGGGGCAAAATGAAACTAGATAAGGCCATGAAAAGGCAAAACACATGAGAACAAAAAATCTTATCTTCTCAAACTGATTGGTCACATTTGTTTAGCTGAGAGACTCAGAATAACATAACTGACTTCTTATCTTCCTTTTGTGTGATTTTTCTCTTTAAGTAAATGAAAAAACTATCTTTAGAACTTGAAAAATAACAATGGCAGTGTTCTCACATCTTAACTTCCAAACTCTAATTACACCTGCCATATACAGCCAAATTGTATGAACTGCTATTAATTAAAAAAAAAAAAAAACCACAAACTATTTAGTAATCAATGGGGGAGGCAGAAGACTCTTCGTTATTTTTCTACATTTCATAATGCAGATTTCCAGAGTACCCTACTTCAGCTCCCTATTGCCCTAAGGGGATAATTTCAACCTCCTCTGAGAAACAGTATTTACAATCAGTTTCACACACATACACACAAATTCAGAAAAACGTGTTTAGCAAAGATGTCTAAACTCTAGAGCCAGTCACTATATCAAGACATCTATCACTTGTTCAAAAATAAGTCTGGTTTTCCATGGAGTTAAACTAAACATTATTTTTTTTAAAAAGAGACATGAAAATGGCCTAAAGTATCTGAACTTTAAAGAAGCCAAACCCAAATTAAAGTTTATAGAAGAACAGAACCTAATCCCAGTGACAAGTCATTAAATGGCTCCTATTATGTTTTCCATAAAAAAAAACAGCTGACAGACCAATTACAAGGGAGTGCAAGAACTCTTGCCTGCAGTCCTCCTGTACAGCACCTGTACAATTCAGCACCTTAGCATATTATAGACAAGGTTCAGCTACACGTTTCCTCTAATGAACAGATCTCACCTCTAACTAGCATTGCCATAAAAATAATTAATTCTAGTTTTGGAGTTTTATATTAGCCTTTACCACAGACATGCTTTTACAGTATAAATAAACAAGCTTTTCCCTTTTGCTTTCAATGTTTCCAAATGCACTAGACAAACAGTACAGACAAGAGATTTATGCTAAGCAGAAGTGTATTGAGAAGTTAACAAACTGTCAAAATTCAGAGGATTATTACAGTAAAAAGGATGTTATCATTTTATCTGGCCTAGTTAAGCATCCTTACCCCTGCAGGGAAACCAGCCAGTATTTGTCAGACATTCCAGTCTACAGATAAAAGTTTTGTAATAAAACGTTGAAATAGAGTACAACTGTCACACTGCTGTTCTAATACTATACTGTAACACTGACAGGGATGGATGAGGACAAAACAGGAAAGCAAGAGTTAATTTTGTACATACTAAATGTCTGATAAACCAATGTCACCATTAGAACTCTCATTAAATGAAAAAAGGGCCATTAAAAAATCAGACCTGTGTCCTTTAATGTTAGATAGGCTTGCAAACTCATAGCCACAAGTAATTTTTTCAACCCTATTTTGAAGCACCTTACACTTAAAAACTACTAATTACAAATCACTAAACAATAAGCGTCATTTAGCAACTAGAGATTTGTTGTAAAAACTGTAAAATAATCGACTTGAAGTACAGAATATACTTGAGCCAAGTGAGAGCTCCACCCTAATCTTTGTTTCATGCCACCGTGATGAAGTTTAATTAATCTGTCACTCGGGAGCCACAATCACGCTTTCTTCTGCGATAAAAAGAAAATCACCCAAAGAACAGAAAAATGTATTAGTATTGTTGAAATTACTACATCACAGTTCTCCTTGGAAGTAGTATTTCAAAACTCTCAAGCTCTACAATTAAAAAATGACACAGACCTCTATTAGGATTTCTAAGAATCCCAAGATCTCAAGATATTCAAGATCAAACTACAAACCCTATCAGCCGATAATAGATTGAAAAAAGGGTACTCACCAATTTAAAAGTCAACAAACTACGCCGAAATTATCCCAGTGTCACAACAAATAGCAACAAAAGAACTGAGATTATTTAAAAATTAATTTGTTAAAATACATCGGACACACGGTGACCTTCAGGCTTACACTGATACTACAGATGCTTAAAAAAAGCCACCTCCTTACCCTTGCATTAACGCTCTCCCTACACACAAACCGGAGGTGGACACGCAAGCCTAATGTTGGCCAGGCCAAGGTAGAAACTTTAAGGACAGGATCTGGAAATAGCTTACGGGCTCAGGAAGCGAGGCGGGGGCAGTAAAGTAGCGCCTCCCGGAGGGAAGGGCGAGCGGGGATGCGGCCGCAGCGCGGGCAGGGCCGGGCCGGGCCGAGCGACGGCCCCAGGCCGGGCGCGCCGCCCGCCCCGCCGCAAGGTGAACCGACCCGCTCGGCGCGGCCATCTTGGGCATCCCGGCCTGACCTCCGCCCGCCGAGCCTCGCGCAGCCGAGCCCGGCCGCGGCACCGCGGGGACAGCGGCCGCGGAGAGGCCGCCGCCCGCCCCGCGAACCCGGCAGCGCCGGGACGAGCCCGCGGCCCGGCCACCCCCGGCCCACGAGGCCTCAGAGCCGCTCGCCACCGGGCGAGCCCCGCCCGCCCCCCCCCCCATGCTCCGCCAGGCCCGTGGCGGCCGGGGCCGGCACCTGCGTGTTGCGGGTCGTCGGCGGAGCAGGGCTGAGGCCGGTCAGGGGCGGGCAGAGTGGTCCGGCAGGCCGCGCTGCTGCAGCCGCGGGCAGTGGAGGGCGAACTGAAGGAGACACTGATCCGCCCGCCCGCCGCTGCCGCCGCGCAGGACCCCGGCGCGCCGGGGCCGCCCATCCCGCCGCCTGCCCCGCCCGCCGCGCCACACCACCCCCGCCCCGCGGGAGGCGCCGGCGGCCGCGGCCCGGAGCTCGGCAGCGGCGGGAGGTGCCGCGGCCCCGAGCCACAAGCCGGACGGCGGCGGCGCGGCCGGGCAGGCACTCGGGCGGGCAGCCCCGACGGCGGCGGGGGCCTGCGGGAGGGCGGGGCCGCTGCGCGGGGCGCGCGCAGGGGCGGGGCCGCCCGCGGGCGCGGAGGAGCCGCAGAGCGGCCGGGAGAGCCGCGCCCGGGAGCCGCTCGGGGCTGCGCGGCAGCGCTCGTCCCTGCGGGGACGGGCGGCCTTCGCCTGCGCCTGCCGCAGCATCCCGGCGCCGCTGCCCTGCCGGGGAAAGCACGGGCCGCCCTCTCGGGGCCCAGCCCCTCCCGCGCTGGCACACGGACGGGAGACGCCCTTCAGCCGCGGCCTTTGTGCAGATGGCGGGCCTTGCTCCTCACAGCCCCCAGGAGCCCTTCCCTTCTCCGGGGAACGGCGCCCGCCGAGCGTGGGCGATGCTGCAGTGCCCATATCGCTCCGCTGGCTGCTCGCCCTTGCCCCACTGCACTGAACACATCCCCCCTCACAAGCTCTGTGCCACGGACACACAGGGCCACCCGCAGCACGGCCGTCCCATTGCCGCTCCGGCAGCTGTAGCCCATCGAACAAGGTGTCGAGCCTCCTGCCGACAAGTTGCCGCAGACTTTCAAATTGCCTAAGCTCCGTTTTTACCTCTTCCAATCACCACCCACAGACACCTTCCCCATAAAAGCACAGTGTGTCTCAGGCCGAGAGAAGCAGTGACCCTCAGATACGTTTCCCAGACAGTGCTGTCTGACCAGAAATCATAGCTGGAGAACAGTCACACGACTACTGTGCAGCAGGAGGAATCGCCGATTCACCAATGCAGACCATTGCAAGGCCAAGGAACTGCACAATAACCGTTTCTAAAATTCATATTCTTCTCTCCTTGCCTGGGTTATGACATGATCTCAACTTCCTCAAGAAAGTAAAATTCGTTTACAAATACACAATATATTTGTGTGATACAAAGAATACATAATATCACAATTCATTTTCCAGAACACATGGCACAACAGTAATTTTCCAGTATATTAAGAGAGCAGGTTAGTAGAAAGGCCCAACATAACGCCAGTCTGCACCTGTTTGTTATAGCAAAAGATAAGCAACAGATTTTGTGTGTGTGTGTGTGTGTGTAAGTCCAATGCTTTCACATCAAAAGACCCAAGAGATGTTTCATTCTGACGGTTTTAAGTAAGACAGTTTGGCATTGCAGAGATAAATATGTGTTGATGAATCAAGAAGGAAAGCCACATACTGAGAAAATAAATAACAGCAGGAAAAGAAACCCAGTGTGTCTTACTGTACATGGAAACATACATTCAAAATAACTAGAGATCTGATTAAGTAAAAATAAGTAAAAATAGATTGTGGAATAAGTTGCTCATTATTTAAAGACATGCATTTATTATTCATACCAGTCCTATAAATAAATCCATTCTGAATAGAAGTCCAGTTGCTTATAGGAGACATCAGCATTCTGCCTTTTTTTTCCCTTTAAAGATTAATATTTTAGTAATGGTTTGGCTTTATTTTTAGCAATCTAGGAAAGTAATTACTGCCCTGCCCTGAGCAAAAAAAGCAATGAATCACTTGCTTTGTGAGACAAGGCAGAAGCAATAATCTGAGAGAGACAACAGCAAACTCCTCTGCATTACAGGCTCTGTTGCAACAGCCTTTGCCTGCCAGTGTTTTTTACTCACTCTTGCACTGCCCCTGCCTTGTACAACCATGCCTTATTGCCTCATGCCTTAGCAGATCTACTCGAGCTCAGAGCCCCAAAAAGGCACAGCTTCAGGCCTGCAATAGCAAGCCTTCTGAATTACTCTGCACCTTTCTTCTCAGCAATTTCTTCATACCACTTAGTGCACACACCTCCTATGTAGGTGCACTTCCTCTGAATGGGCTGGTTTTCTACTGAAATTCAGCAGCTCTCCAGTTTTGGGGCCAGTTTCAGTTGAACTGTTACCATTTTGTACGAACACAGCCGTATTTACGTATAACTGACATCAGAGTCACGTGTTTTACTGCTACCATTTGGAGAAAACCCACAGGTCACTGTAAGTTTAATGTCATTTGAACAAAAACTCTGCTTCTCTCTCCACAATTTAGAACGTATGTGAGCAACAAAAAGAGAGCAAGTGTCTACAGTACGTACCAGTGTCCACCATGCAGTTCAGATAACTTACGTTCACTTCTGACATGAGCCTCCAGATGCAGATGTTCAGCTGATGATTCCCTGGAGAAGCCTTAAAAATGATCTAGCAGTTGCCTCATCCTGAAACAAGCTGATTTAGGGCATATAGCAGAGATGCTGAAAGTGTAACCAGCAGGGAAAGGGTGGAAAATAGTTGAAGCTACCAAGAAACAAATTCAGAATAAACAAAGCCAAGAGTTTTTCTATGAAAGAGTGCAATCCAGTGGAATTACCTGACACCAGAAGCTAAATGTTTATATGGGCTCCAGGGAAACTAGACAGGCTTGTGGAAGAGAAATCCAGCAAGGATTACTAATTACAAATCCATTCAAGAATTACATATTGCTATATAGCCTGTTTGGAGTCAGAAAATGCCCGAGTTGCAAATGGAAGTATCATTTAAGTTTATCCTGTTCTTGGATTGTTATTATAGGTGTGTGCTGCCTAAATAATTGCTCACTTCATCATCCCAGAGGCAGGGATATTAGATTGTCTACACCTTTTGTCTGATACCCTACAACTGTTCTTATGTGCAAACTAGGCCTCTGGAAAGCCCTAAGAGGGCAATCAGCAGAGGCCTACACTGCCAGGATCCTTTAGACTGACACACTTACTGCCTTTCCATTTTTTTCCTAAGAAGCTTCAAGTAACCTTCTTTCATTTTAGCTTAAATTACTAGGAAGAAGTTTAACTTAAACCAGATTCTAAGACACGCTTTAAACAGGCCCAAATGGAGCTAACACATTCAAATAATCTGACACAGAGAATACCTTAGGTCAGAGGCACACAGTTGATACCAAGAAGTAACTTTAGGGCTGAGGCAATGCTTTGGTTTAACGAAATCTGCTTTGCAGTTAGGGCCGGCCGCCGGCTGCGGGGCAGGTCCCGTGCGGGCCGAGCCAATCAGCGGCCTCGCTTTGAGGCGCCAATCAGCGGCCTCGCTTTGAGGCGCCAATCAGCGGCCTCGCTTTGGGGAGCCAATCAATCAGCTGCCCGGCTGTGAGGCGCTGGCCGTGCCTCAGTGCCGAGCACGCTTGAAGCGCGAACAAAGGCCGGGCGCGGCTTTTGGCTTCCGGCTCTCGGCGAGGCCGGACTAGGCCGGGCCCACATGGCCGGCTCGGCGCGCAGCTCCGCTGCGATTTCTGCTACTGCCGGGCCGTGCCACCGGAACTGTCCCAGCGCCGTAGGCAACCACACGGCCGGGAGTGGCCCTGTGGCCGGGACTGCTCGGTCGGGATCCGTGCAGCCCTGGCAGCGCCGTGCAGCCGGGGCCACGCTATTCGGCTATTTCGGCATGGCACACGAGTGAACTTGGTTTACTCAGCACTAGCGCCGGGAGTGGCCCTGTGGTCGGCGCTGAGGGTGGCCCCGGGGCCAGGAGTGGCCAGCGCCGTCCCGGACGTGGCCAGGAGTGCGTGTCCGAATGGACACAACTGCAGCGGTGCCGTGCGGCCACAGCTGTCCCGGCGTTTCTCGCAGGGGACTTTGCTTAGCCGCTTTAACCGGCTCTGCTGCGGACAGAAGGACAAAAGCAGTGGCAGCAGCGTTTTTCTTTCTTGCAGTGTCCCGCATGAAAGAAAGGCGCGGGGGTGGTGCCGGCAGCCTGCGCGGGTTGCGCTGCTGGCGGGAGCCACATGATCAGCAGCGACAGTCACAGCGATACCTCGGCGGCGGAGCCTGCACAGATTCAGCCTTGAAATGTTGCAGGACTCTATACTGTTGTAGTTTATAAAGCCCAAGAGCAAATGAACCTACGAACACTAATTCTCCCCTGAGTCAGGAAAAGGAAAGGGTAGAGAAAATACGTAGAGACAATATACACGTCGAGAAAATAACATGGGACACTAAGTCAAGTAAAGGAGTCAAATTCTAGCAGGGAGGGGATTGACTAGATGCCTTAGTCGTGGGCTAAAATTATTTTTGCAAGACTATGGTGAAGGTATATTTGATACAACAAACTAGTTTTTTCCTATAATTCATGGAATGCATTGGGCAGATGTAGTGTTCTACCTACAGCCCTGAGCAGAACCATCAGTGTTGGAATAAGCAGATGTTGCAGTAGCTCTGATCCAATGAAAAGTTTGACCAGAAAGAAATGAGAAGCCTTGCCCTAGGAATAGAAGAAGAAAATAAGATCTCTGTTCCCAGAGATGGATTAAAAGAACTTTTGGTTTTATCCATAAAAATAGCACCCCAATAAGTTGACATGGCCCATGAATGCAGCTGTGGGAAGGCTGCAAAAAAGATGGGAGGGATTTCACGATTGCAGATTTCCAGGTGGCTGCTATTCACGGAAATTAAAATCCAGAAAGAACTGTTTCTTGTGGAGAAGTCTCCATGGCCTTGCAAGAGAGACTCCCCTCCCTAAGAGAATGGAAGAAAGACTATTTTAGAGGTGGTAAAATGACTGAAAGACCCAGGTTTTGTCTCTTCATGTTGTGTTGTCAGTGGGAAAGAAAAGAGGGTATGGGGGGAGAAGTGTTCTGAAGATTTATTCTGATTTTCTTATCATTTAATAAAGTTTTCTTAATATCCTTTAATGTTTTTAGCCTGTTTTTCCCTCCTCCTCCTAATCCATATCTCAGAGCAGGAAATGAGTAAATAATTTCTAGTAGGTGCATGGGCATCTCACCAGCATTAGACTCACTATAGAAAGTAAACAGAAACCAAATTTGAGAAAGCCAAGAAGAGAACCAAGTTGGTTGCAGTACGTGATAAGACTAATGGAGCACCTTACAACTACATAACTAATGAAAGGTGATTACCCATAGCTCTACAAGCAAAGCAAACTAAAAAACCCATCCATACTGTGGACACACTGTGGCCTTTGAAGACACTGCCTGCTCTTCTAGAACATGTTCAATACTAAAGCATCTTATTCCCAAATAAATAATAAGAGGGATGTGGAAAAGGTTTTGTTAAAGAGCAAGAGGAAACTGAAATATAAAACAACCCCATGCAGAGAGTCTGTACTTACTCATTCTTCTGAATTTTAATTTGATTGATAATAATATTTTCTTTAATTCTTCTTTTTCTTGCAATTTTCATTGCCTTCTTGTTGTTAGGGGTTTTTTTATCTTCAAGAAATAAGACATTTTTTTAATTTTCCTGGTAGTGTCAGAAAACCCAGGGCACTTTACACCAAAGAAATTCCACTGCAGAGCAACAGGCCTGTACTTGCCTTATTGAAAAGAATTTGGTTGCCTCCAGAACACTGCTTTTCTGCTTGTATAGCTTGACCCAGTGAAGGACATATGTGCACAGGATATTGAGCAATGTTTTTATGGCCTTGTTTCTCACTGAAGCCACTCCAGGGTTAAACCAAAATGTAAGGAATACCTTGGTGGAAACAAAGCAAAGCTGAGCCATGGAGGTGGAATACGAACAGGACTGTGCCCAAGAGTTTTGTACTGTGTTCAGAAGTGGGCTTGGAGAGGGGAAATAGAAAACAGCTTGCCCCGGGGTAAATCCCTCTCTGCCTTCACAACCTTTCACATTATTTACAGTGTCCTTGTACTCAGAGTATTCTGATGGTGGTCTTTTGTAACCTGCTCTGATGCACAGCTCTAAACCTGAGAGCATCTCTACAGTAACAGCACATGTTGTTGGTCATTTGCTTTTGAAGGACTTCTTAAAAAACTTAACAATGCTAAAATCCTAATAATATTTGCTGTCATACCAATCCACACTTCAATCAATTTTCCCAGAAAGTAGGTCTTTCTTAAGGTCGCCTCTCTTTCTAAGGTGCCTGTTTGTAGCAGGCTTTACAAGCACAGCAGGTGATGGCAGGCCATTTGCGACAGCCGGGCTGGAGGGGGTTCAGGCTGCTGGAACCTGAGCTCCTGCCCCAGATGGGCTCGGACTTCGAGGAAGCTTCAGCCGGGCCAGGCTGGCTGAGCTCTGACACGGAGCGTGCCTTGGCTCCGGAGGCCGAAAGGCACCATCCCCTCCTGGTGGGAAGGCAGATCGCTGGGTCATAAACAAGGGCGAAGCAGACGTGCTGTGGGAAGGATGCTGGTGCTGTGTGACAGGAGGAGGCTGAGCTGAGCGGGTCCCACACCCTGCGGCGGCTGTCGCGTTTGGCTTCTGGGGGCGATGCCTGGGACCCCGAGCGAGCGGGACCAGCCGTCGCACAGCCTTAAGGGGAGTGCGGCGGCCCCAGCTCTGTCCTGCGGGCGCACGGCAATGGGCGGCGAGGTGCGCCCCGGCACGGCCGGCACTTCTCTGAGCGCTTCATTCCCTGCCATTCCCTGCCATCCCTTGCCGCTCCCTGCCATTCCCTGCCATCCCTTGCCGCTCCCTGCCATTCCCGGCCATTCCCTGTCGCTGCCTGCCGTTCCCAGGCGCTGCCTTGCGGGAGCGCGGCAGCGGAGGGCAGGCTTTCCCGGCCGCCTGCGCCACCGAGACAGAGCTGGAGTGCCGAGAGACAGCCCAAGCTTTGGAAAAGGAGACAGCGACAGCGAAGGAGCTCAGGCTCTTGGCACCGTCTTTCTAAAGCCAGAGGGGCCCGTGTACAGCGAGTGCTCCTGCGCAGCCGGCAGCACCTCCCGTGGGGAAGCGGACAACACAGAGGGAGCTGTGGGAAAACCGAGCGGCCTGTGGTCAGCTGGAGTTTACCCGGAGCCAGCTGACACAGCTGGTTACCCGGGAGGAGAGGCTTGTCTTGATAGGACAAACCTACAACAAGTCATTTATCTACAGCTGTATTCTGACAGCAGTCATGCTAACAAATGTAAATGTAGCGAATTTATTACTTTTTCTGCCTGCATGATTTTCTTGAAACACTGTGTAGTCCACACCCTTCCACGGCATGTGGAACATGAGCAAACTTTGCCAACAATTGTGATTCATCCAGTCCTTTAATGGTTGCATTTTTATTTGAATATAAGATAATAGAACACATACCCTCACAGTCACACACACACACAAAAAAAGGACCTGTGGAGGATTTTTCCTCTTTCACAGAAATTTGAGTGCATATGTCCAATCATATTCTAGTTAGTGTCCAGGTGCTCAGTGCCAGACTCAGTGTAGCAGAGCTCATGACAGTGGTTCTTATAATTAGATCCACCTAATCACTACCAGTAAAATGTCTTATTTTAGTAATACCTTATTTCATTGCTTCATTTTTATTTAATCACATTGGAGGGTTTAGTCCAGAAATTTGTGCAAGTCAGAACATATTTTCAGAAGTTTTAATTAAAATGTTCAGTGCTTTATAGGGAAAAATGCTGTTTGCCCAATTGAAATTGTTCTTTCAATGATTTGAGATAGCTCTGTGTATTTCATGTTGAGTGGGTATTTCAGACATCACATGAAAAAAATGCCCTTTTGCTGTCTAGTAAAACTCACCCACTTAACCTCTAAACTTCAGAAGGATCTCCCCTGGTACAGTCTGACAATTGATTTCTGTTAAGGGTGTACTGATGGAGGCACACGCTTAATCTCTGCATTTAATGTAATTGGTCTAAACCATCTCTCCAGAGCACCTGTGCATACTGCATCCCACAGCTGAAACAGAGAAATGAGATTTCTGCAATTTAACCCTGTACTGTAAATTTGGCTGTGGTTCTGAGCAGAATGGAAAGGCCCTACACGTAACCATTCAGGAGCATAAGAACCCTAAATACCTTCTGTGTTCAGGAAGAAAGAGAAAAGGGTGTAAAATCCAAAGGCAGACAGACAGAAGCATGAGTAACTACTAATACAAAGGGATAATGAACTGTGACAGGAATGACAGCAAAGGTGTCTGCTGACAAGAATGAAGAAATCAGGGCTTTACTACAGGTTTACCTCTAGCAATTAATTTCACTTCTCCTTAAGACTCTTTCTCCTTCTGCAAAAAGGGAGTAATGACATTGACCTCTTTTATACAGCCCAGCACAAAGTGAACATTGAAAAAATTGTCCTGCTTTCCAATCCTTACATAACTACAACTTTTCTTTTTTAATGTCACATTTTAAAACTTGCATAGCCAGGTGTAGAACTAACACAGAATGTAATATAAAGGAAAATAAGATATTGCTTTAAAATCTACACACACTACAATCCTCCACAAAGGTAATAAGACAGGTACAACAATATGACCTATCACAGTCTAAAGAAGCCATGTTATTTGTATACAAACAAACCACCAGGAGAAATCATGCA
The DNA here is from genome assembly GCF_050655825.1 of Lonchura striata. Classification (NCBI taxonomy): domain Eukaryota; kingdom Metazoa; phylum Chordata; class Aves; order Passeriformes; family Estrildidae; genus Lonchura; species Lonchura striata. Next base: position 19,782,646 of record NC_140708.1, read on the forward strand.
CCATTCTAAAATAACACTAAACCACTTCCTAGCTGTCTCTTTCCTATTTGGAAGGAAGATATGTCTAGGCATACCTATTTCACACCCTCAGAACACATTCACCACATTTTTGGAATTCAGGCATTTAAAAAATTTCTCCTACACTATGGTTTGGAGAGACATTTGTCTGATGCTGCTGCCTACTAGTAGAAGTAGTTATTGCTAGAAATTGCTGGCTTTCAGATACAATATGCTGCAGAGACTTGAAAAGCCTGTGCTGTGGAAAATGAATAGTGTGTGGTTGCAGATGGGCTCACAGGTGCAGGTTGTGGAAAATTTCAGTGTCACTCACTTCATCTGTGTCACTTACAACCAGAACCCAAGACAGATCTTTAGGACAAAGATCTGCAAGTAATGACCCACAAAATACATATTTCTAAAAAATGACATTGAGGGCTGTCAACCAAACAGACCTCTGTCTCTCCATGGGCATTCACAGCAGGACATGGGCCAATGATTCAATTAACCCAGCAACAGATTAAGGAAGTAATAAACATTAGGAGGCTAGCCAGGGCATATATAGAGAAATAGCACGTGGTTCATTGATCATAAGGAGTGATCACAAGGAAGGAGTCCTTTCAGAGAGAGAAGTAAGCCTTTGCTCCATTTTTGTCATGTAGAGATAAAGTTTTGTGATAGAATGTTTCAGATCCAGGATGAAAGTTTCCAGGCAACTCACATGATTCAAACAGCAAATACAATCTTAAGAAATAGAATATAAAAAAGAACTACAATTCAATGAAATAAATTATTATATACATTTTAACTTCACATTTCCAGTTGTATTTTGATTAAAACTTAGGTACACACTGCATATTAAGTTCATGAATGTAGAAAATATATATCTTTTGAAACAAGCTGAACATTTTTTTTCTGAAATAGCTTCCCACATTCTAGAAAATTGCTGAACAGATTATAAACACTGCTGTTCTGTAGTGGTTGTCTACAAATGTATTTTCCATGTGAACATCAACAGCTTAGTTATGCTTCCTAAGTGACACTAACTTTGGAGTATTCCAGTCATGCAACACATCCAAGGGTCTCCTTGTGTGAATCCATGCATTTTTGTCTGAGAGGGCCCATGAAAGTGAGAAGTAGAAATTATTTTGGTATGCTTCAGTTAATGGATACTTGACTTTGTGTGTTTCAGGAGTTGAGAAACTCAGAAAATTTCTCTTGTCTTATTTGCACTTAAACTGACTTCTCAGGTCTTCAGTCCCATGTGCCAAACTGCTTTAAGTTATCCCACCCCAGGTATCCCTGTGTGAAAAAACAAATCTTATTTCACTTCAGTACTTCTATTCTTCTTGCAGACAGGCTTGGAGATTCAACCAAACCACAGTAATTCAAGTTCTAAGTCAGGCTTCAACTGTTGTGCTTTCTTGATAATACAGATCTCCCTATTTCTTCTGAAAGAGGGACAAAATTGGTAACTTTTTATGACTGTAATAGAAAGCTACTAATTAGAATAACCTAGATATATTAATTATTTCAGAATAAAAGAAAAAAGATTTAAAAATATGCTGTACCAAGGTTGCAAGTAATAGAAGTAATAGAGATTCAGCTATGCAGGGAGTTTCATGGCTGGTGTTAGCAATCCTGCATTTCCAGTTTCATTAAATCAGCAGCTACCCAAAAGTCATCCTTCAATGTGCTAGATCCATCCACCAAGATTAGATATTCATAGGAGAAGGCTGTAATGAGATCAGAAGATAATAATATAAGATTTATTATGCAGAATACTAAAATAGAAGCTAGAGAATGACAAAGATAAAGCTTGCAAAGTGCTTTACATGGAATTCTCGGTTCTGTTTAGACACAGGAAGCAGCTCCTAACATGCCTCAGCTCGATGGCATCGTCATCCAGAGTCCTGCCATCACTGAAAATTCACCCAGCAGCAGGAAATGGAAATATCTATGCTTTGCAAGTGTGAATAAAGCAGTTTTTTTTCAAACGCTTTTAAGCCAGGAAGGGCTGAAGAATCTACCCTTTGAAAATCAAACCCTGCAATATCCAATATTTTTGACAATTTCTCAGGTTATGAAAAACAAGTAACAAAAACAAAACCAAAAATCCTAAAATAAAGATGGCTTTTGCAGTAATCAAATGCAGTTCCAGGCTGTATATCCACGAGCCCAGTCCAGGATGAACGATTCAGATACAGTGAACTTCTGAACTTCCGAACTTTGTGCCATTATATGGCTGTTAACATTTGTTCAGTACTATAGCAGAAGATTAGCTGCACTAAGTGCCAAATCTAACATGAGTCATATTGTGTAGGACTTCATCCTGGGGTATCTCAGCTGAGCTGTGGTCATTCCCAGGAGGGGCATATCCTGTTCCAGGCTTTCATGCCTCCAGCACCATTTTCAATATAGTTGGCAGCTTTCTTCTGACACAAGTTGCAGTGAAAGTAGTGTGAAGTGTTGCTGTGGATGCTTTCTGATACATCTGCCTCCCTGGCCTTTCTCTGCAGCATCCAGCCTGCCAATCAATCCACAGCCTTGTCTTCTCCATGCCTCTGCAGCTGGCACTGCCAGCAGCTCACAGCTCATCAGGCTTCTGTGAGCTGGCTTAGACTGCACAATGTGTGGGACCAAGAACAATTGCACATACGTTGTTTTTCTCTCTTGGTTTTTTGGGGTTTGATTTTTTTGGGGGGGGTAGAGAGATTGTTTGGGGTCTTTTTGTTTGTGATTTCTTTTAGTTTTACTCAGCTCTTCACTGCAGGCTTTATTAGTAATGTGTTTATTTTCTTTTATTATAGTCCTGATTTCTTACAGCTCAGGGAATTTATATATAGGAGACTTATTTGAAGATATTCTCACTGTTTTAAATAAGCTCTCTGAGAATCCAGGGCAGTATAATAGGCTTGTCTGATCAAGCCCACTGCAATCTTTGGCATGCCTGGGACTACTGTGCTTTCATTTTTCCAAGAGGATGAATCTCAGATGTGCTTTGAAATCCTCAGATCAGGATACAGATGTTCAAGTGACAAAGACCAGTGCTCAGTAATCCTAATGCACCAGGATACTTCTTTTGGCAGGATCCTGGCACTCAAGCTGTTATTCTGGTCTGCTGGCCGTCTGCTTTCCATTAATCACTTCTGGCAGAAGAAAAGGCCTTCCAAAAATCTTTCACCTTTGGCCTGTACTCAGGCAGCAAAAAGGATGTAGCAGCACACAGGGTTTGTGCCAGACAGGATCCTCAGCCTGAGAGCACGATTCTGAGGGTTTTGCCATGAGATTCCCCACAGGTCTGGCCTGGAAGACTCAGCAATCTTGTCAGCCACACCCCAATTTAGGTTTCTTTATCTAAATGGGGTGGTAGTCCGCAGTTACCCTGCCTGTGATTGTAGCAAGCTGACAAGTTAGTTCATGCTTAGCACAGATCTGGCAGGACAGTATACCAGGGAAGATGATTAGAAGATGGATAATGCTGTACAAGCTTTTTCTTAAGACTCTTGTGATTGAGGGAAGAAAAGGAGGAAACAGAATCAAGAAAATATGGATCTGAGTCCAGGTCAGCTTCAGCCTTTTCTTTTCTGCACTTGGACCATTAATATACAAAAATCTTTAGAGAAAACTTAGTGATATAAACCAGAAAAAAACCTTTAAAGAATGCCACATTCTACTAACCATTAAGATAAAATCTTTAAGCAAGTCAGCACTCATGATTAAAGAACCCAAAATACCTTTATTTTACTCCTGATAAATGTCTTCAGAAACACTGAATGAATTTATATATCTGTCGCTCCACCCTCAGTTAACCTCCTTCTTTTCTGTCAAAGGGAAGTAAGAAATCCTCCTTTCTAAGCCAGCAACTTTCTTACCTGTCTGAGAATGAATTCTCACAGTTCTTCAGTGGTCAGCCTGGCATTTGAGACACCAGGGACCCACTGGTCCCAACCACCCACTGCCCCAGGATCCAAATAGGTTTTTACTCCCATATCTTGTACAGCTGGGTCTGGTGACCAGTGCCTCTTAAGAGCTGAAACAAGAATAACAGTGATAATGATATGTGCCTTTAGCCTATGTGGGGGATTTCTTCAGATTAACTCAAAGAGCAGAGACAGGTCCTTAATCTTTGTGCAGCTCTAGATATAAATTCTTCCTACATCTGACATGGTAGCATTGGATTAGCTGGAACTGAACTTTGAACATCTAGGCAAATGTGAATAAAGGTAAGCTCAGGCTGTGGTCACCCTCTGGATGATGTGCTCACCAAACCATGTGCTGGCAGGGAAGATCCTGTGGCTTCCCTTGGTGCTGCAGTGGTCTGGGCTATTCTGTCATTCATTGCCAGTTCTCCCATGCCATAGGAAAAGCAGGGCAGGGATTTGTATTTATAAACAGTATGTGGAATACCAAAAGCAAATCAACAGCTATCAGATGAAAAGTCCACAACCCACTGGAAAGCCAAAGTGAAAATGACACCGGCTGTGAACCATCTGTGAGCCACACCAGCCAGGGCAGGTCATTTGCATGTGGTAGAGATAATGCCTGAGAAGAAGCCTGTCTGTGGATTTGGCTGTAACTGTCTTGTAGGAAACTGTTCCTGGGAGATAATGAAATAATTCTGGCATATAAACCCCATTCCTGATCCATGTGCACACATCAGTACAGCCCTGACTCAGTCATGCCTTCACACCAGCCTGTCCCTGCAGCCCAAATCCCATTCCAAATCATCAACACAGCATTTCTGCAGTGCTGGGACGGCGATAGCTTTTTTAACTAAAGCTCTGGTTTTCAGTTGTAACCCACAGCTTGGGGAAACAGCCCAGTTAAGAGAAAACCAGAACAACCAAACAGAAGAGCACCTTCGGAAGGACTTGTCTCCAGAGAAGCCAGAGACCCTCAGCAAGGGCCACCTTCAGCAGAGCCTGCTGCAAACCTCTCTCCTTTTTCCTCTGCTCTCTCCTCTTGATCATCTCATAGAGCAGGAGAGCCAGCCTGCAGAGATGTTTTTCTGGGTGTTCCCAGCCCCCTGACTGACAGCTTGCACCTGTCCCGTGTAGGGCTGGTACATTCCCCGGCATTAGCCAGGGGCTATTTTTAATTGGCAGGACAAACAAGAGGGAGAGCCTTTGGCCAAGTGTTGCAACCCTGTTACTCAGAGACTGAATCACTTTTTGGCACCCTCATGGAAGCACTTGCTAACAAACTTTGCTGTCCTCTTGAGGAGCACTGGCACTGAGCAGTGCCCCGCTGCAGCGCTGTTTGCTGGTGTGGGAGCAGGAGAGCACCTTCAAATCACTCATCAGGAAACTGAGCTATGGAACATCCTCCAGAGCCTAGACAGTGTCTCACAAAAGAAAGCAGAACTTGCTAAGATAGACTGGGACCCACTGGGAAACAAGGACTGGAAGAACCCAGGCCTAATCTGGGCACTGACTACAGTTTGGCTGGAGCCTGAAGCAAAAGAACATTTGTGGTTTTACAGAAGATGAAGCTTGTGCTTTGCTGTCTTCTCTCTCCATCACTTGGACTCATTTGTAGGTCAAACTGCCACTTGGAGCAAACCAAGTTCAGGTGTGCCTCTGGAAGGCCCTTTGGAGCACAGCACTGCCACTCCTGCTCCTCCAGCCCAGCAGGACATGCTCCCTTTCCCTTCTGCCGTAACATGAAAAGCAGCTTGGTTCCTCGCTTGGAGCAGGGGAGGATGGGCACAACATCACTCATTGCATTTCTGGCAGAATCATGCACCAAAGTTTTTATGATGCATCACAGGTTTCATGCCTGTGTAAACAAGTCACATTAGGTTATTGTTCTGTACAGATTCAGTATTACAAACTTCCCTGCAACACTAACAAAAACCATCAAGGAATCTTTTTTGAAGTGCCATTAGGATACAGAAGTCTTATCTGTTTAATTTGCCAAAAATACCCCACAAACCTGTAATATCATGAAATTATTTGAATCAAAAAACTCTCGAAGGAGTCTTTGTGATAAGACTTTTAATGAAGTGGCAAAATCCAGTAAAATTTCAGGTTAATGTTATCAGCCCCTTTCTGGCGCTTCCATTCGCACATCAGAGATTCCTTAGTGGACAGTCACCTCTTGCATATTTTTTGTACTCCACATGAGCTTCATTCTCCACTCTCCTTCACAATATTTATGAATTCCTATTGCCTATATCGCCTAAAGACCCTTCATCAGCGTTACTGTAAGCAAAGCAAACTTGCTGCCTGCTGTTGTCTCCTCTTCTTCCTTCTGCCCCTTCTCTTTAGGGCTATTAGCCTCCAATTAGAGTACTTGAAAATCTATCAGTGATCAAGAGACAGATTCAGTTTTGATGACTTCATGTAGCAGAGCGAGGGGGAGAAAGAGTGATTTTTTAAAAATATTTAGATTGAATGATGAATACTTGTTTGAAAAGCATTGCCTCTTTCAAACCGATCTTGCATTCTGTGGCACTAGAACTTGAAAAGAACCTTTTGATAAACTAGTGACACTATTAGAAAAAAACAGACCTGTTACCAAATTGGCTGTCAATATTTTGCCCAAGTCAAATTACTTCTGTGAACAGTCCAGTGAGTACTTATCCTATCCTAGTATCAAACTTCATACAATTTTGACAGCAACAGGAATTTAGTATTTGGCAGCTGTTTCCCTGTTCCAGGGAAAACCAGTAATTTTACCAGAATCTGTCACAGATCAGTGCCAAAACAAAAAACAAACCCATTATAGGTAGCTGAAAACTTAAGACCACAGCTGTAAACCTGTAATTCCTGCATCACCCAGAACAGTTACTTATCCAGAAATGATGTATATGCACATATTTATAACAAATTCCCACAGCATGTGTCAATTATTTTTTGTCAGCATTACTTCCATACTGAAGCAAAACCTCATAACACCATCACACCTATGCTCAGAAATACTTTCACAGTCACAGCACTGAGACAAGCCATCATTTTTCATATAAAATAAATCAAGCATTTGTCATCTTTCAAATATTTTATTTTAGTATTTTTAAATATGTTTAACACAACAAAGATATAAAACAATATATTAATTCAATCTGAGTTTAGAATCAAAACATTATTTACTTATTTACAGTATTCTACACTTCACTGGCATACCTTCTAGCCATTAGATAACACTATTTTCTCAGTCAGGACAAAACTGAAGTAACAGTTCTTTGTGAAAAGCCATGTTTCTACATCCTTATTATGTTAAGTACCATGTACAATGCAGTTTGTGGTTTCTCAAATTTTACAAAATTTCTCATTTTTTGACAAAACTGAACTGAAAGAGCAAAACTAAGTTACAGTTAATATTTTTAACTACACAGTCAGGGCCAACAGGTCAGGTTACTGTTCTCCACATTAATCACCTTAAGTTCTTATACACTTAGTACAAACTGGCTTTTAAAACGTGCATGCCACTGAATTATGTACATAATACTCAATGCAAATTTGTTAGGATACAAGTGGTAAGTCTGCAGGATACTGCTATATGGAAGGTTCAGTGTTCATAATACTGTAGTGTTTGAGGAGTTGTGAGGATTTTTCTGTGGTTTTCTTCATATAATGAACAAGACATCAGTAGGTTCACTCCAAAGAACATTTTCCCCCCAGGAATGCTGTTTCAATTAGAATAGTGACAAGGTCAAACATAGATCAGAAATATTTGGTATTTTATAATTTCATAAACCAGTGGTCTATCAAATAAACCTTATTGTTGAAGTCTAAAGCACAAGATAATTCCAAGGGAGAGATGAAAAGACTATGGTGGTTTTTGAAGTTACAGGTCAGATTTCTAAAAAGGTACTCATGGTTATTTTAAAAAATATCGCTATTGTCTGTAGATTACTGCAAATTCTCCCTAACTTTTCAGTAGGAATTACATGGACCTGACGAGAAACTATCACAGTTGTTTTAAGTTCTTTTTGTTACACTCCAGGTCCATAAAATCTATTGTTTAGGTTTTTGAGTTTGTTTTTTTTTCCATGACTGATGTCTGAAAACCAAATGGGCTTTCATACATCAAAAATCTAGCTAAACAGCAACGGACAAGTATAGCACTAAGCACACAGGCAATGGTTAAAAAACAAGGAGGTATCAATTGCTGCAAAAGACTTTTACTGGCATCTGAGCCCAACTCTTTCCCCTTTACTCTCTTTTTGACACTACATAAGATTTAGCTGTACAGAAAAGAAGATTATAGGAACCTGTGCTTTTATCCTCCTTAGAGAATTTTAGTATCTAAATTACATTATTTAACATGCTTGCACGAAAAATAACTTTTTTCTTCAAATCATTTAACTGACCCTTGCTTCTTAAAGCAGGTCATTATCAAAGTTTTATTCAGTCTTTTGATTTTTGACAGATTTCTTCTTTCAGAACCCAGTTAAGTAGCAATTTCTTTTAAATTCTACTGGAATGTTTTCTTCTACAGTAGATAGGAGGGGAGACATCAGAGAAAATAAAAAAGAAAGTGACATTACCTATTCCCCTTACTGTACCAGTATACCACACAGTATCCACTGGGCCTTATAAAAAAAATGTTTAAACTAAAATGGTAATCCTCACTGAAGTCAAGAGTATTTAGTAATTTGCTTGAAGTTAAGCATACAAGTCAAGCAGTGCACTTCTGGGATCCAATTCTTGCTAGTCTTGGACATTTAAATACTTCATGCCTATCTACATTTCTGTACTGACACTTTGAGTGATACCATGTTTGCCACTGGACATGAAGATAAATTTCATATGGAAGCTTTCTATATCATTGTTCAAGATCAGTTGGAGAACCCTGCTTAAAGATCCTTTCCTCTAAGTTTTTGTCAGTCTAATCAGAATTTGTTAAAAACCACATCTATGAAAGTCTAACTCTGTGCAGGTGTAATGCCACAACCCACTTTAGAGATCTTTCAGAAATTAAAAACTAAAGGCAAAAAGTTTAGAAAAGCTATTAAAAGAAACTGTCATAAGGTTCAAAAAACCAAGAAAAAGGATGGGGGAAGAGCCTGTGTGTCTATCACTTGCAGGTATGTGCATACATATCCCTAAACTTATAAGGAAGAGCTCATCCCTATTGCCAAGTCTCAAATATTACTAAATTTGCTAAGCTAGCAAAAAAAAAAAAAAAAAAAAAGTGACCCTCCCCTTCTTTTGTATCTATGGTTACTAATTTCAGACTTTGCTGCTTGATTTGTTTGTGCACTCTGTAGTAGTTACGTTGCTGAGACACTTGCACTTGCTGCATTACACAGTAATTAATTCATTATTCTAGGAACAGATTATGTGGGCACTCAGACCACAGAAGACAACTTAGCACAGAAGAGGTGCAAACATGTTAAAGGAGAGCAGTGGTGGCATGTGAACATTAAGGAAGACATCTCTGAACATACTAAGCATGAAATCCAAGGCCCAAGGTGCTCTGCTGCCTTTACTTAAAAGTGCTTCTCAGCAACAGAAGCAGCAAAATGCTTTAAAACACTGACTCAAAAGGAGGTACAAAATGCTAAGCCTATCACTTACCTGCAACTTGTTTCCATCTAATTAACAATAAAGCTTACATTCCCAACTTTACAGACTGACCTGTGCTCTCTTGCAAGCAAGATCATATTTTTCTGTCTTCTATCAACTTCAAGCTTTCCTCTTGCATGTTTATAGACAGACAGACACAATGAACTTCCGAAACAGCAGAGGACAATTACCCTGAAAATGTTTCAATCCACTTCAATGCTAACAAAACCAACCATTTTATATTACTTTTTCTGGACTTAGGTATCTACCATCAAGGGAAACAGCACAAAAGAACAATCTTCTTTTAAAAAACTGACAGACAAGGCTGATTTAAAATGCAATTTACTTAATGGAATTTGAAAATTAAATTAGAACAAAGAATCCTTACGTTTCAATGTATATGAACTTCACTACAAAAAAATATTGAAATGATAGCTTTACTTTCTGTAAACATTGTTACACTGGACTGTACTTGAAAATTCTCCTGCATGTCTAAGTTGCAGAATAGTATTTCAGTTTAGATGCAGTTATGCCAGTTACTACTCAAATGGTCATTTTCAGAGTCAACAGCTTTGCAAGTTTAATTGCATACCTCTCCATATAAGCCAGATTACAATCCTGCACATCCTGAGAACAGATGTTTCCTAGAATTTAGAAAAACAGCATTCATAACTGTGTGCATTGCAAAGGCAAATATAAGTTAACAAACAGAGATCTTTCATTATAAAGTCTCAAGAGGAATGTTCAAATTGCCTTTCTGAAATCAGAAAGTTAAGAGCAGCAAATGGCAAGTCTTTAAATCTTTCAGAATATTTTCTCCTTTTTTTAAGTGTAAGTATACTCCCCCAATTTGGATGGCAAAAGCCATCAGGCTATGGTAGATTGAACAATATAGTATTAAACCTGCAATTATGCTAAAAAAATTGGAATGTTACAAATATAAAAATCTCTGTAATAGTACAGTGTACATGTGCTCATTACAGTTGGCAGAGATACTCCAAGATGCATAATTCTTCTGTGGAATAGGAGCTAAATTAAGTTACAAAGGTAATATACTATGAAGAGTGTAAGGTAGTCAAGTTAGTACAGTCAAGGTTAATAAAAGGAATAAAATACAGCAAGGAGTAACCCACAGTACGTTACAAGCCCCCAAACACAAAACCTTTTAAATTCCAAGTGGATTCATTTCTATGCACACACAAGTACATAGTGCCCATTAAGTCAACTTGTACCAAGCTGGGAATATTTTGTGTAACTTTCTAAAGCTGACTTACACTACATTTGCACATCTGAAGTTGCAATAATCAAATTAAAAGGCCTATGCCATTTTTATGATTTTGTACGTTGTACCTATCAGTTTTCATTTGGCACAAATCTAATTTCAAGGCTCTACAGACAACTTTAGTATTGTCCCTTTACAATCCACTGCCTAAGAGATCACCAACCCTTGTGTGACCCTGCTCATGCATTATGGACTGAGAGTGTTGGTTTGAGCTTTTGGGGGATGCTTTGTTGTGGGTTGTTGTTTGGTTTTTTTCAACAAGCAAAACTCAACTCTTTATGGTATCTTTCAGGGTAGTAAATGAGCAACTTAATTTAAGAACTAGCCTCTTTTCATAGTTGTTAGAAAAACATATACTGTGTTTATATATATAACCAAATATACTGTGCATATATATATATATATATATATATATATATATATATATCTCCAGAGAAATTCACCTTATTGTTGACACCAGAGTGCTAAAACATACATCAACATGAGCACTATTGCCAATACTCACTATTATTACTATCCCTGAAAGAGTTACTACATGCATTTTCCCCATCCATTTAGAGGACAGTAAGATACACGAAGACAACTGTTCTGTTTTTCCAACATTAAAGAACTGCTCCTGAAAAGCATGCATGAGTTTGGGTATAAAGCAATTAAGACCACACAAAAGTTACTTTGTGGCTTTAAACTCACTAAAGCTAAGTTTACTTTCCGTAGATGTTCCACTTAATGTAACTCATTTAAACGCAAAAGGGAAAACTTTCAAGTGCTAGAACAACCATACAGACAACTGATAGACTAGACTAAATAAGTTCTCATTAAAAAATATCATCACTACACAGCCACAAGGCCAACCTTCATTTTTGGCAACCTGTATGCAGACAATTTATACTGTCAAGACTTGTAATTTAACAGTTAAGAGACCCTCTCAGCATGGAACTCTCCTGTTTTCTTCATTATGACACAGACCTCCTCAATCTTTAAATATACAGAGTTTGTTTTAAAAATTACATTTATGACTGCTTTCAAAGAAAAGCTTTATAAAGTTTTAATTTTTTTGTCAGTAGATATAAAGGCTAGCACTCGGGTAACAAAGATTATCTGGACCTGTAAAGGGTGTGTTATATACAATACATATTTCAGGTTAACGTTCCATAAACATTCACACAGAACCTTACCAAGGGTAACAGTATTCTGGTTTATATTCGTGCTTCACTGATAGCCTTTACTCATCCCTGCATTGTTTTCTGTTTTCACAAGGAGAAAACAAAACACTTCCCTGTAAAGTAAGGAAAGACCATTTTATGGCTAAGAATCCAAGAAACAAGGCAAGGAGGAGATCATGGAGTGAAAAATGTTACTTGACTTCCCCCTTGTAGCTAGCTTTGTAGGATCTTAGCCATAATGCTTCATAAAAATCTGAACTGACCCACACAGTCTTCAACCAATTAATCTTTTTAGTATAGTAGGTTTTGAAAAGGGCCAGCAATATTCATTGGGAACAGTACCATTAACATTGCATTCAAAAAAAGAAAACATTGGAAACCATATCCTTGCCCTCCTACTCTGATGATATGCTCTAGTATTAGCCAATGTATGGTAATACAAAAAGAGCCTTGTTGTGATGTAAAAGGCAATGAAGACATCTATAGAATAATGTTCATGTGCAGCCAAAATGAAGAAGATTCCAAAGAGATTCAGGACCCAGGACAAGGTGTGCAAGAAGTTCCAGCTCCTTGGTGTATCTGGAAGAAAACAGAAAGTGCTTAACCTTGACTGTCTCAAAATGCAGGCCTAGACATTCCAAGTTTGTATACAGATTTTTCATCCAAAATGAGATTAAATTACTCTCTTCATTCAAAACTTTTGTATACAGGTCCAATAAATCCAACAAAAGCACCACGTAAGTTATAGATCTCTATCAATTCATTACTTCATTTACAAATGCTTTTCTGGATTAACAAGAGCATCCTTAAATGGTTTAGCACCCTGCAAATCAGAATTCTTAGTTCAACCAATTTATTTTAATCAAAATCACATCTTTTCTATGTTACAAGGAAGAAGATGCAATGAAAGCTACATTACTGTGATTGCAGTCATTACATCATAGTTGAACTCAAACTAATTATCTTTGCTTGCTGTAACATGTATCAAATCACTGTTGGTGTTTACAGAAAGCTACTGGTGCTTCATATATTCTCACTTGCTATGGGGTTTGGTGTTTGGCTTTATGGATTTTACTAAATGCACAGAAACCTCACTAGGTATTTTGGCTGACAGGAGTCAGTGGCAGATACCTAGGGAAGGGAATAGTAACAGACAATCCTAAGTATCTTCCCAAGTATTCTCCCAGTAGCAAGCCAGGAATTCTAATTTCTTGGCTCACATGTTCATTGAAAAGTGCCTTATTCCTCCTTTCCTCACTGTGACTTGACTGTCACAAACCTGAGAAAGAGCAAAGCAATCCGAATTTTTATTGTTTGCTTAAATGTTACAGTTTGAACTTTTTGAGGAGGTCAAGGAGCAGATATTCTTAATACTTAAGGACATTCAAATGTTTACACTCTCACACCTCTGTACATATTCTTAAGGACATTTAAGTATTGACACTCTGTACTCACATTCTGTGACAAAGAAGTTGAGCATGGTCAGGACAACAGTGTGACCACTGAACATATAATCTCCACATGTATGCACTCCAGTCAGAGTCATTCCAAAGCCACTCCATATTGCAAATGCCCGCTGGAGTTTTGCCCAAACATTGCCATACAACTGAAAAACAGTGATATTAACCTTTACTAAGTTCCAATTCCACTGCCCAAACAGTATATCCCTAAAGTTAGCTGTACTGCACTATGTTTGTTTAATACCACTTATCATGTTGCATCTTTTATTAAAATGCAGGTTAGCACATCTTTGGATTTCACCATGGCAGTGAGTCACATTAGTAACTACAATTACTAATTGTATTCAACATACCTCTTATGAATACTGGAATTTAGAGCAAGTATTTTATTCCAAGTGATTTACCCACACAGCCTGCCACCTTTTTTTGAATGTGTTCAGTCTCCCAAATGTATCATTATCAAGCTTTCCATTTGTTCAGCTCAAACCTCTCCTAACTAAAAGTTAGGATGAAATCATAAAATCCCATGCTCTAAGAATATCCCTTATGAGAAGGGTTGAAATAATAATAGTTTGTTGGGTTTTTTTCCAAAACCATGCAACCAACAAAAGAAAGAAGCAATTCCCTTTCAGTCTTTCTTCATGAAGTTAGTAGCTTAAGTGCACCCACCTCTTTGAATGTTTTACAGTGTGAAACATTCTGAGCACCCTTCCCCAAATAACCATATACTCTCCAGAGTGGCAAGTGCTTCTAAGACCCCCAGGGATGTTTGCCTGCCTGTGCTAATTAATGCAAAACAAGGAAACAGGAGAGAAACATGATGCTCTTAAAAAACACACGTCTAACACTATGGTTACAACAATCTTAATCATGTCTTAAATATTTTTTTACAAAAGGAAACAGGAAAAATAATTTAAAGCACTTGAAGTTCTTACCTTTCCAGTACACTGCAAGTGCTGTCCTGGCACCGAGAGTGAGGTAACAAACATTGTAATGCAGCGTAATAGAAACACTGTCCCCATGAGGCTGCACAGCCTGCGCAGCAGTATAGATCTGGGAAGAGCACACAGCAACTGAGATCAGGGAAGTTATGATAAAAACATTTCACCTCACTCCACCTTAATCCCATTAAGTCCTGTCATCATCACTGCAAGTTCCACAACATTTTTTTTTTTCCAATGAAGTAGTACTGTAAAAATAAGGTTCCACATGACAGGGTGAGACATTATAACAAGCTAACTGTCACCAAAAGGTACAGCTCCACCTCTGCAGCTACTCTTGTGCTAGCTTTGGCACTCATACCTTCTGTTGGCAAGCTGATAAAATTCAATGAACCCGGGAAAATTTAACTTAAAATATGTATGAAGACAAATGCATTTTCTATCCCTCTGTGAACTGCCAGGCTGGTTCAGACATCCTGTGGCAATTAATTCTTGTAGCACTTTCTTATATACAAAACAGTTATAGCCTGAGTGTATATACTGACAACTCTCTGAAATACATATGTTCTGAAGGAAAGTATTTATAAATATGGTAGAAAAGTAAATTCAGATAATTCCTTTGATAGATTCACAAGCCATCATTCTTGATTAAATCCTCCCTAATCAATTTTAACAGCAACATAATAGGAATTGACAAGATTCGTACAAAATGGAACTTCTTAAACAATCATAATAAATTCTTGTTATGGTCTTTTCTCTGCATCAAAGTACCAGCTAATTTGGATTTTATAAAATCTACCTGTGTTTGTGAAGCAGAAGAACCAAGAGCCAAATGTAGCAAAGAATTACACCACATACTTCAGTCATAGCAAAAGCCCATGGTATCCTAGGGACGCTAAGAAAAAGACAAAGCAAGAAAATTAATACAAAAGCTTAATTTTTTTCTCAGTCTTGGTACTGAAAATAAGGGTATGTGAAGTTCTAACCTCAAAACTAATTTGCATTCATCTGACAACAGTATAAACTGCAGCCAAAAATACTTTTGTTAGGCTGAATGAAATAGAACTTGAAATGTATTCAGTTCTGTTATCTCCTTCCTAATAATGTGCTTCCAGTTTACACAGAAATCACTAAGGGAAAATCTCTAGTATGCTCTCTTAATTTACATGTGACTTACTAACAGGATGTGTTCCTCTACTATTGTTTCACACAACCTTTTTCATTCTGACAAAAACTTGCATCATGTCAATTATGCTGCTTATGCTTGCAAGAATGCCATGACAATGCAATGAATTAAATGCTGCAAGGCCAAAAACATTAAACACTTGTAATGAAGCAGAACTGCAAAAAAAAGTATCAGGGAAAATAGAAATTGTTTTCAAAACTTCAGTGATAATCACTACATGAAAACATTTCAGCCTTCGCTGTCAAAAGATCTAAGACCTTGCCCTCATAAGGCACCAGTAACAATTTCCACTCTTCAGTCACCAAAATACAGATCAACAGATTTCAAGAGAGGCTGATCCTTGCAGTTTTTTGCTCCCCCTGATACAAAGGGGTAGCAAAGCACTCAAATATGAGCTTTGTAGTAATCCCCTGTCATTGTTCCGTGAGCTGCTGCTTTCTGGCCTCCCCCATCCTCCTGCGCACTGAATACCATGGGAGCACCCTGGGAACAAATTCCAGTAATGCCACAGCTCCTGTTCTTGCTCCCCTCTTACACTCTGCTGGACGTGGTCTGTCCTTGAGGAGTTATCTACAAATTTATGGAAGATTCTGCACACTTATTCAAATGATTAGAGTATTACTGACTTCTTGGAAACCATTAATGAAAATGGAAATTACTGGCAGGAACAGGAAGATCAAAAAGGCTGAACTTTTTAACAGTTTAACTCATCTTTTAAAACTCTCTAGGCAGTTAAGTTCTCCATGGTGCAAGTGCACTTTCTCAAAAGGAACATTTATCCTCTATTAAACTGGTTGTCAATGACCAGAATTTGACCTTTGCCGTTGTGTCTCTTCTATGCCTGAAGTGAAATATTTTCTTTAAAAAACCGAACAGGTACAGCATAAGTCACAACAGTGGTTTAACAACCTGTTAAAAGAGATCCTGGTCTCTTCATTGAACTTCAGAGTTTTCCTAGACCATCTTCAACAAGCTGACAGTGGGAAGACAGTAAAAATACAGTACCAATGCTGTTCCCTTTCAATTTCCTTGCTCACTCACAGACTAAAATATTCCTTAATCCAAAGGTTTTTTTTATATCAAGACACTTTAAGCTTCATGGCAGAAACTGGATTTCAGAAAATGCATATCTGTGCCAGCTGACCATCACACTTTTTACCAGAATGCAAGGATGGATAAATTACTGTGTTGTAATGAGTTTAAGATGTACAACTAAATATAAACTAGGTAGAACAACCGCTCAATTTATTTTCCCCTAAAACCAAATCTCTGCATCTAACTGAGCCTCAATTCCATCTCAACAGAAGGACTTACTAGACTTTTATTACTATTTTGCAAAGGCATCTTCTAGAGCACACGACACTTTCTTCCAGAGCATATGAAACTTTGAAAACAGAGAAAAGACAGCCTATGTTTTAACCATCACATTACTATTTTGTTTAGAAAGAAAATGTCTTACCTATCTAGAAATATGTCTGGCAGAGGTGGATATGTTTGCATGTCAGGCACTCGCTCGTGTACTATCACCATGACAAATGATGTAAAGCCAAACACTATGAAGACATACACACAACTTAAAACTGTCTTCCAGTACTCTGGGTCCAGTCTTCGTGTGGCATGTTTGTTTTTTCCATTTGCATATTGATACTGATCACCATTCAAGTCAGTAATTGGTCCATCATAGTCCCGAGGTACTTCACCATTACAAAACCAATCTGCCCCCTGTAGTGAGCCAGCTGGGCACACTGTGCCAGCGTGGCCATCACTGGTGTAACCCAGCTCTTCCAGGACGTCGACATGCTGCTTCTGCAGCTTGCGGATGGACAACATCAGCCTCTTGATATCCCCCAAGATTTTGATTTCCAGAGGAGGGGATCGCAAGTCATACTCGGTAAGTGTCAGCAGGGTAATTCCATCTAGCCTGTGTCTGTTGCACAAAAGATCCACGTATTCACAGAAGCCTTCTTCCTTCAGCCACTTGGCCACGTTCTTGGTAGTCCAGCGTCGAATGCAGAGCTGGTTATTGCCCGCCATCCTGCCCCCTTATCCGCCGATCACACTGACCTGCTGCACAGAGACAACACCAGAGTGCTTAACACACATCACTGACGTGCCACTGTCTGTTGTGCAATTTTAGATGCTTAATTAGCCCAACACATTTTACATAAGAGGCAGCTAAAAAAACAGATCTAATTTCTAAGGTAAGTAATATTAAAATGACATTTTTTTATTCAAGAAAAACTAAGATTATCTCATTTGCTCCTAAACAGAAATCTAAACTTTCCAAGAAACAGAATATTTCCTAGATGTATTCAGTACACAGTTCTAATTTTGTTATAAATAAATAAATAAATCCCACTTTGTTAATTACATTAGGCAATGAAAATCAAATACTATTCTTTAAATACCAGCTTAATCATTAGACTTTTCCACTGTTTGCAGTTCATCAACTACATGAGCAAGTATAGCCAGCAAACACACAAAACTGAATTAAAGCTGAAACAGTACATTTCAATACAGTTCAATATATCCCACTGTTTTAAAATACATACTGAAGCTATGATGACATGACATTCCCCCACTCGTTCCAAGTAAACCTAAGCCTAGATATCTGCAATAGTATTGAGCTGAAGTATCTTAGTTGTATGACGATGGTACAACCATCCTATTTCTTTGTTTGATCTCGGTAATTAAGATACTGAATTGTGAATCCTTTAAAATACACAGCTTTCAAAAATTACATTACTAGAAATGAAGCACTGGTTTATGCTTCAAAGCATTTTTAAAATTGATGTGGTAGTAGATAGCATACTAACACACCAAAACCAGAAGAGTTGTATTCTCTTCATACAGATTTCTCAATAATTGTGTTCATTACTCTAGAATATTGCGTGAAGGAAGGAGAGACAGCTCAGCAACATTTTAGTCACATGGTGGTGACAAATCACCAGAACAACAACCAGGGAAAAAGTTAACCACAGGACACTATGTGGAACATGACAGAACTCTGAAAGGCTACCAGTGAAGTAAAAGCACTAAAACGTTTATGCAATATTGAAGACCCACAGCAGCAGAGAATGGATTTGTGCATAATTTATACTTGGTGGCTCATGTACAGCTACCATCTAAGAAACAGCTACAATTTCACAGCTCTTTTGTACTCAAAAAACAGTCTAGCTAACTTCAATCGTGCCAACCAAATCTCGGAAAATACAAGGCACTACAATAAACTGCTGCCACATTATTCAAGGCTTTCAGAATGAAAGCAAAGAAAAAGTGTATTTAATCTATTATTTAGCTTCTGTCTATAGTAAACTCAAACCCATATGAATATTCAGCACAGTTCTCCATCTTTTTCAGGAGTACAGCTCTTCCAAAAACAGAACATCTTTCCTTCTCACTTCTTTTTTTAAGGAGGTACAATACCCATTGTGCTCTTAATATAATTACTGGGTGCAGCGTTTTCTTCTGCCTTTCATCCAGCAGAACCACAAACTATTTTATACTGTATCAAAGAATATTCAATTTCCCAAATGAGATTTCCCAGCAGTGAAAAATTAATATTTTAGAAGAAAAATGAGCACACAAATCACACTTACCCTTCTAAAATAATTAAGGGCATGATACTTCTTAAGATATTCTCTCAGGATTTGATTGTATATTAAGAACATGTACTTAATTCATTGCTAAAACTTCTCAATACTTCACACACTGTCAATAAGTACATAAGTTTTAATACTTTGATTTAAATAGTTGCCCCCCCCAAAAAAAAAAATTACTAGAATATCTGCATATGCTATATGCTTCCTTCTCCATATAAAAGGGTATTTTCTCATTTTTATGTTATCTTACTATTTTTGAAACTGTAGCTCAAAAATAACTGTAATAATTATTTTGGTTATATGGCTAATAAAATAAACTATGACATTTAATTCAGTTAAATATCCCGGCCCACTCCCCCCTGCAGTGGGATGGAGGGAAGAACTGTAAAAATGTAAATCCAAGGGGTTGATATAGGAACAGTTTAATAATGGTAATAAAGTAAAATACAGTAATAATAACAGTGGAAATAACAAAGAGAGAAGAACAACTCCCGAGAAAGACAAGTGATGCACATTATAACTGCTCAGCACCTGCTGACATTTGTCCAGCCAGTTGCCCAGCAGTGGTCAGCCCTCTGGGCCAACCTGCCCCTCCATTTATATACCAAGCATGGTATGGAAGGCTCCTTTAGCCAGGTTCAGGTCAGCTGTCCTGGCTGTGTCTCTACCAGCTTCTTCTGCCCCTCTCACTGGCAGAGCAGGGGAAACCAAAAACTCTTTGACTTAAGGTCAGCACCACTGAGCAACATCTAAAACATGAGTGTATTATCAACATTGTTCTTACACTAATCCAAAACATCCAGTAAAAATAAACAAACTTGAGTTGCCTATCTGAACTTCCAGCTTTCTTTACTCAGAAATAAAAACTGAAAAAAAAGTTGTTAATCACAGTGAGTTTTATAACATAGTAATCATGATGGGTTTTCTAAAGGCAGTGAATGTCAACTCACCACAAATACAATCAATTTACTGATACTGTCATGTAATCAAAGCAACTTCTGAGAACAAAGGCAGGAAACTGTCCCTAACCTAAGAGAATTCTATTCATGTGTTACAAGTCAAGTAGCCTAACAGCAGCCTAGTCTTCCTTCATCTGGCATTGCTGGAATGAAAATCAACCCTTACTAAAGGTGCAATAAAAGTAACCTTACAACACTGAATGAGCACACCCATCAAAGGTCACTATGGGCTGGACCTGAGAGAAAGTCTCCATTAACCTCAAGATGCAACTGATAGGACTTGCTCTGTTTTCAAACACTGCCAACAAGAGAACACTTAACCAATTGGAAAATATAAGGAAATGACCACAAAACTCAAATTTAAAACATTCGACAGAGCAGGTAGTTAATTTTGTCTCAACAGCAACAGGTAACTCATTTTTCAATGACAAAGAAACTTCTTAAACCCTGAAACTGCCTTCCCTTTCAGACTACTCAACTGGTGATAATTTTGTGGTTTAAAGAGTAAAAGGCACTTTCCCTAATAATCCTAACACCTGGAATACAGTACAGATCCCTGTGTGCAAGTGCTCCTGTTCCTTTTTGAAGCTGAAGAATGCTGCATAACTTTTACAGCACTAGACTGCTATGTAAGAAGGCAAGTCCCCTAGATAACTGAACCTATATTCTGAAAGGAAACATCTCTGGTAACTACTTTGCCTTCCATATTACTAGTTTTATCACTAAACTAAATAATGGGTAACATTATTTAATGATGAGTAACACACATAAGTAGCACAAAGCAAGCATAGACTTGAGCATCAGAAGGTAAAATATGCTTTTCACCTGACATCAGCAATGTCTGTAACTAGTTAGTTGATTATTTTCCTGGTACTGTGACTTAACACTAAGCAAGCCTGTCAACAGTATGTACTGTGTGTCCCATTTTAGTGCACCAGCTTTTCAATTAACAGCATGAACACAAATGCATATGAACTTCATATGTATAAGTATTTACTTTTTAAAAAGAAAAACATTACTTTGTGAGTCATAAATATTCCTACAATTTGGCTGTGGCATCTTAAGTAATAAGATGCCTCTGAGAGGTTGACTATACCCTAGATGACAGCAAAATTTCCTAGATGTATATATAGAGAAAATTAATCTCCCTCAACATGATTGTCCATGATTCTATCATGTTCCCATCTACTGAATTGCTGCCAGTCAACCATTAATTCCCTAACTTTCCTAGCTTACAGACTTTGAGACTGTATAGAGGTAAAAGTGTGGAAAGTTGAATATGCTTATGACTACTCTAGCCAAGGAAAAGTAGCATTAACATCATCACAGTAACATTAGCCTGCAAACTTGATTAGAGCAGAGTCATAGCTGAAGGGTTAAGCAACCTAGTTAGGTCTGCAGCAGTTAGCAGAGTGCTGACTGGTTTTGTTTATTCTAGACACGCAAGTAAAATCTCTGCTAGCACCATTATTGCTTTACCACCTACCCTCAGGAACCTGGGAGAGCATCACCCCTTGATATTTTTTCCCCCGAGATTCAATTACCACTATCCTGGAGAGGAATTTTAGGAAGGATGATGAAGAACTACCAGATCTCAAGTGATTTAACCTACATTTCTATGTGAAGGTTTCAAACTGCAGTTTCAATACATGCCATAGCAACTCAGACCCCCCCTTTGCTGGCACATCCCTCACCTCAGGGGAGAGGCTGTTCCCTGTAAAGGCTGCTACTTCACCCAAGTGGACAAGGCCCATGTTGGTGGCCTTGGTTTCCCAGCACAAAAAAGCTACACAACAACATGTGCTGAGCCAGCCTGCAATAATAAGGCTACTGTCACGCACCAACTTAGCAATGCTGTGCTGGAAAAAGAACACACAGCACTGCCTTGTTATGTAGCACAAGGCTCAGCTACTCCGCTGACTCTGACTTACATGAGAAGCTTGTCACCTGTTCTTCCTGGAAACTCTAAATTCTTCCGTGCTTATTTAAAGCAAACAGCACCAAAGATTTCACTGCCATATAGCATACAGTGGCTCAGTCCTTACTTTCTAAATGCCACCAGATACACATAATACAGGAGGTATCTTGTAAGCAGGACAGAAAGAACACATGCAAAAACAATACATGATTCTTTAAGAGTTTTTAAATACAGTGGCTATTATACTACATATAAAATTGATCAAACACAGAACAATGTCCACCATGAGACAAAAAAATGGTATTTTCCTGAAGCAAGAATACAATAATTTCAAATGCATAAATATTGCTGTAAAACTTGCATTGAGTTTTAATTAGTGACTTTGGTATCATAAGTGAGATGATCAGCAGTAGCTTAACTGTACTCAAATGTATTAGTGCTATGCATGAAGGTAACATAAGGGATTTCAAAGTAATACTAATTTAGTAAGGAAGATGAGCTTTTTGAGAATTATTTATCGAAGTGCAGCTTGTGGATCAAATATAGCTCTGTATTCTTAGCAGTCTTTATGTTGAGACACCTCTATGCAAAAGTGACAGCAGCTACTACAGAAAGTCCTGGAAGTTAAACGTTTGTCTTAAGAACCACTAAGTACATTTACATATTGCATCAAAATGAACAGAATACATACTGCTCCCTGGCTCTTACACCTCATTTAAGCTAAACAGGTTGTATTATACTCAAGTGAACATTAAGAGCAGCTCAACTCCTAATCTACTAACCAGCTAGCAAAACAAATTTTTATACTACTGCCATAATTCAAGGCACACACAAGTGATTTTTAAACAACTGATCAAGTACTCTGCCACTTATCTTAGAATGGCATTCACAGTATTTCACTATTTGACCAAGTTCTTGAACATTTTACAAGCTAAATATCAGGTGTCGAGTATTTTTTCTCGTTTCAAGTAGTGTATCCCTTCTGTAACAGAATGTTGGCTACTCTTTATCCCTATACAACTTAGGAGTAACAACTCAAGTTTCTTTCTACCCTTTTCTTCCCACACCCTCATCTTACAATAGATTTACAATAGGAGAAGATACGAACAAACTCTCCATCCAAATGAATACCAGAACAATATCTGAAGTGAAACTGTGTTTCATCTTACTCTCCATAGCCATTTACAAACTGATCTTTCTGGTCTAGTGAAAATCTAATAGCCTTCCTCATTGTAGATGCATTAAAGTAAGTAAGAAATAAAAAAACTTCTAAAAGGTATGTGGTTATCAAACAAACATACACAATGTTATATGGTTAGTGGACCAGCTAAGTAGGCTGCAAAAGCAAGCTCTGTACAAAGAAAAGCAACAGTGTGGAACTCAAAAGATTACAATTCCTAGGCCAACCTGTATTTTAATAGTATCCTACTAAAATAAACCCCTGACCAGACAGCAAAAAGAATATCACATAGAAGAGCAAACAAAATAATTTAGAATGTTTGTGCTTTGCAGTATTAAACAACAAAACCTTATAAAACTTCCCAAAATTCCTTTCACTTGGTACAAAAATCACTTCACACTAATCCTACAGGTTAGTTCCACCTTTCTTCTACATTACAGAAAGTAAAAGGAAGAAAAAGACACAGCCATTTCCTTACCTCTGATATCCGGCAAGAAGCACCCCCTATCAAACAGGAGGGGCACTCAAATGCCAGAAAATGTCTTCTGAGCTCTTGCCACTCCAGAGCACAGCATGATCAGCTGCTCTGTGGAGGTGGCACAGACACCGTGTCCAGCTGCACAAGGGAGCTCTGTGGAGACAGAGCAGACATTAGACAAGCTCAATCTTGCCATCAAGTCATCTTACAAAACAGAATGAGCGTTGCACATGTAAAATTTTTATAAAATTAATTTTGCAAACTAAAGCCTCTAATACAAAACCATGAGACCACTTCAACTTATTACAAATGTTAACATTAACACTACCTCTCACTTACCTCTTCCATTAACTTAGGGAGTTGGAAAAACCTACCTTTTTGAAGTGTTGAGGTTTATTAATAGCAATCAGCAATAGCTAAGTGAATAAGGCCACATAATTAATCAGTAATATAGATTTAAGAGACTGAGTGGGTAACAGTGCCAGTAGTTTCAATTTCCTTATGCTCAGGCCCTAAACTTGCACACCCTCCCCACAGGCAGACCCCACCATTTAACCCTGAAACTCGAAGAGCACATGCACAAACCAGTAACAGCACTGTTCCATGCTGCCTTGTTAATAATCAAATCCTACATACTCAACAGCATTTTTATTCAAAACTGACCATTTTGTCCTCAGAAATCATACCGATTTTATTGAAAAAAGTAATAAGAGTATCTATTTCTACCGGGTACAATCGTTTTGTTATCTCACTGTAAGACTGACACAAAGCATCTTTTCCAGGAACGATCTGTTTGCTGCGGAGGCTGACGCGGGAATCAGAAACCACTCGGGTCCCCTCTGCCCCCACAACGCAGCGCACCGGGCCCGCAGGCCGCGACCCCGCTGCCGGCCCCGTCCCCGCCCCGTGCCCGGCCCGCAGCTCCGCACGCCGCTCCTGAGGCCGGCAAAGTTCAGCCCGCCAGCGGCACGGCCGGGCACAGGGCTGACCCCTCCGGCCGGGCAGCGCCGGCGGCATCGCCCAGCGCGCAGCTGGAGCTGCCGGCCGGGCGCTCCCGCTCGGCAGAGATGAGATGCGATGTGCCGGGCCGGGCCGTGCCGGGCCGGGCGGGCGCGGTAATTACGGCAGGGCGGATTTTAGCGCGGACACGCAGCACGGGGGGCTCGTCTTCCCCCCGTAGGCGAAGCTGCTCTCCTCCCACGCAGCTCCGCGGCGGGGCGGCCCTTTCGCCCCGGGACCCTGGGGGTTCACGCCGCAGCGGGGACAGCGCCGGGGACCCGCGGGCAGGGAGGGTCCCGGCACGGGCCTCCCGGGCAGGGCCCCGCGGCTCGCCCCGCCTCACCTGCCGCCGAGCCGCGGTGCCGCCGCGCCGGCGGCTCCTCCGCGCCCTGCCCGTGCCTCCGCCCGTGCCTCCGCCCGTGCCTCTCCTCGGCGGCGGCGGCCACCGCCACCCCCCATGCCCCGTCCGGAAGCGGCGGCGGCAGCGCCGGCGGGCGGCGGCGGAAGGGGCGGGGCGGGCGGAAGGACGGGGCCCCTGCCGGGACGGGCTGCGGGCGGTGCGGGGCTTGGAGTCCGTGCGGCGGCGGGTATCCCGTCCTTCAGCTCAAAGCACGTACCGGGACGGAATAACAGAGGAAACTTGCAGGACCCTCGTACTGTCAGGCCTCGTATCAGGCAGTCATTACAAAGCATTTCAGTTGCACCCTTGTTCTTTACCGATGTCTGTATGAAAAAGCACTTAGCCGACGGCAGTCGGTCATTTATGCAGGGGATCCAAAGCACAGATGTGAGCAGCACTCGTGACTTCGGGAGCTCCATAGTCTACAAACACTACAAATGGAGAGCATAGAAGGAGACAGACAAAGTAGAAGCAAATCCCTCCAGAAATAAATTTATTTTGGATACCAACTGGCTGGGGTAGCTGCCAGCCCTTTGCAACTCTTCGAGGAACAGTCAGAATTTGTTTTTGTTGATGATGTAATTACTAGGAGGTTCGAAACAAGTCTTAAGTTGTAGCTTCAGTTGAAATAAAAGGAGTTGCCAGTGTATCCATGAAGTCAATGACACTGCCTTTTCAGAGAAAGTGGCCTTGAGATCCTTGTTCTAAAAAAAAAAAAAAACCAAAAAAAACCACAAAAAAAAACCCCACCAAAAACAGAAAACTACTGCAAAATTTATATACTGCTATAGTGAAACAAGAAAATTTGCATTTCAAGATTCTGCAAAGCTAAGTCAAGTTGTCAACTCATCAAGCAATCCTATGCAAATATGCACTCTTGTACTATCTCAATTGTAATGGACTATCTACCAGATATTCAGAAGAGAAACTGTGAAGAACACCTCTCAGAAGGTATGAGAACACCTGCTCCTTTCCACAAGCCTTGATACTGGTTCAAAGATGCTTATCTCTATGCAATCTGTCCTGTCCTGCTTTTCTTTTTTACACTAAATGATCTGTAGTTTCCCAAAATGAGTTCCTGAAGTTGGAGGATGTGTTCCACCGTTTTTGCCAGTTTAGTAGCATCTGCAAACAATGTAGGAATCAAGTGCAATTTCAGTCCTCACAATGTTTTCCTTCTTTGCCTTTAAGCACTAGATGAAGAACTGACGAATCTGAATTCTTCAGTGACAAACCGTAGAACACATACATATAAATCTGAAAAAAAATAAAATGGACCTTGTCTTCCTGTTTATAATGTCTCAGTTAATAAAGCTGGTTGAAAATTGAAGTCATTTTGCTTACTCCAGGTCCACATATTTATATTAAAAAAAACCCTAGCATTTATCTGACAAGGAAAACAACATTACAGGAGAGCAAGGCAACTAAGTTAAACAAGAATTTGTGCTTCTCTATTATGTGCATTCTCTACTGTTTTTGACATTAATTCTTCTTCAGCAACTGGCACTCAATCATAACTTTTTGCACACTTCCATGTGCCAAGTTGGTACCATTTATAATACATGGCTGCATTTGCTTCTATCTGAACAACTGGTTTAAACCAAAAATGTAAAAATAAGCACAAACCAAAGTTAAAAATTGCTGCTAAAGCAAGCATAGCAGGCTACAGAGCTATCTCATCATGGAATAGGTCACTGTGACAGCCTTAAGCAGGTGTCCTGAATCTAACTCATCATTTGGGATCTCATTCTTTTCATGGGAGGTACCAGGAAACTGCTGCTTTCTTCAGAGTGATATGGTTTTGTTGTTTTATTTTATATATAAACATGCACTAGGGTCTATCAGCTCACTAGATTCCAGGAAGGAAACAAAAATGGAAGCAGAAGTTTCCTAACCCTGTTTCCCTATGCTATAGCAAAACCAGCAATTTACATTAAAAATGACATTCCAAATTCAGTCTCCATACTTTAGCAGTCTGGGTTGGAAAATGACCTGTATTTAGACATGCATGTTAATCCAGGACTACCTGAAGTTTACAGGTCCTAAGGTGTGTTATTCCAGCAACAGGTTTCCATGCAGGGAGCCCCTGGCTAAGAGCTGCATCCAGAGCGAAGGTGAAGAAGCCAGCCAGACACATATGCAGTGGAGAGCAGCCTGAGCCTGGCTGGGCTGGCTTGCAGAAGCGATTTGTGACAGGACAAGGAGTAATGGCCATAAGCAAACACACAAGAAGTTCCACCTCAACATGAGGAAGGACTTTATGTGGAGGTTGGAAGAGCACTGGAACGGGCTGTCAGGAAGAGCATGGAGTCCCCTCTGGAGACATTCCAAATGCACCTGAATGTTCTTGTGTCACCTGCTCTAGGTGACCCTGCCTTCACAGGGAGGATGGGCTGGATGATCTTCAGGAATCCCTTCAAACCCTAACGAATCTCTGATTCTGTGAACTTCAGCACTGGAAAAAAGCTTGATGGTCAGTTTCTATTTCAAGCTACCATTGCTAATAGCATTTTTCTTCTCTAATTTCATCATCTAGCAAATATTTTGAAAATTACTAAATAAGCTTGCACAGAAAAGTAATAGAGCATAATTTAAAACTTGTAATACTTAGATATGTAATAGCCGCTTAGTTGTTGCACTTCAAAACTGAAAACTACTTCTCCTTGCTAACGTTTAATGTTCTTTAAAAGGGTGAATTATCTGAATAGTTGGTGCTTTATTTAACAGTAATTTCCAACAAACCTCATTCCGTCACTTTGAGTTATGTCACTTCACGCCATGTAACACGAAGGCATTGATGTAAGTTTGACAGGCAGTGCCAGTGCTGACAAGTCAGTTTGAGAATTTATGACAAATTATATGCTACAGATATTTTTAAAACAGCTGTGGATTTCCAAGGAAAAAAAGTATTTCAAATATGTAATAACACTGATGTATCTTTAGATTGAAAACAATTTATTCAATTCACATAGTTATATTGATTTAATGCTCAGGCTGACACTTAATGCAATAAAAGAAAGGAAAATTATATCAAAAATTCCCAACTAGCTCAAGTTTCAATATATTATAGAGCAAAGGAAAATGAGATGTGTGAATGTAATGGGGGTTTTTAAATTATTTTAAACATTGTCATTAGCATTTAATAATTTGAAATAATCTATCTCAATTGGTAAGGCCCTACACAAAAAATAAAGAGAGTCAGCTGAACAGAGCTGAGAATAAATTGCTTATGAAAATTATTATTCAGCAAAGAATACAACATGGCAAAGGCGGGTATCTTTCACTAGAAGTGCTAACTGATTTAAATAATGTTTTTTTCTTTTTCTGGGTTTGGGGTGGAGTTTTTGGTAATCTCATTTTTTTACAGATCAAGTCCTACCTTATAATTTCTTCACAATCTCTGTACTTCAGTTGAAGCATACTTAGGTCAGTCATGTGTGAACTTTCACACATCTATTTTATCTTCAAATGTCTTAATTCTGTAATGGAAGAATAAGACATTGAATGCCTAAGGACTAATCAAATTAGTAAACCATAATAATTTTTTAAGGCAGAAAACAAGCTTTTTAAGAAGAGGATAATAAAGGAAAAAAAAAAAAGAAAAAATAATAAACTCCATGTACTCAGCAGGCAAAATTGTTCCATTTGTTAAAAGTACATTGTTGTGGAGCACGAGGAAACATTGTCTCACTTACTTACTTAGTGTTGCCCAAAATGTACCAGAGTTCAAATACTTCTATTCTTCAATAGTTAACCATCCCAAAAATCAAATACTGAAAACAGGCTAATGAGTGAAATGTGAAGAACCTTTTTGCAGCTGGAGATACTGTATCTATAAAATCCTATCTAACTGAACTGTCATGCTGTAACATTTTCACTGTAAAAGCTGTCTTCTTTCAGGATATGTGAAAGGAGTCTGATTTTGGCTCTTTTTTCAGTAGAGAGAAGACATCATACTGATATGAGTATTTTCAAGGGAAGAAATAGAAGAGACACCATGAATTTCCTGTTTTCAACTGCTGCACATTTTCCTAGCAATGCTATGTGCTACTAGAACACTCCACGGTAATTTACACTGCTGCCACTAATACATTATTAGCCAAGGACTGTTTGATTTAGATTATTGCACCAAGTAATACCTTCCAAGCAATCACAAAGGCATAGTGTGGTTAGAATGCTTACTGTTGCATGTTCCAAGATTAGGCATGCATTAATTTCAGCTAAAACAGCAGCTGTTTAATGTTCATATATGATTGCACACAAATGTTTAGCTTAGAGTTGCCCAGCATTTAAACAGCCAGGAGAACCTCCAAATGACTGGAATCTCAAAAAGTGCTTCCTGCACAGAGTGCTAAACTTGCCTCCACTCAGTGTGACTTTATATCAGTCTGTTGCTTCCTACATCCTTTCTTAGCAGATGTTGAAAGTGCCAGAAAAGAGGCACAGATGTAGAGAGGTAAATCCATCTGAAAGCCAGATCCCTGCCTCCTGTCTGTTTCAAAGGCAACTTCTGGCTAAGAAAGGTAAGTGACACAGCTTTACCAAAGCCACATTTGCAGACTGTTAAATGTTTAGAAGATGTTCGTTGTAGAATGACAGAGTTTTGAAGTTATGCATACATATGTTCGAGGCACAGAGGACTTGGGGATCACTTTTCTGGAGTTCGCGTTGTTCTGTTTGTCACCTTTCGTACCACAGATGAACTTTGAATTCTTAGTCATTGCAATTCGTGAATTTTTTAGTCATTGCACTTGGTGGAGAGACCAATAAAAGTTTTACAGCTGAAAAGGGTAGACTTAACCATGAGTTTCACCTTTTTCACCGAACTTGATTAGGAACAAATTGGTTGGGGTTACATTTATAAAAAAACTGATAGTAAAGCCTCACCTTGAGTCTCCACCCAGAAACCTGAGCAAAGTAAACTAAATTGAACAGCTTAACCTGCTCAGTCAGTTAATTTTCCTGATTCATGGGCATACATTAATCAGCTTAAAGTGCACTAGTTTACTGAAACAACAACAACAAACCCAAGAACAAACCAGAAAAACAACCTAATGTATGAAGAGCATATACATAGTGCTTGAAATACAACTTTAGCCATTTTTCCAGTCCTCTCCTCTGGTGGGTTTGGCCAGCTGGTTGCCACACCCACAGCAGAGCCTGGCTGCCTGTCCTACACACTCTAAATAAGCACTGAAGTGCTGTTACTTCCCCTCATTCATTATTTTAGGTCAGAATGTATATGGCAGTGGGAAGTAACAAGTCTCTTTGTATACCAGAAGCTTTTAAACAGTTTCTTCCCTAAATACCACAGAACATAAGTAATTTCTTCTTCACAAAATATTCTATACAAAGTCACTTTTCCCTTGTTGCATATGATGCTGGAAAACTATTGCATTATATTATGATGATCTCCCATTGAGTACTTCTAATACCAGACAATTAGTCCAGACTTTAATACACATCTTGGAATTTCCATTATATGACTCTTGTTAAAATAAAGCAAATTCATCATAGTATATCAGTGCATATTGATATATTCAACCTGACCAAGAGTTCCTTCTATTCATGACCTTTCTTTCTACAGGGGAAACTCTTAGCAATAAGCTTCTCCCCTTGGGTCACCTTCTCTCCTGGATTGCCAGCCTTACAGAGGAAAAGCATCACCATTTCTTTAGTTCTGCCTTGTAACTCCACAACTGACAATTTTGCAGCCCCCTGCTAGGAGCCATTCTGCAGAAGCACAGGCACTGCTATACTTGAAAAGACCCACTAATACTACAATTTGATATTGTGGGTCTCAAATTTATGGCTCACCAGACCTTCCTATATAAACTAACTCAGCAGCTTACAAGTTTCACCTAAGAACCATTATGCTCTTGGCTTTTGGTCTCTTTTCAACAGAAGAAGGTATCACGCAATATGTGGCAGGTGTACCGTATTAACCCAGTGAAGGACTGCAATAAAAAAATATTAAAAATATAAAATACAGTTATGTGAGATAATTTCACTTTGTGAAAAACAGTACCTCCAACAAATAAATCTCCTTAGATTATCAGTGACAGGCAAGGCATCATCATCATCATCCACTTGGTGTTTAACCTCCTGGTGACCGTGTTGGTAGGACCCGCTGGTGCATTTCTGACCCTTGCAGCTCAGACTAAATGATGGACAATTGTTACTGGGACATATTGCTATTTTTCCTTTATCATGCTTTAATTGCTAGCGATGAATACCCAGATCTCGCTGAGTGCCACGGCTGTGTCGAAGACACGGCTGGGGACAGTCAGAGCCAGTGTCAGTGCGTGTCCTGCGGGCAGGGGGCTGTGTCACATGTGACTGACGTCCCGGCACCGAGGCTGCTGTGGGGCAGAGCAGCGCGGCTCCGGAGACGAGCCCCGAGAGGCAGACCGGACCAGTAAGGGTCCGGCAATGCCCAGACCGGGACCTGGTCTGTTTGGAGCGGCTGTGGCGGCCGGGGCAGTGCAGAGGCGAGCGGCCAGCCCTGGCGCGGGCACGCCGGCCGCCCGGCCCCAGCCCCAGCGCTCCGCGGCCCCGAGCGGCGCTGGCAGCGCCCCGCGCCGCTCCTCCGGCCGGCGGCCGCTCCCCGAGCTCAGCATGTCCGGGACAGCGGCGCCGGACACCCCGGACCCTGAAGGCGCTGGGACATGTCCGGAGGACGCCCCTTCCCTCAAGGAGATCGAGCAGCTCCTCAACACTGGGCGGCCCTCTTGCAATCACGTTGATGAAGTATGGCCTAATCTCTTCTTAGGGGACCTGTAAGTACAGATTTATGGACGCGCCTATGCCATACGTTCTGTTAGTATGCTTCATGGGTGCGGCTTTAGACAGCTCATAGTTTTGCTAATTGCTGTCGTTTACGCTGCAGACAGCACGATTTCCGAGATAAAATTATGACAAAGCTGGTATTCCCTTCTCGATTAGCCCTTAGAATCAATGCATGGGCTGATGCTCCAGCAGTGGTTTGGGGGATGCAAGTCTCAGTGCTTGTGTTCTGTGAATATCATTGCGCCCATCTTCATTTGTCTTTGTCTTTTCCTTAGAGTAACAGCACACAATAGATTTGTTTTGTGGAAGATGGGTGTGACCCATGTTTTAAATGCTGCCCATGGCACATCATACAGCCACGGAGGGCAGGACTTTTATGGAGCAACCATTGATTATTATGGTGTACCAGCCCATGACCTGCCAAGCTTTGATATCAGCCAGTTCTTTTTCTCTGCTGCACAATTTATCCACAATGCCTTGAACACGCCAGGAGGTATGTAATTATTGTTGGTCACATTTTGATGGGAGTCAGCAGCCTCACATAACAGGTCAGCTTCACAAAGCTCAGTGGTGGACAAGTCACTACATGGTGTCCTGCCAGGTGCTGGTCACCTGCACGGTGGGTGGCAGGAGAAGGGAGTGCTGTGTATGTGGGTGTAGCTCTAGGCCCCAAAGAGCTGATGTGACAAAACAGATGAATCATACAGGAGAGAGCCTGGGGAGGAGAGAGAAAATTATTTGGAAGGTAAGGCTCATTCAAAAGGGGAGAAGCAAAAACATGCATTGGAAATGGGCACCCTCTTTTGAGACTGTTTTATTGCAAGAAAAAAAAATCAATAAAAAGACTAATATCCTGATTTCTGCAATCACCAGCTGTATGAAGAGGTTAATATATTGCAGATGAGTTTCTTGCATGAACAGGGACTGCAAGGCTGTGCCTCCAAAAAGCAGATTTACTTTTACCCAAGGAGATTTACAGTGAGTTCCACAAGAAACTGAGCTTCTTGGCAGTGGTGCAATAAAATACTAATTAACCTGTTTTACATAAAAGACCATTTCTTAGCATGAGTAAACTGGCATTCATAGAGCTGTCGCTGCATCACAAGTTCTGACTTCAAAATAGAACTACAGTTGCATCAAATTGCCTTACTATGCAATAGTACTAGGCCAGTCATTTTTCTTGATGGCTAATGTGTCTGTGCCATCCATTCAAGCTAGATTTTAGCATTCTTCCTTGCATAAGCCAGCCTGCTGAAGCTAATGTGTCTTCTTTTCCTCATGCTCAAAACAGAACAGCTTTATTACTCTAAAGGGGTTTTCTTTGATTTACCAGTGTTTCTGAGATCAATTTTGGATCTCATGGCATTTCTCATACAAGTGACTGTAACAATGGCAAATTAGATTTAACTGTTAGCAGTTCACGTGATCTATCAGAAGACTAAGAAAAACATTTATATTAAACTTCATCCACTGTACTGCTTATCTTGATGGTCGTATTTTTTTCTTTTTTTTTTTTTTTTTTTTTTACCAGCCAAAATATTGGTACATTGTGCAGTTGGAGTAAGCAGATCAGCTTCTCTAGTCCTAGCATATCTCATGATAAATCACCACCTGCCATTAGTTGAAGCCATCAAGACAGTGAAGGAGCATAGATGGATTTCACCCAATCGTGGTTTTCTGAAGCACCTGCGAAACCTGGATGTTCAGCTCCGGCAAAGGAAGGACTGCTGAACCAGCAGCCCTATCTACATTCACTTCACTCAGCTCCACCCTGCAGAGCCGTGGTGCATATACAACTTCCCATGATCTGTGCACATTACAAAAATGAAGACAATTATGCATTGACATAAAAGGCCAACAGAATGGTAAATGGATTAATTCTTATAGCTCAGTCCCTCCAAATCCAGAACAGCCAACAGCAGCACTCTATAACCACTGCACAGAGTGGAACTGCTGTGCCTTGAGTGGTGTTATTGGATGACTGCACTGAAGTGGTTAAGACAGACCAAGTTTGTCCCTCATTTCTGCTCGTGCCAGAGGCAAGTTCAATATTTGCATCTAGCTGTAAAGGATGTTTGAGTCCCCTTTGCTTGGAAGTGTAACATAAACTTTCTCAGTTTGGTTACAGTTCTCACATGCATGTTCTCCTAAGAAAAATTTTGTGCTCCCGGGCAATGATCTGACAAGGGCAGTTTCTTGAGAGCCCAGGCACTCCTACAGAAATGCTCCTCTTTTGCTGCCCTGCTAAATATTATGGTGTTACAAAAAGCTGTGTCAGCCACAAGACCCACACCATCAGAATAAATGTTTATGATACTTCTGCATCTTGGGTCAGCAAACCCCGAGTTTACTTTCTTGTTAAATATGTTTTCAAAAAGATAATGTATTGAGGACATTAAAAAAATTTGTTAGGTCTTCAAAGCCTTTTGTAAGTTGGACTCATCAGTTTGTTTGCCCTCCAGATTATCCCAAATCAGTTCTGTGTCAGTGGCTTTGTATCACCATGGTTTAATATCAGGTAGACATTTAGCTTACATCATTGACTTGGCCTAATTGATACAAATTAGTTTTAAGATGTTTTGAGGATGTCACTTTTCCTGTCACAGTTAATCAGTACTTAAACCAATGTGGTTTTTAATACAGCAACAGTGTCTGAAATTCATGCTACCACTCTGCCTGAAAATGAACTTGTTACCTTGTGGTGAACCATGAAATGATAATCAAATTTGGTTTTGCCATTTGCTGCTGGTTGGATTTATTGATTAGTTGACCTTAAAAGATTCCCTGACAGATTAAGTAAATACATTTTTGCTTGCTTGTTTGCATTTGAAGCATCAGTTTTGATCATTTTATTCTCTGCTGGAAGAGACTGACAAGGTTATTATAAGACTAATATAATGGTGACTTTGAGTTGAACCTTTTCCTTTCTAGACCACCTTTCCTTCTTCATTCTTGCAGAGGTAATGACATGAATGCTGACTCTGCCTAGCATTTAGGGGAATGTAGAAATCCCTCCCTATTTCACTGTACACAAGTGCTTTGCAAAATAAGCATATTTAAGAGCCTTTCAGACATCAGTTTGACTGTTGAGATTTTCCTAAATGTTGCAAAAGAGCTCCACTGATGAGAGAAAGGTAGGACATTGTTATGTGAAAAGTACAAATAAGAAATCACATTTAAAACCCAGCAGTGCTAGGATAATCTTTATACCTCACAAAGCAGCAGAGCAGTGGAGGAGGAGCTTTGTTTGCTTTGAAGTTCTCCATAAAAATTAATAGGAATTTATATGAGTTAATGTTTCATTATAATTTATACTTCATTCACATTACAGTGGGTTTTAGTCTGGAAACCTTTTGAAAATCTGAAATTCATGTGAGTGAAATAATGCATCTTAATGGCTTTAGGCTGGGCAAAATTAGACACATGTGAGCAAGATTAATGGAATCCTCCCATCAGGATAATGTTTTGCATGCCTCTGAGCATCTGTCCTACAAAGCCACAGCTGTGAAAGCTGCTCCTGTTATAAATTAGTACCTGCTCTTGAAGATACTGCTCATCCTGGGAGACTATTGTTTCACCAGGGGCAGGGAAGGGAAGAGCACAGAGAGAAGCTGAGTCAGTAGGGCATCCATACCACCAATGGCATGGTAATGATCTTGTGAGCATGACTTTCTTACCTCAGTGGAAGGCATGAATTAGGTATAAACATTTTTCAAGAGCATTGTCAAATCACAGAAGTGCTTCTAATCTGTGGAGTCAGTGTTGCTTATATTTCCTGCCTGTCTGTATTGCTTCTTTGTATACAAATTTACTGCACATTTTGCAGGGAAAAAATTCCAGTCAACATAAGCAGAAGGAGAAGAATAGTCCTGTAATTTCTCAAAACAGAAAGCATTGCCTGCTGCAATGTGCTAAGAGGAAAAGGGACCTCCTCACCTGTCACACTATCCATAATTCAAGTCATGATGTGACATGACATTAGTACTTCACTGCTTTCCACTATCTGCATAAAAATTTGTATTTTGAATGTTTGTTTGGCAAGTTAGATTAAGAAACCAAAATGAAGGAAAAACACTGCGTCTCCAGTGGCATTTCATTCAGAAAATACACATTTGTCAAGAGGGTCTACACAACCTGGGAGAAGGTGCAAGTGAAAGGAACTGTCCCCGGTACAGCTCTGGCAGACTTAAATCTGCTTAAAGCAATCACAAAACCAGTGTCACCTGTAGGAACTTAG
The DNA here is from genome assembly GCF_050655825.1 of Lonchura striata. Lineage (NCBI taxonomy): Eukaryota > Metazoa > Chordata > Aves > Passeriformes > Estrildidae > Lonchura > Lonchura striata. The sequence goes on from NC_140708.1 coordinate 19,818,752, forward strand.
GTAGAGTTCCAGTGAAAATGTCCCTTCATTTTATTTTCCAGTACAAGAACTGAGGGCATCAGATGAAGCCAGTAGAAATCAGGTCTGAAACAAGAGGAGGGGTTTATATGAGCTGTGTAACACTTGCCACAGGATGCTGCAGAGAACAGAAGCCTATAGACATTCAAGTGGAAAACTCTGAGGGACAGAAATCCATTCAGGGTTACCAAATACTTAGAAACTCCATCCAGATCAGCAAGCTCATAAACTGCAGCTGGAAGCTGGGAGAGTGTTATTATTATTGTATACACAAGTATAATTCATGCTTGTGTGTTCTTGTGTAGGCATTCACTTTCAACCACAGTCCAAGCACAGGACAGTGGGCTTGGTGAACCTTGGGTAAGGCCCAGGACCAGTGTTCTCATGGTGTTTATTTTGAACTCACCCTCAAGCTGTGCTGTCCCCTCTTTCCTGGTAGCTTATTATTAGAACTGGGTCACATGAGGCATTTGGGACTGCGTCTCGGTTGCACTGAGTGACATTTCTTTCACAGGGAAAGCTCCGTGCTAAGCAGGAACAGCACCATAGCTTATGTGAAGACAGGAGTAGCGGTTTTTTTTGCGCAAGATTCACTTAAAGCAGAAGGTTCATTTTTCTGGCTGTTCCCCATTGCATCAGGGACGTAGTGCTGAGCTAATCCAGGGAGGCGTCAAGGCGCGAGCTGTATTTAGAGTCAGCCACCTGCTCGGGAACATCAGGCGGCAGAAGGAGCCTGCTTCAGCAAAAACCTGCCCTGAGCATTCCACAGCAGCGGCTTCCAGCAGGCCCTCCCTCCTCTGCCTGACTCTGCATGAGGCCTCCAAAGGGGTCAGCACCTGAAGACAGACCCTGTCAGCCCAGGAATGCTCTGAGCCTGGCACTCCCTCTGCCCAGGAACTGCCAGATATTTTGGACAGCTGCAAGGTGGAATTAAATCACGTGGGTGAAGAGTGGCCTAATCTCTACATAGGCAATATGTAAGTGTTATTTGAGGCTGAGCTGTTCTGAAGGGCTGGGGAATACAGTACTAATTAACATATGCTGTCCCACTTTATATAGTTCATTGCCTTAACTTCGTTGCCTTAAAATAGACTTAAGATTAGCACAGAAGAAAGCAAAAGGACTATCCATTAAAGAAAGAACCTACTGCACAGAAAAATAATTAAAAAGAGAATTAGACTCTCTTTATTGCTTTGTATTAATTTATAATTGTGCAACATACAGATTTTATAAGTGCTGCAGCATTTACCATACAGAGCACAAGATAGGCTCATGATCCTGAGCAACCTTAAAATTGAACAATAGTTGGTTTTTACCTTTTTTTGGTGTAATTTTAAATAGAATGGAAATTTTCACATTAAAAAGTATTCTGATTTTGGCTGTTTATATGACAACTTGATTTGCAGTTGAAACTTTGACAAATCTACAGATATTCTGAATGACAGCAGACTGCACTATTTCTGAAAACTGTGCAGATGGGTATTTCACTCTGAAGCATAGAGAAAGCATGCAATCATCTGCACTCAACATGCCTAGTACCCAGTGTTATGCCAAAACAAGGGTTTTTTCACCATCATCAGGTTGCACACTTGTTGAAATATCTAGAAATTAAAATATTTCCTACAGGAGAGAAGCTGAGGAAACTAAAAGCCCTGCTGATTGCCCACTGATTACAGCTAAAGTGGGCATTCTTTTAGCTATGAAACAGCAAAGCCAAAAAACGAGCCAGGTGACGCTGGGGAAATACTCTGCATTTACAAAACTTGGTTTTGCGGATTGCCGCCTGCTTCCTGATGTCCCTGCGCCCGCAGGCAGGAGCGTGGCACCGGCAGGTGGCCCCGTGCCCTGCGCTGGGGACAAGCACGGGGCCCTGCCCGGAGCCTGCCTGGGCTGAGGCAGGAACAGCGATGGGCAGCGCCTCGCTGAGCTTCTGCCTTGGCCCGGAGAGTGGGAAACCGACCCCTGCCTTTCCAGTTAAACCTGTAACTACACTTGGAAATGAACTATTTTACTTATTAGAACAACGTGCAGAAATAAGGATTTGTAGAATTGAGCCTGACAGGTGGTACAGGTCGAGATTTAAAACAAAAATCACTGAAATTGTGTTCTCTTAACAACAACATTTGATTTTAGACAGCCTTTTAAGTGCAGTTTCAAGACCTTTTCATGACTATGAATATACATGTTCCAAACTACTCTTGAATGTTTCTTTCAATCACATTCTGTCTTGTAGAGGGAAAGAAATGGTGGAGAACAAAATGAAAAATATATAGATAACAACTGTGTATGTGTAGTAAGGAAAAAACAAACTTTGAGAACACTCAGCTAACAGAAATAGAAATGTAAACAGGTTTCTTTGTTAATGGAACAGCTGATCACTAATACCAGCTTAAATATGAATTACAGACTGCAAAGAGTGAAACTGGAAGTTGATCAAGAACTACACATGGAATTTTCTTTATTGTGCCAACTTCAGTAAGACAAATAGGAACAACACCTGAGAATAAGGTTTAATGAGCTCTTCATGAGATAGAAATGGGGAATGGAGAGAGTATGTGCATTTAGGGCCCAGCCCAGTACTCAGTGAAGTTAATAAACAGTGGATGTTTCTGTTACTGAGCAAACCCATACCAGCATCAGAACTTGTGCCAGAGCTAAAATAACCCAGAGCAGTACCATATATTGTCACTTCTTGTTTCTGTGGAACCATTTATGTGCAGTTTCTGAGCAGCTACTTGGAAATCAAAGATCCATATAGAATTAATGCTGTATTTTGTAAGAAATATTTCTCTGTATGCCTTTATCAGAAATCTGATGTTCCCTGTCTTTAAACAAGTTAAATATATCATAAAATAAAGTAGGGATGGCTGACTTAACATGATGACTTTTCATCCTGGAGGACTTTGAAGTTGTCAACAATCTGATTATTAAATATTTGTCTGGCTATCAGCCATTGCTGATATACAAGGCCAAGGCCAAGACCTTTTGGGTTTAAAGGTACAATGTTTTCTGAAGTGCTATATAATAAGCAGCTGAGGGCACAATATGTAAAATATCCTGCAGAAATCAAACTTCATGCTGATCTTAAGCAGGCAGGTTTATTAACTGGAGTTTAACCAGATCAGCAAGGCTAATATCATGTCAGCAAAGAAATATTGTACAGTTACAAGCTATGCTAAAACCTCAATGTGTTCAACATACATATTTCAAATCCAGTTATAGAAGGATCCAAACTACCTCCTGAGATGAATTTTTGTAGGGTGTTTGGGCCAGCAGTCTTCAATGTGACTGTAGCCAACAGAAGTCAGTAAAACTTGTTAAACTTATTTCTTTTCAGAAGTTAAATATCTTGGAATTCTGCATTTCCAGATATGAGTATATTCAGAAATCTCAACCTTTTACCATTCTTCTACTACCTTACTTTTTCTTACACCTCTCAAAGGAGAAAAAATGTCTCAGAGTGTGGTGGGCACTGGCTCTACAGACAGGAATACATTACAAGGCAACAAGATAACTTCAGCTATTTGTAATCATAAGCTTTCATAGAAGACACAATCGACTTTAACCTATACATTCTGTGTGCATTAACAAGGGCAAATGGTGAGTCCCTGTCCCAATGGTAAACTGCTGCTCTTACACAGTACTGGCATTAAGCAATCACAAATTATTTTAGCAGCATTAACTAAATGTCACTCAAGCACTCAGGTAAGCCTAATTATCCACTTACAGACATTGTCTTCATTGGCACGTGGGAAAACAGAAGGATCCTGAGCGATTAGGAGTGACCAACAAAACCATATCCACATCAGTGGCAAGGATCACACATGGTGTACTAGTAATCATCAGAATGTATCTTCTGTCACAGGAGAGAAAAAAGAAAAGCAATTAAACACAAGACAGTTTTGAGGTCTCAGTCAGAAATTACTAGTTGGTTTTTTTTTTTTAGTTTTTCTGTATTGATTTGTCAGCATACACAACAAAAATAACTAAAAATAGTTACTTTCTCATTTGAGAAATAGCCAAAAGCTCCAAAGAGCTATTGCAGAGACATGCCAGTTGGCCATTTACAAAGCCTTATGCCATGTGTTTTCCTCTGTTTCTGGACTCAGATCTCTAGTAACAAAAAGCAGTTATTGATTTATGAAAGGGCTGTATTTAATACCCTGGAGGCTACTTAATCTGACCTGCTGTAAATTGGATCTCTCAGAGATGAGATGAGATGAGATGTGAGTGAGGCAGAAGTACAAACTTAAGCAATCTGTGACCATAGCACTATTCCGTGCAGCCTGGAACAGCACTATGTGTACTCCTTTCTGTTTTGAAAGGAAAAATCTTTATTTGTTGTATTCTTAGAAAAAGCAGATCTGCTTCCTTTATGCTGGCTTGCCTTATGATATTCTGCCACTTTTCTCTAGGCAATGCTATCCAAAGAGTTACTCAGTCGTGAGGAATTTCATCAAGCTGCAGGATTTACATACTGAACTAAGATACAGTATACACATATGTCAACTCTAAACTCTTAGGAAATTAAAAGAACACAAAGCAACAAGGAGAAATGTCAGACAATCTGAATATGAGATAAAGATGAAAGGAACATGACCTAAAGCTTTGGCAAAAAAATCTATTTTTCCTCTCTGTTTAGGGTATAGAATGTTTCTGAATTTTGCATGCTCCTTCATTTGGTTAAATGAAGGCAGCAAATATGCTAGGTACTCCTCTGGGATACATTCCTAATTTGCTGTCCATTCTGCTCGTTAACTCTTAAAACTCAACTCCAAGACAAAATAGGCCCCTGTTTAAAATTAAGGGTCTTAAGTATATCCCTGGACACAAAAAGATGCTAACCTGTTTTGCTGATTTGGATCAGCAAATGAAAAGGGGAAAATATTGCCCAACCCATACAAATCACCCATATGGGAGACAGTTTTCTCTTACTGGTGACAACAGATGCTCAATGGCTGAGAACTTTCCAGAGGTGACTTCTTCCTGCCATGTCTTCTGCCCAGCTCTGTCTCAGCTTTATGGACTTGAGAATTACTGCAAATGCAATAAATTTGCAGTATAAATTAGACATTTCTCTCATGCTCAAAATTTCCTGTTCCCACCAAAATTCTTATTACTTGAACATTGCTATGCTTCTAGCACCAGTGAACATGGAAAGAGACAAGTTATTTAATTTTAATGGAATAGTTCATAAAGGAACTGCTCTTTAAAGCCTATTCTGCTGGCTCAGAAGGCAGGTTTCTCCCAGTACCCTGTCTAATGTCAATGTCTCGCCACTTCAGAAGAGGGGATGGTAACGAAAAAAATTGAAACTTTTTTTTTAACTGTTGAAATGACTACCCAAATTGGCAAGCTAAGCTTAGAGTACCCCAGGGCAGTTCTCATCTTAGAGCATTTGTTTGGAAATAAATTGTAGTTTTAGACTGAAGTCCTAAACATGCAGAGGTAAAATACTTGGAGAAAGTTGCTGGTGGCAATTCAGCATCTCAGCAGAATTCCATTGCATTTCCCAGCGTTCACTTGCCACATGCATGCATTTCTGGAGAAGGTAATGCAGTGCTGCATCAGAACACTAAAGCTGGGGCCACACTAGTCCTTGTGGAAACTCTCACCCCAAACCATCAATGAAACCAAGGGTTGAGTTTGCCCTCCTATTTCCAAAAAGACATGCCTGCCAAGGACAGTGTGGCCTAAGAGGCACACATTGCTGGCAGGCTCTCAAGTGTCAAAATAGAACCAGCGCTGCCAGCTGCACAGATCCTGTGCTTCGCAGGCAACACACAGACAAGGAAAACATCGAGTTGTTGGGTGAAAAAAGCAGCTTCCCAGGATTGCTCTGACCATGGTGTGATTGTGATCAAGCCACACTGGCAAGTATTGTCTTCCCACGTGTGTTTTGCCTCCCGCAGGCTGCCTGTAGAGAGCAGCTCGGGCAGGCTGATGCATGCTTGTTATTGCCGGTGTAAATATCTCTGTCTTGTGCTATTGTGGCACAAAGCAGCTGGACCATTTGAAAATAATTTAAAAAGCACTATAAAATTAGGGCTCCAGTGCTCTTATTTTATGGCTTTCACGAGCAGCCATTGCCTAGAGAGAAATTATCCTCTTTATTTTCAAGGCTAAAGGTTCTTTTAACATTCATCAAAATCAAAGTGCACCCTTGGTAACACGTTGAGCTGTTACTTATTTAGTACAGACTCTTTACTTTCTGCATAATATCACATTTGAGATCTCAGTTCTTCATATACAACTAATTTCTTTGTGTCTGCTGTTGTTTTCACCAAGTGGATTTGCATAGTTTCAAGAGAGGCTGGATGATGCCCTGAAACATATTCTTTCCATAATTCCTTTTTTTATTTTTTTTTAAATGGTTAGAACAACAGCCTGGAGTGTTTTTGTTTCTGATCCTTCTATAAAAATGGCCAATTATCTCTTAAGCAATAGATTTGCACAGACCAATTAAGCACTGTAAGTGAAAGATTTTCAAGGGCAGAAATAATACTTAGGTGCATAACCTGATAGAATCACCTTGAAACATCTCTTCCCTATGTATATAAAAAACCTGGTTTTGATAAGTTTCTTTTTTTCCATTCTTGTTTTCACAGACAGTTTCTTTACTAAACTGGAAAACGGTGAGTGAACCAAAGGAGCATAAAAAAAATGCAAACAGTACAAAGGGAAAACCATTATTCAAAAAAAAAAAAAAAGAAGCACAGCTGTATCAATCAACCATACTTACAGCTCAGATCTGAAGGGCTTAGGAAGAGACACTGCATGAAAGCATCCATCAGCCACAAAGGTGGTAAGTGGGGAATGGTAAGGTCCTGCACATGCTCTGTTCTGCAGCTCAAGAAAACCACTGTGTGCCCCTCTGTTGTTTAACCTGCCTGATGTTTCTGTAAGAGACTGGTCACCTTATTATCCAGACATCAAATACAGACTGAAGATAAACATTTACAAAGTCATAACCTTAGCTCTGTTCTCATGGTTCCCTCTTTGGCTAGGATTTTGTCTTTATGTTCTCTGGGGACAGCAGGCTCATTCCTGTGCCAAAAGGCAGCACTCTTTCAGATCCCAGGAAGGGGGGTGGTTGGTGCTGATAGATCCTGCTGTGAAAGCATGAGTAGCCACATAGAGCAGCTGTAAAGTCAATATGCATCATCCTGCCTGGAGGAGATGTAACCAGGCAAAAGGCAAGGCTGCCTGTGTGCAAGGGGAGCTCTGTCACCATACCAGTGCCTCTGAGAGCAGGTGGAGTTTGAGTTTTTAAAGACAGAGATTTTGCCTATCGTCACCCAGTCTGTGATCCATCAAGGGAATGGTTAAGCTAATAGAGGGATGAGATAAAGTTACTTGGTAATCACTATTGTTTATGACCCTAGAAAGGTAGAAAATGGGACAGGCATGAAAGACTTCTTCATGGAAGAGGGAGGTGGGACAGACATTAAGTAAGTCAAGATAAGAAAAGCACCTCAGCTCTGTAACACATTTTTCTGTTCCAACAGTCAGCAACCACTTTCCTGTGCCTGACAGTCTCAGAAATAGGGAGAAGGATCCAATTAAGCTCACATAGCTATGGGCCCCTGTATTTCAGATCAGATTGGGTCTTTTGGGTTAAGACTGCCCAATCCAATCTCAGCCCTTACTTGTGGCAGTCCTGAAAAGTGGCAGGAGAAGAGGAGAGGTCAGTATAGCCCTCTCAAGACCTGATCCAGCACTGTGAGTGAGATTATGCCAGCTGTGCAGGGGATTCCTCCCTTTGGAGCTGATTTGCACATTTGTTATCTCTCAGGCATATACACCTTGATGAACAAAACAAAAATTAAAAACTCAGCTAGAGTTTTTATCCAGTAGAATAGAATAGAATAGAAAATCCCTTAACCCAGTAGAATAGAAATAGAAAATCCCTTCTAGCCAGTGGTTTCAAATTCCTGGACAGCCTTTGCTTTGTAGATAAACTACCTGTAATGAATGGTTTCTCAGTATTGTTTTCTCTATAAAAGATAGCAAATTGACACTTGCAGTCAACACTTTAGTGCTGAAAGGGGAGGATTTTCTTTTCAAGAACCAAAGGTGAGCAGGTGTCTAGAGAGTGTTGTTTTCTCCATACACACATATCTACTAACACCTCAATCTGTAAAGGATTGCTCACCTCACATCCAGAGCAGGATTAAGCATACTATGGAGCTGTTTTGACCTAGATAGTCAGTTGCTGAAAACCTGGCAAAAGGACCAAGGTTGTAGGATGTCCTGCATGAGCTAAATTCAAAGTAATTTTGTGTTCAGTTTAAACTATTAATTTCAAGGAAGGTTTAATCTACCTTTAAATAGCAGGTGGGACCTCACAACTCAGAGGTGGGCATCCAAAGGGCAAAGGAAGGCTCCTGGATGCTGGCAGTGTTCTTGTGGTGTTGCCAGCAGCTGCAGACTTTCCATCACTTGTTTTCCTCACAAAATGAAGCTGCTAACTGCAGAAGCAAGCTGGGACCAAAGTAATTTTATGAAAAGAATCAGTACAAGGAAGAATATCTTAAAAATCCAAGCTGAAAATTCCAGATCAGAATCTGGAAAGGTGTGAAGACATTAGGATCTGTTTTAGCATCATGTCATGGGATAAGGGTGTTTCTGTTCAGGTGATGGGCACCCATATCACCAGTTCTTTTCCCTCATCATCACAAGAGCTGAAAGCTGCTTTAAGCATTTTGCTTTTGCTCCTTCACTCTTGATGACTTGTCATTCTCCATGTTATCACTGTGAAATGAACCTTGGGTCATAGTAAAAAGTATATTGCCAGCCTGGGAGGAGATTCTGGATGTCTGGTGCCCATGTTATAGAATTCAATATTTAGTTTTGAGTAGTGTGGACACAGCATTCATAAGACAGGTGGGAAAAGAGTCAATGCAGGTTAGACCTGAAGGCTGGCTAGTTATTTATTCTCCATCAGGCCAGAGCAGAGTCTAGAGGAAGCCAGCATAAGAAACAGGACAGCTGTGTATCCTCCAGGTTTTGGCTTTAAGCAGATTGGCTAGTTCTTAAACCTCTTGATACTTTTAATTACTACAGACTCAACAGAAGAACTGGTCCTAGCACAAAAGTCCCCAATTACCCTCATGCTCCCAACAAGCACCTTGCCTCCATCAGTTCCAAGGAGGGGTGAAAGCTGTGGGGGAAAAAAAGAGAAGGAGGAGTGAAGGCTGGGTGAGAAAGAAAGGTGAATGGATAGCTGAGGAGCAGGCTGGAGGGGTGAGGAGCAGGCTGGAGGGGTGAGGAGCAGGCTGGATGGTGAGGAGCAGGCTGCATGGTGAGGAGCAGGCTGGATGGTGAGGAGCAGGCTGGATGGTGAGGAGCAAGGCTGGATGGTGAGGAGCAAGGCTGGATGGTGAGGAGCAGGCTGCATGGGTGAGGAGCAGGCTGGATGGTGAGGAGCAGGCTGCATGGGTGAGGAGCAGGCTGCATGGGTGAGGAGCAGGCTGCATGGGTGAGGAGCAGGCTGCATGGGTGAGGAGCAGGCTGCATGGGTGAGGAGCAGGCTGCATGGGTGAGGAGCAGGCTGCATGGTGAGGAGCAGGCTGCATGGTGAGGAGCAGGCTGCATGGTGAGGAGCAGGCTGGATGGTGAGGAGCAGGCTGGATGGTGAGGAGCAGGCTGCATGGGTGAGGAGCAGGCTGCATGGTGAGGAGCAGGCTGGATGGTGAGGAGCAGGCTGCATGGTGAGGAGCAGGCTGCATGGTGAGGAGCAGGCTGGATGGTGAGGAGCAGGCTGGATGGTGAGGAGCAGGCTGCATGGGTGAGGAGCAGGCTGCATGGGTGAGGAGCAGGCTGCATGGGTGAGGAGCAGGCTGCATGGTGAGGAGCAGGCTGCATGGTGAGGAGCAGGCTGCATGGTGAGGAGCAGGCTGCATGGGTGAGGAGCAGGCTGGATGGTGAGGAGCAGGCTGGATGGTGAGGAGCAGGCTGGATGGTGAGGAGCAGGCTGCATGGGTGAGGAGCAGGCTGCATGGGTGAGGAGCAGGCTGCATGGGTGAGGAGCAGGCTGGTGCTGGAGGAGACTCTGGGGAGGCCACTGCCACGGGGCAGCACAGCTGCCATGACCATGAGCTTTGTCCCAGACAAACTTTCTCAGCAGACAAACCGCAAAGGCCCTGATGCACGTGCCCCATGTCTCAGTGAGGGAAGGCCAGGCCGGTCAGGCCAGGCCAGGCCAGGCCAGGCCAGGCCAGGCCAGCCAGGCCAGCCAGGCCATGCTGGGGAGCAGCGGCGCGGCAGGGCCGGGACCAGGGCCGGACCCACGGGGTCTGCGCGGTGCTGCCATGCACAATTAACTTCCACCAGTTAACGAGCTCCTGCTGCACAATAATCTTTGTGAGTTTTTCACAGCTTTCTTTTATCTGTCAGAAGAATGCAGGGGGGCCACCATACTGGCTGCTGAGGAGGAATGCCTTTGGGTAACTCAAAACCCCCAGCCAGTCTGGTTGTATTTTCCAAACCAATTTCTGTTCCTGTAGAGGGTTTAATTCCTTTAAGAAAAGTATTGGAAGTGAAAGCAGCTGGGGAGACAGCACAGACTCCTCCATTCCAGCCCTCTTCCAAAGCCCCAGCAGCTCCTGTGGCACCCATTGCATTGAAGGGTAGTTTCCCAGGAGAACAGGCAGGAGGGACACGGATGTGACCCTGCAGCCCAGCCCAGCAGCCCAGGGCAGCAGCCTGCTAGCACCCAGCCTGCCCTCCTGCCCGGCTGCTGTCCCTCTGTCTCCCACTGTTCCCAAAGGCCAGAGCAGCATCCTCTAGCTTGGCTCTTTTTCTACTATGGCTGGAGGAACAGGGAATGGGAAGAGAACCATATTTGGAAGAAGACAGTATAAAAGACTAAAATAATCACCCTGCTTTTTACTTTAGGTGAGTGCATTATGTCTTGGACTGGCTTGTACGACAGATTTTGCCAGCAGACCAAAACCAGGCCAAACTGCATGGTGTACAGGAAAAAATGAGCACTATCACAGGCTTTTCTTACACATGAAACCTGCATAGGAAAGGATACGGTGTAGATCTTTTGATGTATACACCCAGGTCAATACCAATCTAATTAATTCCGTACAATTCACATTTTTCTTCCATCCAACGTGCACAAGTTCTCCCTTTTAATGCCGGCCAGGAGTGTATTCCGTTCTGCGATGCCCATCGCTGTGCGTTTTTAAATCTCCCAACATTGTTTTTTCCTGCCATCTTGTGGCAGTAGGAAAAATCACAGCGTTTCACCAGCCGCTGCCCGCCGGCCTAAATCAGGGGCTGTCAGTAAAATAGTCTAATCTACAATTAGATTAGTTGGCATCACTGCAAAAAAATACAGCCCCTATTGTATATTTAAAATAAATTTTAAATTATTGACTCATTTTTTCAGTTCCACTAGTTGATCTTGTAGTGGGGGGTTCTTTGGTTATCCCAGAGCAATTTGTCTATAAGGAGCAAAGTAGAGTTGCATAACAGGTGAGACTTAATCATGTTATGACAAGACTTCAACAAGTGAACCCTAAATATTTAGAAAAGGCTCCCTTTTGCCAGTGTTGCTCTCAGGTCTTCATAGCTCCTTAACAAAGCCATCTTTGTTTCCTATCAAACCATAGAAAGATCTTGTCTGATAGGCATGTAAAGCTTTTCCTTTTACTGCAACCACTATTGCTGTCTGGCCTCTCAATGTAAATACCACAAAACCTGTCCAAACATCCTGCATTATTTGCTTAATTCTAAACCAAAACATTTTCATTATTTTTTTAAAAATGCATGTAAGATTTATATAAGACTGAATCTAGGTTCCTGGGTTTTCCCTCCTTTTCCTGCAATTGCACAGAGGATTTTTGAAAATAAATACTTGTGATCCCAACTCTCCTGCCACAATAGCTCTTCCCACATAGTTGAGGTTAAAATATGAAAATTATATATGATAATTTAAAAATATTCAAAAAGAAAAAAAAAAAAAGCCAGTATTTTCCCTTAAAATAAATGCAAAATTCAGAGTCAGTAAGAAAAACTAGTCACTACTTACTAAGAAAATTTCCAGCCTGCAAAGAGAGTGTAAATTAAAGCTCTTCATAGTTTTGTTTATTTTCACTAGCACCCGCAAAAATGACTGCTTGGGATTCCAGGCACTGGAGAGAAAGGATGTTAGTGCTATTTATAGCTCACAGGTGACTCCCATTGCCATTGTACCTGAGAATGTCGAAGTCCTTAATGCATTCCTGCTTGTAGCAACTTTCTCAGGCAGAGGACAGCCTTGCCAAGGCTCTGCTGGAGGCACGGAGGTTTGCTTCGGGAAAATGGACTGTTAAGCTTGCGGTGTGTTCCCAAACTGTCTGCTGTAAACCACCTGCAGCAGGCACAGCCTCCAGCAAGGACATGCTCCTTCCTTCTGCCTCTGCTCAACCCTCCCTCTTGGGAGCCCTGAGGCTGCTGCTTTGCTGGAGGCTCTTCTCCTCTCCATCACCCTACTTACCAGTCTTGCCATCCACCTACAGTCCACACCAAGGGCATGAAACAGAATCAGAAAAACAATAGCATAAAACCTGGCAAGATATAGTGAAACCTGGCAATAAAGTGAAAACACTCTGCAAAAACTTGCTGGGAGAAAAAAACCCTTGCTTCTGCCCTGCTTGACCAACTGCAAGGCTTGCATAGCTTCAGTCTCAGAAGTGGGGCAGCACTGTGCTGCCTGTTTCTCACAGAGATATTGCAGCAGGGCCAGGCAGGGAAACTCCTTCCCAGAGACCCTGGGACAGGCCGTTCCACTGCCCTTGACCCCTCATCCTCACAGCCTGGAGAGCCAGCCGCACACCCTGCTTTGCCCACAGCCCTTGATGAGGCAGCTCCTACTTCCCTCTGATTTACCTGGCACCCTGATACCAGGCAGGTACAACAGAAAAATCACTCACTTATATTTCTTCAAATTTAACATAAGAAATTAGGAGCATATACCCATTAGATACATAATTAAAAGTTGCAAGTGACAGGAAATCCCCATTCTATGTCTTAATATCTCCTTTTAGTTATTCTCATGTGCTCATCAGTGGTCAACTCCTTTGTAACATACAATCACTCTTCTTAAAAGATTACTTAATCAAAATCAAATAATGATTTTAAAGTCAGCAGTTGAAAAAGAAATTAAAAGAAGAAAAAATTCCACTCTGCCCCAACAGAGCTGTGAATGTCGCTGGAAAGCTCTATGATATGCCTGAAAATCTCAAGTGCCAAAATAGATCTTCCACTGTACAGTTTTGAAGTTTGCTCTTGATTCTATAGCAAAGAATTTGTACAGCTTTGTCAACCTTAGAAAAAGGTGCCTTTTTTGTATGTACCCTTTCAAGAAAGGCAAAGCAAGGAGAGCACTTCACTGCTTATGTTAAAAGTGCAGGGAGAGACAGCTCAAAGCTACCCCTGCCAAACGACCGAGGAATATCAAAACCTCTTTCTCATGCCTTCAAATATTCTGAAATCTTGCAAACTTGACAGTGTTGTCAATTTTGTATTGACAGCAGCAGTCAGATAAAAATCATTTGAGGAGTAAATCAAGGAGAAGAAAAAAAAAACCCTTTAATCCACAGTCACACAAATCCATACTGCCTGCAGAAGTGAAAGTGCTTTGGAGCCCCTTTTAATAGCAATATATTAACAACCTTGTTTGTCTTTCCTGAAGCTTTCAAGACATTATTTCCACACATCTCTCTCTCAGTTTGGCCTCTTTGACACCATTTTTATCAGAACTGACCATGACTTACACCTATCGACAGCCTGTGACATCAATGAAGTCTTGGCACAGCACTGGTTGTGACAGCACTCACTGAACTGTTATCAATATCAAGGTCATTTTGTTTTTCTTGCTCTCACTGCAGCTGCAGCTTCTCTGCCCTCAGGGCATGAGCTGCCTAAGAAAGCTTTCTAAGCTCCTCAGAAGCCACAGCCTCTCTGCTCCATTACTGGTCTTATGTAAGATTAGAGTGAAATTTCTACTATTAGAAACAGTTAGCTGCATGGTGATTGTGTGCTCTCTTGATTACAGCATCCAGCACAGTTATGGCTGCTGGCAGCAGGACGTAAGACTAGACAATTTTAATTCAGGAAGAAACATTAGCACAATTGAGATTCATTAAAAAAAAAAAGTCAGTAGTTTTGGGGGGCTTGAATTCCTAGCTGTACCCTGGACAGGAATGCCCCAGAGGAGAAATAAAGGGGAAAGCATCACCCTAGGCTCGAAGATAACCACAGACAGTCGGAAATTGTGCTAGGAGCCTGTGGAGGGCAGCGCTGTCTTGCTGGGGATGGTTTGTTCCACAGCTTAGAGATGCCAGCTGCTAAGGTAATACTTCTTTTTTTATCTCTTTTGAATCTGAAAGCTGCAGATGTTAAAGCTGGTGTCATGCCACAGCCATGACCTGTCACTGCCAGCAAGACTCCCCATTTTTCCAAGCAGTGCCTCCATTTTTAAGCCATACTTCCCTGCAGTCTTAGCCACATGCATGGGCAAGTGCTTCTTCCTAGGCTGCGTGACTCAAATAGGAGGTTTGGGGGAGGCAGGTGCGGGACAACACAAAGGTTCTCCCCGCTTGGAATTACAAGTTTTGGGAAAATATGTGCAGGTCTATTACATTGCAAAGAAGAGGAAATGCTCTCCAAGAGCGCTTCTGCAAGGTAGCCACCTTCTTCCCAAAAACTAGCAAGGCACAGGTGAAGCTCACCCCACTGAGCTCAGCAAGCTCTGCCCCTCCCGGGGTCATGCCTTGTCCAAGGACAGCAGTGGCTGTGTGACCTGGGATGGGGCAGCTGGGAGGCCCCACTGGGGATCCCCACCGCACTCAGGGGCCCCTCTGAGCTGAGATGCTTGGACTCCACCTCCACACCTGCATGCCTGTGTCTGGCCATGCACCCCCTTGTCTTCCCTTTTTACCTGGGACCTGCCTCACCATCAGGAGCTCTTCTGGCTATCCAAACCCTGTCTGAGGCTGATTCCTAGCACATGCCCTGCCCTGAAATGGCCTCATGCGTTCCTGCTGTCCCCTTGTGGAGGCAGCTCCTGTGGGGCAGCGGCAGCAGCCCTCCAGCACCATGGGCAGCCCTACACAGGAACACAAGGGCTCACAGAGGAAGGAGCCTTTAGCCTTTAGCTTTGCAGCCCAGCTCAGGCTCCTTGCAAGCAGAAGTTGGTACCTTCCAGCTCAGTTTGAAGAAGTGAGAGGGCCTCATCATAAATGTACAAGGCCGGATGTGAATGGAGATGTCAGGAGGGAGACCAAGTGGTGAAGAGGTGCGAAGACTCCCATTTTCTCCCACCCTGTAAAACACGGTTCCCAGTGTAGGGTGAGGGGCATCTGCAATCTGAGCTGGGCTGGGCTGAGAGGGAAGCTGTGGAGGAGGCTTGGAGAGCTGCTCCTGCTCTTTCCTGACACTGTGGTTAAAGGGCGGGCTGTGCTTTCCAGAGCCCTCGATCTGGCAGCTTTCCCAGGTAGTAAATTCTCTTAAAACCTGAACCAAACAAAGCTTTAATTGTACATTCTGCTTTTCTCTTCACAAAATAATGGCAATAGCATTTATACAGTGCTGCATTGAACACGAACCTGCACTGAGGCTGAGGGACCAATTCTGTTTTCCATTATTCAGGGGCACTGCCTCTGATGAGACAGATCAGAGTTTGAACAGTGAGCTGGAGCAATGAACTTCTACTATTCCCTGCTGTTTGACTGTGGGCAAAATAAAAGGCCATAATATATGATGCAGTCAGCCAAGAAAGCAATATTGCTCTGCCATGTGCACAGTCTACACCAAGACAAGTCCAGGATCTCATTTCTAAATTCCCATAGGTACCTCATTTAAACCATCAGCCATAACCTGCTTCTCATTTTCAATACCACTTGGTATTAGAGCTGCAGTGAACTGCTGGTGAGAGATTCTAATTCCTGCAAACAAGCCCCTGTAGGCTTGCAAGGAAAACAGAGAGTTTCCCTCTCGGTTGCCTGCTAGGTTCCCATCTGGCTGTTTTAACTTTGCTGTTGCTTTTAAATGTGCCTGTTTCTGCACACGAAGCTTTCAGCTCTACCTCAAGAGACTCCTGGGTTCTCTTAGCATCAGATTGTGACCAAAGTGTAGAGACACAGACTGGGTCCTCTTAACAAAAAGGAAGATCATATTTCACATTACAGTATTTAAAAGATTAATTCCACTAACATGATCATTTCCTTGTGAAACACACTTCTTTCCATCTGGAATTTTCCATCAGGAGGACAAAGAGCCATACTGTTACACACTACCTGAGAGAAAAGAGCAAGGAGTGTAAAAGATGAGTGCAGAGATGCTTGCTGAGAGAAAAGAGAAGAAACAACAGAGTAGACAGCATTTTCAAATGCATCAAGAGGCTGTTTTAAATTTTTTTTCCCTTCCACATGAATTATATTCTGACCCCATGCTTTGGAATTTTGAAACATCTAGTTTGTCAGGTTTTTGATACAGGGAATTTAGGATATTTGGCTGCAGGAGTTTTCTGTATCATGTTATTGTTAGGTAGCATTTGTGCTATTGTAGTATCCACAGGCCCTGCTGTGCCTGAGGCTCTCAATAATCTCATGTAAGGACTTGTTACTGAAAGACACCTGTCCCCATCTGGGCTATCAGCATAACCACAGGTAGAGCTGTGCCAACCAGGAAGGTTCTAACAAAAGGAAAGGAGGAAAGATGTCCTGTCAGACTCCTCTTGGGACTCCAGACATTCATTTAATCTCTCTACAGCTCAGTTCCATCTTGTGGAGACAAGGGAACAACCATGGCAAAATGGCAGGAGGCCCTGTTACAGAAGTGACAATTTGGATTAGGCAAATAGGTGGCTATTCAGTCTGTGTTCACTGTTAGTGAAATAAAACATATTTTTCTCAACCAAGAGCAAGCCATTTAATCTTGTTTTAATGTTTAAAATATTTTATCTAATGCAGGAGAACAAATTCCAAAACAAAGAGTAACCGAAAAAAAAAAAAATGGAAATGGTAAATTTTTTTTGAAATAACAAAATTAACTATTTAATAGCTACAATATTGGAGTGTTTGTGTTTTTACCCCCAAAGCTTTGCTGAGTTTTTTTGCACTAGAATCTGCAAATGCAATACAAATCTATTAAATGCTTTAGCCAATTGAAGTCACTGGGGAGGGGGTTGTGTGGGCTTTTTATTTTCTTTTTTTTTTTGTTTGTTTGGTTTTTTTGCTAGACATGTTCAACAGAAAATGGCAATCGTTTCCACCATAGAGAAAGGAAAATAAAAAAAAAAAAAACCAAACCAAACCAACAAACCAAAAACCAAACCAAAACCTTTGCAGATGTAGTATTCAAGTGGCTGGACGATACAGGGAGATACAAAGCTCCACTAGGTTGTTGTAGACAAGGTTCTGGCATGACTGAGTCCCTCAGGAGCTGCACCCAGCTGCATGCAAACAGCATGGAGTCACCCACAGCCCTTCCTGGGGGCTCCGTGCAGCCAGGCAATGCCACCCACGGCTACCTCCAGCCTGCACCTCCAGGGCAACTCCTGAACCACTGGGAAAGCCCAGGCTCCACAGGCCAGACAGGGATCCAAGCTGGCCCTGGCTATTTGGGCTGTACCCCAGTACTACAGGTGGTTGGGAAATGATGCAAAATGACAAGGCAGTTTTAAAGCTTATGTGCTACCTTGTATTTTGTGGATCACCATTAAAATCTCTGTCCAGTCTCAAAAGTCTCCCAAGGATTGAATTTTTTTGCTTCTGTTGTTTGACTTTTAAACAGAAAAAAAATGAAAGAAGAAAGAAAGAAAGAAAGAAAGAAAGAAAGAGAAAGAAAGAAAGAAAGAAAGAAAGAAAGAAAAAGAAAGAAAGAAAGAAAGAAAGAAAGAAAGAAAGAAAGAAAGAAAGAAAGAAAGAAAGAAAGAAAGAAAGAAAGAAAGAAAGAAGCTAATGAGATAGCTACAGTTTAAAAGAAAAGTAATCCTATCCAACTTTCATGATTTAGATCTCTGCATAAAATGTTAGTGACCTTGTAAGACAGAAATTTTTCCCTCAGGTACAGGGATTCCTGCCCTCCTGCTGTCACTGACTGTTTCCACCTAGAGCAGCTTCTGGGAGCCACCCAGAAGGAGAAGCTCAGAGAAATGTAATCAGTGGCAGCACTTTTGCTACCTCTGCAGTATCTTAAAGTAGAAGGTGGGGGGAAACCTTCACCAAAGTCCCTGGCCTTCAATTAAAAAATTCATATTGCTTTCCTCATTAGTCCAATCATCTGCAATAGCTATTTCCAGGCTTACCCTGAAGGCCCTGCAGAACAGCCCAATTTCAAGGCAGTGCAGCGCAGGTGGGAGCAGTGTTCTTGGGAGGAGCTGTGCTTGTGTTGACACAAGGAGCTCACTTGTCTGACATTATGCATGTGAATAAAACAATGTTGGCACACCTTTTGGAAAGAGGATTGCTCTATGAAAGGGAGCTCTGTTGCAAAGCATTTCCCTGGCTGCAGAGGTCAGAGTCACCTGTGAAGTGTCACTGGCACCAAAATTGCTCAGTTTTGGGAGAACCTCTTCAAAGTCAGGTCTTGAACAAATGGCCACAAAATCTAATTCTCTTTGGTCATCATCTCCATTACTCTAGCTAACTGACAGACTACAATAGAAGTTTAAAGCAGCAGGGTCTAGGAGAAGTGAAAGTTTGGTATCCATCTGCTCCACAACTTCAGCCCTTAAGCATCTGAAGCAACTCAGTGTCAGCCACACTCCTTGATAATGAGCCTATGGTCCTATGAATCTCCTGATGTAGAAGTTGTATTATCTTAGTCTTGATTTTCTTTAACTGCTTCAGCTTAACGTTCTGTGTCGGTGAAAGTACAAACAGGTCATAATGAAGATGCTGGCAGTAGCTCTTGAGCACAGTGCATGACTTTCACAAGGCAGTAAAACTTGTTGGGCAGTGCACAGTATCTTTTTCTGTGCTATTCTTCATGCTAATCTGGGCTAGGATTGCACAACATACTCCTTTACCAAAGCTCTTGATCTTATATTATCTGCCCTGAAAAAATCATAGGCTTTTATCTCTATATTTCTCTCTACTTCCCTGCAGTTCTTTTCCTCTATCATTAAAAGTAAAACCAGTCTTCTTTTTTCTATATCTCCCATCATTTTTATTGTGCTTTTCATATCTTGCTTATTAAGTAGTTACCCTAGGGAGACCTCTTTCTTATTGGAACATACAAAAAGCTAAAACTGCACGTAACATTTGTGGGGAGGAGGAGGGAGGAAGGGGAAAAGGAAGCAAATTTAGACTGAGGTCCTAGAAATATATGTGTACGTTCAGTAATATGCCTCACATCAACTCCACTTCTTTTCTGCAAGCAAAAATATATTCTCCATTGTTTTCTGCTTATTCCCCAAAACAGCTTACACTGTTAAAAATAATGTATATGGACAAAGTTGTTGTTTTAGTAGTAACATCCATATGGCTGCTGCTGCTGTGGGGCAGAGGACAGACCAGATGACTTCTGAAGGTCCCATCTGTGCTTGTTTTCTAAAATTGTTGAGAAAATAAACCCAAACTTAGCTTTAGGCATTCAGGCATTACAGTGGAAGCTGATGCCATATCAGAATAAACACCATTTACCCTGCTTTGGGAAGAGTTCTAGTGTACCTTCCACATTGATTATGACTCTAGTAAGAACAAGCAAGCAAACAAAGCTCATGAATATCTTCAGGGGGCAAGAACAGCAATTCAGGATAATGCAATCCAGGCAGGAGAAATGTTCATAAAGTCTTAGAGTAGGGAATGCTTGGATATCTTGCTCTTGACTGAGCTTTGCTTCCAGCTGAACCATCTGACCTGGGCTTGCTGGGTTTAAACCAGCAAACAGCGTTGCAAAAGGGTTGCCTATATTCCATGGCATGATTTGTGATGGCTCACGGGTCTGTGATCTCAGAGACCTGTGAGAGAGCACTAGATGAGATTCTCAACAGGACAACAATGCCAGAACTTTTAGCTGTATAATTTCAAAAATACTCTTTTTTCACACATCCTGGGTAAGTATTCTGTCCCTCAGACAAGAGAAATGGCCCCTCTCTGAAGTGAAGTAGCTATCACATTATTTATACAAAGTGGAACAGCTCCCAGAGGAGAGATTGAGACAGGCGCAAGAATACCAGTATAACTAAGTGTCCAGGGATATTCAACTGAGAGAAAAAAAACTAGTTCAAATCCTCCTGATTTCTCTTTCTATACATACAGACATATACAATATATATGTTTATAGATGCATGTGAAAATAATTTCCTATGTATACATGTATGTATGTGTGTTTAAATACATCACTATAAATGAAATAAAATTGTAAGTACACAGTGTTTATATGTGTGTACACATACACCATACAGATAGCGCTCACATACATATCCCTAAGATTTTCACCTTGGCCCTAGAAACTTTGTAAGTATAATTAAATTTAGTGATTCATTCAAAAACTTCTGGTTTTAACTAATCAGTGTCAAGTGTACACAAATACTCTGGTAGCACTTCAACAAAAAGAGAAATGTTACCTGTACCTACAAGGTTCATCCAGTCTGCATTCAGGTGATGCAGATGTTCTTCACCAACAGTGTTACTTGACAAGAAATTAAATCACATTATCTTATGCTGCTTTCTCAGGGGAGAAGTTACATTCTGTAGAGTCTGACCCCGAGTCAGTCCTGCTCTCTAGATGCTTTTAGCAACACTGGCAGGCCCTGCTGCACACACTAGTTCTAATAATGTAATCCTATTTGGAGGGTAATGAACAGATCTACTTTCTAGGGAATAGTACTTCTGTATGAAAATTTCCTTTCAATTTATTTCAGAACAACTGTCTCTGATACAGCCTGAGTACATGCAAAGGAGCAGCAAGATGCCTCACACCAGAGACTCTTCATCTCTGACTAGCAGCACTTCCTACGAAACACCGGCACTATCAGATCTCCAGCAGCTCCTGTGGCTCAGAGGAAGCTCTGATAATCACGTGGACCAAGTCTGGCCAAATATCTACCTAGGAGATGCGTAAGAACATATGGTCCTATTGTTAAGCTGTTATCAGTCCCTGGGAGGAGGAAGAGGAGGAAGGGGTGTGGTACTACTGAGGAGTAGCTTTTGGGTCTTCAGGAATGTTTTTGTGATACAGGCTTCCAAAAGTGATGATGTAAAGAGCTTGGATATCAAGAAACACATGACATTGCAAAATAGTGACTTACCTGTAGCGTGTCTGACTTGGTTTTTTATATTCTTTGAGCCACCATAGATTTAGCAGGGTAGAAATTATTTGTATTCTAGACTGAAGTCCTCAAAGAACCTATGCCAAATTGATGTCTATTCTGATATGCATTATGTAGCCTCAAAACTGTGCTCTAATTCAGTAGAAAAGAGGCTTGTAGCCCTAACACTCAAATAGGGGTAGCAAGATTAAAACCCAGAAGGAGGAAGACTCAAATGAATTGTACAATAGTGATCTTGATATTCCAAATCCAAGCTTTCTTTCAAAGATGATAAAACTGAAAATATCAAACATGAATTTTCATGTAAATACCTTATTCTTGTGACCAATAATATTTATTGCTATTTCTTTCCAGTTGGATTACTGCAGACTACCTAAATCATTAGCTAATTTTGCCCAGCTCCTCCTCCTCATGAATATATCAGTTAAGGTTCAGAATTTTGTAGAATGCCTATAGTCCTAGTTTATGGTGGGAAACGGGGGTCACCTAGCTGGTGAACACAATGCATCTACTTCATGTCCTAACCAGGAACAAGGTGTCACTGCATCTGTGCGAGTTCTCACTCTTGAGAAGAGGTACACTACCAATGAGAGATTAGCTCTAAAATTTCCTAAACAAATATTTAAGGAAAATCTTGACCACTTCATACAGTAAGCCATGTTCCCAGGGCTTATCTGTTGGGAGGCATTTGCTTAACTGACAATACCCCACTGGCAAGTCTGTGCTCCTGCTGCTCTCCACACCTCCATATCACATTTTTTATGTGCAAAGCACTATGTGCTTCTTGAAATTTGCTCCTCTGTAAGATGCAGTTCCTGTATCCTTCCGTAGTGGGAGCAGGCACTAACTTTAAACCATGCTATTTTTGCAGAATGTTAGGAGCATTGCCAATGTGCCCTTCATGTCTTTCAACAGGTGGGCTGCTAGGAGCAAAACTACACTTCAAAGCCTCAACATTACTCATATCCTTAATGCAGCAGATGGACCATATAGCATCAACACGGGAGCCAAATATTATGCAGATCTGCAAATAGAATACTATGGAGTAGAAGCATTTGATGATCCTTCCTTCGATTTAAGTATCTTCTTCTACGATGCTGCCAATTTCATAGGCAAGGCCTTAAACTCTTCAGGAGGTAAGAGAGAAGCAAAGATAAGCTTTGAGAGGAAATTTCAACACAAGCCAAATGACTTTTCATTGCAGAAACAGGCACCAACAGAGCTTAGAATCAGCATATGGTTCAAGGCAGCACATACAGAACCACTGAGCAGAGGATGGAGAAGGGTGCCTATGCCATGTCCCCAGCAGTTGTGGAAGACTGGCTGCCCCCAGCCCAGCATGGAGAAAAGAAGGGCAAGCTCTGGGACCTGAGTATAGAGGGAAAGGCAGAGGCTATGGCAGTGCAGATGCTGCCCCATGGGCCCATCCTGTAGAGATCAGTGGGATCTATGTGCTTCCACACATCCCTCCCACCCCTCGCACACTGACAGGGGCTCCAGTTGGGGATCCTGCCCTGCATACTGCTCCTGCTCCTTGTGGGAGCAGTGGCACTTCAGTGCTGGCTCAAATGCTTCACATGCTCAAGTATTTTACAGAATTGCAGCTTTATTCAGCTTGTCTATTAAACTAGAGAAGCAGCAGAAGCTAATGAACTAAGTCAAAAACTACGAGCCTGACCTGCAGCCTGCTGAATTTTTGTCAGCAGAGTTTGGATTATGGCCTAGTTATCATAATTTCCATTTGTTCCAGAGTTTGCTCTGACTCTGACTGGCTTCAGGATCTGCTGCTTTCACTGGAGTGCTTTATTAAATCCTCAGTTATAGCTCACACTGGGCTGCTGAGATACAGTAAATTACACAACTCCATTTTTACAGGCAGACTATCCCACAGAGTTTGTGGGACTTGCCAGTGATCACAGGCAGGGCTGGGCCAAATTTTTCTGCCAAAACTTTTATTTTTTCCACAGAAAACTATACTAACAAGTTTAGTCAGAAGAAAGCTTCTCCTTCCACAGAAAATTTCAACTATTTCAATCTTAGGCCTAAATTAGATGCAGGAGGTTAGTATGAAGTACCACCTTGCCTGAGAGATGATCTTCCTGAAAGCATGAAGATCCACTAATTATCACCATTGCTTTCTTAACTTGTTTCTACTATTTTTTTTCTCCTCCCTTTGTCTTTTCCACTTTAGAAATGGTAAAGCACACTCACCTTGCTGTGCCTTTTTGTTCATGCAGGTAAGGTGTTTGTTCATTGTGCCATGGGAGTGAGCCGCTCAGCAACTTTAGTGCTCGCCTTTTTAATGATCCATGAAAACATGACACTTGTGGATGCCCTGAAGACAGTGAGTGCTCACAGAAACATCTGCCCCAATGCAGGGTTCCTCAGCCAGCTCCGGGACTTGGACATGAAACTGAATGAAGAGAGAAAAAGAACTAGAGCATCTGCCATCAAAGGCCTGTAAGAGAGTATTGCTGAAATAAAGGGGACAAAATCTTGTTTGAGCTGCCTGCATCTCTTCCAGACTAACTACATTTATAAATTCAGGACACAAGTTTATGGGACACCAGGATGCATGTTATTAATAAAAGTAGATTTTTCTTGATCTTTGCATTTTGCAAAGCCTTCCTAGATTTATATTTATGATTGGTTGTATCCTTCACTCTCCACCTTAAAACATTGCTGTCTGCTAGC
This sequence comes from Lonchura striata, assembly GCF_050655825.1. NCBI lineage: Eukaryota > Metazoa > Chordata > Aves > Passeriformes > Estrildidae > Lonchura > Lonchura striata. The sequence continues at coordinate 19,842,738 of NC_140708.1, forward strand.
TTAAAAGAAAAAAAAAAAAAGAAAAAAAAAAAAAAGAAAAAGAAAGAAAAAAAGTGAAAGAGATCAGGTTCCACTTCAGAAATAGCTGTGTTTCAGCAACTAGTGAAGCTCATATCACTTTATGAAGTGTTAGGCTATTTGAGGTGAAAGATGCCATATTATTTATGCTACAGTAATGCTTAGAAGTTTTCTTATGAACCTGCCCCCCATCCCTTCACTCCCTGTATCTCAGAGGGTTTGTATTTTGAGACTTGAATCTGGCACTGGTTAGTTCTTGCTTTTACAATTGGTGGAGCTCCTGAGTTGGGGTAAGAGGCTATTTAAAGGCAGAGCAGCTGGGAAACAACATAAGCCACTCTAAGAAATTATTCCAGGTATCTCTACAGGCTTTTCCTTTTGGCTGTTCATCACAGCTTTTCTCCTCCATGTAAATACATTTCCTTGAAAGGGCATTCAAATATTGTTAATCTTTCATACTAAAAATCATCCAGGAAATGCTGCAGAAGATGCTTCTAAAGAAGAAGGTGGGTACCCAGCTCATGCTGATGCAGGAAAATATTTGACAAAGCTCAATGTATCCCAAATTTGTTTGGCAGTTCAAAATTACAAAACTTGAGATCTTCTTTCTCAAAAATAAAAGGTTATTAACATTGCAACATCATATTCTGTGGCATTTACTTTTGTGAGGTGGACTGAAGTGAAAACTGAAGACACACAGGAATGGCAAGGGAGGTGTTGACAGGCATCAGGCTTTCATCTTTGTGTCTCTGGGCCACCATAAGAGTGCTCAATAGCTACTGTCATCTGATGGATCAGTGCTGCCTGGAAACTATGTGAAGCACATCTGGCTTTTAGTTCCCAGTGGACAAGCATTTGCAGCACAAAGCCAGCTCCAAAGCCAGCTGGGGATGGCAGTTTGTATTCCTAGTACCAAAGTCAGGAATGCAGAGGCATGAACACTCCCCACTATGTGAGCTGGCTACTCAAAAACAGCACGGCAGCAAGGGAAAACATTCCTTGCCATTTCCAGTATTGTCTACAAGGTTAATTTCTGCCTTCAGGACAGACAACTCAGCACCTTTTATAATGCCCTTAGGTGATACCTAGATCTGCTCTGTGGGCCAGACTATAGGAGTCAGAGCACAAAGCAGAGTATTTGGCACTGAGGATCTATCATAGAAAGGATGTCTCGGGGGTTTTACTTTGGACTAACCCTGTAGACTGGACATCCCTGAGCAGCAGCAGAGCAGAACTGGAACACTTCTTTGCTTTAGTTCCTTGCATAAGGAAACATCTTCATGAGCTCTAGGGCTGCTGTGCAAAGGCAACAAAACCTCGGTAAGTAGAAAGAGCCAAATTAAAACTATGCTTCACAGCCAACAAAAGAAAAAAAAATGCATGTTTCCATTACAAATTAAATCTAACAAAGTGATTCAAACTTACAGAACAAGTCAGGGAAGACCCCACAGTGGATCTGTCTATAGAGGTTCCCCCAGCCTCAAGCAGAACCACATTTCTTATCCTTCCCCCTCTCAGAAGCAGAAACGAGGCCAACCAGCCATTTTCAGGCTGGAACAAAGGGCAGAGCTGAGGAGTCAATGGGGGTACTAGAACAGGGGCAAATTAAACACATTTCATAGGACACAAACTTACCACACTTTTAAAACACTAATTGGTACAACTGGAAATCTGGATCTTACTCTAATGGTTAAAATACTGTAAAAACAGCAAAGTAACACACAGAATGAAACTTCTCAGGTTACAATGCCTCACGCACGGTTTTTCTCCCAAAGGCGTGTCCCGCATGCCACACCACATGCCACCCCATATCCCATCCCATCCCGCATCTCACCCTGCATCCCATCTCACCCCGCATCCCATCCCACCCCTCATCCCACCCCGCATCCCATCCCACCCCTCATCCCACCCCGCATCCCATCCCACCCCGCATCCCATCCCACTCCTCATCCCACCCCGCATCCCATCCTACTCCTCATCCCATCCCACTCCTCATCCCATCCCACTCCTCATCCCATCCCACCCCTCATCCCATCCCACCCCTCATCCCATCCCACCCCTCATCCCATCTCACCCCTCATCCCATCCCAGCCCTCATCCGATCCCACCCCGCATCCCCTCCCACCCCTCATCCCACCCCGCATCCCATCCCACCCCGCATCCCATCCCACCCCTCATCCCATCCCACCCGGCATCCCATCCCACCCCTCATCCCACCCCGCATCCCATCCCACTCCTCATCCCATCCCACCCCGCATCCCATCCTACTCCTCATCCCATCCTACTCCTCATCCCATCCCACTCCTCATCCCATCCCACCCCGCATCCCATCCCACCCCGCATCCCATCCCACCCGGCATCCCATCCGCGCCCGCGCTTCCGGCTGCGGCCGCCAGGTGGCGCGGTCGGCCCGGCGCGCCGCGGCCGGGAGGGTGGGCGGAAGGTCCCGGCGGGGCCGCGCGGGGCGGCGGGCGCTGCCACCCAGCACCGAGCCCCGGCCCCGCCGTGGCCGCTGTGTTCCGAAATGGGGTCAAACCCCGGGGGAACCGGAGCAGACGATGCGGGGGCTGTGCTCGGGAAGGCGCTCGCCCTGTCGCGGCGCGGGCGGCCCGCGCCGCCTGGCAGGCTAGGGCACAGCAGGACGGACCGGCTGCCGCCGCACGGGCTAAGGCCAGGCGTCCCCTCACGGCTCACGGCCGGGCTGAGTGCAGCTGCCCCGCAGGGAGCAGCCGCGGCAGCCCCGCTGGCGGGGCAGCCCCGGGCTCCGTGTCCCGGCTCCGCCGCGCCCCCGGCCGGTCGCAGCGCTGGCAGCCCCGGCCCGGCCCAGCGCTGCCCCGCAGTGCCTCACCCCGGCTGCCGCCGCAGGGCCGAGCGGGCGAGGGCAGCACGGGTCACGGTTAACAGAATTAAACAGGCTTTGAATAAACTGAACACTGCAGAGGCTAGAAATTGTTGTGCAGGTGGCACGTTAGGAGGAAGGTGAGTGGTGTTATTCAGACAAAGGTAATCCAAGACACCGCAGCGCGGGAGCTTCGACTACCAGGCAAGTACCTTTAAGCTTGTTTACAAACCGAGCCGGCGCTGTCAGCACTGCGAGCCCCCCGCAGCCAGCCCCGCCAGCAGCGAGCCCCGCCAGGGCCGGGCCCTTGGACCCACAACTCCAGGATTTGTGAAATTCCGGTTTGCTTTCCAGCTGCACTTACAGGCTCTCGCTGAAAAAGATGCTAAAAAAACAAGCCCATTTTATTTAAATACCAGTCTAGCTTGTATTTAAATTTCTTACAAATCTATCTGTAAGATAATAGCCATGAAACGCTGGATGTGTTTCCTTCCTCTCAGCTGATGTTCGCAAGTCGATCCTGGGAAAGGAGAGACTGTCCAGCCAGTTACACAGGAGAAAATGTGAAACAGACTATGAATAAAATGCTGTGCAATTCAAAACCAAAACCTGGGAGAAACAAAATGAAAGATTAAGAAGTTTGAGGGGGAAGGGGGAGGGGTTGTTGGGGTTTTTTTTCATACTAACTCTTTATAGTTTGGGATATTTATGGATATTTATTTATAACTAAGATCAAATTTTCAGACAGAAATGGGATTTTTAATATCAACAGTCTTCCTCAGAAAATTTTTATTGAGGAAACATGCTTGTATGGCTGTGGAAGCCATTGTGATGATTGGAGTAAAAGAATACAGAAGGAGAAGACTGGGTTAAATTAATTCCTGCTAAATACCTACCAGCAGACTTGCTGTCTGTATGGGGAGCTGGAGACAGAATTGTACCAGGGTAAAAAGGATAGTGTGGCTATTTATAGTGCTGCCTTCAACACCATAGGAATTCAAAGGAAAACTCTAACTCAGCACACAGTCTTCTCATCTTCTTCTGTCAAGATTAAATGGGATCTGAGATAATTTCCCCTACAAATCCTTTCTAGGAAGGATCTGTTCCTTTGTGCAGCAAGGAACTACTATGGTACAAATCACTCCAGAGGCCAAGTCCTCCTCACCCAGCCAAATGTCACCACTTTCCTTTTGGTAGTCGGAGGAAGAGGAGAATGAGACCCTTAAAAGCCTCAGCACTTAAGCAGGAAAGACCAAAATGTTTTGCCTGCCATACATCCTTTGTCCCCCTTCTGTCCCCTGCCCTTCTTACACCAGGTGCTCTGGGGGACGAATGGGGCAAAATGTAGCTCCAGCACAATCCCAGTGCCAAGAAGCAAAGAGAGGAATAGGAACACGGTACTGGCACACAGTCATGGTCATTCATGGTGTCACTTGAGATGAGGCCCTTACCCTGTGTGCCCCTCTTGCCACTGCAGAATCAATCATCTCTGGGAAGGAATGGGCTCCAGTAGGTGTGTGGGGCACCTGTTTATCAGAGAAATTAGCTCTAATGTTGAGAGTACAAATGAAAGCAGCTTTGGAAAGGGTATTAGCAAAAACCTGATTGCCACTCTAAAAAAAAAAGACACACTCTTGGAGTTCCTTAGCTTCACTTTTCTTTTAGCATCATGGTGCTTCAGATCTTTCCTTCTTATCTTCCACCTTCCAGTTTCTTTTTAATAAGAGCTGGGTTTTTATTCTTCACAAAGCACTATGTACTCTGTCTCAATGCTCCTCTTTTGTAATTCTGTTACCAAGCTGTCTGCTAGGTGGGGAGCAGAAGGTGCAGGACTAGGTACTGCCTTTGAGGTAGAGGTAATTATTATGTGCATCTGTTATTGTGGCTGCTGCCTCAACAGGTGGAAAACTTGCTGTTCTCTGATAGATTTGCAGCACTCCATGCTCCTGCCTTGTCTTTTCTTTAAAGCCAGTCATGTGGTGTTCCTAAAATAATAAACACAGCCTCACTGCTGCCACAAAAACCCCTGGTAAATATATTTTTATGGGAATGAAGTATTAAAGGATTTGAACACTTACTCACTGAAAGCAAAATATGAGCAGTAAGGTTGGGTAAAGATTCAAAGGCTGGTTTGCTTCCTTTCCCTTGGGCACATCAAGGCTGTACTGTTTGCACTTCAGAGATGGATAGTGGGGAATTACTTAACCCAAAATGATGGAAACAATTCAGACTATAATAATATAGCATAAGAGTTTCTCATATTACATCTATTCCCCATACTGCTGGCTATACTTTGCCTTCAGATTCACGTGCACAACTCTCATTGGAATCTGGAGGAACTGTATTTGAAGCCAAAATGCATTTCATTGTCTTTCTGAAGTCTCTCTGCAGCTTAGTGGCTAAATTCTGAGCTCAAGAACTGGGAACAAAGCTTGTCTAAACATTTCCCAGTGTCTGTCTCTGTGAGATTCCCATCTGTTATGTTTTATTTTGAATTTCATCTTCCTACTTTCCTAAAAACACAAAGCAGAAACACACATTTCCTCTGCCCTGGAGTGCAGGAGTCACCTAATTTCCCAGCAGGTTCTCTCAACAACATACAGTGGATCCAAGTTCATCTAAAAATGCTACAAGCCCTTTGTGGAGAAGAAAGGGAGGAGACCAGAAATGTAGGCCAAGTTTCTGAGTGTTGTGAAAAGCCCCTGCCCCCTAAAGGGACTCCATTTCCTGTTCCCTCTCTCCCAAAAATGTCACCTGGGTTTGGATTTCGTTAAGAGAAATATACATTGCTCAAGTCCTCTAAGTCTTTGGTTTGTGCTTCCTGCTGACACTGCAGAGACTACAAAAGCCATGAAAACTGAGTCTGACTTCAGGGATTCACATTTACAATAGCAGAACAAATTAAATGGAGAGCATGTTAAAGTGAGTTGGGAGATTGTTGTTGACCAACAAATCTTCCTTAAGTTCCCACACCAAGCTGTGCTGCACCTCTAATGAAACTGATCATTGTTTCTCCTTCTATGTTTCAACTATTTCGCCACCAGGTTTGAGAGAAATTCAGACGTGCTTGAGGTTTAATTAGAAATAAAACACAATATTAATCCATCTTAATATTAATCCATGCTCCATACATGCACCCAAGTTTGAAGCTGTTGGTGCATAAGTTTCATTATCTTCCCCACCTGTTACTTACTGCCTTGGTTTTTGCTAGTTCTTTTATATACTGCCAGTGACTCATGGAGACTTTGTTCACTGGTTTATGGTGACTTTCTGGATCACTGGTTTGCATCACCATTAGTGGTTTGCATCACCAGATGTTTCAGCTCAGGAGTTGCCAGCATGAACCCCAAGAGTTCATATGACTTGCAGCTCCCAAAAGCTAAGCCTGTGCCCAGAATAACAAGCTTTCACAGGATTACAGCAAAGTCCTGTTCTGATGATGTTTGTGACTGAAGGGAGGCTACCACAACTGGGCCTCTGAGAGCATTCTCTGCAGACCATTAGAGAAATATGGCTCCATAGGTATAACTCAAATGCCAAGTTACTCTGCTGTATGGGCTTTAAAAACACTCTGTCCAGTTTAGGACAGAAAGGTTTAAGGGAAAAGTACACATGAGGAAGTACTCAGCAGTTCTGAGAATGACACAGCCTAAGCAGAGCAGGATCCTCTGCTCCAGACTGTCCCTGCCACAAGGGTAGAAACAATTACTGTCGCTTTTAAGTATAGCATAAGAAACAAAATGTACATGCAAATATAGCATAAATGGGGAAGTTAGCCTTCAGTATCATTCTTTGACAGATACCATTTATAGCAGCCAAACTACTTGTTTGCTGTGGAGGTTGGCCATACCCCATACCATGTTGTCCTCCAAGTCAGATAACACTCAAAAAATTTAGATGGCCCTCAACCTTTTCCATACAGAAAAGAAAGCATTGATTATTTGGATCTATGCAGTAGCACCCCAGCACATCAACTTATGGGTTCCCAGCACTTGGGCACTGCAGCCTCCCTTTCACAAAGGTTCCTCTTGTGCCCCAGGTTGCACTGAAGAGTGCAACCACGACATCTGGCTTCTAATAGGATTTGATTTTATTTTATTATTGTTAGAAGTTACCTGTTTTCTATGCTATAGAAAAAAAATATGTTCTGTTTTTATAGTAGGTGATCAATGAGATTTAGGGGACATATTTTTAATTGCTCGTTTGTTTTACAGAAATGGTAAGAGTTAACCTGGAGGACAAATGATCAGAAATACCTGTAATCCCAAGAGCTAACACAATTGCTGGGAAATTCTAGACCTCAAATCAGCTCTGCTACAGAATATGATGAATTTCTGGTTTCTTCCCCTCCACAGACTTAAGTAGCTAGATTTTTACAATAAGAAGAAAGCAATTTGCTTAGCTGACTTGGGATTTCATTTCCTTCCCTTGCATCTCTTAGACTATACACACATAAGCAAGCAAATTTCAGCTGTATTCAGTCTCACTCTGACCTCTGTGCTAACTTGATTTACTGGTTTTAGTTCTCAAATAGTGTATTACGTTATAACTCAAAGGATCTGATTAGAACTAGCCGGTATTTTAATGATTTATGAGGGGCATCTGTGACTGCATGGGTAGCATACACATTGTGTCACTGCTGTAGGAGGAATTTGCATTGATCATACCAGCATGCTCCAAGACAAGAGCGTGTCAAATTCCTATCAGCCTGAGTTCACAAACTGCATCTGACAGGTGGCCAAGCTTGCACTGGGACTGACCATAGTTCTCATGGTGGGAATAAAACAAACCAGCTGGATTGCTTCTAGCCATTGCATTATGAGCAGATTTCCATTCCTTTCTGTTGTTCTGTCTTGCAGTGTTTAAGAAGGTGTTTATCCTTCCCAGTTTTGTAGCCAGAAACCTGGGCCACAGGAACTTGCAATCAGCTCTGTCTGTGGTTTATCCTTCTGCCAGAAGACACTGGTGTTAAATAAAGGCTACTGGAACTAACCTTCCAGACCTCTCCACATCTTGCCATGGCTATCAAATTGCTAACAAGTCTCAGATCAGAGAGGCTGGGGTGTGAGAAAGATAAAGAAACAATTAGACAGCACAGTTGCTTTAAAGCCATAATGTCCCTACATTTAATAAGAGATCATACTATTATTTTTTTTAAATAACTGTAAAAAAAAAAAAAAAGACTTTGCAAGCATAGAAAGAAGGGTATCAGGAGCACAGTGATAAAAGGGTTTCTTGTCCTTAGTTTGATTTAATGTGTTCTGAATTTCCTTTTGAGTATTGAAGTCAATATCTGCCAAATGATTCCTAAAATCCTTGTCCCCAAGAGCAAGGAAGTCCAACCTTGATGGTTACTTACTGCCTGTTGTAAGCTGCTTTTTGCTCGCCAGTGGTGAGTGAAGGCTTTTGACCCGCACGAAACCCGAGGGCAGCTCTTCACTCAGGTCTGGCTGTCGCTACCAGTGTTTGGCAGCACTCTGCCCTTCAGCTGCCTCCAGCTCAGACTTGGGGAGAGATACAGAAAACAAGCTTAACTTCACCATCTCCACCTGTGCAGTGGGAATGGCACTATTCCTCACAGGATCACCGTAATAACATGCATGAAAGGCATTCCAATGCCCAAGAAACACCAGGGAATCTTGGCTACCTACCTCCTGCTCTTTCCCATTTTACTTCCTAGCAGGTTACTCAGCCCTCCTGCTATGCCGTGTAGGGGATAAGTGTCTGCTCTCTCCTCTAAGATGGGTAGCATAGAGTCTTTGTGGTGCTGGTAGAGACCACAGGAGAAGAACAAAGAGCAGTGAAACTTATAATGCCCTCAAACAGCAGAGACACAAGGAAAAAAAAAAAAAAAAAAAAAAAAAGAAGAAGCAGCAATATATTGTTTTTAAGATAGAAGAACATACCAGAGCTAGTCACAGGGGAGAAAGGCTTTGCATTGTGCCATCCTTTTGGTTAAATCCTTGGGGCAGAAACCATTCATTTGTAATGGGATTCTTTGAATTCTGAAGCATGATGTTTTCAGTTCTGTGCTGGAGGACACTGCTGTATTAGTTATTGTTAACAGCAGCTTCATTCACCTTCAGATGTGGGCTGCTAAACTCTCTTGGGCCACAGGATACTGAGCTAAGGGACTGCATTCCAACTGGGGTTTTGTGCAAGGCACAGCACAGGAAATCCTTGGCCTCTAAACCTTGCCAAAGCAGGAAATAAACATGACTTCTGGTCATTTAGAAGGTGACCTGGAAAAATTATATGAGGCTACATTAAGAATATGAAAGATAGAGTAAATCTCAAGAATGAAACCATAGCTGAAAGACTGGAAACAACACCCAAGTGACACTTTGTTCTTCTCTGAGCAAGCTCTATGCTCAGTGCAGCCCACCTGGCTTTCTCATGTTGTGTTCAGTTGGACGTGTGATGTCCAAATCAACACTCCTTACATAGCAGACTATATCCAAAAGAGTGTAGGACTTGGGCTCTGTGGTAGTTGCAGTTTCAGCCCAAACAGCCATGCATATGGAGCAGAAAATGTGCTTGAGCTACAGCAGGAACAGGCTCTGTCTCCCACACAGTGACAGTGAGGCTGAAGAGCACCACAAAGGTGAGCCTCCAGGCCACCAGGTCTGCATCAGAGAACAGACTCAGCGCATTTCAGGCCATCTGTGAATAAATCCAAGCTTGTACCTCTCTGAGGGTCATAGTGTACTATCATCCAGTAATAGGAGCAACAAACGCTCCCTGCAAGTGCAGGCAGCAAATATTGGTAAAGCATTGCTATGAGCCATGAAAAAGCAGCTAGGATATATGTTGTTCAGGGAGGGTGAGAGCTTTGGAGTAGTTGTACCAAAAAACCAGTGTCAGCCAGACAACCCAGCTGGTTCTGACTGGCAGCTCCAAGAGAAAATCAAAGTGGCACATGTTGCTCCTGATTTAGAGCAACCTGCATCAACTTGCCAGCCTGTCTTTCAGAAATGTTTCATCCTTCAACTTTTCAGGAAGTTTCTGAGGGCGCTTTTAGGAGGAAAAATAGAGCTTACAAATTCACAGAACACCAGTTTTCACCCACAACCTGTTATTGCTGGAGGGAAGAGAGTAATGTAACAGTGATGTAACAATTCTTGAGCCCAGAAGAGCCAGCCTTAACACAGAACAACTAAATTTTAGGTAAGCCTGTCTTGAAGTGCAAGCATAGTGATATCAAGAGTGTTTCATAGCATGTCTAAGAACTGTTTAGTGCTATAATGCTATAGATTGGGATTTTTGTTTTCTCAAGAAGTAGTGAAAAGTCAGTATTGAATGGAGGAAGGAGTTAGAGGCTGTCAGAACTGACAGTGAAGTCTGATGGCTGAAGTCCATTGCAGGAGAGGACACCAGCAATAATATTTGAGTAGAAGCAGTAGCCTGGCCAGGAGCTAAAGAGACTCTCAAATGTGGGCATGGTGTTGCAGTCATAAATAGCATGGAGATGTGGGAGATGCATTTTGGACCAGCTACTGTCTTTGGGTCATATGAAGTGTATCTGTTGGTCTACCAGATCAGGCTGGGTTAATGGGTGTAAGGATGCAGCTGGCAGCTGAGAGTAGAGGTACCAGTGGGCTCCAGAGGGCCTGGTTTTGTAGCTGAACTGTGCTCACAGCCAAAAGTCACATCTTTGCTGGGCCTAGGGCTGGAAGGGAACCAACTTTGCTTTACTTGCTCTTGCTTGCCAATAGCCAAGTTCAGGTCCTTAGAGCTCTACAGTGCTCTTGCTCCAGCTGATGACTTCATGAACACCTAGTGCTGGGAGGAACACAGCTCCCTGTACAGCCTTAAACTCTCTCTTTCCCTGCATATGCAATGACATCATTGCCACCTGAGGGTCCAAACGATGGTCTTGGCAGGTAGAAGCCTTTTGGGTCACCTTACTTTGGGTTCTTGCTCTCAATGCATATTTATGTAATGATTGCTAGATGGCTATAATTAAATGACTGTAAAGCACTACCTAAAATGCACCAGTAATAAATTCTTAATAGCTGGTGCTATAACAAGCAATTACACAAAAGAATATATCGTAACATGCAGATTGTTAACAATGTCTGGGCCTGTTTTATGCTCAACTTTAAATAGTTACAATGCACACTATTAAATGGCATGTAAAATTTGTAACTACTAAATAAAAAGTCCAATTCAGAAACATAATATATCCAAGCTTCAGTGGTGAAGAAGCCACAGAAGAGCTTGGGTTGGATAAACTACCTCATCTCTGCAATCCTTGTGGTGGTGCTTCCTATCAGCCATGGTTTCTGTAAAGCATACAACATGTGCATTTCTCTACGTGGCACAGATTCTGTCCATGTCTCTGTCCTAACTCATAAACATGGTTAGGATTCCACTTACATTACAAATATGTGACCAGGTACAGTGACCCATGGTTTTGCATTTTGTGAGGAAAGGATGGGTCAGGAAAAAATAATTTTGCTGCTCATATTTTTCACTTCTCCTGTCCACTCAAAGCTGCTCTGTGGGCAATAACTCTACAGAGTTGGTTTCCCATGGCTAAAGAATAAAATAAACATACATTCAAGACTCAGAAGGGTTAGCAAATCAGCAGGTGGCCAGGTTTTGCACACTTGGTACAACATTGCTGCACATCAGAGGATGGCTGAGCCTGTCTAGTCACTGTCAGGAACTGCACACATGGTTGGTAAATATAAATGTACTAACCAACTGATGACAAGAGAATATTTTATTCTACAGTCACAAAAAAAAACCCCAAAAATCAAAACAAAACTCCAAGGCTACCCTGCCTTGGGGCCTGCATGCTAATGTACATCCTGAAACAGTCAAGACCATTAGATTTGAGACCTACAGCCTGGCCCACAGACATACTATGAAAAAATCAGACATTTTGAGGCTTCTGAGGCCTGGAAATCCATAACATCAGTGGAAATGGTGGTAAATTCAGCATATTTGAGTACCAGGATGGGTTGATTAAATTCTTCCTTACATTTGAGTAGTGCTTTGTATCAAAAATGTAGCTGCTGATTTCCCTGGATAGCACACAGAGAATATTTTACTTTATCAGTTGGGAAGCATCATAATTCCTCTGAAGTTAGGATGGAAAATGTTTACCAGTGCAATATCGAGAGGAAAAAAGTCAAATGTTTTTGCCTTATGCTGCTGAAAGCTGTCCAGTACAAAGATTTAGTCTGCTCCTGACCATAGGCCTTGTGTGAGCTGTGGAGAGCAATGGATTTTGCCAAGCCCCACCAAGTGCCCTAAATGCATAGCTAGGTTACACTTATGGGTCTGGAAGCTTCCACTAAATTTGGAAGTGCTGTTCAGATTATAGCCTCCAGCTGCTGAAGATATTTTCTTACAAACAGTTGGCTACTCAAATACCTTGTGCCTCCCTAGACACTGCCTCTGTCTCAGCTTTCAAGTCCAGCCAGCCCTACCTCAGTCATTGCTGTTTGATTCATACCATCTATATCTCGTAGTGCTCCTAGCAATTGATAAATTATGACTCCAGTGAGACTATTGGGTTAAACGCTAAGGAAGAAAGAATGATGACAGTAATACTTGTCATTTGTGTGGCGATGTAGCAACACAAAACCCTCTCTCAAACATACATTAGCTTGGAGGAACCTTTCTAGGGGATAGGCTTTCTGAGAAATGTTTATGGCTTTTGAATACATGATAGGCATGAACTTGACATGACCTACTTGGCCAAGTCCTGAGCTTCAGCCTAGTCTTTTACCACCACAAATCAGTCTATTCAAAGTATAGCCAGACTGATATCTTCACTGGGATGGCAAGGTTATAGCATATAGCAGCTTGAGAAAACACAGGATGGAGGCTGCTTTGTTCTCGGGATTTAAAGACTCAGAAATATTTTTACTAATGTCATAAGAAAATGGCTAAGTTCTACCCATACAGAAAAGCCAGCATAGGTCCTGGGATGATTAAACTATTTGACACTTGATTGAAATTAACACATTAACATCCTTACAGTATACACAGGTCCCTTGTTTATCTTGGCATTTTTAAATGCAAGTTAAAGCAGAGGTTGTAAAGGCTTTCTACTAAATATCCTAGACACAAGAGTTGCGTTTTCCTCCTGACTTACCTCAGCATCATGCTGCAGGCTTTTCTGCTGTTTCATGTCAGCCTTCATACCATCCTCTCAACTTGATCTTGTATCAAGGCAATGATAAATTGTCAAATTATACTGACTTTTAATTTTGTTGTTTAATTAAATACCATGGAATTGGGAAATTAGATAAAAGGTGGCATATGTTTCCAAGGACTGAGACACCTGTAAAGGAACCTAAAGGCTCTAAAGGCCCTCTCTCCAGCATGGCACTGAATTGCACCAATTCTGTTACAGATAGAGCTGTAGTCACTGAATTAACTGAAACCCAACCAAAGCATCCACAGTGTATGCAGTCCATAGGGGCATTCCCTACTGGGCAGAGAGAATCCTAGTCATGAAGGAGATGTTATCTGGGACCTCTGACAGGACCACTTTCTTCCTGGGATAGTTGATATATTAGGAACCATTGATCAGGTTGCTCTCACCAGCCTGTGTCATCCTCTGGGTCACTCTGCATCATCAGAATGACCTGCTTGCAACAGGCCTCTGATCGCACTCCTCCTGCTAGTTGTAATTAAGGAAATTCTATTGCATAGTACAGATACAACTACAGTTGCAATACCTGCCTATTCAAAATTAATATAAATACAATGGCAAAATTTCTCATATGTGATTGAATAATTACCAAAATACAACTCCAGTAGAGCAAAGATCAGGAATGTCTCATGTTATCAGCATCCAGAAACCAGCATTTTAAATGCTGGTTGTAATGCTCATTCATACAACACACATCTTAGAAACTGATCCACTATAAAAAGTTAGTATAGAGAAAGTGAGCTGAGAGTCATTAAAAACATTTTTTAAATGAACAACCATCACATTATTACAAATAATAATTTTCCTTTCACACTAATGTTTTTAAATCTATCCATGTTCCTTATAAAACATTACAGAACTTTTTAATCATAGCACTGTTTTCCTTAAACATGTGCATTTCAGTAATGACACTTGCATGTATAAATTTAGTGAGTTAAGATGTTAGACTAATGTCAGAACTGAGTAGTCATTTATTCAGAAAAAAAATCTTGTTTTTCTGTCTGTAAATTTTCTATGGAAAGGTTTTTTTTTCAATGCATTCAATATTCAATATATTAGTTGTATAGTCCTACTGAGGCTTCTCTGATTTTGAGTCAATTTGCAGCCTGTTAGTGTTATTTCACATTTGAAATTTGAACTCTAGTCCTTCCTTTTTATTGGATGATTATATTCTCCAATTAAAAAACATGTGACCAGAACGAAAATGAAATAAGCTTTGTACACACCATCAGCAGTTCACATCTGTGTTTCAACAGGAGTAAATTCCTAATCTATAATACAGTGTCCATGTGAGCACAAGCTGAAAGTCATCTTAGCATAATTCTGAAGAAGTAGTCCCATCTTATAAAGACTATTATTCCACAGCTTTAAATATCCATGTAGCAGACAGTACCTCCTTTTGCCCAGCCTATGCAGTTATGTTCCCTTTTAGAAACAATTCTAACAAAACAAAACAAGTTTTTGAAGGAGGCCTTTTCCTCAGGTTCACAGTTATCTGCCCAGCTCCTGTGAGGATTAGGAAAGCAAGGCTGACAGCAGCCTTCAGTCCACTGAGGTAAGAGGAAAATGAAAGTATTTACACAGTGGAGAAAGCAAGAGAAAAGGATAACAGACAGTACTGAATAAGAAAAAACCAAAACAGTTTAAAGCAACTTTACAAGGAGGGAGAAGTGTCCTAGAGTGGTCATTAGCCACACCGCAAGGAATTAGGTACATCAAAAAAGGGGAACATTTACTGCAGATATTATGAGGTGGGAAGGATTGGAGGAGGTTGTTATTCTTGAAAATACTTCATGAACTGGCAGATGGCCCTTTGGTCAGGGCACAGGAAATCCAAGTCCCATTTCTGCTGCAGATCTCCTTTATGGGATCAGAGAAGTGTCCAAAATCACCAGCCGGAGCCAGGCAGGAGCTGGCACAGGGGACACTAGGGTGGCCAGTGTCAAAGCAGCAATCAAAATAAATGGGAAATGCCTGTTCCAGTAGGGAATTCCTCCATGCCTCCTCTTGCAAAGAGCCATCCAAAATGGGCAAGAACATCTGCTTTTGTTTCCACAGTAAAAGCTGACACTGGAGGAGATATGCACATTTGGGAGGGGAGCACATTCCACAGTGGAGCTCTTTGTAATGCTCTTGTAACAATACAAAGACCATTGTGGGAACATCACTTGGTGAAAACTGACTGTATCCAAGATGCCAGAGCTGCCATGGAGGTGGCAGGAGAAGGTGTACTGAAATGACAGAGGGCTCCTCTTGGCAACTGGGTGGCAAAGCAGATCACCCTACATGCATGGCAGAAGGGTGACTTGTAGGGAGCATTCTGTGGCCTAACACTTCCCTCCTTTTCTATGGCTATTTCAGGGAATTAGTTGCTCCATTTGCCCTTCAGCAAGGAAATGCATTAATATGAAGATGCAATGAGCTTCCACAGCAGGCTAGCCTGCAGATCCTCTTGCTCGGTCTTTGTGCATGCAAAATAAAATTACACCAAAATGTGAACTTAGGGCTAGAGAAAATACCTGGGTGGGAAACTAGGAGAACATTTCACCACAGTTGGTGTTTGAAAATGAATGGTCATTGAAGGTGCTTGAACTTAAATACAACCTATTTGTTAATAATAGATATGTTCAGCAGAAAGATGCAAGATTTCAGGTTGCTGTCCTGGACTGTTTTACTCCAAACCACCCCTCAAATCATTTATGTAGAAGACATGCTTCAGAGCAAGACTTGACTCACTGACTGCAACTTCACCTATGTCCTAGACAGGTGCTTCTGTTTTAAGGCTCATGAGTTGACAGACTTCCTATTACCTCTGTAATGCAGGTGTTTGGGTCATTTTTAGAACATACAAGAAAAGAAGTATAATATTTTCTTCGAGCAGGACTCTGAGAAAACTGTAATTTCTATTGCCCTCTTAAAAAATCCTCTCAACAGTTCAGTTCTACAGTTAACAATGTAGAGGAACCACTATTTCAAAAGAAATGTACCATATGGAAACAGAGTAATTCCAAAGATAAAGAGATGCCTAAAAAAAGTGTTTCTCATTGTAACTGAAGTACTTGCTTCAAGATTAGAAATGGGATACTTCTTGAAAGGAGCAGAGAGGAGAGGAATGCAAATTAAACCAACTTACTAAAAAAAAATTAGTCAATGCTCATATAAATGCTCAGCTGGAATCACAGTAACTAATCCATATTTTTCTAACATGAACATTTCTCATTAGGACAACCATTATGGCCAGTAAATACCATTGGAAAGAACCAAACTACTCCTTACATAGTTTTCTTCATTGAAGTTGACAATTAATAGCTGACCAGTGAATAAGATTTTGCAGTAATGATTCTACTCAGTCCAGATCAGTTTGTTGAGCAAATTAGAAGACAAATCAGATTAAGAATATATAAGGAAGCCCTAGTTACCTGGTTAAAGGAAAACCTCAGCATATCATGTAATTCTTTGTTTCTACACCCTTTGATATATTTACACAAGACACTTTCCATAGCATTACCTCTTTCCATGTGAAAATACGCTGGCATATCAAGGGCTGGGCTTTTTCACTGTGCTAATAATAGCATTTAGAATTCCAGACAGTAGTAGGAACTTCCCCATTTCCTATGAAGAAAATAATCTTTAAAAATATAATGAAGTTTTAATCAACTTTTTGACAAGGTGAGAGGAAGAAAGGGGCCTGTCAGAACTATCTCTGGACAGTGGTGAATGCCTTCTCTCCCCTTTCAGGATGGCCTGGGACTCCTTGTGCAGCCAGGACTTACGGCGGCCTAGGATAAGAAGTGCCTCAAGCTGGATGCCCGACAGTGGGAGCAGCACTGGGACACCATCCCTGCAGGAGCTGCGGCGCCTGCTCTGCACACGCACACACCCCACAGGACACGTGGATGAAGTCTGGCCAAACCTTTATGTGGGAGACCTGTAAGAGACAGGAAGGGCTGAAGGTTATTTTATGTCTTCCCCCAAACCTTCCATTCTTTATTTAAAAATAAATAAAGTATTTATTTATACAGAGAGGCAATATTCAGCAGAGGTGACTTGGTGAGAAAGTCCTTGAAATCAGAAAACCCTTAGCTTGTGCAGAAATATCTCCACCACCACCTTTCATCAGTTGAGAACCATCTGAACATATGTTTGGGGAAAAACTGAGGGAAATCTAACAATTAGTTTCCTAACAAGTCGCTTCTGTCTCAAAGCATTCTGATGAACACTTTGAGCCTGATCAACCTGTCAAAAAAATAGCCACCATCACTTCCCGTGGTTGTAACAAACTCAGCATCAGCAGCATGCTCTTCCCTGTGTTGCAGTGCAGCAGGCAACTATGATTGCCCATCTTCCTTCCAGGTACGTTGCTCGTGACAAGGCGCAGCTGAGCCGCATGGGCATCTCCCACGTTGTGAATGCCGCGGCCGGGAAATTTCGCATCGACACTGGGCCCAAGTTCTACAATGACTTGCCTGTGGATTACTATGGAGTAGAAGCAGAGGACAACCCAAACTTTGATCTCAGCATTCACTTCTATCCTGTTGCTCAGTACATCAGAGAAGCACTGAATTCCCCAAGAGGTAACTAGACCATCTGTGCATGTTGCATATTTTCTGCATAGCAGACAAGCAGGGCAAGTTACCAAATATTATTTTACATAGACCAACCCACCTGCATGTGGATAAGAATGGAAATACCCAAACAAAGTAGCATCCTACCTGCCTCCTGAACTCCTAGTGGTAGTTCTCCTCTTTCCCTGAAACAGGGAAGGATGCACTGAACAGACTTTAAAAGGGATTCTCCCTATGCCTAGTGTTATTCATCAGTAAAAGACAAAATAGCAAGTGTCCTTCATTACCTACAGGGACACACTGACCTGGGAGGAGGCACATTATTTGATCTTTTCAAGTTAGTGATAGGATTTAAAAAAAAAGACAAGGGTAAGTGTCATATTTGAGTAAGAAGATTCAATTATAATGCTACAATCTGTCTAAGTCCTGCAAACACAGAATAGGAACTTGCTAGAAAGCAATTTAATAGAAGGGAGATCAAGCAACATCAATAAAGTCATGCTGTTGCTAGAAAAAGTATAACTTCTAAACAAATCTTTAGATCCACTAAATACATGCCAGGTACAAGACCAGAGGCTTGGGGCCAATGGGAGATCATTACTACTAAGGGCAAGCTTTCACAAAAGCAAGTAATCACTATGCCACAAAACTGTACAGATACTACTCAAAAGTAAGTGATTTAATAAGAGAAGAGTTGTACACTCAGCAAACCATCTTGCTTGCATCATGGTGAGCTTTAATTGCAATCAGGGTCCTAAAGTACTAACTACTCAGTTTAATTGTATACATTGGTAGATCTGGTCCACACCCTACTAGCCAGGAAGGGGAGGCACAGTAACTGCAAACAGTGTACCTTAATGCTAGATACCTGTGTGTTTCCTGCTCTTTGTAGGGCTTGTTCTGTTCTGTTAGAAAATTTTTGCCCTTGTGCAACTTAGGGCTGCATTTGGGGAATTTGGATTTTCACCCATTTTTATTATAGCATACACTATTTGCAATTGAATTCATTATTGGCTGTGCTCCAGAGAAAGGTAAGATCCAAAATCTGTTCATGTCTGTGTAAAAGCAAAGTTCCAAATCAATTAACAAAAGACAGAAAACAGCAGATGAATTGTAGAAGCCACAATAGCAAACAAAACTAGTGCTTTGCAAAATGCATCCTGAAATACTAAGTTATGAATGCAGAAGAAGTTACAGCTCAAGGCATATTTATCCCTACTCCCATGCTTTTAATACTGCTTTACTGAACTCCATATGGAAGTAGAGTTCTGGGAATGGAGACAAGGTGAAATTTAATCATACGCTGTCCAGCTGTTGCTGACATTCATAATTTTGAGGAAAGTGCAACAGTTTAGAAAATATATAAACAAGATGTTCTGGAAGCATAATTTCCTGAGGTACAGAAATTTAGCAGCTAAATACCCATGACCTGTGCAGGGATGAGACAGGGAGGGGATTGTTACATAATTTAGAAGAAGGAAAAAAAGTAGTGTTTATTATAAGCAGTGAAACTGAACAACAAAACAAAATATACCAGGTGATAAGAGGCCAGTTTATATTAAATACAGAATGTAACAAGGTACTACTCTTTGGTTAAGAAGTAATTTAAGACTGCTGCTTAACTACTACAAGCAAATTTAACACCACTTTTTTTCTTTAATAGAAATATATTATCCTTTTTACCTAAGAGGACAAGTCAAAGTTAAGACTGCATGAGGCACAAATATATTTAAAACTAAGAATCAAGTACTTATTAGAATTAGATAAGAGCTGTTATTTCCATCACACTTGAAAAATAATCTGATGCATTATACCACAAGTCCAGAAAACAGCAT
Organism: Lonchura striata; assembly: GCF_050655825.1. NCBI lineage: Eukaryota > Metazoa > Chordata > Aves > Passeriformes > Estrildidae > Lonchura > Lonchura striata. Next base: position 19,862,169 of record NC_140708.1, read on the forward strand.
TGACTGATTTATTCCAGATTTCTACCTTAGCTGAACAGAATATTATCTTTGGTGATGTAAGAAGTTTATTCTAAAGCAGTTTCTTAAAACTCAGGTGCTAGAGTGTGAGCAAAAGGAAGCAGAGGGGTGTATACTTACTTGCTCCTACGTGCGAGCTGTTCCTGTCACAGTGGTCAATGGCTGCATAGTCTTTGTTGCAGAAATTAGACAATACATGCACTACTGTTGCAGCCATGCCACATAAGCATTATTTTATGATCCCAACTTCCTTGACTGCCTTTCCTTCAGCACAGCCTGGCAGTTTCTTTGCCCATGTAACAGAGCTGTTTGGGAAGGCTCAGACAAGAGAGAACAGATGCACAATCTGTCCTCTTTCCTACAAGAAAAACATGGAGTTGGGAAAGTACTAGCCTTCTTCCTCATGCTCAAACTCAAAGGACAACACCTTAAATATCAATCTTGACCCTTTGCATGGCCACCTGTGCAATTTACATTTCTCTGGAATGCAGCTAAACCTAAAGTAAATCACCAGGGTTTTGTGAAGTCTAACAGAAAAACTAGGGAAAGAACTTGATGAACGCATGCCATGAAAACTATTAAACTAAGACTCTGTTGAGTGAAAGATTCCCAAGTAAAGAGCTTTGCCTTTTATTGACCTCCAAATGTGTTTAAAACAGGCAGGTTAACATAACCCATTAAAGTCTTGAAATGGCAGACTCTCTCAAAGCCATTTCTCTTCCTCCACTTCAGTGGAGCAAATGAAAAGCTAGGCTCCCTCTCCTGCCACCTTCTTGTTGGTGGGAGTTATAGAAGCTACTTAAATTTGGAGAAAAGAGTCTTCTTGCTTGACTCCACTGTCAGTGCGTTACATACCTCAGTCTGACCTCCCACTCTGCAGCAGATGACAGCTCTTACCTGCTCTGACTTGCCACTATTTAAAGCTCTCCGTAGTCTTTTTGCTATTTTCAGCTGTGACAAAATAGATACTGGATTAATCGGGAAATAGGCAGTGGATTCTGCACCTGGCTAAAGCCTAACAGGAGATGAGAAAACAGTGGAACAAGCCCCTAGGGCCCATTAGCCCAGCTGAGGTCTCCTGCTGAGCAGAATACTTCAGCTGGATCCAATGGAGTGAGGGCAGCTGGGACGTTGACTATGGGTGACAGATCTGGAGCCTCATCTTAAGCCAAATTGAATCCATCCTGAAAGAAAGCAAAGGCTAGTTTAGGACATTTAGCTCATGTAATGATGATTAGCAAAAGGACAATAAGTTATTATGTGTTTTAATGACTGATCTTGTTCAACAACATTGAATTTCCTAACTTGAATTTGGCCAACAAAATTGAATGTGCAAACTTTATCCCAGTGCAAACCCTTTGATGTTAGTATAGTTACAGCAGGCATGAGCTGGATAGAATATCCATAATCCGCTGTTAAAAAACAAGTGTTATTGTTCTGCACAAATCCCAGACAGATGACAGTTATTGTCTGGCTCTGCAAAAAGTAGCTTGAGATGTGTGGTGCAAAATTTCAAATAAGGATTGCAAGATTTAATAATGCCAGAAGCTAAGTGCCCCTGCTTCTCCTCAGTTAATCCCATTATTCCTAAAGGATCCTGTTTCATGCTCAGAGAGAAGGTTGCAACATGGTCCCCTAATGTGGGACCAGTCCAGCTTCTCTTTGCACTGTATGTTAAATCAAATGGGGGCGGGGCAGGCAGAATTGGAAGATGACAGCTCATGGCACGGATTCTGTGGTGCAGGAGATGTGGTTATGAGCTCCTTGCCTCCCACACGACGGGAGCACACAGCCGCCTCTGAGAACGCTGCTCTCCGTGGCTGCGCTCCAGCAGCCGCCCAGGAATCCGAGCCTGAGTGCTGGGACATCTCAGCTGCGTCCCGCGAGGGGCTGATGGAATGGCTGGAATCACCCACGGAGCAGACAGGCTTCAGGCGCTGGTCACATGCAGGATGTCACCAGGGCTTCAGTGTCACTTCACCCATTTGCAGCCGCTGCTAAGAAACAAGGGTCTGACCCTGTAAACAGAACCAAATAGCAACACAGCTTTTGTTTCCTTACTCAAGTTTAACATTCAATTTGTTTGCTAAAAATAACCACACAGTAAATTCAAATCTGCTTTCATTAGAGCAATTTTACATTAATTAAATCATTTCACATGACTTATTTATCTGCAACAAACAAGTAGTTTTATTGTCAGTGTACCAGCATTTGTCATAGCCCTTGTTTCACTATGCACAGCGGTTAACAATGTTGGAATACATATTGCACTTGTAAAAGAGATAATATACCTACATCCTCATGGGAACAAGTGATTAGAGAACCATGCAGATTAGGACCAAGATCAGTACTTGGGGCTTGTCCAGGTTTTTGCCGAGACACCTTCTAAAGCACTTTGCTGATAGAAGAGGACTCTTCTGAAGTGCAGATAAGCCAAAGGGACAAAAGCCAAAGGAAGAAAATTCAGTGTATTCTTTTTGGACACAGTCTTCTCTCAGACACAGACACAAAACAATAGAGCCAGCCTGTACAAGCAGGATCCTGGCATTTGTTCTGGTTTCTGTGCCTCCAACAAAAACACAACAGGAAATATTTAACAGCAGCATTTGTACCTGTGCTCAGTTTGGTCTTCAGTTCAAGACTGCTAGTGGGACAGAGCATTTTCAAAGGCAGAAGTCTTCATACAGGTGGAGGGGGAGGACTCAAACAATTTTACAAAAATTAGATTCAGAACATAAAGTGTCCTGTCCCCCATGCAGTTTATGTGCACATTGAGATTTAATTTTAAAATATATAGTGATGCAAAATCAAATCTAACATCAAGGCCAGTTCTTTCTGTTTTTTTCTTGCTTGTTTTTCTCTCTTATGATGCAGTTCAAAATATAAATTCTTTTTCTTTTAGTTGTAGAGTGCTAGTAGCTCAGAAGTTTTCAGACAAACACAAAAATCCCAAAACAAAACAAAAAAAAAAAAAACAAAAACAAAAACAAGAAACAAATGAAAAAGAGAGGTTTGATTCCAAGAAAAATTTTCAGAACATTTTGTTTCTTGGCTTCTGTTATTTGGGTGTACATTTTGGGTGAATGTCTGGATTTCCCATTCCTGCCAACACATTGCAGTTAGGCCTCCTGCAAACTACTGAAGCAAAGATTTTTCAAAAATCTTTTGGCCTAGCCCTATTTACAGTATTTTTCAAAGTGAAGTTGTGTTCCTGATTCCTTTACGCTCCTCTGAAAATCTCAGATCAGGGTTATTTGGATGCCAAGTGCCTTCCTTCTCTGGGGAAGATAATACAGCATACACACCCTACAAGACTGGGAGGAAGCTAATGGAAGTGCAGCACATTGAATAAGAAGTCTGATGGAAATTCAAATTAGCATTTTCTTTTAGCAGGGGTGCAAAACATTTCTCCATATGCCCATAAAATTAGGACTTCACTTCCAAGAATTTACATTAAGTTAACTTGTATAAGGGCAGCAATATCTCAGTAAATTCTATTAAACTGTATCTGGATGAGAAAACAGAAACAGAAATTCTGCAAAACTAACCTCAGATTGGAAAACCTCTTCCTTCCCCCAAAGGTTTTGATGCCTGGTCCAAGTATGCTGTCACCAGAGCTGTTTTTGCCACTTCCTTGGAGACTATATTTGTCCCTTTATTTCTACTGAAGACATGTCTATCTTTAGGGCTGCACTCGGATTTCTCATGCCAGGATAATGAGAGGTGGCTGTGTCACATACATTGTGGAACTCAACACTTCTCTCAACCTGCTGGCCAGAGCAGGTTTTCACAACACATGCTCACCCTCTCTGAGCATGTGGCTATACCATCATCATTAGTCAGAACTAGAATGGTTGCTAAATAAATACTCATCATAAACAAAATGGGATTTAAGATTAAAAGCTGTGCACAAAGTACCCAGAATTTACACCTAGGGAGATGGGGGCAATCAGTCTGAGGGTTTTTTCTGGATCCGGGCTCATCATCCAACAAGGATATTTTTGTCTTGGTCCCTAGTAATAGAGAGATTAAGATCCTGTAAGCACAAACAAAACAAGGAACTTGCCCTGAAAAGCTGTCTGTTCTTTCTACCTCTCCTTACATTTTGTAAAGAACCAGCATCTGAGATAGTCTATTCCATCTCCAAAGGAAAATAACATGGGATTGTCATCACTGATTTTTCATCTTTTCTGGATAGACATTATACTGCCACTAAATTGCATTTTGTACAGCTATAAAGTGAATGAACAAGACTCTACGTGTGACAGAATAAAAGAAAAAAATTTAAAAGTAGAAAATACTTTGTTTCAAACTTGGGAAGATTTCCAGTGAACTGTTCAGAAATTTCCATGCTAAAAAGACATTTTCTTCAGCTGCCTTAATGGGAGGCTGTCCGTTTGGTGGTCAGAAGTTCATATGTACTTCTAATCATAATGCTGAGTTGCTGGGCCACGCTATCTGTGAGAAAAATAGATCTGATTGCAGCAAAGGACAAGAGAGCGTGCAAATATTCAGGCATGGTTATAATTGATTAGAACAGTTATACAAAAATTGAGTTTCACTCTCAATTAAAATTTTCTTATTTATCTTACCATTTTTGTGAAAGTTGAAGCATTTTACAATATTTACAAGATGCAAATTTTCAGGTTCTGGAATGAGCTCTTTGTTTATAACTAGAGGGAAAGGACCACAAAGCTGAATTCTTCCATCTGAGAGCAAAATTTTCCTTTAATTAAAAAACTTTCTTTAATTTCAAATAAGACCATTTAAAAAATATTCATCTTCTTCCACTGGGTCAAAATCACATATTAGAAACCTAGGAGGCAGTTGCAATACACAATTGAGCTTGTTAGGCTGCTTCCATTCATGATCACAGCAGGAAAACCAAAAGCAGAGCAGAGGGAAGGAAAGAGTTACACTGCTGGATTCCTGGAAGGTGTTCCCTCAGGCTCACTCACAGCAACAGGGGAAGGACTCATGATGTTACTGTTAATGAACTCCTAATGAAGATGCACACCTTGCACTGAAATCTATGGAAAACTAAAAACATTTCATAAATTGTCTTCCTACCAGTCACTTAATAAACAGGGGAAAATAGAGGCATTAGGGAGGGAGAGTGATTAGTATGGGGTAGCCTATAGAAATAAAAGTGCGTAAGTGAGCTATTGCAAATGCCTTACACAAATAGCTGCTCTTAATGATAATGTCCATTTTCTTCACACACTTCCAAAAAAGTCTGGGGAGCAGTCAACACCCTCAGAAAGCATTACTGCCCTAAGCAAGAAGAAAAGAAGAGTTTGTGGAAAACCAGGAGTGTTGCCGTAACAGCAGTGAGCAATCCTGAGCATTGCACTTCTGAAATCCCAAGTTTCCAAGCCCTCTAGTAATAAGTAACCTGCCAAGGCTGCTTCCCACAGTAGAGATATCAAGTATGAACTCTTGAAACTTTGCCAGCAAGTACATCACTCCCAAAACCACACGTGAGCAAGCAGGGACACGACGGATGGCAGGCTGGGCAGGAGGGATAAGGGTGTGCTGTGAGATGGACAGCTAAGCTAAGCTCAAACAAGTGACCACGGATGCTGGAACACAATTACGAATTTTCTGTCCCCAGCCAGTAAAAACCCCATGTTCCCCAACCAGAGGAACTGCACCAGGGCTGCTCTGCAGGGCTGTACACACCTGCTTGTCCATCCCCAGTACCAGCTTCCATCTCTGCTCCAGCACAATAATCCCCACCACGAGGCCTGCTGGCATAATTGCAAATCTCTCTCCTTTTTCTAGGCAAAGTACTGGTTCACTGTGCAATGGGAATCAGTCGGTCTGCAACTCTTGTCCTCGCTTTCTTGATGATCTGTGAAGGTATGTCCCTCGCCACCGCCATTGAGACTGTGCGCTCCCACAGAGGGATCTGCCCCAACTCCGGCTTCCTCCAGCAGCTTTGGGACTTGGACCTCCGGTTAGGAAGGGGCACAGGCAGAGGAGCCTGCTAGTGCCAAGAAGCTTTGTCTCCTGGCACCAGCCCAAGAGATGCTGCCCTCTCTGAAGACTGTAAGGATGCTGTCAGGACTGCTTTGTAGCTGCACAGAGAAAATCTGGGGAAAGGCTGAGCATGAGCAAACTGTTAGAAACTGTCAGGCATGTATTTTTTACATAAGCGCACTAATAGGAAAGAAAATGGAATAAAGAAGGATTCAAACTCGCAGTTTTGCTCACCTGGGCCTGGTTTTTTAACTACCTGTTGGACAGGGCACAGGGAGCAGTTGGGTTTTCATGTAGAATTAAAAGGCAACACAGTCAACTTGAAAAAATACTTTTTACTTGCTTATAATTGCATTTATTTGGCAAGAGGGAAAATTACTAAGCTAGTAAAATAAAAGGAAAGCATAAGGCTTTTAAGCAAATCTTTAACATTTCACATCCAGCTGGCTTAGGGTGAGACTGCAGGTTTTGCAAGCTAACATGGTCCTTTGGTCTGACGTGGTGACACTAGTTAGGATGCAATTCAGACCATGGACTCCCTCTGCTACAAGCCACAGAGGCTCTTGCTGGACCTTCACAAGCCCTTTTTGCTTCAAATCTATGGCAAATACTCAGAACTTCAGGACCATGACATCCTCAGGAACCAACTGAAGCTCTCAAGCAGATGCTGCACTCTGGGGCCCAGCTGTCGACAGCCTCTCTGCTGGTCAGAGAGAGGAAGGTGTCCCCTTGCATGCAAGGAGCATGCCCAGGGCACACTGCCTGCTGGCACACTGCAGGGCAGTGCAGTGCCAGATGAATGTCCTCCTCTGAGCTTGCAACCCGATGCCTGAAATCACATTCCCCAGATTTCCCTGTTTTAATGGAAAGTCAGAACCTAGTGTCGTCAAGTCAAAGCAAAAATGAGCAATGCCTCTAACAAATCCAAAGCAGCAGCTCTGCATTTCAATTACTCTTTTACGCCCAATTGGCCACATTTAATCTTGTGAAGAACTCAAAGCAGATATTTGCTTCAGTGCAATTACAGCCACATACAGAACATTGGCAAATGCAAACAATATAGAATTTCCACTTGACGGCAGATTAATTTGGTGTGATGTTTTCCCTTGAGAAGTCTTAAAGGCTCTCAGTTCTGAAAGTACCCTGCAGTTTGTATTTATAGCACCATGGATGTTGAATAGAAAGAGGGAAGCATATACTTATTCTGAACTGAAGTTTCTTTTACCTCCATACATTAAAAATATTAACTGAGCATAGCACACCTTTGCTGCATTTCTCATAATGTAATATGGAAACATGATTTCCCTGCAGAGTCTATAGAGGAATTCAGGTGGTATTTCCACTTTCATAAACATATTAAGCAAAGCATAGCAATGCTACAGACTAATTTCCTTTCAGGGAACAGAGGCACAGGTCTTCCCTCCAGAAAGGGTCCCATCCTTTGAGACTGAAGTAAGCAGTCAGAAGCGAGGTCATAGCTAATGATGGAAAAAATCAGGTTATAGTTTTCACAGGCCTCTTATTGCCTGCCACAGCAAGGAGATTAGATTTCAGTAAGCATGGTGACTGAACCACTCCTGGCACTTGGGTCTCTTCCATCTTGGTCCGTCTGGGGATTCTTTTTTATTGCAGATTGTGCTGAAGCTGTTTTGTGAGTGGTATTTTCAGCTGCTTTACTAACCACTCCCTTCAAACCACCATAATTCGACCCATGCCAATCCCTATATTAAAGCGCAAGGGGTGTATGATACACAACAGTCCAAAATCTCCATGCATTGAGCCCATCAGGACAGGTTATAATTTCCAGTGTATTGCACATCTGGAAACATACGTGGTTGCAGGGCAGAATGTAAAGTGAACAACTTGTGAGATTGACTGAGCCTAAAGTTACCCCAGCTGAGAGGCCTGTTGGCCATTGTGTGACTATTTTAGCCAGCCAGGGCAGGCCACAGATTTCCCTGCCATCAGTGACTTGCAGTTGGGATCAGTACATCTGTCTGGAGCTGCAGTGTGCCAGGAAAGCTAGGGCACTGGCAGAGCATGGCTTCTGGCTCTTATCACCATTACAGGTGTATAGTAGAAGCTTCCTCTTCGGTATGGGGGAAAAAAACCCAACTAAACAATAAAAACAAGACATCAAAAAAACTCAAAAATGCCCAAAGAGAATAATCCAATCCCAGAACAAAAAAAAAAAAAATCCTTTTCTAGATAAGCCTGAGCTATTCTGAGTGCTTTGCATTACTGTGAAGTATAGGCAGTGAGAGGCAGGTCCCCCATCTCCTTCCAGGCTCTCCACCCTTCAGGAGACAGTGTTCCTGAGCCCACCATTAGCTTCTCTCTCTGTGAAGGCTGCAGCACCATGCAGTGGCCTGGCAGGGGCACCGGGACATATTAATGACAACTGAGTCCTAACCTCTGACCCACGTGTCCTGCACGCTGAGGTTTATTGCCCCTGTGCTTAGTTAAATAAAAGCCTCTTTAAATTGTAGCTGAAATCAAGGCAGAATGAAAACAATATTTCAGGTGGTTCCAGATATAGCTTGTGGTATTATTTCAAGATTCAGAGTTGTAAACCACCAGCTCAGCTTGAGAAATGAGGAATAACTTCCTTCCCCCACAGCCACCCTTGTTAGTAGAGGTGTTTAGTCCTGGCTGCAGCTGTCCATTTCAGTGCTACTGAGTCAGCTGAAAGGAGCCCCACTCAGCCCTGCAGGTTTGGTGCCTTTGTGGCACTTGCCCAGTGCCCTGATTAAACATTTCCTGCCCAAGCCACATCAGTGGAGGCCACAGGCAGGGTGGAAGCAATTGGAACAGCAGAGATGTTAATGGGCAGAGCAGCAGTGACACCACTACCATTTCCATGAACACCCTTACCTGGTGCGGAGCAAACGCTCAGGTTTATTTATGAACACCTGTGCATTCTGTCCTTATGAAGGAGAAGCCTTGAACACTGTGATGGAGCTGGTATACCTCCCTCACAAAAACCCTGCCAGGAAGGGTGGGTGCCTTAGCCCCCTTTTGCAGACAAGACACCTGAAGTCTGCCTGAACTGCAGCAGGATGTTTGGGGAAAAACACAAGAGGATTGCTCTCCAACCTCCAGAATTGGCACAAAAGCATGAGAGGAGTTTTCTCACATGAGGTATCTTGTCTTCACTAGCTTCTCCTCTCAGACTTTCAGCAGTGATACAGAGAATATTGCCATGGGCATGTCTGCACTACGTTATTTATCCTTTGGATTTGCGCTTAGGGTTTTATTTGTAAAATGAAAATGAGACCATAAATCTGCTGTGCAAGGAGCCAAGGGAAGAGAGGACAGAAATTTTCAACAAGTTTCATGCAAAGAGATGGTGCCAAGGACAGGTTTCCCACTGAAAGAAATGCCAGCCAAGATATTGTTCAGGTACTCACCATGTGTAGTGGCAACAGCTAAGAGTGTCAGCCTTTTTCTCGCAGGTGTATTGATTCATTCCTCCTTGCACAGGTAGCTTTGGAATTGCTGCAGCAAGGATGGCTCTCCTATGGCAGCACCTTCATCCATAGCTTTTGCTTCTAGCACACACAGGACCACTCTTTGGGTACAGCACCTAAATAACCCCCCATGGCTGTAAACAAGGGTGGAAGAAAGCAGTGTTGGGCAGACCCCAGTTCTGCATCACACTGCCCTGTTCCAAATTAGCCCATGGCTTCAATTCCACTTTAACCTTGGCACTGCCCACCAAGCCCAGGCGACATTCTCCTGCATAGCCCTGATGCCTAGACCAGATCTACCCAGCTCCTGCCAGCCCCACCAGAATTGCAAAGCACTGTCAAGCCCACTTGTCAGACTTGATCCTCCTCCCATTGTCTTTTGTCCACTGTGTTTTTCTGATAACAAGGCTGTGTGTTACTGTGGAAAGGGGCTTCAAAACGGTTTGTGCTTTGCAAATTTACTTCGTAGTCTAAGGTTCAAAAAGTATGTGCAGCTCCTGAAGCCAAGTCAAACAGGAATCTAGGGCCTATGGGACTTTCAACATTTAAGTTTTCTTTAGGCTAAAGTTATTTTGCTTAGAAACTAGACCCTTGATCTGTTGCAGGAGGCTGCAGTTTAATAAAGTCAAACAGTTTGCTTTTTGCAATGTACTATTTGCAGTACAAGTATCATTGAGTTACACTGCTCTCCCTCATCACTGCCTCCTGGAACCTCGACTGTTTATATACAGAAAGCACTCTCAGGAAGCACTCCTAAAAATACCCAGCAATGTTAACTGAGGATTTGGCTTTGTCTCTCCTCCGCCTGCTTCTGCCTCCATAAAATCCTTCCATCATCTTGATGCTCAACAACCCCAGCTGTTCAAGCAAACTTTTCCCTGCCTAATTCTCTAAAAAATTGTCCTTTTTCTTCCTCCTCTGCCAGTAGCTATTCTCCACCTGTCACAGAGCAGCTTCTGTGATGTTGCCATATCATGCCTTATCTAGAGTTTTTTCATTTGATTACTAAAATGAAGTCCATGACAACTTCCCCAAATCTTCGAGCTCTGCCCACATTTCAGACAGTAAGGTGGCAGCAACTAAGGGTGATAATAGTACCCGAAAAAGAATAAAATCTTTACTTTGTAAAGGGCATCTGAATACTGCAAAACAAGATGCAGTATTCTCCACAGATTAACTTTTGAAACCACTCTCAGGGAAGTTACTCTGAAGACAAAGGCATCTCCCAATGGAAATATCATTGCAAAGAAAAATATTTTCACAATACTACAATAGAAAATCTGCACAAACAAATCCAGTCAGCTGATAAAACCATCAGTTCTTAAACATTAAATTCAAGAGAAAGATTTGGATTCAGCTCACATTTCTGATCTGTCTGTTGCTTAAGATGTGGGCAGAGCCTCCCCTCACAAAAAATGTGACTTGTCAAGGAATAGGGTCCCCCAATTGCTGCAGACTTGTCCTGCTTGTTGCCAGTCTTCCTCATTACCACCAAGATCTTCCAGCACATTATGCAGATGTCCAGCACAGACCAAGTTCATAGCAGCACAAAGGATCTTAGATACTTCTGTCTATCCACATATCAACCGTTGAGTTGAATGTTTTCTGTAGGTGCTCAGCAGGCAGACACTGAAAATGAAAGCTCAACAATTCTGCTGTTGTAGTAGATAAGATCTAGTGTAGTTATTTCCAGTGTAAAACACTTCCAACAGCTGCTGTTCTACAAACCATTTTCTATGAAAACAAAACATCTAATTCCTCCTAATTCAATAACAATTATAACTCATCAATTAATCTAATATTAAATATCAAAAATGAAATAGTCACAAACATTTACAACCAAAATTATCCATCAAAGCCCTTAAGATTGCTTTTGGAAGATCAACAGCCCTTCAACAAAAATTCCCAAGAAGCACAGAACTGTAAGAAGTGAGACACTGAAAATTTTTGCATCAACATCATTTAGGTTGCTTACAATGAATAAATAAATCAGTTCTTTCCATTGGAAAACCATCAGCCAGTTAAGAGTAAGCAAGGAATTATTTGCTCAGCTCTGGTGACAATTGGCTGTTACTAGCATTATTCCAACACATTGTTTTCAAGAACATCTGTTTCTACTCCGACTCCTTTAACTTTCAGATGTGAAAAACAAAAGCTCATTTTCAAGCCATGTCTCCCATCTTCAGTTGGCAACAGTTGCATGATTATGAAGTTATTGTGCTGGATGATCTGTTTGTCAGTTTATATTTTCCTATCATATCTATTTTTAGCTATTCATTAGTATTACTTGGAGCCTCTCCTATAAATCTTAAACATTTATAGCACATCTCGACAATTCATCAAATGGAGCCAACCTCCAAGGAAAAGGAAACCCAAACCACTTCCCCTGCTCAGCTGAATGAGATTCAGATCCCTGTCTTTTAAACTTGAAACTCAACATTTTCCCATCTGCTCTTTATACACAACAGCCCTTTTGCTCTGCATCAGTATTTTATTCTCCATTCATAACTTTTTACTTCCCTCCAGAGGTTTCCTGATGCTTTTAGTGTGCTGGACTCATAGAAGACTTGAATTTTGGAGGGTTTCTCCCTCCACACTTGATTGAAGGGGAAAAATAATCATTCAGCAATGAATGACCACTTTTCATTGCTCATTCACAAGAGAGACACAGCAGGATCACAGGGCTGGACTCAAAGACAATTTTCTTTGCTATTCTCACTAGAGGGAAGAAACATTTTATCAGAGACTATTCAAACTAAGAATATTTGGAGAATTAAATTTACTTTTGGTCTATTAATTGACTTGCATTTCCAATCCTCTGTGTACATGTAACTGTGAAAAAGCCACACAATTTTCATAGCTATGGCCATGCTTGTATGTATCAGTACACATGACTTGGCTAGGTCACCCATGCCAAAAACATTTCTGTAATGTCCAACAACAAGATGATTTAAAGAAATAATAACCAGAATATGTTCCCTAGCCAAGGGTTTTTTAGAAGGAAAATCTACACTAGTGAAGACCCCCCCCCTCTCTTCAGCCAGGCAGCACTTGGCTACAGGAAGAGGCTGCATCCCAGTTCCTGGATCCTGTGACCAAATCCTGTCACAGGCCAGGGGGACTGCTCTCCTCCTCCTCAGTTGTACTAGGAAAGTCCCAGCTTTGCACTCTCTGCACAGGTGAAAGCTAAGGAACACATTTTTCAGATGCAACTGCTAATTGTCCACATGTAATTAGCTGATACCTAACTAGAATACACAACTGATTAAAAATCAGTGACTATCTTTTTAATTTCCTACATATTTGAATTAATCAAAGGAGACATAATATAACAAGAAATGAAAACTGTACCAAGGAAAAAAGCTCTGGCATGCTTGTTCATCTCAGAGTGCTTTTAATTTTAACAGCTCATCTGATCAGGCAGATTAGCAGGATGTGGCTCTTCAGGGAGGTAGGGAGTGCTTGAGAGAAGTCAGTAACACAAAAAAGTATTCAGATGTTTACAGCCAAAATTGTTTTCTATCAATTCACACCATTCTTCAATTCACCTGATGTATTTTCCTACTGTCAATGTTTTGGAAGGAAAAAAGGAATTAGTCTATATTCTGTTATACCTCCATTTGGTTACATGCTGGTTTTACCATCACTGTTAACCTCCTGCAAGTCCTCTAGTTTCTAATCCAGCCTGCTTCACACCAGACATATGTCAACTTCACAGCATCTCTGCTATCCCACTTACTTTTGGTCAGATGTCACATACCAGTGCCATAGCAGAATGACTGGCCAGCCATCCAAAAGCATTTTAACAGACAAATACTAATATATCTTTCTCAGGCTGGTCATCCAATTATCCCAATGCTCAGAAATGTTTGCCTGCCAATAAATGTACTGGTCTGCTAAAAATAAAGACTATAATTTTGGACTACTTGGAAAAATTCTAAAAAATTTCTATATATTCCAGTAGTTTTCCTGTGCAATGTATTAGAAGAGCACTTCTGGAAATCTGTGATTATATTGGCAGAACATTGCATCACAGAATATCAATTTACAATGTAGAATTTACATTTTGAAAAGAAAAAGCAAACCGTGCAGGCACAATAATTCAGAGATGAGAAATTACAGCAGCAAACCCAAGCAAGTCAAAGAAAGCACCATCATATCAGCAACCCCTCCCCACTCAAAACACTCTTCTCATGAAAAAAAGTATGCCAAATCCTCTAGAAGTTTTTCAAATTAAAACAACAAGATTAAACTGAAGATTGCCACAAACTTCAAATTCTATCAAGATTTCCCTTAGCACTAAGCATTTACAGCTCCTGGTTCTTAAAAATTTACTATGGTAATAGCAGAAGAGCAGTCTTGGATCCAGAATCACAGCTAGACTCAGACACATGCAAATGCCTCCTGTATCTACCTAAGCAAGAACTGTATTTCTGCCAGCCCCAGATGTTTAGAACTCTTGTATCACACACATATACACCCCTTCCCATTGTGAGAATGTCTTTATAAAGCATGGTATTATACTATTTGTCTTAAAGTTCATTGTTTTCATTATTTTGACAAGGGCAATAAACTTAAATTCTGCCTCCACTTCCCTGTCAAGGAAAGATTCTCTGGTAGATTTAGGAGTATGTACCATGTTACAAGACATGGAAAAAAAGCCACAAGAGTAGAGTCCTGCCACCTGGCACACCATGTCCTAGGGCTAAAGCAGCTGGGTGCATATGCTGTTTCATTGATTTGGCTATGCCTTATAATGAGCAGTGCCAGGGAAGGATGTATACACACATATATATTACAGCATCATTGACATCCATGACATTGAGACACTTAAGAAATCTTTTCATCTACTAGCATCCCCAGTCCCTACTCTGTCAGCTCTGGGAAGGAGCAATCCTCTCTGAGCTGTTGGTCACACTAAGTTCCCTACTCAAACCAAGATAATTCCCACCAGAAAGTGGAAATTTGACCAGGCCCTGTGTTATCACATACAAACTGATGGAACAAATCCGTGTTTCAGTTTGAAGGGGATTGTTTCTCAACAGAGCCATAGCCAATCAATTTTTTTTAACATACGGAAAGATTGTACAATAAGATGATTTATTCAAGGCTTTAGTCTTACAAAGCCAGATTTAGCTACATTAGCCCATAAGATGCATGAATTGCCCAATTTTGGAACTATCCTTTTAGCAATGTTGTTTATACAGACTTGCATGAGTGTTCAGCTGGAAAAGCAGAAAGTTTCATGCCACTAAGAAGTAAAGGTTGTAAGATGAACCACTGCATAGTCCAAAGGTACTCATCGGTAACAATGAAAATATCATTTCGGTTTAGTAACTAATGAGATAAATATTCCATAGCATCAGGAAACATAACTCAGAAACAGAAAACACTTGCAATCACACTTCACCCTAGCAGGATGCAAGAGCTTGGCCCCCAACACTGCTGAGACCATGAGCTTGCAGCAGGGGCAAGCACCCAGTGTGTGCTGAGCCACCCCTCTGTGCCTGCCTTGAGAACATCCTCAGGTGCTGCTGCTGCTCACCCCCACAGCTCTCAGCACAGACATAACAGACACACAAATGCAGCAGGAGCAAGAGAGAGAGCCAGGAGAAGGGGGCAGGGTATAATGGGCACCACAGGAGGACAGAACCCCTGAGTCACTCCTGTGAGTCGCAGCTCATCTTCTCCCAAGGACCAAACTCCCACCACAGCACAGAGATGCTTTGCCCAGGTTGTTTCTTACAAACATTAATTCAGACTTGATGTTTTCACTGTCCTGTCATGGCTGCCCAAAGGATTTAGAGCTCAGGCTGAAGACTTTTAGTAATTTCTGCCACGGCAGCATAGCAGGGCTCTGGAGACACTGATGGTATTTATAGCAGCCTAGAAATTGTACCTCTTCTCACCAGCTGAACCAGTTCCCTGAGCTGACTGCTGCAGCTAATTGAAAGAAGACTGTCATGTACCATCAGCTAAATTTACTGCTGGTCCTCACGATCGGGTTGTGCTGACTGCATTGTGACAGCAGTGTCTAAAGGGAGGTCATCTTCATTTCTACATTTTCTCTCTAGGAACAAGAGCTTCTTCTGTATCTGCACTGCTAGGTTTCTATTTATAGGCTTGAACCCTGTGATGCAATCTTCCTTTTTGTTTCCAAGGAAACAATATTTCATGTATTCTACTTTCAAGTTTTTCTTCCTTTAGGTTTTCCCCCCTCCACCTGCTCTCTTCCTCTCTCTTTAAAGAGACAAGTCAATAGGTAAAACCTGTATTTATCTCTGGCATGCCATGTAGTTCTCTTTCTCTAAAACCAGATTTATTCATAGCACTAAACAATTCAAGACATTTCAACAATATGCTTAGTAATAATTTTATGCACTGTTTATACATATTACTTTTCTGATAGCAAAAGAACTATAATTGCATTAGGCAGCAACTCCTGTGATAGTTCAAATTTTTCAAAAACTTAGGGTCTGCATCTCAGCATCAAGTCCTCTTTTCCTGCAAATGTTTTTAAAAATTATCTCACTGACTGTCCAGCCAGTTTTCCCACAGTTTTACTCCTTAAGTAAGTGTTCCTGATGGCCAATCCTATCCCCTGTCACTCTCTTCCTGGCAGCAATGCATCTCCTGACACCCCTTTCCATGCTCCTTTTTGCCACTGGGCTATGTTGTCAGGTTTGTGGTGGCTTGGAGGTAATTTTCATTCAAGTGAAAATTCTCTACATTAATGTTCTTTTATAATAATTTTAAATTTAAAAATAATAACTTCACTGTCTGTAAGTCAGAAAAATGCAGAGTAACAAATTCATAATTTACAGTGAAATTAGCATTTGTAACAGATGGAATAAGGTGTGTTGAATGGCTAGTTGCACAAGTCCAGATGCTTTGGTATCTTACTGGAAAAGCAGCAGGTCAAGCTAATAGCTTGTCTCAAAATTTTCAGCACGTGTTTATGTCTAGGGGTCAAAAATGTGGGAGAGAGTGGCTGTTTTAAGATGAGACCATTTTAACACTGCAGAAAAATTAAGAGCAGCAATGCTCACAAATGTAGTTGATTAATTCTGACTACTATCCTTTTTATTACTAACACCTTGTGTCTCCATGATATAAAAACAATAAATGAGTTGGGACTGGTGATATTCTGCTCAAGGGACAACAAAGTAACAGACAAGATTTCTGTAAGGACCACCCATTTCAGAACATAGAAGAGCAGGTAAAATTCCAAGCTAAAGAAAATTACGTGGACCAAGAACACTCAGAAACAATTTGCGTGGTGAAGGGGAGAAAAGGTGTTAAAGCACAATAGATATAAAGTTATCATAGATATATTATAGATATAGATACAAATTTTTTGTTGTCAAAAAAATTATTGAAGTTGGCATGGAAGTGATCTGTAGTCAGCATTTTGGGTCATGTTATAGACTAATACCTATCACTTCCTGTATCAGTTCCAAAGAGGCCAGGCTCTGCTGAAAGGTGTGTGATCTTGATGCAGAGGCAACAAGTCCTTGCACAACATCTCTGACTCGTCACATAAAAGGATGCGCACTGGGAAGACTTACATGATCTAGACCTCTGCCAATATCTCTGGATTCTTTTCAAAAATTCATCACAATCTTTCCTCAAAACCCAAAAATAAGGGTTTCCCACGCTCTGCAATCCTACTGGAAGCTATTCCAGGAAGCCACTTGTCTCCTCCTTCCACATTCAAAGCTTTCATAGTTTTTTCCCAGAAGACCACATTTGTTATCAAGCTTCCGTATCTCCTAATCTGGCCATGACTTAATAACTTGTCAATGCTCTCTCCTTCCTAATGGTTACTCAGACTCAAGACCTCAGTAAAAATCACATTTGACAGGCATGAGAAAAGTAGCAAGCTTCAGGTCTTTGTCACTAGGTTTTGTTAGTTTATTTCTGAAATAGAATATTTCTGGTAGCTGAAACGCAGAGCACATTTCATGGTCTGGCAACACATTGTTTTAGAGATTGTGCCTCTGTAAAAAAAAGAGCTTTATGAAGTTTGCTTCTCAAAGACAATCCTTGGCAGTGGACAGGTCCAGTTGGGTCTCAGTAAATCAAAAGCTTATTTGATGTCAGTGAAACTAAGATGCAACTGCTGTTTTGCTCCAGGTTGTCAGAAAGCTTCTCAGTAATCACTTTCAGTCAGAATGGATGCTCAATTGTTCTTTCCTGCTGCAAGGGAGAAAAAACAGCAGCTTGCTCTTCCTCAATAATTCCCTCATATTTCATTTTTAATCTCTTAAGCAAATTACAAGTGAAGACCTTTGATGTATGCGCCAAACTCATTCATTTCTCAGTACTTGCTGGACTAGAGAGGATCTCCCGTTTCTATGCATGTGGATGATAATAACAACTTCAAAGCTCCCAGGCATGTGTTAGCTCTCCCCAATTTCCTTGATAAGTATGTATTTCGTGGGCCAACACCAGTTAAGAACCATATGCAGCTGTACTTGAACGCCATCTATTAAGGCAGCCTTGCTATCTCTCTCGTAATATAACAACCCTATTTCTGCTTTGCAGATCTACTCAGTCTGGATTTTGCATTTTTCCTGAAATGAAGTACCTAATTTCCAGCATTCATGGTGTTCTCAGCTTAAAATAGTCTGGAACCTGATCAAACTCAGAGCAAAAAGTCATTAAAAGGCACTTGCCCTGAGGTGGTTTGGAGCATTCCTGGTGGATTAGGAGGCATTGCTTTGCTGTTGTGGGGTTTTATGACATGAAGTTCAGCTGATTACTTCTAGAAGGACAGTAGGTCATAGCCATATGGTACCACAGGACCAGATGTTCCAAGTATGGCAGAACAGCTGCACCTGAGCAGTGGCTGGGTAAACTTCCCCCAAGCTTGCTAAGGAAGAATGAAAAAAGGACATATTTCAAACCAGTTTTAGTTGTCATGATTATTTAGTTTGTCCAACTCATTATCAGAACACTTGGAGGCAAAGATTATAGAAGAGTTAAAAAGAGTAGAATAAATAAGAAAAATAAATAAATAAGAAAAACCACCATCAGAGACAATTTACATTGGAAGAAAATAAATAGTTTTGGAAAAGATGTAAAACTTCAGGCTTTCAGCCAAGCTTTATCTAAGGAGGTGGAGTGGAAAGAGTAAACAGTTTTTCTCTAGGGCAGAAAATTTATCCCATAGGTGGAGAGCACAGAGTTCATGTAGTTTCCTTTAAGGGGCTTGTTACTGACCACAGTCAGTGGAACAGACACCAGACCAATGGCACCAGCACAGCAACTCTGGTGTTTACCCATTTGCCCTGCCAGTAAGCCAGAAGCCTGTACCAAGTGGACTACAAACATCAATCCAATTTCTGTCTCCCAGCTATATTTAAGTCTAGATTTGGCACTGCATATACCATGAGACTACTCTGACCTGAAACCTGCTCTCAATATGTCTGGACAATTTTTCTGATCAGAGTTAAATACCAAGTATCTACTATTTTTGTTTATTTTTTTAAGTGCTCTGTGGTTAGGAAATAGGTTGGACCACACAATTCAGGAACCTCTGCAGCAATATGTTCTTAATGATACAGAGAAGTAGAAGAAAAAGAGCTTCTTATCCCCATGAATTGCAAGAGTATAAATAGACTGTGGCAGTTTCCTAATTCTCTTGTCAAGAGAATTGGGCGCAATTCTTTGTGTGTTACTGTGGTAAATTAAGGACAAAACCCGCTTGATTTTTGGCAATGCTATTTTCTTTAGAGGTCAGTTTAAACACTGACCAATTGCAGATGCCCCATTTTTGGGCCTGAGGAGCACATCAGGATGCCATGCACAGTACAGAATGAGGTACTCTCTCTGCATAGGATTCCTCTGGTAGGTGCTCTCCTTGCAGGGCTTCCTCTTAGCACTCACTGAGAAACTGGGGAGTTAGCAGTTTGGGGCCCCAGGCTGTCCCCGCTCCCAGCATTCTTTGGGAAGGGGGGATTACAAGGAAGACCTCATCCCTATTTTCCACATTACTACACCTTGGGATCTATACTCCATTCAACACAAATCTCCAAGAACATTTTTTCTACTGACAGTGAGAGAAAAAGCAGAACAGTGAACACAATGCCTTTCAGAGCCTTGGTTCCAGTCTCACCCCACAAACTCAGGGAACCTTGTTCAGGATTGGGGTCCTTCCTTCCTAACCCCCAGGGAACTAGCTTTGTCCCTGTCTCATATAGTCTCTTACAAACACAGCCACTATGGGCTATTAGACCTTTTACAGACAGCAAGAAAAACACCGGTCAGTAAATTTGACTTCTATCAGGTCAAATCTAAATTACCCTCTTGACAACACTGCCTAAGAAGCTCATAAAACAGTGTGTCTATTGGTTATATGACTTGGACAAACAGCATCAACCTTTATCTACAAGAACGTTTGCTTACTGAGTAAAAAAAGAAACCTACAAAACATAAAAAAGTAACATACCACAAGTTGATAATTTCTGATGGACCTTTAAGTTCCTCCTATTTTCAGACTTTTAGAAATGCTCCTTAATGTGTCAACTTAAAACATTCAGCCACTGAAATCCTTACTCTGTGAAGCAAAGCTGCCCCTTTGATTTGATTTGCAGAATGGCCTCACAAGTCAACGTAATTCTGATTCCCCTGCTGATAGCAGCAACACAACCGACAGCTGGCTGAAATGAAGTAATGAACACAACAGACAGCACTTATTAAAGAATCAAATAAAACTCTGAATACATCAATCAAAAATAAGCATACAACCAATATTTTCTGGCAATCCATAGCTGGGAGATGAAGAGGAAAGCACAAACCCAGGCTCAAACAGTAGGTTACTTAGGACAGCAATTGTCATTTTTGTTTTATGGGTCTGCAATGCCTGTCTCAGCAGAGCTCTAACCCTGATGGGGGCCATTAAGCAATACTTCAGTATAAAGAGAAATTAAATTAGTAACACCCAGCAAGGTACCCCTGCACGCAAGGTATTGTCAGACAAGTTTTATGTGTGGCTTTCTAAACGCCAGTTGACTTCAGCAAGAATCAAGGGCATGCACCATTTTGTGAGGAGGGAGTAGTCATTTAAAGCATTTCTCTCTCTCTGCAGTAATCAAAACAAGTTATAGCCAGGCTACAACTATATGTCTAGTTTGAAGACTGCTTGTCTGTGTGAGACAGAACCATCTGGATTTACTTTACAGTTAACTTTAAAATATATATATATATCAAATTTCTTAACTTTTGCCAAACAACTGGAAACATAATGGTTTATGCATGCTGTTAGCATCTCACTACAGCTGCAAATGTCCATTAGGACAATCTTATACAATTATATACTTATTCTTCCCATGAAATTGTTAAAAACCCAGCTTTTTCAAATAAGAACATATTTTGTAGTGAAGAGGAAATCTTCCAGTTCACCAGGTTGGAATGGGGGAGGGAAGTCTTCTAAAGCAAAACTTTACTCAAAGCTTTTCTTTTTAAACTAACATAAAAATTACAAGTCTTAGTGTGTTAGATTTTTCCAACTGTACCTCTAGTGTGCTCTGGCCAGAAATCTACAATTTCTTTCCCTTTTCCTTCCTTTGTGGAAGAAGCTCATTCCTTCTAAGATTTTTTTTTTACCAGAGAGAAAAAAAAAAGCAGCTTCCCCCCACACACCTTTTCCCAACTCTTCCCTCTGGATGGATGGGACTTTACAGTTCAACAGACTGTCAGTGGCACCTGGTGCCACTGGGTGGCTGCCCTTGGGAGCTGACCCCCAACAGCAGCGATCTGTGCACAGAACATGAGCAGGCTGGATGCAGGCAAGGCTCCAGGGATGGGGGGTGATCTGTGTGTTCAAAGCACTATCATCAGTTTGGCAAAGATTTTCAGAAATTACCAATAACATGGCACATGCCAGTTTTTAGGAGTCTGAGGTAACAGTTCAATTTTCCAGAAGGCAGGTGCTTACCTCTTCCAAAATAAGAGCCTTCCTGCTGTGTTTTCTATGTGTCCAGGCTCAAAGCACTCCAAGTCATTGGCCACTCTCAAAACCTCTCAGCAGCTAGGATTTTTTAGTTAACAAAAACAAAACTAATGGAAACACAAACAACTAGTCCCAAAAATTGGACACAATCCTGTGCAATGTGCTCTAGGATGACCCTGCCTGAGCAGAGAGATTGGACCAGATGACCCAATGTAGTTCTTCCAATCTTACCCATTCTGTGACTTTTCCAGGAGGTGAGTGACCTTCTGTACATGTTCCCAGGACCCTACAGAGAGGAGGGAACAGGGCTTATATTGTTTTGACAGCTATTCAGACAGAAAAATACTTATTTTTCAGATGCCTGCCATCTGAAAATAGCAATACCACAAAATGCTGTAAAATGCTATTGATCTCATCAGAAACACAGCCTTGGTCAGGGACAAGCAACAGAGCACTGCCCATCCTTGGGACACACAGACCTCACAGAGCAGCCTCCTCTCACCAGCACTGCCAGTCTGCTGGATCACCATGTTACCCATACTGGGTCACCTGCAAGGATAAAGATAAAGATAAAGAAACTTTGCTAATTTCTGTTATATGGGGTCTGTACCTCCTCCTCCACACAGTTTCTCTATTATCAGTATAGAAATAATTTACACCGCAACCTTACAAGTTATCTTAGAAGGCACAGCAGGTTTCTAGCATCCAAGCTCTTTCTCATTTTAAGAGTGACTATTTGAATAATTGGCAGGGAGGAGCTTGGCTGCTTGGTAATGCAGAATCTTGGCTAGAGTGATGCTGTTAGCATGAAACAGCAGCAGATCCAATGCCCAGAACTTGAACTGAAACTGTTTGTTATTACTGCACATCTGTACTGCAGCATTAGCCACAGGCCATGACCAAGTCTGGCCCTGGTCCTTCTTGGATTAACTTCTATATTTTAAACAGACAGGGGATGACAAAGGTGATAGAAAGGATTTAATGCAACATTAAAAATAACTCACAGAGTCAGGAATTTGTGTCCTACTGAAAATTAATGGCAACTACCACAGGACTTGGGTACTTCGGAAAAAAATGGTCAGGCAGCCTGGATCTTTGGCAGGGCACAGGCATTTGCAGTCACAGAAGGCTGTTTCTGTTCTTGCAAGAAATGAAAAAAGTTCTACAAGAGATTTCTATCAATAGCTGACTACTTTTTGCAGGCACTGGTGTGACAGTAGAGAGCACTGTGAGGCAGAAAGATAGGCAAGCAGCGCATGCAGGTCTGCTCAGAGATATTCCCAGGATAGCCAACTTAACAGAAGAAAAAAGGTCCAGAGACCAAAGGGTTACTTCCAGTATCACACACTTGCCCTGACTGGTCTCTTTGCCTCTTTTTCCCACTCTCAGACAGAAGGCAAAGATCTGAAGAATTTCTCTTAAGAAATATCAATACTCACATGACAGCTGGATCTTAGATCGTCGCAAACCTAGTTCCAACAGCACCAAAATCTCTTCCTAATGCAGTGGTTCAAGTTTCAGGTCTGAGACAGGCTTTGCTGCAGAACAAACCCTCTGCCCAGGCAGCTGCTCATGTGTGATCCCCAAACCCTTCAGCTCTGTGGCCATGAAGGTCACCGCAGACCAAGTACTGGAGTGGAAGAGGTGTGGCTCTGACACCAGGGGACCCAGCTTTTATCTGTGATGAACCTGGCTGTGACTTACCAGAGAAAGTTCTAGGCTTTCTTCAGCAGGAAGTCTTGGAGCTCTTTAAGGACGTAGAGAATTTTTCAAAGGCTGGAGGATGCACCTCTGCCTCTAATTGGCGAGCTGTGCTCATGTCACCAGAACTGAACCACGCTAAGCACCTTGTTCCTCTCAGCAAAGAAAGGCATTTCATAAGTTAGATGGGTACTGAAAGGGTTGGCACTGGAGAAAACTAAAACAAGAAGTAGGGAAAGATGGTTTTATGGTGAAGCATATGCAAGAGAAAAGGACCTTATCAGGATGCCACCTCTCCCATTGCCCATTGTTGTGCCAGTGCCAAGTGACTAGTGCACAGCATGACAGCAAACAGCGGTGCAATACTCCTCACCCATATGCAGCAGTAAACACAGCATCGGCTTTGACAGGGGGACAACATCAAAGATAATATTTGTTATAGTCAACATGCAGGCATCATGTTATCTTAGTCACACCAAGACTAGGTAACTAAACTGCCAGGTTTAGTGTTTCAGGTCACATCAGGGAATAGTTTTACCAGCAGATATAAAGATCGTCATTTGGAGTGGGTAGCACTCAAGGTCAGAGTCAGCAAATCCTCCTCTAAAAATAGACTCTACTTGCACAGTTAGTAAGGTTTCTTTTGTCGTTCTGCTGCACTTCACAGGACCCAGTTACTTACAGCACCCACCTAAGCTTACAGGTAAGGCTAAGCAATATATATTTCCTGCTGTACTTCTGCTCCTTTTTCCTTCTTTTTGTAACCTGTTTTAGTAAAGCAGGGAGAGGACTGAGAACTGGAAAATTTGTTGAGGTAACTATTAATTTCATTAGCTTGTTGCAGAGAAAAAAAATTATTATTATGGACTCAAAAAGGTTTTGAAAGTATAATGTATAATTTAGAAAATCCAACTTGTTGTGTTACAGAAATCACTTTAGAAATTAGGAAATTAGGTGTTGAAAGTGTAATTATCTTGGAGGTAATTTCAATGTAAAAGTTAGGGAATGAAAATGCAATTTTTAAAGACTTTAACATCTGTCCCAGAATATTTTGCTTATTCTTCAATAATTGCTCCACCCTCCAGTCAAATCTAGCTTTTCCAATTGAATTAAAAATCTCTCCAGTGATGCTGTGTTTTAAGTTTCCTTGGACACTCTAATAATATTTAACAAAATCTCAGCTTTATCTGTTTTCAATTAACCAGTCCAGTCAACAATAAAGAATAAGGGCAAGAATAAGTTTTTAAAAAATCATATGTGTCTTAGAAATTCATTGAAATAAGTGGTTAGTTTTGAATATTCACAGCAGGAGGTTCTGGGAAATAATTGCACAGAGGCTACAATTATTCTGGTTTTAAGCTGTTTAAAGATGACTGCAATAGATGAACTATTTTATAGTCCATGAATGCTTTAAGCATAAGAATGCAGGGCTAAAACAAAGGAACTGAAGTAAATGAATTTTGGTGAAGACTTAGACAGGAATAAGGAACATAGGAGTAGGATTATACTTTTTGCTTAAGTATACTGCAAATCCAGTTTTGGAATTTGGTGAATTATTTTTGGGGTCTTTTAGAGAAATATTTTTTGAAAGACTTCTCCATCACATAAAGTATTTGTAAAGAAAAATAACCTTTTTGGCCCAGTGTTAGGGAAAAAAACCCAACAAAACAAAACGGGACATAACCTCACCCAAGGAGCCTTTGCAGCACCACAGCTCATTGCAGTGCCCTGGGGGGCACCAAGTGTGAGGTTACAGGGGAAGCACACAGCTCTTCCTGGCTGCTGCCAGCCTTCGAGTCCGAGCGAAACAGCGTGGGGTGGCATATCAGGGAGCACCATTCTCAATTCATTTCAGCAAATCATCTGACAGAGCAAGCCTTTGTCACTGCAGCTGACCAGCTCTCAGCTCAACTGATGGGCTTTGAGTTAAAAAAAGCTTAGAAACCAAAGCACTGTTTGCCCTCCTTCCAAGTGCAAACACTGTGCCCCAGACATGTGCATTGGCTTCTGCAAGAACTTTTCAGTTTATAAAACAGTCTTCTGCTTAGTCATACTCAAAAAGGGCAAGCACTTTTTCATCCTGAAGGGAGGTATGCATCTGGCATGTGGGCTGGAAATGGAAGAAGAGAACATTTCTTAAAAATTCAAAAACTTGCTGAGTAGATCCTCCCTCACTATTTCTATAGATTCTCAGCCATTAGATCTGATTTTTTTTTCCTGCCTTCAGCACTAAGCAAGTGCTTACTTGAAGACCACTTACTAAATTAGATTCAAGTCTTCTGCACATTTTTTGAAAGTGTAGAAATGGTATTCTCTATCCTTACCTTCACTTGGGTCCTTCCTTCTCATACACACTTGTTACAAACATTGCTCCTCTATGAGTTCTTGTCTAAGGTGGTTATTAAAGTGAAAGAAGAAAGTAAATAAAAATAAAACCATTAATTTTTCAGTTGTCTGTAAGGCAATGTCTCAATTTTTACTCCTAGAAGAGTACAAGTCCAACAGCTTCCATGATGTTAAATTCTGCCTGATAAATCAAAACATTCAAATAAGTCTGCCCTGTACCCAAGATCAGAAAAGAAAAGGGAATAATTTGTTAGTAAGAACCTCTTCATGCACAGAAATGATTTCTCAATCAAAATTACAGGGTTTTTTTCCTTCTTTTTTGTTCTTCTGCTGGATTTAGTGTTCATGGCAGTAGATTAACTACTTTAGTCCCCAGTTTTGAGGATCAAACTACCAATTAATTTCAAAGTCACTGTTTTTATCTCCTATTGCACCGAGATGGGTATAAAGTCCAGTAGATATGTCATTACTTTTGTAGAATCCTTACGAAAAGCTCAGTGCTGATCAGTAGTTTTCTTTCCTTCCCTTAGCACCTTGGAAAAAAACTTCTGATTATATCACATTTCCATTCCTTTTTCAGAGCTGACAATAGGTAGGAAGCAAAATCTGAAAGCATCAAAACAGGAATAAGATTAAAATCTGCCTCCACATTTACAAACAGGTTGTATATTTAGGTGTTTGCTAAATGCTAAAAACTTTCACTTCTCAGCTTAACCAGGTGAATTTGTGATTGTCTGGTATTTTCAGGGAGAAATTGCTTTTAGACAACTCTGAGAACAAAAACAAGGACTGTACATGTGTGCACATCAAATTAAATTTAATAAAGCCAGCCATCAAAAGCACCACTAGCACAAGTGATCAATGTCATTACAGCTGGGAGAACTTCCAAGAGCAGGACACATCGGTGGCAAAGAATTTAAACTATTCTGTATAAATATGGATTGAAGTGGGCATTAAAGCAAGGAAACCCTGTGCCCTGCATGATAGAACAGCTAATACTTCTAAAGGAAAGAGTAAGGAAAATTGTCTTCTCTCCATTTTTCTTCCCAGTTTTTACTTGTTTAGCCTCTCTCATTGCATATTTATGCCAATGCCACTGGGCTCTGACTTCATTGAAGATCTGAAGATTCAGGCACACAAACACAGCTACAAGTTGGCAGCCAGAGTACCTATGGGGGGGACAACAGCAGTGATAGAGGAAACCCCTGTGACAAGGTGGGGTGCAGAAAAGGAAAGGATATATAGGCCCTTGCACAGGACAAAGGCAAAAAATGCATTCCTTGGCTGTGCATGCCTGATTTTTTTAAGTCTCTACAGCTGACTTGGGTCTTAACTCCCAGGCATAAATCTTGCCAAATTGTTTGGCATCTTTATACACAGCACTAGGGCTTGCACAGCACGTTGAGCAGAAAATATTAAGAAACATAGTATTTTGTTATGTAACTAATGACTCTACAGCTTTCTGTCTCAAAGTGCTCAGAAACTTCCACTACACATGGAAAACCAGCATCAGAAACATACACAGCACCACCAAGGCTCTGATGTTCACTTCTAGATAAAAAGCTCAGTTTTCCTCCCCCATCTGTGGGATTACCAAACTGTAGAGCTCGTGACTGACATTTCCAAAAGCATTAACTCACCCCTAAAAATTTTGTTGTGGGACTAGACATCCCAAATTTAACAGATTTGAAAATGGGCCACTATATTCTATGACTTCACAAGGCCTTATTGGAAATTTTGGGTTAATTTGAGTAGTTCAAGGGACTTCAAATATGGTGCAGAAGGCAAATCTTTCACTGCCATATTAGTGCTCCAGCCACTGGAGTCTGTGCTCTGTCATGGTCTGAATTAAAAAGCAAATAGACTGGCAGATTTTTCTTTTTTTTTTTTTTCCTTGCACTTTATTTCCTCCCTCCCTGCTTTGTTAAAAATATAATAAAAAAAGCTAAAGAGCTGTATAAGAAATTCCATCTGGCAGCTGTAGAGTAGATAGTGAACATAAAGAAGTGATTCCTTTGCTGTGCCTAATGCATGCTGCTTATCCAAATTAGCCACACAATTACTTCTATCAATGCAAAACTAGTTTAATGTTTTTTTTTCTAGTGCACAGCACTTGAGAATGACTTAAAATGCAGTGTAATTTGCCACAGTGGATGTCCTGAAGTGGCTCACTAATGAAAAGAGGATTAACTCTCCATTATTCTGAATTACCATTTCGTGAAATCACTAACAATATTTTCATTTATATACATATAACCCAAGGGGGACAAATATTCCAGCCATCCAAGCGATTAACAAATAAAATTTATTAGATAACATGTACTTTGGTCTTATTTATGAAGAGAAAGATTAGGGTATAAAAATGCAGATGACTGGATTTTTATCATCCTTGTTCTGATAATACCCTTAAGTCCATGACAGCAGGACTGGCGTTGTGTTCAGCGCTGTGTGCACACGCTGGATTGAGGGCAGAACCCGTGGGATGCCAGGCTCAGCAGGCACAGGCTCACAGTCTCACAGACTTCAGCACCCACCCAGCTGTGCCCAGCCACCACAGGTGCCACAGAGAGGGAACAGGAAGGTCTCACCAGCTCACACAGCCTGCCCTTGGCACAAGCCAGAAGAATGAGAGGGAAGCTCTGCTCTGGGCACAGGGAAAGGATGGGATGAGCAAAAGACTGCCCTGCCTCTTTGGGAGGGAACTCTTGGCCCCAGATACAGGGCTCTGTTTCTCAGTATGTCCTGAAGCTGGGCTCAGACCTTCCTGCTGGGGAGAACCCTCTGGGACAAGGGCAGTTCCACAGCCAGCTGACTTTTCTTCCCCATGAAATAAAAAGGCTGTCCTGAAGCAGCATTTCCAGAAGCAGGCAGGGTGCAGAGTTCTTTATGCAGAGGATGTAAGGACAGTCCCTACACCAGAGAGCTTCCACATGACCCTGGGATTAGCTCTTTTGGTCAGAGCAAGGTAGTAATAATTCCAGGCTCACAATCTCCATGTGGGCCATTCACTTACCCTTATTCTTGTGGGTCTCTTCCAACTCAGGCTGTTCTGTGATCTAAGGTTGTGTATCCCCGATGCAGTGCAGTGCCATGAAGTGACTGTCAAGCTAGCACAGCACCGGTACACCATTCAGCCTGCACTAACTCATCTATAGCCACATGAAGCACCACAAGGGGTGAAAAGCCTGCTCCAACAAGCCTGTGCAGAGGTAACCCTGCAATCTGGCTGCCACTGACTGCACTGGGTGAGCACTCTGCAAGAGAAGGTCTCCTCTCCACACTACTCTGCCAGAGAAATCTGAGCTTTCCCTGCCTGGACTTGCACTAAACATTCATCCCTTATACCCACAACAGCATTAAGAACTACTAAAAAAAATCCAATCTATTTTTCACTTTTTATTCCAAGAGGGCTGGCCTTGGGAATAGTCTTCCTGGACCTCTGTTTGGTGTATATAGAACAACTAATGTGAGATGAGGTTAGACATCTTTGATTCCTGGGAAGATGCAAGCCCTTCTGCCGCCAGCTAAATGCTTCATGGCAATTATTTCCAGAGTTGAAATAGCAAACCAGCCCTTTTGCCCCCTTTTCCCTCCTCCTAGTTAAACTCTGTTACTTCTTACATAGTCTAGAGTCAAATCTGAAATACATGTTTTATTAGAGGAATTTCAACTGATGCTTTCCTGTGCTCTAATTCAATTTAAAAATCCCTGCAGCAGATAACATTGGCAAGGCATAAAAGAACATAGTGTACTTGAAAGTTCAGGGAGCATGTGGCTTCCCAGGACAGACAGAAACACGGATTTCTCAGCAGTGGTCGAGCTTTCAGAGTGTTAACCAAGCTTCAAACTGCGCCGGTGTTCCAGTACCACAAATGATCATTTGCAGACCTAATTGCCCTGTTCTGAGGTGTAACAAATCAATGCACTGTGGCCACCAACTGTGATTACTGATTACATTGCTTTCTCTTCTTCCTTTC
This sequence comes from Lonchura striata, assembly GCF_050655825.1. Taxonomy (NCBI): domain Eukaryota; kingdom Metazoa; phylum Chordata; class Aves; order Passeriformes; family Estrildidae; genus Lonchura; species Lonchura striata. Next base: position 19,891,619 of record NC_140708.1, read on the forward strand.
CTCCATCCCATGTTATGGAGCAATGAATAAAAGCAGTCAGTCCTTCAGCATCAAGGCAACAGGCTCTCAACTATAATTCTTTACTAGACCAATAGCAGTACTTATCAATTTCTAGATAACAGCCTTATCACTCCTGAAGTCTGTCTTAGATTTGTATCTCTGACAGACAAACATTATCTACACTGCTGAGTCTGCATGTAGAATTAGCATAATTCTGGCACAGGAAGGAAAAAGGCTCTCCCAAGGCATGGCTACTGGGGCAGATAGATGGCACTTGGTAGTACACATAGGCATGCAAGACAAGCCCAAGGTAAATTTCCAACAAGCTGGAATTCTCCGAGCCCTTTAAAAATCTCAAGAGAGGACCACTTAGCTAAACATCATCATCATGTGTTAAGAAGCTTGGCTGAAAGATAGATTCTCTTGCCAGTGAAAGCAAGCCAATTTTTGAACAAAGGTGTACACTTGCCAGTCAAAAACTGACTCCACAATCTTACATGGCTTTGGAGTAGGAAAACAGGAATCATTTGGCTTTTTCAAGCTTTGTAGAGAAACAGAACATGACAAGCACAAAAGAGCCCAAACTGAGCAAACAAACCTCATGGGTACATTGGATGTCAGTGAAAAATGGATATCCTGCTTTCAGGAGAGCTCTACAATAGCCACATGAAAGCATTAGCCTTAATTTTGGAATTAAAAGGACACAAATGTTCAGCAGCCAAAAAAAAAAAAAAAAGGGAGCAACTAGAGGATTCATTGCCTGCAAGAAAGGCGGATTTTTGGCAGGCTCTACTTGCACACTTCTTAAGATCAAGCCCAATTCCACATCTTATTAACAGTCTCTTACAGAACCACAAGGTTCAATTTCTCCCTTCATGGGAATGAGACACAAGCAACTGCTACTCTGAGACACCAAAGAGTCCAGTAGAAGAAATAAAAACAGAGCCCATTGGGAGATGCAGCAAACAGGGAATCTGCAGCTGGCAACATGGGAAAAAGTAAGAGAAGAGAGTACAACAGTACATGGAACATTCACCTGAACAGACATATTTCCTCTCCGTATGTTGCTGAATATCATGAAGGATGAGCCTTAGTTAATGATAAAAAACCCCAACAACTTAAATTTGCACTCATTTCCCCTAGGTGCTTTAGATCCCTAGACTGTTAGACCTACCAAATTCTTGCCAGTGGATTTTTCAGAAAACAAATTCTCAACAGAAACTTAACTTCAATAATCACAAACCTTTGAGTTTTGTTTCCTTTGCTGGTGGGCTCATCTAATAACATATTCCTCACCTCACTCTGGGGAGGCAGAAATCTGAGTGCAAGTCTGTGTTTGCCACAGAACAGGTACATCTGTCTCAAGCAATGCTCAATCACACCTGGTCAGTGCTGCTCCCAGGATCCCACAGCAGGAGCAGTAGTCACTTGCTTTGCGTTTCCTTGCGTTAACATTCTGTTGTGGTTCCATTCCAGTTTCTCACACATCCTGAGAGCACTACTTCATGGACAAGATGTCATCAGGAAGCTGGAATGCTGGGAAGAAAAATGCATATACAACAGTCCAAGTAGATCCTGATGAGGACTATTGTACCCCAGGGGCGTTTGAACTGGAGAGGCTCTTGTGGAAGGGCTGCCCAAAGTACACTCACGTCAATGAAGTCTGGCCCAATCTCTACATAGGAGACGAGTAAGTGTACACATTACCCCCTAGATAGCAGATAAGTGTACCTGGTACATCTCCTCTACACAGGGGATGACCAAGCTCTCCTAAACACAGCTCACTGACAGATGTCAGAGTTACACAGAGCAATCAGAGGCTGGCATGGCCCTGATTGTTACTGCTGCTTCAGGAAGGTGCAGAGGAAGTGCAGCAGGGTCTGCTGTTAAAGACAGAGTGACAGCATGGGTTGTGGCACCAGCGTAGGCTGCAGAGGTTGAAGCTCATCACGATCTATTTTTAAATGGTTCGTTTCAAAGAGCAATTTGCTGTTTAACTGTGAGTGAAAGTTGTTCCACAGTTACAGAGCATGGTCTGGATGTGTTTGCCACACCTGAGGTTGGTTTAGGACTAAAATGTAATCCTTGAAAAGTGACTGAAGGGACAGCTCACTCTGCAGTAGTATTTCTGCATATCCAAATTTATGCTTGTGGAAATACACTCTGCTCAAAGACTAAAGCAAAGAGAACCCTGAGGAAGGCAAAGCTGCAGAGATGTGTCTCACTGATCACACCAAGTGTGATTTGGAAAAAAAACAAACCCACAAAACAGACTTAGTCCTGCTGAGCATGGGACTAAACTAGAAGCAACCTATTCCAAGAACCAGAGAAGACTGCTGCAGCAGGAGACATGCCATTAGAAAATCCCAGCCCAAGCCCTGAGCAGAGGAAGAGAGCTTTTCTTACTCTTTTGGCATTATTGGTCCAATTCCCATTTTCCTCTACACCCTGCACTAACACGACATTTATTTTTACATCATCACTGAAAGACACAAATAGGAGCCCCAGTGGCTCCAAAGTTCTCAATAATTTTTTAAAAGGTCCTAAAATTCATCTGTTGCCAGCTTATAAAAGAGGAAAGATATACGGCTTTGAAAGTTACAAGACTCCTAATATCATCCACCAATTACTTCTGTGGCGCCAGAGGCAACGGAAAGACAGAAGAGTTCTGGTCTTGTACCAAGCCAAGGCTCCCACTTTTACAGATAGGGATGGGAGAGTGTGTGTGTGCGTGTGTTGTGTGGGATAAAAAAATTAAACAAGGGGAACAGCCTGTCCAAATGATTCAGGAACAAAAGAAAAGGAGTTGAGTTTGTCTTTCCACATCCTGCCCTGCCTCTCCAGTTAGAAATTTCTAACTCAACATTCACCATAAAGAACAGCCTCTTCTGGCATTTATTTCCTACTTTCTTGTTTAGAATCACCATCAGAACTATTTTGAATTAAGCTGTTAGAAGATTTTCCCTCTAATTTCTGTGATGAAGCTATAACTGTGCCTGCTGAGCAAAGGGATGTAACCAGACAAGAAGTCAATCTCTCAGCCCAGGACAGCAGTCACCGACTCTTTCCTGTAATCTTCCTGTAGCAGAGGCTTCTTACACCTTGTAATTTAGTAAAAGCTAGAAGTCTTGACTCTGAATACACCACACACCTGGCACTTCATACAAACTAACCAGAGGAACAAAAATACAAACTTCTTGAGAGGTACACAGAGCTACAACCCGGCATGCTGGGCAGTGTGTTTCTGCTGAGGACTGGTCTTAAGTCAGGAGGAAAAACAGTGGTGCTTCAAGGGAAAACAAGTTCCCTACCATGACAAGACAAAATATTGAGAAAACCAATGGAGAAGGAAAAACAAATGAGGAGCAGGTGGGGCAGAACAGAAATAAAACTTCACCAGAAAATAGACTCCCCAAAAGAGAAAACCTATTGTCAGCCAGGCAAGGGCAAACTTGACATGGCAGAAAATCTGAGAGATCTGGTCTGCATGCAAGGTGCAGACTTCCACTACCCTAAAATTTGCTTTGAAATAGGCAAAGTCCACAGGCCTTTGTATCTTTCCTGGAGTCAGCTCATATCTTACTCCTGACTAACAGCTTACCCCCTCAGTGTGGCAGTGTTTTTGTATTAAGATCTTGCTTTAGAACTGGTGGCCAAAGAGATGCCACAAGCCACAAACAGATGTTGGGTGCATTTGCATCTTTAGCCATGCTAAATTAAGGTTGATGTTGAAGGAATTTGGTGGAACTCATCAACAAAATCAAATGAACACACACATGCAGAGTTTATCTTCAGAGCTTCCACATCTGCACTTCATTCCTGCCTCCTGCATTTACAAGGTTAACAGGACTTGTGACTGCTTATGGAAATGCTAATTAATTACCCTGACTAGTAACCACATCTTCCTTCTAATGCAATCCAGGCTATCAAGGAGCCCTGTGAGGCCACTCCATCCTTTTGTTACAAGGCTTCACTGCAGATGTTGCCCAGAGGCAATGAAGTCTCTATGAGCCTGTCAGACCCAGAATAATCAAAGCCTCGAAATATAACATGCTGTGTTCAGCTCCAATTGAAATTTTCCCCCAGCAAGTTCCAAGGGCTTTTAAAGACCAGATACTGGAATTTGTATGACACAGCCCAGCGACAGGAATAAAACACTCTTGGCCAAGATTTTGATTCAATTGCTACCAGGATTAGTTTTGCATGTATCCTCCTCATATTTAAAAGTCCTCTAAAAGGATAGAAAGCAGCCTTGTCTTTCCTTTGTTTCACTGGCCACCTGGTTGCTTGCACAGGCAGTTTTACTGGCAAATCCCAAACCTACTTGGTTCATTGAGATCACATGGAAAGTCTCTGCCAGTTACACATCTTGTAGTTTCTTCTTGCAGCTCCTCAGCGATGGTCTTATTACCTGAAATGATGTTTAGGCTTCCACATTTATGAAGTTCAAAGACTATTTCAGTTGAAGACAAAGGCTTCCCAATTTGTTTTCCTCTTAAACATGCACTAGATCTCATTAGGATTTAAGGCCTGATCACAATTTCAGGTCTTGTCATGTTCTCAAAGTACTCACAAAAAAAGGAAAAAAAGGTCTTCTGAATTGTAATACTTTACAAGTTAAACATGAAAAATAATTTTCTGGGTATGCAGCTGAATTGAGCTTGCAATTCCCAAAAGCTATGGTCTGTGCCTGTGCCTTGCCATGGCTCATATGGTCTTCAGAACTGATGCAGTAACCCAAACCCACAATTTGGAGTGCATGATAATTAAGATAAATAACTAAACACTAAATATATGCATAACTAAATCTCATTCTCTCCTCTTACCTTTCCGCAGAGAAGCAATACAGCATGGCTTTTTCCAAGTGACTAAGTAAAGACAATTTACACTAACCTAGAAGAAAACAGATGGGACTCACTCAGGCTAGGAAACAGCTACCTCCCACCATTTAGCATTACTAACTCCTAGCATCTACATCAGTATTAATCATATAAAAATAGAAGCAAATACAGATTTAGATTATAACAACACTCTTGAGGACATAGTTTTAACTTGGGTAGAATAAGAACTTGCCACTTGTAACAGCAATTTAATAATTCAGAAAATCAGATCTTTAACACTGGACAATAAACCTCAATGCTCCAATGTTTTCCAAGACAAGTAACACTTCTCCATATAACATCTCTGTCTAGCAGTGATTTCTAACATTTGATGAGTAACTGAAATCAAGACCAGGAACTGACTGACCACAGCATGTGTGCTTAGTGCCTCTGCTGTATAGAAAGCAGAGAGTTATTTCCTCTGTCCAGGTTGTATCACTTATAAAAACTACATCCACCATTCTGGGCTAGAGGAACATCTTTTCTATCCCATATTCTGATGATCCCGTTCAGTATTTTCAGTGGTACCTAAAAATTCTTTTAATTCACACTGAGCAGGAGGCACACAGAGAAATGGAGCAACACCTCAGAAGAAAAAGGGGATACAATGCTACACTATCTCTAGACTCCTTCAGTGCTAGAGATACCAAGGAAAATTGGGTCAGTATTATTGGAAATTCTCAACATCTCTCCTCAGGAGGGAGAACTGCCAGATTTTCTTAAGAAAGTGTCAATATTGCCTATATTCAGCAAGCTTCTTTCTGACACTGACCATCTGGTAAATTATCATCCTGCATCGAGCTTTCCTTTAGCACTTAAGAAAACGGAAAAGTTCGAGAGAGGCAATTCCTCTCCTAGTAACATGTTGCCTCAGATTTCCTGGTGTTTTGTCAATCTGGGTCACGTCAGTCCGTGGCTTTGACAATCTATACTGACACATGTTTGCATTGCACAACCTTTGCCTGAAGTTTAAGAGACTTGGCTCTACTTAATGTTGATAAGCACACCAGTTACCTGCTTGAGCAGTGCCAGCTGTAAGGTGCTAACTTACCTGGTGAAGGAGTTGCTCTGCCCACACCCTCCTGAGCTATTTTGGAGGATTACTTCCCTTCCTTTAGGCGTACTTATGTTTTCGTCATGAGCCGCCCTATCTTTCCTTTGTTAGCTGCTTAACACTGCCTGTGAAGGTGCAGGCTGCAGTGCCTGCAAGTTCTTTTCCCCTCTCTTCCAATTCCATTGATTTGGCCAACTTTCTAACAAAAGCAGCTGGGACTAAAGCTTGTTATGGCAGTATTTTGGAAAAGAGAGAGGGGATTTGGTACAGTGGAGACAGCAACCTGAAAGAAAGCATTCTTTTTCATGTTGTAACTACTTACATTGTTTCTTCCAGAAGAACCAAGATTTTGCTGCAGCACTTGCTATCAATCCTATGAAACTTAGCCTTAAAACTGACAGCAGGCACAGTTAAAGTCTCCAACAAGCTCTCTACTTGCCCTTGCACAACCAAAGAGAGGCAAACAGTCTTTTGGGAACCATCGGAAAATGGATGACACTTTTGTCTAGGTCAGTTTCCCCTTTTGTTCAGTATGTCAGTATCAACATATCCATATGTGAAAGTGATTTTATCTCCGGTTTTCACCATTGAGGTGGGATTCCCACATCAAAGTATTCCCCCTTGCCTCAGAACTTTAAAAACATGTTTATGAGTCCATCTGCCCTACAATAAATGCAGGGTCATTTTCAGCAAAGCTGAGCTTTTGCTTAACATAGAGAAAAGGACTTCTGGGTATACTTAACTTTTAGCATAAGTTTATGTGCTCTGAACTGAAGAGCTGATGAGCTTTTACATGGGACTAATCGGCACAGGTCATCTCTTACTAAACTGAATTACACTGAAATTTTCATTGTTATCTCCCAGTGTCACACTTCACCTTCCTTGCATGGGAACACGTTCAAGGCAGACACCGGAGACCACAGCTGCACCGTGTGAAAGGAAATCAAGTGCTAACAGCACAGATGGTGGAGATACACAAAATGGAAACAATTTCAAGAGTAGCCAAGTGCTTACAGCTTCACCTACACTGGCATTTGTAGCAAACTCCTCTTTACAATGGCTACCTAAAGTTCAATGATAATCACAATAATGGGAGCATTAATCACAAGTTAATAGGAAACAGCAGCACCCAAAGAGGGGAAAAGAAGAATGTTGTTAGCTTGACTATTGCACTCTGACAGTGAGCAAACTGCAAGGAAAGAAAACTCGATGCCTTTTCTAGTCAAAAGTGAATTAGAAATGGAGTCATAAATCCTCCAATAAGGAATGATTCATCCCTGAACCATCCTATGCTATTAGTAACCTCAACCAATCAGATATTCTCAGATATTTACGCCTGATTTATTTCTCTCTTTCCTCTACAATATTGATACCTCAGGCATTGTAAAAACTGCAAGGAAGGCCAAGAGCATTCCCCTCTCCTTGGGGTGTAATCAGAAGTATCATGCATGATGAAACACAACAAGCCCCACAGGCTCTGGTAACAGTGTACAGAGGGGTGTTTTCACAACAGCATTGACTCAGCTGAGGGTGGAAAGCAATCCAGTCCCTTCCCACAAAACCAGAGCTCACTACTGCCTACGGGCAGTCCAAGCAAATTTCCATCTACAGGCACACAGGTCCACCACGTGAGGCCTTACCAGGCTGTTTTTTGCTCTGCTAACTGGCAACCAAGCTGCTGCAAACCCAGCGTGACCCCAGGTTTAACTGCCTACACTGTGGCAGTGTCAGTCTCAGCACAGGCCATCTCTGCCTGCTAATGTTTGTGATCAAAGTACAAAGTACTGGCTGACAGGAGGCAAAAAGCAGATAAACCTGAGCCTGTATAAAAAGGGGTGGTCCAGCTGGGCTCTTGGCCTAGATTTTGGGCAAAGATTTTACAAGGAAAAAAAAAAAGAGGAAGAATTTTCACAGAACAGTAGCAAAATCTCTTACAGAAATATAATTATCATGTCTAAGACTGGGGGGATAGAGAAAAAGACGAAAGAGCTTTATAAAGTACTTTCTAATCTCCATATTAGGTTTGAAACCAAGCACTCTTGCTCTTGAAAAAGACTAAGTGTCACTTCAGCTTTCTTCACAAGATGCAGATTCTAAAGCCCAAGGCAAGCACCTCTTGCAGTCCAGTGAACCCTGTTTTCTATTACACAACAACTGTTTCTTCATATCCCCACACAACATTATATATTAGAAATGGTAGGGAATGCTTTCCATAGATAAAAGTGTCCAGGGCATCTGCTGTAAGAAAGATGCCTGCCATCCTCTTTACAGACTGTGGGCACTGGCTTGGCCTGCAAATGCAAAAGCCACGCATACACAGGACCTGTACTGACCCTGCTCCACTTAGGGCAAATATTTTAGGCCTTGCTTCCACTAACAGGTTCTACAACACCTACACACACTTTGAGTGATAGTTATTCCAGTGGATATGTGGAGAACTTAACAGATTTGAGTGCTCAGCACTGAACATTCATTTTCTGGAAGTTTTTCAAATCAGAATGTCAGTAGAAAAAAGAAAATATGCATCCATATAATAAGGAAAACAATTACATTGGATAAGGTTCTATTCAGTCCAAAGGGTATTGCCAAATCAGTCTGCATACCAAGCACAATTAGAAAGCAGATAACATTTTAAAGTCAGCCTAGCCCAAGCATTGAGGAAAACAGAGCATAAATTCCTTGGTACACCTGTAATTTGCTGTTAAAAAAAATAAATTATTTCACAGAAGATTACATAGTTCATCTGAGCATTTATAACGAATTGTTGCAACACCATTCAAGGTTGATACATTACTGCTTCTGAGTCCATTTCCAGCCCAAGCTGGGAAACAAACAGAGTAACAATGTGCATATTCCAAACCTCCCACGGGTCAAGGGCAAAACAACTGCTAATGCATTTATGATGCAAATTGATTAAACTGATTAAATAAAAAGGAGGAGGATTAATTCCATCCTGGGCCTCAAATTCACAGAATGCAGCTACAGGCAAGACTGGGAGATGGAAGGGGAAGTTCAGAGGAGGGTGGCCAGGCTGAGCTGACTGCTTATGCAAGTTACTGAAAGACCTTATTCCTTCTTTCTGAATACCTACTGGAAAACTGAGGCCACTCAACACTGCAAAATCAGGTCGTAGGAAACAGAACAAGCCTGTGACTGTCAGAAAAATGCATTAGTTGCACCCACTCCCATCAAAAGGCAATCTCCAATCAAGGAAACAGGAAAATCTGATTTCATATAAAAACAAGTGTCAAATGTTAATGACTGTAGCCTATTGTTTGACATGGTCCTTCCTCAGAACAACTTGATAATTTAATTATAATGCTGTTTATTAGCCTGAGCAGTGCTTGTAGAAGCCAAAGTGTGATAGCATCTATAGTTCATCAAAAACTTTGGTTTTCTACTGACCCTAACTACTCTTCAGTCCTATTCCCTACTCAGCATGTAGGTCTCCACTTGCAAGGATCTTGTACACAGGTCTCTGACTTGAAGCTCTCAGTCTTACATGGTTTGTAGGATACATGCTTTGGGCCAAGTCTCATGACTGAAAGCCACATTTTGTCTATTCCAGCATCATGGAGGTAAAACAAAGATAGGCTTAATTTGAAAGCAGGAACTGTAGCTCACCTCAAGGACATCAAAATGAAGAGCAGTTGTTATTCACTGAACCCTTACACTTCAGCCAGGACATTTAACCTGTTTTATTTTAAGTACTCTCCATCCTTTCAGTATAGAACTGAAGTGTCTCTGCTGGCAATGTGTACATACAGGGAATTCTAAGGCACAAAACCTCCTAAAAGGAGGGAGAAGAAAGAAAGTCTTCCTCAGTCAATCACTGCTATAGGAATTCAAAGGGAAGGAGTAAGCATTATTTAACGTGAGGTGAAGGTGGCAACTTACAACATTAACAGCAGGATGCTGCTGCTTCTCTGTGCTCCAGGGTCTACTAAACTTATTAGGTAGGCATCACCACACTAAGAGAAGCTTTTATTTAACTTTTACATGATTGTATAGGGGATGCGTGGCATTATTTCATGCCAAAATATCACTGTCAAGACATTATTATTCCTACCAGAAAGGAATATCTGCAGGGCAATATTTATGAAGAACAGCCAACAATCATGGGCTTAATTTAAGTAAGAGCAAGCATAGGTAAAACCTTCAGTATCCATATCCCAGTTAAGTGCTGTAATCATTAGGTCCTTGACTGCTCAGAGGGGGGTCTTGACTTAGAGGTTGTAAAGGCAGTCAACTTCAAGCTATTGTGGGCTGTCACCACTAGAATTACAAAACACAGCAGGTAGCCCACCACAATGTCCTGTGTGACAGCAGTTACATTTACACATGGAAGTGTTCAGGAAACATTCATGGAGAGAGGTACTTTTGTTTGGAAAAAGCTTTTTTACATCATGCAGCAGTTATATGAAAATATATTAACAGAATAAAGACTATGCCATTTTTCTGTTTGTAAAAAGATTTGTAGTTTTCCTAGGCACTAATGAAACTTGACAGCTTTTTCAGAACAAAATTTTCCCAAACTAAAAGCTTTCTGAACTGGAAGACAAAAAGTTTTTACATGCCTGGCCACAAACTCTACATTTTTTAAGGAATTTTATCCTAAAGCGAGCACCTACAGTGGTGCTTTTATCCTAAAGCAATACCTACAGTGGGTATTGAACATACAAATCTAAGCTTTCCTCCCTTCTCTGACTTCCCTTGTCCAAGAACAAGTGAGAACCTTTGGCTAAATACATGAATTACAGCTTCCTCTGAAGGGTAATATCCAATTTTCTTATATAGCTCCTTTTGCTTTAGACCTCTGGTTTGACCAAACAAGACAGTAAAATGGAGTTGTGATATGAAGTTAAAGTCACATAAGGATGGGATTAAAAAAATGTATTTTTTCCAGAAATGGAGAAAAATTCAGTAACTTCTTTTGGGGAAGAAAAGGTTCTTTTTGAATCCCAGACGATTTTACTACTCACATATTACTGACTCTTATTACATCTGCAATATCATTTGATGCAACAGAAGGGGAAAATAGCATTCAGCATTCCTTGGTCCTATTTCAAGTTCTGCCACTGATTTCCTTTTCTGACTTTAGATAATTCCTTCTATTTCTTTCTGTATCTTAAGTTTCTTCTTGTACAAGATGGATCGAAGCCAGTATTGCCTATGTGCAAAGGTAATGGGAAAATAAATCCATATTAAACACGCTCTAAGGACCTGGGGGATATAATTAGGAACTCCAAAAAGAATGACAGCTTCAAACAGAATGACAATACCTTAAGATCCTTAAAATGGTAAATTATGCATTGTTAAAGCATTATCAGTTTCACTAGCATTTAGAACATACCAAATCAGAGGTGGTTTTCTTAAATTTTTTTCTGGTCTTGAAGAAGCTTCTTGAGTTACAATGACAGCTCTTGTTTTACCAGAAAAACCGCGCTGGATCGCTACAGCCTGGAGAAGGCGGGATTCACCCACATCCTCAACGCGGCCCACGGGCAGCGCAACGTGGACACGGGACCAGAATATTACAGCAGCATGACTGTGGAGTACCATGGCGTGGAAGCTGATGATCTCCCCACTTTCAACCTCAGCCAGTTCTTTTATTCAGCTTCCAAATTCATTGATAATGCACTTCAGGACGAAAGAAGTAAGGAGGGTGATGAAAATGGTTCAAACCGGTATAATATTTACCACAACTAATTAAAAGCATAGTTCCATGGCATTTAACCTTGCAGGAATGAAACAAGTCCAATACAGTTTAATAGAAACAATAAAACTAGTAGTAGGGAACCAGTGTCAGAGAAGGCAGTGATGTATTTAGGACCCTTCCCATTAATACCACCCCAAGAGCCTCTTACCAAGCACTTTTGTCAAAAGTTCTCATCACAGCTTGTATCAAGGGGTCCTATCTGACAGAGGTTTTCTGTTGTTGTTTTGACTCCTTCAAAAACACATGTGAGACAATTACCTAGATGTCATGAATATGCTGTCTTTTCCTAATTAGTCCCTATCAAAACAGGTTTAATGAATATTTATTGCATAGTGGTGGGAGTAGAACACAAGTGGTCTCAGACATTGCATGCCATCATTCCACAGCTTCATGCTCTGCACCATTAGATTATCTCTATAAATATAGAAAACACCCCTCCTACCTGACCATCAGATCTACCCCAACCTGTAACATTTATTTCTCTGCCATCTTCCAAACAGCAGGGAACCGATACAGCTCTGACAGCAGAAAACTAGAAACATTTCATTAAAGTGTTTGTAATTTCTCAGCTTGATTACTACAATTCATTATTTGCTGATCTCCAGCAGTGTTCTATCAGTAAGCTTTACACTGATGTGAAGTGCTACAGCCTAGGCCTCACACTGACTTCAATATTACTCCTACTCCTTCCCCCCACATACTTTTAAAAAAATCTCAGCAGGATATTTTACCAGAAACCAGCTGAGAAACTTAAAACTTTCCTGCTGACCTATAGAGACCTTAATATCAGAGGGTCAGATATCAAGTTTCTAGCCTTGTGCCAGCTTCTGTTCTTGGCTGCCTAACTCAGCTGCAGGCACTTACTACCTGACTTGCTTCCAATAGCCAGTCAGGTCTTTACAATTTTACTCTTTCAACAAGTACAGTCCACACAACAGTTCCTTCCCTTGCTCAGGAGAACACCTTGAAAGCAGATCAGTGTTAAAAATCAAGGTTCTAATAGCAGGAGAAACTGCTTCAGGAGCTTACTTGCTTATGAAGAAAGATACCCAGCATTTTAAAAAAGTGTGTCTGAAGCACTGCCTTTGGAAAGGAGAGGATAACTAGCACACACCCGTGTCTAGCTATGGCTGGAGGCCAGAGGTCAGTGTCAGACTGGAGTAGCTGGAATAAGAAATGCAGACTTCCTCCTTCCCACCACCCTCCTGTTCCCCTAAGACTTTAGTCTGATGTACTGAGGTAAAGAAACGAGCACAAGGGAAGCAGCAAGGGCGAGGAAAAAAGCCTTGCTTCCCAATGAATATTGCAGGAGGAAAGGATGAGATGGGGGGGATATTAACCTTTTTGTTTCAAAACCACATCAAAGTCCAGGAAATCCTGAGACAGTAGCAAGCACCAGCCCAGCAAAACCAAATTGAAGAGTGACTGGGTGAACAAACAAAACCAAACAAAAAAATCTGCATCCAAGTAGATACTACAAATTGCAGTGATTTCTGTAGCTGTAGTAATTTCTGCCACATTCAAATGGCTTTTAAACAAGTTAGCTAGGATCTTTCCTGATGAAGACCAATAAAATGAAGAACTACTGCAATACTCATGAAGAAAAAGAGCAATCTCTTAACTTTCTCATGAGGGAAAAATAAAATGTATCCATGTACACCTCTTATCCCAGCCAGAGACACATATAAAGCCACTATGCATGGCCCAGGAAGACACTGAGGTTTAAAGCATGACAATAACTTTCCAATACACATTTACAGAATAGAATGACTCCAGAAGCTAGACTAAAGCGTGGACTGATGCCTCCTATGGAAGAAAAGACTAGAGGTAGCTAGTGCTCTCCTCCAACAACATAAATGTATTATTTATGAATGCACATCTAGTGCAGAAAGGTGCTCTGCATTTCAAGTTTCAAATGAACAGGCTATATTGTGTACACCTTCCTGACTGATGAAGAGCATCCAGATTCCTAAACAGGATTTTGTATGAAGCAACCAATCACCTATCTCCAGTGGTAATGACATGGGACTTCAGTGTGTGGTGCTTAATACTTCGGATCAGTAACAGCTTTGCATTGCTTTACTGCTTTGTATATTAGAACTGAGGAAATGCAGAGAGGGAAAGGGAGAGAAAGGAAAAAGCTTCAGCTTGTGTGACCAGAATCTATGTCTTAATGAATTTACTCCGGCTGTATCACGTTCTGGCTGTATAAGAGGTATGACCTTCAGCCAAATTATCAAATTAATTGAACAGATGTTTTTGGATAATGATTTTTGCTGGGAAGATGTTCAATAGTCAATGCTGTTGAAACCAGTTATCATTCTAATGAAAAAGGCCCTCTCTGAAACAGACCTGAAAGCTTGGCAATTTGGATGCTGTCAAAACAGTCCTAATTCTGACTTAACATTTAAAATCTTCATGATGATGAAGAAATTCCCTGATCAGAACAGTTATTTGTAGGGTTGAAAGGTATTTGTAGGGTTTAAGCATGGGCTGATGGACATAAGAACAGTTATAAGAGTAAGATTTAGAGGCAAACTCTAATGAGTCACAATTATGCATACTGTCATTCAGCTAGCCATAAAGCTTTCCAAAAACATGCAATTCAGGCCATAGAACAGCTTAAATTTTTTATCAGTGAGGCCTGTATAACATGAAAGGAAGACATTATTTAAATTATTTTTTTAGGTTTCCTACTAAACTACAGATATAATATTCATTCCCTTGAAATTTTAGTTCCTCAGAATGTAGAATAGACAGGAATGGCATTTTAACTTCACAATAAAATGTCAGGGGAAAATACACTAAAGACAAGAGATTTTAAAAGAAAACTAAGTGGGAAGAAACATATGAGACAGTTACAAAGACCTGAGGCTTTTGACCAAAGACACCTCAACATTCATAGCTCCAACTGACTCTGGAAAAGGAGTGCTGCATCTAGATAAATTTTCAAGAAACACAAACCCAAGTTAAGTGAACAAAGTATTTCCGAGATCTGTTACCACTCTGCAGATCTCTGTGTCTATGCACTGACACTGCATATTCTGGCACACCTTGAAGATATAAGTGGTCAGAATCCAAGACTGCAAGAGCAGACTCCCTTTTGGGGAATGAGGGTTCAGAGTGGTCCTTATATTAGAATGGAAGAGACTACAGAAGGGACATGGCTCTGCAGAAGAGTGGCAGTGCTCTGCTGTAACAGGCAGCTGGCTCTTGATCATTCACACGCAGCCAAGGACAGACTTCCTTTTCTGCAAACCAGTGGACATTTCAGAAGAATGTACAACCATGTTTTTGCCTTTGTTGCCATAATACAAAACTGTATTTTCTCCTGCATCTCCATTTGCCACCCACACAAAGCAAAGCTTTCCTTGTCCCATCATGTATTTTATCATCTCAACAGCAACAGATTTACAAGGTGGGAAGCTCTAAAGAGAAGCACTGAAGGGCTAAACAAATGCGTCTTTTCATCCACTTCAAATATTTGCAGTAATAATAGAATGGATTATCATTTTCTAGGAGAGGAAGAGGCACATTTAGTTATCAGAAGGACTGGAATTTTGCCAAGATGCCTCAAAGACTATCTGCTAGGATTAGGATGCAGACTGTAACCATTAATCCTTTAGTGTTGGCAGTTCTTGATGCATCCATTACACAGCAATGCTACTTGTGCCAAGGCATCCTCTTGTGCCTGGAAGCAAAGGAGTTAATCGGCAGGAGTCATGGCTTTGCACCCAGCACTTCTCACCAGGCGTAGCTGACAGAGATAAACTATTATTGGCCCTGATAGCACAGTTTTTATTTTTTTCTCCTGTGGCAATTCTGCTTAGCAGGGTGTTAGAGAGTGTGCTCCAAATCTACTTCCTTCAGCGGTTCAACCTTTTGTGAGACCCCCTTGAGGGCTTTGAATCATTTTTGGAAATCTTTTGAAGTGTTTCAAAACCTGTCAATCAGACCTGAGCCCACTTACTGTTCTCTTCCTCCACCTCCCCCAGATATTGCTAACACGGAAGGCTCCACTTTGACTTACAACCTTGTTACTAGCCAAAGCCAATAACTTATTGCCTCTGGAAGTCCCAAGTTAAGCCACGCAGTGTCACAGAGTTAAACCGTAGCATGTTTATTGGGAGGTGAAAACTCTTGGCAAAGACTCTGCACTCACAGGGTATGAGACAGGCTCCTACTGCAAGGAGATGATCGTATTAGAACACCCAGATGATGATGGTGGTGAAATATTACTTGCATTCAACACAACAGGGTGCTAGCCAGAAATTTCTACAGAAGCTTTTCTATAGTGCAAGAGGTGGTTTCTTTCCACCCCCTGGTTATATGCCTATGGCCTTTATTCTCTGCCCTCAAAATCTGGCATAAAGTGATGCAATCTAGATTTCAAAGTACATTATTGCCACAACAAAAAAAACAAAATCAAATTTGGTTACTTTTTGTGTCTAGTTAGTAGAACTGAGAAAGGCACCCCCCATGCATTCCATTTATTCTCATGGAAGGTCTGTCTGAGAGTACACCAAACCCTCCCACACCCTTGTGCTTTGGTCGTTATTCCCAAACACAGAATTACATACACACTGTTTGTGAGGCATGTAAGTCAAGGCTGCAGCAGGGCTTGCTATGGTACTCGATGCTGCCCCCACGCCTTCTCTGCAAGCTTGGTTCACAAATAAAATGATATTTGGTGTAGGATTAAATGGATCATCCCTACTGTAGATGGTGTTCAGTTGTAAGATTTACAGCCTGAGTTTTCCCTTGTATGAAAAGAGAGGCTTATTTAGTGCTGGTAAGGGCAGTCAAACACCAAACAGAGCAGGGGCACTACAGAAACCTTCACTGTCAAGAGGAAAGGGTTACCCAGGGTCACCTCTGATGGCATCCCTCTGTTTCCACAGGCAAGGTGCTGGTTCACTGCGCCATGGGCCGCAGCCGCTCCGCCACGCTGGTCTTGGCTTACCTGATGATTTACAAGAACATGACAGTGGTGGATGCCATTGAGCAGGTGGCAAGGCACCGCTGCATCTTGCCAAACCGGGGCTTCCTGAAACAGCTGAGAGAACTGGACATAGCGCTGGCGCTGCAGAGGAGGAACAGCAAGAACAGCCTAGCACCTGCTGAGCAGCAGGACAACACCATCTAGCATTGTCCTGGCATGGCTGGGCTACTGGAAAAGAAATTCCATAAAAGGAGGGGAGGGGAACGTGTAGTTCATTACACAGCCACAAGGATCATTTGTTATTTGCTAAAAAAAAACCCCAAAGTTATTTCAAATACAATGTCAAGATGAGAAAGAAGGGAAACCAAATTTAAAACTCATCATCCTAGAAAGTTCTAGCCTTAGCAGAATTCTTTGTTACATCAACAAATAAGTTTTTCTCTCTGCAAAACAACCCCAAACATTTACAACACAAAAGCAAGCACAACTTAAAACTCTCTTCTAGCTGCGTACCCCCAAAATTGTGATCCTAACTCAAGCCCACAGCCTTTAAAGGAGTGCAGATAGGCACTCCTCAAGAAATCTTGCAGGAAAAATGCTTAGTCCAGAGTCCTGAAGGATTTCACAGGAGTATGCCTTTTTGTGATGTTTCCTGGCAATTTTATTTCTTTTTTCATAGTGATAATCCAGGGCAGCACAGCAGTTAGAGAGCTTCTACATGAGGAGCAACTACACCATAAGCATTTGCTTTACAGACAAGAATTTCTTATCAAATGATAAACTAAAAGATAACAAATATCTCTAAGGATTTCCCTTTGTCAAGCTACAGTTGTCTTCTTTCTTGTATCTGCATGAGAGCTTGATGACTGCTGTAACTGAAAGAGGATTTATCATTGATTCACATGCATAATTGATCACCCTCAGCACTACAGAAAATTGCCAGGGCCATTCTTTCTATTTACCATGCTGATATAAACGGAGTTTGTTTCCATCAACCACCCTGCCAGATGGACAAATTAAACAGCTTATAAAACTGTGAGACATAGACAGTGATCTAACATGGAATATTAGTACCTTTAGCAGTCCTTCATTTCTGCTTATATCAGAGATTCTTACACCGTTAGTAAAAAATTGGTTGCATTTTGCCCACTGCTGGGGGATCAGGCAGCCTGAGTGTAACAACACTTACCATTCCTGTCTTTGCTAAGTGGCTGAGTGCAGCTTCCAGGAGAACTGGCATTCGGCAGCTTCCAGATGAAGTATGTCCTGCTCCAAAGACAAGTATCTTTCCTAGAACCAGGTCTTGTCTGAAGGACTCTGCTGGCCCAACTGTGCCAATTAAACAGTTCTGAAGTAAAACATACTTTTCATTTACTTCCCAGCTTTAGCCTACTGTTCTCCCAGAATTAATGAGACTAAATCAGAAAAGCAGAAGTTCTGGAACATGTGGCTTCCACAAAGTGAGGCAACTCTTGCAAGCTGCTAATGAGCTGATTCACAAGTGTCAGCAGCACCGACTCCAGCTACAAGCCAGGTCTGCAGGAAACACACACACACACACACTGAACAAGGCAGGTTGATTTCCTTCTTGCCAACCACCAGTAGCATGGAGTATTCTGTAAGAGTGCATGGCCAAAGAAGCCTCCTGCTTCAACGAGAATCATGTATTGCAATTCTGTGAAGAATTTTTTGAAGACAGTAAAAGCAAAAGCTCATTCCCCTCAAGGATAGTGCTAGAGCACACAGTCAAAACTGACACTGCAAGGTGCATACAAGACAGAGAACAAGTATATCTGTCAGGGAAAAGATAATCTTATTTATCAAAAATTTTAGTACCACAATGCAATTCATAGCTAAACAGTTGTTATGGGAAAAGAGATAGGCTAGTCCCTTGTCCTCCTGAAATGAATTCTGAAATAACAAGACTATACTGGAAACTTGCCTGCTGTAGGCACATTATGCATCATTTCCCAATCAACTCTTAACCCATATATTGTAAATAGAGAATTTTAGCAATGTGCTGGAGTCAGGATGCTACTTCAGGTTAGCAAATACCTGAAATGTTAAGAAGGTTTGATTTGCTTGTATGTTACAGGCTTCAAACCTTGAAACTGAACAGCAGCAGATAAAGACCCAGGTGCCTCTTTCACTCACTGTAAAAACACACAAATGAAAAATCACAAGACAAAGCTGAACACACCTGAAGGCTGCATATAAATGTGTCGAGTTCCCCTTTCCTTTTCTTATGCATAAAAAAGGTGAGTCACTTTGTAAAGATGAAAACGAAGTTTAAATACTATGGATACTCTCTGCCTTCAATCCACGAATTTGACAATGTAAGGGCATGAACCAAGATCTTTGTTGTATGGTGCTCTCTTTATCAGGTGTGCTGAACTCCTAAAACACAAGTTACTCCAGATTCCCATTTGACCAGCAATTTTAGCTCTCATTCAGATTCACTATTTTAGACTGCTGCTCTATTGTATTAAAACTCAATAGGTTGTGCACATAAATCTGTAGTATCAGTTTTTTGATTTGGCACCACCATACAGTTATGGTTTTATTTAAAGAAATACACATTTCTTTAAGATATATGAAATATTTCCTTTAAAGCTGTTTTATACACTGGAATGGGGACAATTTTCAGTCAAAATGGCCACTCCTTTCACCTTAGCTAGTAACCTTACTGCAGTGACAGTGCCCACATCCACATTAGAAGCATTCTGAAAAATTATTACAAGAACTTTTTCTGGTGTAGGTTCACACATCCCATATTTGAATTTGTCCACTCATGAGATCCACATAGACAGCCTTCTTGTGTTTAACAGACCTTCCTACAAGAGAAGTGCTCATGTCTGTGTATGTCTGTGTATGCCCACATACATGCATACACACAGAACCCATAGATTTAACACAGAATTTGCATCATCTTGTCACCCAGCAACAATGACAAAAGAAGAGATTAAAATTCTATCATTAAAATACAGCTCAAACACCACCTCTGTTACTATCATATCCTTTTTTATATATATATATTTACACCTTTTGTAGGAAAGAAGTTTTATACATTAAATATTGACAACCTTGTAAGGTATTAAATACATATTTATTCAATATTTTATTAAGATTATTAAAAAAATAATCTTAGGTATTCTTTTTTTCACAAGGTGTATGCAATTATGATGAGTAACCTACACTTAAGCTCTAAACAGCCTAATCCAAGCCCCACCAACTGTAATGGGCTTTAGGTCAAGCATGTGAGAGCACCATAACAAACACTGCTTCAGGAGGGAATTCCCATGCAACATCAAACTATGACAAGACACAAGAGGCTAAAAATGGCTCATCATAATTTATTTTATGTTAAAATGTACAGCTTGGGGGGGGGGGAAGGGTGCAGTTTTTTGCGGTTTCTATTTTTGTTGCTTGGGTGGGTCTTCTGTGGGTATTTTTTTAAGTGACTGACTAAAAAGATAACAGATAAATACAAGAGTGTCACTGGGTCCTATTTTTACATGTATCAAGCCTCTTCTGTTCGGCCCTTACAGTCACTCTGTACAGGTACAAAGGCTACAAAAAAGGAAGCAATATAAACAGACACAAATAACTTTTGCCTTTTTACATGCGATCTGTAAGCTTAGTTTGAGCTATTCACACGCTACTGCTCTATTTTTTCCCTTAAAAAATAACTCCAATATTTTATAAAGATAGAAAAATCTACAGATGGAATGAAAATGTAAAGTTAGAGGCATTTCCATAAAATAGCAACTTTACACCAAATTCACTACTTTTTTTTTTTAAATCCTGCCAAGTATTTGGACATATACGAAAATGTTTCAAAACTTGACAAATAAACACTGAGATGTTTCAATCAACAAAAAAAGTAAGTTTTTATAAAACAGAAAGCTGCCTTTTTCCTACCCAGCCCCAAAGAAACTGGTCACAAAAATGGAAAAGAGTCTCAACTTTACACTAAACATACAGCAATAAAACCCTTTGAACTAACCAAAATGTGAATAGCTTTTGCAGCTTTTTTTATTATTTTTACAAGTTTTATAATTAACAAAAATATAGTTCTGGTTTTTTTACCCCTCAAACTAGGGTAACCTAATCAAGGCAAAAAAATTAAGAAATGGCTTACTGTTAAGCACAACACTTGTACAGTACTACAAAATGCACTGTCACTAACAAAGACATTAGCGGCATGCAGAAGTGTCACCTTCAGAAACAAAATAATACAATAAAAGAACTGCTAAAAGGCATTTACATGTGGGGAAAGGAGAGAGAAAAAGCTCATGATCCAGTACTGTCTGATAGTTTTGGAGTCTATTTATCCACATTTTTAATGGGAGCAGGCACATAAAATGGCTCTGAACCATCAGCTGCTGTGTAATTGCAGTTCATAGAAAGAGTTCTTCCTTTCCAGAGAACTTCAAGCTCAATGAAATAAAAAAAAAAAAATGGAAAACCACCTAATTCCCCCCAAAGAGAAGTTAAATCTCACAATGTTAAAAAAATAAACAAAAAACCTCAAAATAGAACAAAACAAAACCAAAGGGAAAAAAAGAAAAAACCAACAAAGCGTGAAATAAAGAAAAACTTGTATAAGGCTTTCTGCTGCATACAGCTTTTAAATGGTGCCAACAAATGTTTTTGCATTCACACCAATTGCTGGTTTTGAAATCGTACTCTCCAAAGGTATTTGTGCAGATCAATCCCATACACCAGTTTGGTAGTGTGTCTCTTCCACGGGCCTACCTTCTCATGTAGGATCCATTGAGAGACTGTTTGGACATGCCCGTGTTCATGTAGCCGTGGTGGCCCGGAGGAGTGTACATCATGTTACTGTGGGGTGCTGTCTGCATTGGCTGCTGTGCATATGGCTGAGTTCCCATCATTCCCATCTGCATCTGCATAGGGTACTGAGGGGTTTGATTCATATACCCATGATTACTGTGATACCCACTATTCATCATTGGCTGGGACATACTGTAACCATTCATAGCATTAAGGGTATTCATATTCATGTTCACTGAATTGACATTATAAGCAGGGGCTGGCATCAAATTTACACTCATGTTCATGCCACGCTGCATTGTTAAGGTCCGTGCAGGCCCTTGCATGGCCACAGTCTGTGAAGCTCGCCCATAAATCTGTGGTTGATGGGCTGCAGCAGCAGGTGGCAGAGGTGTGGATTTGGTTCTTACAGAGACATGACCTTTGCTGGCCATCTGAGTCTGCAGTCTTTGGGTGTGAGATATTCCAATATTTGATGAAGTCATATTACGCTGCAAAAGGGGAGGTGGCAAATTCATGGGAGGAGGAGTAAGGTTGGGGGGAGGGGTCATGGTAGCCTGTGCTTGGGGTCCTCCAGGAACAGCATGTGGAGACTGGGAAAGCTGAACAAGCCCTGTGTTACTTAAGGGGGCAGACAAAGAGGCACTGTTTGCATAGGAAGTTACAGCAGCTGAATGGCTGTAAGGCAAAGAATGATCCATAAGCGTATTAGTTAACTGTTGCAGTTTAGCAAGGCTGAAGGTGGCAGATGGCTGTGAGTAATGCCCTGCTCCAAATTCACTCTGCCCCATTCTTTCATATAATCCAATGTTGGCATTGCTAGTCTCAGGGATTTCAGTCAACTGCATAGGTGGAGTGAAATTAGCAGCCATGCTGCACTGGGATAACTGTTGGTTGCCGCTTGGAGGCCTTTCAACAACACAACCTTGGGGAGATTTTACATTACAAGTGGGAGGAGAATTGATGTTTGCTTGTTGCATCATACTGCAGCTTCCATTAATATTAGATATCTGCTGGGTCACTGCACAGCTACTCTGTGTTAGGTTACTAGATGTAAGGCTGCTGTATGAGCAACTGTTTTGAGAAGAGTTGTTTCCACAGATACTACTACCCATTGTAGAATCGTAACTGCTTGGGTTTTCATAGTTTTCTGTTGTGCTCTCAATACTTCCTAAGTCACTAAACCCACTATCCACAACTTGCTGCGAATGATCAGAAACGGAGGGAACATCCATCATTGGGCTGGTCTCCATGTTCTGCAGAGACGGCACAGAAATGGCACTTTGATCTGGGCTGATCTGAGCATAGCTGTTCTCTAAAGGAGCAACATTTGGACTATTTACAGAGCGAACTGACTGGCTGGGATGAGAGTGCACAGATGAAACTGGGCTGCTGTGGTCAGACTGCTGACAGTCATCCAGTGTGGTCATCTGGGGACTTTGGTCATTGTGGGCATAGTTCTGCAAACTTCTACAGGCCTCTTGAGTCTCTGCACAGTCCTGAAATGTATCTTCATGTTCACTTGCTTCTTGGGTTAGAGACTGTACTGCCTGAACTGTCTCCGAGTCAATCTCCATGGTCTCAGTACTTTCTCCCTTGAAATCGGAATGTAATTCTTCACCAGCTTTTTGGTCCTGGTTGCTGTCTGCATGATCATCATCAGATTCAGGCACTGGGTCTGAATCTGTAGCAAGTTCTTTCTGGTCACTTGCACACTCATCAGCTGCAAGGTCAACACCACAATCCATTAACTCCTCCTGATTTGAATTACCAGTTTGAACATTTACGTCTAAAAAAGATTGCTGGGTTTCCAGCATTTCTTTGAAAGCTTCACCAGGCAATTCCTCTTTCTCCACTTCTGTTGAACCCATGTGACTATCATCTTCATCATCTGCATCATGATCCTCATTGTGAGAAGGTTCTTCATCTTCCTCCTCCTCTTCCTCCTGATCATCCAAATGCACAGACTCTTCTTTCTGCACAAAAACTTCTGCTTTGTCTTTTTCTTGATCTTTTGAATTGATTCCATCTTCTTCTATGCTCCTTTCTTCTTCCCCAGCTTTCAAAGTATCATTTTCTTGTTTTTCAAAGGGCTCACTGGGTGGATGCAGAGGTTCAGGTTCTACTTCTTTTGCCTCATCATCTGGTGGTGGTAATGCTTCAACAGGTTCTTTAATAGCTTCCTCCGTAACAGCGGGAGCTGAACAGGGCTTGTCTTCAGCTACTTCCTTTTGTTCTTCCAGCAGCACCTGATAGTCAGGCTCCATGGGAGTCTCAGGTGGAGTGTACAAATTAAGCTTAAAGCCAGGTTTTCTTTCTTTGCTCTGCCTCCATTTAGATGGACCACGTTTAACTCCTTTAGGCCAACCCTGCTTACTCTTTAAAGGTTCAAGATTGTCTTTAGTGCTTTCTTCCAACACAGCTACATCCTCTGTATTATCTTTGGGAGGTAATAGAGAAAAAAAAAGTGTCTTAGATTGCAGACTAATCAATATTTTCCAAAATAAATCTGAAAATAATTTATAAACTCAAAATGTATTAAGAAAGTACGAAACAAGAGTTATAAACAGGTCTCAAAACACAGTAGAACAATGTAGTATCTACAGCTCAAACACACTACACAGGTATGTTATGGTTTGGTGGCCTTTTAACAGACACTGTCAGAACCACCAATTATACGTTAGAAAACTCCCAGAGATTTAAATGACAAGACATGCAAAGTAAAGCAAATACTGTCCAAATATTTGATTTTAGAAGTATGCCTTCACTTTATATAGACATTAATCTAACACACATTCATCTTTTTTGACAGTAATGACATGAAAGTCTTGAGTTTCTTCTTGGACCATTCTGGAGGACAAGCCATAAAAAAATACATAATCATGGTTTAATACCAATACTGAAAAAAGGTGGTTAATTCTAATACTTTCTCATGGCCAGCATATTACGACATGGTTCACAAGACATGACAGAAGGCAAAAGATCATTAAAATTATATACAGAGTGTATCAGAACACTAAACTAATCCAGTGACTATAAAAAAAGGACCCAAACACATTAATCTCTTTCCTTTCTCCTCAGATACCACTTACACATACTCCAGAAAAAAGGAGAATTATCAAGATATAACATGTTGCACTTGGGAGTGTAATGGCTTCAGTGATACTTCTATATTGTGATGACGTGGTCCATGGGCAAATAAAAAACATCAGTCTAGTTAAAACAGGGCAAACTTGACCACTGGAACACAGCTGGAACTTTCTATTAGTTTAAATAATTTCTCTTGAGAAGCTGGAAAAAGTGGTAATATTCTAATGTACCATATCACACAAGAGCTGTTTGAAATAGAAATCAGGCCATGAGCCCTCAATTGAGGATCACAAGGATAGAACTTCGCATGCAATTACAAAAATACTGAAGTAGTACCTACTGGCTTCTTAGAGAAAACACACAGACCTGAGAGTCTAGTTAATTCTAGAATTAAAACTCATAAGCATAATTTAAGGGCCAGGACATCAAGGAAAGAGTGCACCTTAAGAATAGCTCATTAGTTTTTTCACTATCCATCCATTAACTTTTATGACAGGAAATATCCTTGAAATCAAACTAGAAAAGTAGCTTTGAAAGGACACAGTTAAAACTGTCTCTTTCAGGGAAATAAAACAGGATCCTTGTGCTGAGGATATACTATGCCAGAGAAGCACCAAACATTTCATTGAATTATCAAAAATACTGAATAGAAAGATATTTGTGTAAATCAAATCTTACTTTTTGCTCGTATCCTTTACCACTGATACAAAAACTACACTGGACAATATTCCAGTGATACCCTTTGCAATATTGAATATGAAATGCCCTGCTGTAGGGACACAGAAGTTGTTTTTGACAATACGACAAAAACTTCAATGCCCCAGACTGGATGAGATTTGTTTCCTGAACACAAAAAGCAAATTATTATAATAATAACAACAGCTAAAAACAGCTCATTAAAAATTTCCAGATGCATGACTAAAATAAACAGTTCTTTTGAAGGCAACCCAGCACAATTATTTTTGTGAATATATGAGAACACTTTAAGTTTACCTGTACAATTTTCATCACTCCTGTAACAATTAATATCTTTCTCCTCCTTATTCTGCTCTTCTTCCTCCTGCTTCTGCTGCCCAGGCTGATAGTCAAAAGCTTTTCTAATCACAGGCTTCAAGTCATCATCTTCTCCATCCATCTCACAGGTGGGTTCCAGCTGTGGCATGGGACGCTCTTCATCTGAGTTATCAAATGGCTCATTCAACACCTCGGTTGTTTCAGAAATTGTCTCTGTTGTAACACTGCTGTTTATCCTTCTGCGTTTACGGCCCCTTTTCTTTTTCAGTATGAAAGGTCTCTGAAAAACAATTCCACAAATCAAACTCTTCCTACATTCCCATTCATTAACTGATTTTGGACATAAATTTTAGTAGAGTGAGTTTACAACAATTTACTCATTCAAAAAAACACCTTAAATAGCACCAAATTCAAATGTAGATAGAATCTAAAAGTAAAACGTCTAAACAGTTAACATAGGTATGTATACATGTATACAAACCTTAATGTAAGTGAAAATCAAGACTAGAATTTTCTTTATATTGTAATGTCTTTTACCTTCTTCTGTCAAATAATATTCACAGCGCTGTTACATAAATTGTACTCACACATTTTTCCTCTGTAGATTTATAATTCCACAACAAACTTCACAAGTACCAAAGCTTATTTTCCACATTTTGCCTTTGTTATTTTTAGAAATAAGTATGTACACAGAAAAATAGATAACATCGAAGAAGCGCACCTCGAGCATCTACAGTTGGCTGCTATAAAAAAACTGTTCAAGATTTTGTTTTTCTATTATGATACATTCTCAGAGATTTATGGTTCCTTTAAAGTAAGCTCACCTAAAGTATAATCAAAGGGACAGTACAAATTCCCAGTTCTCACCTGACACACCTAAATACAAAGGCTAAGGTGCGTGCTTTAAAATTTTGGGTTTATGAAGTTCACTAATTTAAGCAACTCAAAGAATTGATTTTTAGGGAAATTAAGAAATTAGTGCAAACATGGCAGTAACCAGAATTTAACATTTAAATTAGAAGAATATGGGTTAAAAAACCCACCCTTTTGTTTTAACAACATTTATTTTAAAAAACAGTATTCCCCTTTTAGGAGTTTCTATATTAAAAAAAATAAACCCCACAAGCTGGACTCCATCTTAACACAAAAAAAGAAAAGAAAGAACCATTAAGATATTGAACCAATACCAATGCCAAACACCAGAGGGCAATCTCTAGTTTTAAAATTAACAGAAAATTCAGATTTCTTTAATGTCACTAGTATTTTATAGTTCTGTGAAAAATCCAAAAGACAAAAGTTGGATACAGTGCAGAAAAGAGAGGAGTAGTTAAGTGTCCAAATAACACATAAAGGATTAAAACAGTCTAATAAATGCTTGCAAAAAACCAGGTTGTTATTTTGATGGCAATGATTTGATTGAAATGAGACACAAATGACTTTGAACCAAAGCACTGAAGTGACCCACCTTTCTCTTCATGGCCAGGGACTGGGGCTTTGTCAGCCGGGGAGGCGAACTCTGCTGATTCTCATCCCCGCCATCCTCCTCACTGCTTTCTTTAGATTGTTCTGTGGATTGCCCTCGCTCCCCCACCACGGCCACACTTTCTGGAGATCGTAAATATTTATTTTTAGATTGTACTTTTGCAGGTGATTGCCTACTATTAGTTCTTGTGGAGAATATTTCTTGCTCTTCCTTTTCCCAGCAGCTAGCTTGTTCCATAAGACGCTCAGCCTGAAGGGTTGAGGTTAAAATAACAGGTCACTGAAACAGCATTTACTTATCCATATCCTTTGCATTCAGCTAAATAGTTAAAATAATTCAACCCTTATTAGCACTGCTGGCTAACCTAGCAACAACATTTCAGCTGAATCATCTAGTTGTTCCTTTACAACAGTTAACAGATAACAAACCAAAGAAGATTGCATTTCATGGGATATTTAGCACTATTAATGATGCAGCGAATTGATTTAAGTCCTTTAGCAGTACATTACATGCCCAATGACTGGATCACTTTGAGCAAGTTGAGAACACAAAGAATCGATTGAAAGTGCAGCCCCTGAGCTCTGCACCAAATTTGATCTGATTACATGCTCTTTGACTACCTCGAGAGTGATAAATACAGCTCCATGACAAGTGATTCACATTTTAAGTTTTCATATGCATCCCCTCAAAGTTACCATGTGTTGCTGCACAGCTTCCAAAAATTCTGCATTACAATAGCAATATGTAGTGGTCAAAGCTAAATCTGCTCTATTTAAGACAGTCTAATGTTGAATATTCAGAGTTATGAAAGCCAAAGGAAGAGAAATTCAGAAGATAACTCTGATATTACCTCCTTTTCTGCTTCCCTCTCTTCTTCAGAAACTGCAGCATTAGAAACTAACAAAGGAGTCCATCTCAAGCTTTCGGGATCTACTTCATTGATACGTGGATTCGCTTTCAGTTTCTCCATATGACTTGAAATCAGCTTTTCCCTTCTAATAATTACAAATCTACAATCAAATAAACAGCAATTTAATTTAGAAAGTGATCACCTGGAACAGCCTTTCTATAGTTGACATCCTTTTGCAAAACCACATGTGAAAAAAGATGGATAAATGAAAGGATCCATCAAACTAAAAATATCAGCTTACATGTAGTGATAACATCCTTACACTACTGACTGTTTACTGAGAGGAAGTGAAGGAACAATAGTTTATGAAGTGAAAGCTCAATATTAACCATCACTAGGGCAAAAGAGCAAAGTGAAGGTTTTATAGTTGACTACCCTAAAACTAATTCAAGAAGTTTACTGTTGGCACTTGAATCACTGCCAGAAGAATTTCTAATTTTAATATTACATACAAACATAGATAGAAAACACTGTGGATCATCAAATCAAGAGTGAGAAAGTCATAATGTTACAGCTGAAGATGTAAATTAATGGGACAAGAAAGCAAGTCAGAAGTACAGGTTTTCTAATGAAGCACACAAATATACTTTAGTCCTGTGCTAATGAAGTACAAAATGACTTTCCAATTAATATGAAGTGGCATATCAAACGTAGGTGAAGACTAATCAAACAGCACAGTATGCCAATATATTAGCATGTGTCCCATCAAACTCCCCTGTTACAAAGAACTATACAATTCTAAACAAGGATTAACAAGCATTTCAAATGCTTTAAAAATCAGGTTGGTGAAGTAGCAACATTCTCTCAGTGAAAAACAAAGTTTAAAAAAAGAAATCAGATCCAGAACCTTTTTCCCAGAATTGTGACAAACTTTTACTTCACTACATGTATGAAAAATTTCCCTTAAAATACATTTGTCCTCAGGTTGTCCATAACTAAGTACTCCAGAAGAGGTTTAAGGCAATGCCAGTACTACTCTTACTACTCTCATACACTATCTTGTAAACCAATCTCCTTTTGGAAGACTTACATTCTTGCTGATTCAAAAATTAATAGTTTTGAATGCTAGTGATGGGACACATAAAAATTACTGAGGCTGAACTTGTTCTGATTTTAATTTCATTTTTTTGGCAAGCCAGTGTTTGTAAGGTAGCTTTGCTTAATTATAAAGTTTCTATGATTGGAATATTCAAAAAGACTTAAGATCATCTTCAGAAACACAAATATGATTGAAAGCCATTTAAGGCATTTTATGGAAAGAAACAGACCAAAGAACAACCCAGAAAAGTTCTAAAATACCCATCAAGAGCATGAAGAAAGAAGATATTCACAAAACAGGAATTCACCTTCTCAGTGCACTGACTTTCAACATTGATCATAACATTAAACAGAAACTTGTATTACCAGTACCTTGAGCAGGAGCACTTCATGTAGAGCTGATCTGATCCCATGGTTTACATGAATTCAGCAATGATTGAAAGAGGAGATGTGGAAAGAGACTGCCACCCACAAACACCATTTTTTCTCTTACTGGTATTCAAAGCAAAATATTTGCACAGCAAGAGCTGGGAACACTTAGGGAAGATTATACTGAATGAAACAAAACGCTTAACTGAAAATGTTTTGAGCTGGCCACATAATTCTAATAACCATTAACATGAAAGAGTATCCAAAAAATCCCCAGGAAGAAAAGCTCTTTATGTAAAACCCACCCATACTGACTTCTATGGTGAGATGGTTATCACTCATTTTCAAGTCAAACTTCTACACAGACATTTTTCACATTAACTGTTTTGTAAGTAGAGAATGTTTTGTCACAGTATTTAAAAAAATTTTTACAAGATTCACTGACCTATCTTCTCTTTTATCTATCATGCTATGTTGCTGCAGGGTTGTGGCAATATCATGTGGACACATTCCAGTAGCTCGGCTCAT
Organism: Lonchura striata; assembly: GCF_050655825.1. Classification (NCBI taxonomy): domain Eukaryota; kingdom Metazoa; phylum Chordata; class Aves; order Passeriformes; family Estrildidae; genus Lonchura; species Lonchura striata. The sequence continues at coordinate 19,921,443 of NC_140708.1, forward strand.
TCCTTTGATGCTGATTTGTTTTTCATGGTGGCAATTCAGGTATTCCAATATGACACTTTTCCAATAAGCCAGGTAGGAGAGACGACCCAGATCAGACAATGGCTTTTCAGGGGATCCTGCTTGACCCTCTCTTCTAGAAAGTAAATAACCTAGAATAAAAACAAACAGGATACCTTATGGAGATAACAGAAGCAAGGAATTCTAACCAGCCCATAACAAAGTTGGAATTAATACAGAAGATCATCAGCATGACTGATTGAACTAACTGCAATGTCTTGCAATTAAATAAATCCTCTCTATAAAAGAGAGGAGTTTTCATCATTACAGTGACATAGGAAAGATCAAATTCTTGTGAGTGACTCAGATCTTACATTATGAGAATCAAGCATTAACCAAAAACCTTTTTCTAATTGTAAGGCAAGGATGAGAAGAAAAAGCCAATATGTTTTGGAACAGTTCCCATCATACATCTTCTCCTTCAGAACTACAACTCTCTGGTCTTTTGAGATACATTACATCACTGTCACAGCAGCAATGTTACTGTTAAATCACTTACATCACTGAAGCCAAGAACCTGCAGAAGAATTTGAAGAGGAAATATCATAGGTAATATCAGTTAAGCCATTTTTATTCAAGAAGCCCCAAGTGACATAAGTTTTTGATTAAACAGCTAGAAGTTGTATTTTGGGGGTAACATAATTCACAAGATTAATTACTTGGAGAATTAGTTAAGAAAAATAATTTAAAAATAATCTCCCTTAATTTACGTTTAAGAACATTCACATAGCTCCTGCTTGCAGTCTTCAAGACAGTAGTTGATTCACTATTACACAATGTATCACCTTCATTTTATATTCTGCGTATGTTCTAGTCCCTTTTAACTCTTCAGCTTTAGGAGCATTTTACAATTTAGAGTAGAACACACCTGCTTGGAGATACCAGAAGATGCCACCTGTAAAACTAATTCAGTATAGAGGAAAAAAATAACACAATAACAGGTATCCTTCCATAGTAATTCATCCCTCTATGATACATATTCTGCATTGTGCCTTTCCAAAAACTGCCAGCACAGAGGCCTTAAACAACCAGGTTCACAAAATGCCTTCTCTGCCATAGGCACACACACTATGTTTATGGAATTACATTACTCAAAGTCATTTGGAATCCACCAAAATATACAGTTCTTGTGCCTTCCAATACTCTTAAAATACTTATTTTCCCTTCAAATTTTTCACTTTTATTTTTCAAAGACTGATGTAAAGCATATCTAGTCCAGTCATGTCATGTTTGTTAAACAAATCCTACTAACATCTTCACAAAGTTCCTTCTAAGCAAATCAGCTATGCATTAAAAGCATATGATTAACATCCAGGTTGAAGAGAAGCAATGGCCGTGTCCTTATTTTGCTGTAGGGTCTACTATACACAAACCACACACAGAGGTATTTTTCTTAGTTTAAACCATGAAATACATATACAAATATATGTCTCTTTATTCTGCCTGAAACGTTGGTCTTCCCTTTCTTGGACACAATACCAAAGGCCCACAACAGAATTTAGAAAAAACATAGACAGATGTGCATCATAGTCTAATGTCCAGATTGCCTAAAGAAACTTACCTAGAAAAGCAGATGTCCTACTACATCTCAAGTGATCACAACATAGATACTGAAAAAAGTAGTGTGCCTTTCATATCTACCAGCATGATTTGTGATAAAATGCCAGAGCTTCAGGAATACCATCCCACATCTGCCTACTCCTACAGAGCTACATGAAGCCTGCCTACATTTGCATAGTACCACTGGAAATTCAGCAAGTAAATTTATTTTGTTTTACAGAAGAAACACTACCATAAAAAATAAGGAAAATAAGGTATTTTAGCATTTTAAATTGCAGCATATTAAACTTTTTTATAACTAGAGGATACATTTTAGTACATCTTGGCACTACATGCAACCATGGTTGACAGGAAACATCAAATTCCACATTCAGCATCCTGAATAGTTTAAAGGTAAAGAATTATTGCTTTAATTCCAACTGCACAAAAGCAGACCTACAGTGTATAGCCTATTCTGCCTAATTTTAAATCAAGCTTCACTTGTATCAAGAAAGAATTCTGGATCACCTGGTGTACAACATACAAACCCAAGTTTTATGCTAAGATGTCCATAAAAAACCCTGCAAAACTGAGGTAGGTAGCAAAAGTAGTGATAGAAGCATCAGCATAGGAAAAGAGAGAAAGAATAATCTAGATTTTAATAATAAATCCATGAGGAGAACTTAGAGTTGCTTCAAGAACATTTACAGTTTACCCTACCAACGTGACATTCAAGAAGCCTTGGGCACTAATAGAAAGTGTAGGGTATTTGCAAGACCTAGGTTTCATTGTTGCATTTCACTAGACTTTGAAGTTACTTGGACTCTACTTCCATTTTCCTCATAGATAAGGGGGCTACACCTATAATTTCTTGGTAAGCATATTATGAAGCTGAATAAATACACTAATCAAACAGGAGTTTGGAATCTTTACTTAGGCAGCCACAAGCATCTTTAGAGTTTTACTAAACTGGCTCACTGTATCTTTCCTGTGTCTGAGGATTTAGAGACTAGTTCTTAGTGGTCATTTTCACTCTATATAAAAGCAGTGAACTGTTACCTACATGGCAGTAACATCTGTCAGTATCCTTCCTCTACCTTTCTAAAATAGAACCTATGCTTTTCCAAAATGCTCACATTCTAGAGGATTAAAAATACAAATCAGAGATAACAATTTTGGTTGCATGTAGCAAGAACTGAATGGAATGTCTCTCTTAACAGATTCTGTGATTTGAATAACATCTATGAAATTAAACTTACCAAAGAGATGTCAAGTAATTGATCTAAGTTGCAGGTAAATAAAAACTCTGATCTTGGTAGTTCATGTATCTATCCTGAAGCATCTGAAATGAGCACAATATGCCCCTGTTAAACAGACACCCGCAGCCTCACTGTGCCTGCCTAACCTTAATAATGGATAGCTTCCAAGTGGCAACCTGAAAGAACCTTCTTAAGGTGTAATCCTTGATATCAGATGATGAACAGTAGCAACACCCACAGGACAAAACAGAGCTCTTCAGCACCCTATCCGTGGAGTAAACAAGCCAGACTGTATACTACACAAAAAACTAAAACCTCAACAAAATAGAAGACCTAATCAAGAACAAAGAATTGTCTATCTTATCTTCTGGGCATATGAGTGATAGTATCACAAAATTCAACAGCCAAAGTATCAATAATGATTTTTATTTCTTGCCTTATCTCTATCCTCCACAGCAAAGCAATGCATCAAATGTGATTTACAGCCTTTGATTTCTGTCACACAAACCTCCCCAGGATCACTGAGGTTTCATCTTACCCAAGATTTGAAACAATTAGAAGAAATGAAATCTGAGGAAGGGAAAGGTTGTATACATACATAAATTTTATGCCTTCAACACAAATTAAGGAGATAATTAGGCATTAAAACATACATTTAAACAAACTGACTTGTAATTATCCAGTAATTTCAATCTACAGGAATCCTAGTAATGCCCCTGAAATAGCTACAGATCCACAACACACTTATATAACTTTAATATATTTGTGCCAGTCTCCAGAAACTTTCAGCTACTTAACTACCAATTCTTTTGATACTTGGTTCTGTATCTTCATACAAGTTAAATAGCATGAGAACAGAAGCCTAGGCTTGATAACAGGACAGTGGCCATTTGGAATCTTTACTTCATATAAATGAAAGGAATTGAGTCTCCACCTCTTAAAGTACAAAGGATCAAAATTTAAGAGAAGTATAATAGCAAAACCCTTAATTTATTGCTTATCTATTAAAATACCCACAAAACAAAGACTGTATTATCATCTCTGAATAATCTTCCAATAATTCTTTATGTATGCTTGCAATACATAATGACAGAATCAGACTGAGGAATAGACCATATGAAGAAGCAAATTCAAATCTGTTAATCTGGCTTTCAACATGGAGTCTCTTTTGCCACTGTAATTTGCCTCACAGCAAAACAAAAAAAAGCAAACTTAAATGATTCCAAACTTGCTTAAGCCTAGTCTGCATAGAAAGGCCATTTAAAAATCAGGTGTCAGCTCACAAGCAGCAATAACATAGCTTAGAACAAGTGTCAGGTTGTCAGTCATGAAACAGCTAGTGAGCTGCTAGAACATACAGCAAGCCATAATAAGGAAGTGGCAGCAGCTTCCCCTTGCCTGTCATCGGTATGTGCTGGGATACAGCAGCGAACTGTAAATGGCTGAACTGAACCAAGGACAATACAGGCAGCAGAGACACAGTGTGCCATTCTAAAGGACAGACTTGCTCTCCAGACCACTGCAATAAAATTCATTTGAACAGCTACACAGAATTGCAGTCAATGCATAACTCCATTTCATCTCTCTTGACCTGTTCAGCTATACTTACAATAGGAAAACACCACTGATCCTATAAACAGGCCACAGGAAAGTTGCTGTTGTCAAGTGTCACATCATCAAATCCACTTCAAAGTGCACCTATGCAAGACAGTGCTTAAATGACAGCCTGCTCAAAGCACTTTACTTCCAAACTTCCTGAAGCTTACTTCAAAGTTCTCCTATCATGAGGCATTGTAATGCTAACAAGCAAGTTTCAGAAGACAGCACATAGGGAAATACCTGTAGACACAATTTATACAGACCTATGTTATGTGACTTATACCAAGTCATATGCTCTATAACCTTTGTAATGCACAACCATTTATTTCACTCGTTCATCTTCCTTGAGTTTCTTGAAGATGCATGTAACATTTGTCATCCTTCAGGAACTGAGGATGTTCCCAATTGCCTTGACTTCTCAAAGTCAGTGGGGAGAGGTGTTGGAGTCATGTCAGCCAGTTTCCTAGGATGAATCTCACCATTTTACTTAAGCACTCTGTAACTTGATCTTCCTCTAGCAAAGATGGCATCTCACTCTGCTGCTTAAATTCTGTCACACCAGAGAACAGGTCCTCCCAAGAAAGCACAGAGTACCTCAGATCTCTTCTGAGATCCACACCAAGCCCCTCTGTTGTCACACTATGCTTATTCCAGTCATCAGCAGGGCCATCTTCAGCTTACTCTCCCTGTGGGTGTCCAATAGCTCTCCATATTTTGTTACTTTCCACTCCTTCTGCTTCCACTCCAACCAAGCTTTGGCTTAACATCGCTGCACATGTAAGCAATACCAGCGCCTTTTGGAGAATTTGGTTTTGCTAAAGTCAGGAACTCTCCCTGCAGCCCAGCAGGCTTACTGTCATGCCTGCTATTGTCATGAACATTCGAATAAATAATTTTTGCAGTCTAAGGAAACTGTCTCCAAAGATCAACATGTCCTGTGCTCCTTTGATCTTCACAGCAAACCTCTTGGAGGGCACCACTTAGCAGTTCTTTAAAGAAGATAAAATTCTGGACCTTAGTCTGATAGTTACCATCCTAATTTCTCTCAGTATCTGAAACTCTACTATCTCCCATGCACTACAGCCTGGGCTGCCGAATACAAAGCGTTTGCCCTAGCAAGTCCTTCCAAAATCTGTGTTTAAATGGTGTCCCAAGTGTCTTGCTGTCTTTGTAGAACAGTTTCAAATAGTTCTTGGGGAAAAAGGCCTTTCACTCACAGGTATCACCCAGCTACTTGGAAGGTTCAAACTCTTCCCATTTTTTGATCAGGCTCTGTATAACAAATGCCAAGCACAGCATTAATGGCTGCTGCTTTGTCCTCTGATTCTGAAGCATACTGAAGGCTTGACAGGCCTATGACCCATTCCACAGCACAGAACCATGCTTCCAAGTAGGAAGATTGCAAAGGAATCTCTGTGTAGAGCACAACCTCCTCTCCTTGGCTTCCCTGCCTGTCCCTGAAGAGACTGTGACACATCTATTGCAGCAGTTCAGTCTTATGAGCTACTCACTGCATCTCTGTAACCCCCGTGAGGTTATCGCTCAAGGACAAAGTACAGTCTTCTATTTCTACCTTTTTGTCCACAGGACATGAGAAACTGGAATAATGGGATCTCAAATGCAAACACAAGAGGGCCCCCTTCCCCTGCCCACTACAATCACACTATCTCTTAAAATTCCCATTCTCCAACAAGCCCAAGACCAGGATGGCTATTTATTCCTCTAGAAGAGCTGTCCAAATTGATTTCTGATGTGCTAGTGTGATCATTCCAAGTCATGCCTCTGACACATCACCCTCTTTACTTGTGTTAACTCCTAACAGCTCTTTCACCTTCAGGACAACTGATTCTGGGCCAACTGTTCCATTAATTGTGAGGTTTGCATGTGTTTGTCATTGTAACAAACAGGTGGATGACACCAAAGTTCAATCACCTACTCAACTCAGGACCCATCAATATGCTTCCTCCTTCTATGCTATGCTCCAAAATGTTCAAAATGGATTAGCAAAGAATTTGTTGCATTTCTCCTTAACCACTATCACACAGCTCTCAAATGCAATATCTTGCTCTATTTTCTGCTATTTAGCCTAAATATTGCTCACTACGAGAACTAATACCAATATTCTATTATATTTTACAGTGTACTGAGATTACAGCAAGGGTCATTGCATTTGCATCTTCTATTGTTACAAAAAAGTGAAAAAAGCACTTCAAACAAGTATGGATCTCTCTAGGAAGTGTTTAGGCAGACAATTATAAGAAACATCACCAAGAAGTCAGGATATACTCCTATTAAGAAGAATTCATCTTGGAGAGCACTTCCTATGCACTTGTATCCAGACAAAGGTTGGGAAGGCTTTAAGACATCAGTGCTTATATATTAAATATTCTAGATGCATATCTGCCCATTTTAAACACTATTTTTCTATCAGATAGTATTATATCTAGCATGAATATGCCCTATAAACAAATTAAAGCAACAATACCTGTAATTAAGAATTTGGATAATTTGGAATTTGGATTATTAATGTCATCATGTCATTAAGCAGTCAGCAATCAAGTCCACTGATGTGGTCTATCTGCCAGTGAAGTCAGACCAGAAGCATCACCACTTGGCAAGAGCTGCTGGAGGGCAAAGGGATAGGAACTATGTACTAATGTCATGCAAATTGAGTCAAATAGGAGCAGGTTTTTTTAATCACAAGAACAGAGTTCAGTCTACTGATCTTTCCACAATTTTAGATTGAATAGAGCCTTCACAGCAGAAGTCTTATAAGAACTACATCCACACTAAATCTGCAAAATAAAGTAACACCATGTAACTAAGTAACACTAACATTTTGGACTTCAGTCTGATTTATAAGGATAACAGCTTCTTGCCATGCACTGTGTAACTTAAACCTGTCAATCTCAGGTTCATATTTATGTATGCACATCACGATCACACATACCAACGTTTGCATACAATTCCACACATAGCAAAGGGAACTCAACACCACTGAAGTAACTCTTCTGAAAACATAATTAATGTACTTATGAAAGGCTTACAAACACACACTTGAAAGATGCCAGTACACAGCTGAAAACCATGAGCAGACAGGAGCGTCACAGCAAAATTCAACTACTGCTGGGAGCTGGAAACAGCTTAAAAATCTGCTTCTCAGAGACCCCTATCCCAAATCAATTTTTTGTGGAAGGTCCTATGCAATAGCTTATGCTCAGAATCTAACCCTTACATAATCATTACTATTCAAGTCCTATTCCTATTTTGTTAATATTTGTGTCAGAAGAAAACATACTTACGAGCATCTATCCAGAACAAAAGAAACAACCTGTGAGCTGTTACCCTTGTATGTTTGGAGTTCTTCTCTGTCTCTTTAAAGGCCATCCCCCACAAATTAATTACCAAACTTAGGCAGATGGAATCAAGCACTTTTAAAGTTTGTTTTACTTGAAATAAAACCAAGTAAAATAAATTCTTTAGTATGACAGGGAAGAACTTGTGAGTTTTCATGTAATGTTCTGTATCAAGCCAGAAATTTGAAAGAACAGCAAGTACTAGCAACTGCTTTAATAATACACCAGTATCTAAAGTGAGGAGTTACCTCAAACCAACATTTCAAGCTATCTTAAGAGCTAATGTTTTTTGTTATACAAAACATCACATGCTTTGTTTTGATATTACATGAACAAGTTGAGAAGACACGGGTTCAAAAGGGTAGTCAGAAATATCAACACAGCTGAGTATTAGACAGGACAGTTCAATACAGATAGGTCAGCTCAATGCTGCAAGTTCAGAAGTACGACCATGAGTGGGAGGCAGAAACAGGTGAGGTGAAAGTGTGAGCTTATTAAGACTTACAATTCCTAATGTAATTCATGCTACCATTTTTTTCATAACTATTCTGTGTGCCTCTGAACTGTTCCTATCTATGTCAGTGAGAAGAAGGTCAAATATAGAGGACCTTAAATAGGTGTTAGTACCCTCTTTGAAAGCACTTTTGAAACAGCTTCAAACGACCCCAATCCCAAGATCCACACAAACACTATTAAAAAAAGACTAGCTGTAACTTGAGATGCTCAGATCACTGAACAACCTGCTACATTCTCTTTTCTTTGTCAGAGTAAAGGAAAGCTTTCTTTGTGATGAACAGAGTAAGCCAAAGATTCTCTCATTATTGTTACAAGAAATAATGCCAGCTCTCATTCCTCGCCACATCCTCAAGTAAACCCAACACAGGAGGCCCAAAAACCTTTAGCTCCTTTATAGAAAGCTTCACAGAAGAGGTTAGGGCTAAGCAAATGCCCTTCATGAATAAAAGGAAAGGTAAAGATGACTGCATTACAGTCAGACCTACAAAAGGCACCCTTTGAGCGAATTAATTTGCTAACACTTATTTTACCTGTACCAGTTGCCAGTAACCCCCTTGAGTGGAGGTTCTGTGTATGAAGTGGACTACTTATAAGCAGAGTGAAAGCATAAGCAAGAGAAAGAGAACTGAAGTACCCTTAAAAGCAAGACTTGTATGTGCAGAGGGCATCAGTCTTGAATACCAATTGAATGAATAAATTTGTCAGTAGGTTAAGTGGCTTAGAAGATCATTAACAACTCTGTATTGTTCTTGGTTTTATAAGCAATATCTTAAGTTATTTAAATTTACATTCTAAATACTAGTCAATAAATGACACAGAGAAGTAAATTGTTTATACAACTGTAACTGTTGAATGAACTCCCTTCAGGAACTGCCTTTACCTTCTGGTGTTTAATGCTGACAGCACATGAAGAGTGGGTTGTAAATATATCTCCTGTGCACATTAGACATTACCTGCTTGGCAGGCTCTAGGTACCTCTACAAGATCCAACTGACAAGACAGGAAGATGGACCTAGGAGGTTTTGCCTAATATAACAAGTACACTGAATATCCTCAGAATCTTTACATGGCACTGAGGCCAACCAGCACAGACAGATGGCATCCATACCATTAAGCTCTGACTCTCAGCTGGAGTGTTAACCTGCCTGTTAACATAATCCTCCCAGCCTCAGGAAGATTGTTATCACACTTGGAAAGTGACAGATGCCCTGGACCAAAAATCTATCAGGGACTGTTTTAACCATTTTAGCGTAGATAAAGTTCCAGAGCCCAAAAGCTTTTCCTTTCATTCTTTTATTCATACCTATAAAGGACAGCCTAGCAGTACTAAACAACATGAACAAAACTGAAGCAGGGAGTTGAATACTGAGATGCCAAAAGACAATCTAAGAAATCACTGCAAGTACTGAGTTTGCTCAGGTCAGTGGTCATGACACACATACTCCTTAAGATACAAAAGATGCAAACTGTATTTGTCTGGTGGGGGCAGCAAAATGTCACTGCTGCTCATTTGCTCTGCTAAAGCATCCTGTGTAACAGGGAATTAACCAAATAAGATTTAGCAAAAGCCAACAGGTTAAGAAGGTTATTATTAAATTTGATGGTAATATCTGGATAGTCAACATACACAGAAATTGCATAAGAAAGGGCACATTACCTACCAAGCATCGAACACAAATGTACCTACTACAGCACGCTTCAAAAAGCTAAACCCAAGATACAGTAACCTGCTAAATATCTACTGTGACTCAAAACAGCAGTAAACAAGGGAAAAATAAAAATACTTTTAAAGAAGGTAGAACTGATAAGAATGCTGGCACTGGAAACAAGACAGCCATTAAGGAAGCCACAAGGCTCTCTCTGTGCCTTAATAACAGTGTGACAGGCCTTTGCCTTCTACTGCCTGGGCCATGTGCTTGGAGCTCTCACTGCTGAAGACCTCAGCCTTCTTCATATACTGAGTAATCAGTCCCCCATTTCTTTCCAGACAGGGCTCACATTTTCCCTATTCTTCCTCCTATCACCAATGCACAAAAACAAGATTTTCTTTTCCCCCTCAATGTCCCCAGGCAGATTTAACTTTATGAGGGCTTTGGCTTTCCTAACCTGAACCCTACCAACCCAGACAATATCTGTTTTCCTCCCAGGCTACCTTACCCTCTGTAAATATTTGAATAATTAAAGATACATTACTTAATTAAAATCTGTTTTCAGCTACCAGTCTGCAATGGATGGCTTTCCATGTTCTCTAATGCCCTATAAATACAACTTTGTCCAGAAAATACTCACTATCATTCTTACCATGTTTAGCCCTGCCTTTCCACTGTTTTCAATGTTATCTGGAATAAAGATGCTCTTCAGTTAAAACAGCCTTAGCTTCTGTATCTGAAGTGACATGTCTGCTTTCTTTTGCGATTCTGATAAATGTACAGTGTCTTAAAGCTATATAAAAGTGATGCCAAGAAATCCCAAGAGGCTGATTTTCTTGGAATAATCTTAAGTCAACTAAGCTTGATTCAAAATCCGTCTTCATTCCCCCCTCATCTAAATCTCAGCTTGACAGAATGCTCCTTATTAGTTATTTAGGAGAGGCCAAACTCAATCCTTGGGGTCAGCAACATAATCAATCATCAAGAAAAGAACAGAAAATAAGCAGCAGCAGTCAGGCTCCCTCACAGATTTACAGCTACCACAGACACTTTAAAATTCATTGCTAAAAGAAAAAAAAAGAAAGGCAAAGAAAAAGCAGGTAATTGAACCTTTCATTTGGACACAGTGCTGTAAACATCACCACAAAACAACAAGGAGACTGACGCAGTGTTCTGTACTGGGGTACACAAGTCAGTCAGTCAAACACAGAAAACCCCACAGCACAGAATGATTCAAGTAAGCCACCACATTTAACAAACGAAAGAGGCTTGTTTTACACAGATCCTTACATCTTCCTAAGTGTAGTTTGAGAATACACCTTTCCAATAAAGCCTAGTTACAAAAACAAACTGTTCCTCTCCACCCTTGGTCTCGTATTTTTACCTTCCACTGTTTGCCACAGCCCCAGCAGTAACAAAACAGTACTTTCAGGATTGTAATGTGAGAAAGAGAATGCTGAAATGCTCTCAGCTAAAGAAAATTTTATCTTAAAAAAACCTCCATGGTCCCACTTCATCCCCACCTCAATTCTGTTTATAGACCACTGCAAAGCATGATTGTGAACAACTCTTTAAAGTGTGTTTATTCCTAGACTGTATTTCTGTTATATTTCAATATTTGTTAGGGTAAACTGTAAAACATCTTAACATCAGATTTTGGACAATAACAGTGCAAGAGGTGTTTACTGAGCGTGTTCGTAATTTCACAGACAATCTAACTTTTCAAATGCTATATCTACTTCATATTTATTTTTATTAAAGTACTTAGACATTAAAAAAAATTCATATGATTTTCTTAAAGCAGGTTTTCCAAAATATTACTTTCTGGCCAACAAATTATTTCTCATAAAGAGATTAAGACTATCACTGTTATATAAACACATACCACACAAGTGGATCCGACCACTTAGAGCCTCCTGAAGGTCAAGCCTAGCTCTTAACTGCTGGCAGGTATCAGACAGTGGTTCTCAGCACTTCCAAAAGTGTACCAGAACCTAAATGCCACATGTGAACACACTTCTGATCTCTCCTAAGACGTTTGTTTCATTACATCATCTGTCTTCATATTTTTTAAAAAATTGTTTTGTTTTCCAGAAGTCAATTTATGAATTATTAAAAGACATTTTCTCAGTTCAGGATTCATGTCTTCTTTCCATTTGAATAGTTTAAAATCAGTTACCCCCCTCTTGAAACAAGTTACTTTAAGAGAAGTCTACACAGGTACTTACACCAAGTAAGGCCACACAAAGCAAATAAACTGTGTGAATTCATCATAATGAAGAAGAAAAACACATTTTCATTACTGCTGCTCTCTCCTGCCCTCACAGCACTTTTTGCTTAATAGTTTGCCATTCCTTCAATTTTCAAGTATCCTTTAAAGAAGAAATCACACCATTTCTGTACTGTAATGGCTTTTGCTCATTTAGCTTATTCCAGCTTCCTCCCAAAAAATGAAAACACTTCAATCAAGAAAGCCTTTCACCTTTTCTGAGGCTCTTCCTTTACTGATATACTAGTTTTTAAAGGCCCTGTAAAAACCTGAGGCAGCATTTTTACTCTATTCCACCACTTATTATCAACACATTCATTGTATTTGAAAAGTTAATCATCTTCCAAACAGGGTTGACATTTTCCCAAATGCTAGTATCTTACCAGCAATATGTTGCCCTAAATGAGAGGCCACATGTTAGTCCATTACTAGTTTTAAGTTTTGCCCAATTAGTTTTTTTTTGGATGGCTTCACAAAAAAAATCACTGCTTTTCAGGTTTCCACAAAGGAGTAGCCTAATTTGCTGTTAAAGCAGGAAGCCTGGAAGCACTACAGTGAGAACCACAGATAAGTGAATTATCAAATAGATCTTTTGGTACAGCAACATTTTCAAACCTTCTTGATACATTAAAGCACCACAAAGCTACTTCGGAAGATGAAACTAGAAGAAGATATTATTGTCCAACTAGCCATGGAAGGCTAGACTGACTCCTTCTGCAGATACTGCAAAACCTAGAACACAGTAATGCATACAGGTGAGAAAACTAAGACCAAAATTGTCTAAAAAGAATTGTTCCTTTTAATAAAAAATAACCTTTTGTCTGTGTCAGAAGACAGAGCTTTTCAATTCCATGAGCCACAAGGAAGTTGGAAATAACTAGCTGATCCTAGAAATGTAAATACTGTGTGAATTAAACATATTGAAAAATAAGGGTTTTATTTTTGAGCCTTATGCTCATCTTCAAGTTTAGCAGAAACCCAAATGTTTTTATTTGATAGAAACACTGATTTTACAGACTAGACCAGCTCTTCAAAAAACTTGATGGAAGAAGAAAACTGCACTAACCACCAGAAGAAAATTTCATCCTTTCAGTCTCCTTTAACTGTGCCTGAAGACTAACCAAGGTTTCATGGAATGCAGTTTTTTCAGTTTGTTTCAAAAGTATCTCAAAAGTGATGGCCAAAAGAAATAAATACACTGTCCCCATTCTCATCACTAGAGGTTTATGCTACCTATAGACACTTGCGGAACAGAAAACTTCTCTGCCTACAGCAGTTCCCTGGGCTCAACACACAATGCTTACCACTTCTGCATGACTGGGCACTAAGCAGTGAACATCTTCCACATTTCCATAGAGAGATGCAGATCATCTGAAACCAGTGCAAACTGGAAGGAATTCAAGAATGCACTTTACAAAGCTATGTATCTTTTTTTTTTTTTTTTTTTTTTGCCTATTCAGTGCCCCATCACCATCCCTCACTTCTCAAGCAAAGTGCACACAGGATCATGTATAACAAACACTTTTGAGGACATCTGTACTAACTCCCCACACACTTTCAGCCCAGAATATTTCACTGATTCAGCTTTTGTGCTCAAAAGCCCCTAAATGGTTAATGTGAACATGAGATTGTAGGTATTTGCAGTAGAGAGAACAGGATTAGAATTGAGAGCAGAGAAACAAGCTTTAGTTCCAGATCTTCAGTCAAGTTTTTCAAAGCTGTGAACCACAAATATTAAGAAGCATTGTAGGCTAATGAATGTTGCCACTAACTAAGCAAAAGAGTGGTTACCAATTAAAAAATATCACTAATGGTACTGACCTCCTTTATCACTGGCTCTGCTACTTATGAAAAGCATTTAGGTGGAAAGAAATAGCTTTTCATTAACAGTTTCCCCTTATTTGTAGAGCAAATTTTTTTCCCCCTTTTATCCTTTGGCAACTTGCTTTCTCTGGTGCTATACCTTAGCTGTGGCACAAGTGCTATTACTGCTATTGCACTGTTGCTTCTGCAGATCAGGACTGGAAGATTTACTCACCTGTTTGAACAGAACAATAAACAAAAACTAACACTTGACCAAGAAACATATCAGATCTGGGGAAGTGAGCAAACAAGGACACTTACCAGAACCGATTTTCCTACACCAGAATAGAAGTTCTCAGGTAATATAAATTCTATTTGTTTCTTCCACTGTCAGACTAGAGCTGCCTTTCCCTATTATGATTTTCTCACAAAAAAAATCTGAGCTACACATCCTGAATCTTAAGGGTGAATCAGGGGTTAAGTCAAGCTAAGGAAAAAAAAAGAAATCCAGCCTTTTCAAGTTTCATGCAATAAGTGATAGGAAAGCTAAAAAAGTTAGCACTGACTTTCCCACACAGACAAATGAACCAAAAAAACACCAAAAACCCACAAAACAAAGAATGCATTTAGCCAAAACAGAATCCCAGCATCCTTAAACATGTTGCATCTCTTGAGCAAGAATAATAATTTCACAATCAACAAATAAACCAAATAGAAACAGAGTTCTGAAGAGGGAGGGAAGAAACTGCTACCATCAGTTGGACCAGAAACAGCCTCAAGATAAGTAACAAAAGGCTACCAAGGACTTTGCTCCTTAGCATTAAGCCCCGTTGTTAGTGTAATGCAAATGAACTGTCAACATCCTAGCCAGCACAGTTGGAAAGGTTTATCCTAACAGTCACATGCATTTCTTTTCTTCCAGCTGCTGGCTAGGCCTCCAGCATGGAATTTGCAATCCAGCATGCAGAAATGCGAGACTGTGACAAGATGAGCTTTGAAAAGAAGTATGAATCAAAAGACAACTTTAAACTTACAGAAAACAAATATTAAATACTGCTGCATTTCATTCTAGTAATAATGAACTCTGTGTTAGATATGCCAAATAAAGAAATACTAGTACGTTCTGGCACTGCAGTCTAATGAACAGAAATGGAAAGCACATGAAGATTCCAGGCTTCACAAGAGCTCAAATCAGGAAAGCAAAGAAAAACATCTTTTATAGAGAAGCTGCTAAAGTTTATAAAAGAAATGGGTCTGCACAGAGAGAAGCTACAACACTGTGGCTTCAGTGCTTGCACTGTCCATACCACAGCAGCAATACAGGCTGAACTGACAGACGCATCCGATAGCTCCCCCAAATGCAAGCACACATAATCAATCCTTGGAACAGGAACCATAGCTGTGCATCACTGCAAAAGGACTTGAAATGAAATAAACCCACAATGGGCTCTTGGGCAATAAAGCCTGCTTTCTGCTTGATTTCTGGATCAACTTCAGCTAGAATCTACTTGCCCAAAAACTTTATTTACAGCAAATATAAAAGATGGGTGCAGAAGTCAATTATTCTCCCTCAGACAAAACCCTGTAATCACAATTCTGTAAATCCCACAGAATACAAGAACAACAAAGAAATTAAAACAAAACAAACAGCCCAGACTCAAAATGTTTGGCAGATTTTAGTCCCATAAAAGGCAAGGAAGGTATAAATATAACAAGTAAATTAAGACCCTTATTCATTTTCAGGAAATACTTTTTACGTTAGCTACACTCCAAGTGAAAATCAAGTTCTTTCCCCTATGTGAAAAATCAATCTGGTGTTACAAAATAACATTTAATAAAGCATACTTAGTGTAAACAAAGAGCAGACTTCATGTAAACCATTTTGTCTTCAGTATAACATACTTCATGAAAATAGAACAGGTTAAACTGATTGTCTTAGAGTGAATCAAACTAAATGGAGCAGTATCAAGTCTTCAATTTTACAAATCAATAATTTAACCATTTAATAAAATATCTATAGCTAAACTTTTTTCAATTTCTAAACAGCCTATAAAATTTCTATCACAGTCAAAATCTCTAACTTCCCCACAATTAATGAAAAAAATAATCTTACCAGTCTTTAAAAGCACAGTTACAGAGCATATTTTTTAACAACATTTCTACTTAAATGATGAATGACATGCAGAAAACTAGAAATCAAATTATTCCTGAAGGCAACCAGAGTTGCAAACTCAGGCATTTTACAGCACACCTGCTTCTCACAAGAGTTAATTTCCTCTTCTAAAAACTCCTCATTGCCATAGGTGAGATTATAGATTCCTGAAGAGACAGACCAATGGATTTGGTGTCTACAGTGTAAGAAATACTGCTATTACCAGTTTGAAGATGAAATACAGGTAAGTTTAAATATAGTTAGGAAAATGTTAAGGTGGAAAAAGCAAAAATCAGAAGTCAAAAGACAAATACCTATTTTTCCTTTAGCAAAATGAAAGAATTTATTTTCTCTTGCTAGTTACAGCATGACCATATAAGACCCATCTATGAAGACTGAATTAGCTCAAGATAAAAGAATGCATCACAATCTGAATAAACAAATGCATTTCACTTACCAAAAAAAAAGAAGCAAATTTTTACCACAAACTACATTTTCAGCAGACTGCTGACAAAGCAGAAGTTGTGTAGTGGCTTAAAGGCTGTGTTCTAGCCAGCCTATCAAGTCTAGATATATACAAAATAATGTGAGCAGTCAATTGCTTTCACACAGTTCTTAAAATCTTCCCTTCTGTGGTTTGTAACTATCATTTTCTGAAAATTACTTGCTCAGTTACATTTTTATTATTATAGTCTAAACATGTTCTGGTTACTGTTATAAAAGAAGACAAGTACCAATGACTGCTTCACAGACTTCAAAATAGAGCAGTTTACAAGCATTACCCACATAACAAATGAAGACTTATTCAGAGCATAAAATTTATCTTGCAATGACTTTATGAGAACATGACAGTCTAGATAATGTCACTGGCAAAGAATGCTTTAAACTACGATAAACTTGGTCTGTTCAAGTTTAGAATAATAACTGGGGGGTTTTATATCATATCTTCTCAACCAGTTAGAGGAATTTATACTCAGGAGACCACAAGTGAACAGAAAGAGTAAAGTACAAAGAATATTGGAGCTAGTCACAAGGCAGAAACACATCAAATTCCAAGAAAAAGAGTAAATTAACTTTGAAGGGTTTTCCTGTACAAAGACAGCTTTTGGGATCACTAATTCAGACAAAGCCATGCCCCATTTCATGGCATTCAGCCTCCCCCCTGGAAAAAGATACAAATACATTGTAGGAAAACTAGCCTTGCAAGTTTTCGCTTCCTTTCTACATCTAGGGAATAACAGCCACAAGCAGCTCCCTCACTACCTTATAGTCAGTTTGCACCTTACTCACAGTAAGGTGAGGCATCTCTTGGTTCCTCATTCTGTCAGCAGATGAAACAGTCTGATTCCCAGGTAGTTAAGGGAACCTCTGTCCAGAAAACAAAGGGAAAGTACTGAAGGACTGCCTGTGTGCTACTGAAGTGGGCAGTCTGGTAGCCACAGCAGAAGCTAAAGTGTGTCTGGCCTGCACCCAGTTTGTACAGCTGCAGCCCTCACCTGTGATCTGAACGTGCCTGCAAAGAGGGAAGGCCTAAGCATACCACCAGAAAAGCTCCAAGCAAGTTATCACAAAAAACCTAATGATTCAAACAACCCCATGTACTTCCAGATTCTTCCAGAAGACCAAGAAGGCCAGAACAACCTATTGATTTTCCCAGATTGAGCAGCACAAGGCACAGTAGTAGAGCACACATCCAGAGGGACACAGCATACTCATAACCCAGACCTTCTGTGGAATCCACGGGTTTCATGGCTGTGCCATCAGTTCTGTATTTATAAACATTGCAAACTCAACCAGAATAACATTTGTTGAGTGCTTTCTTTTTTTTTTTTTCTTTTTTGAGAGGGGGAGAGAGACACCACAGGGTAACAAACAAAGGAAAAGCCTGGAAGCACTTACCAGTGCCCAGTTCAGAGTTCCTCATCTCCTTTTGCAAAAACACCCAAACGATTTTAATCCTAAAACAGGGCCAATTTCTACCTCAGGAGGCTGAAAGTTCTCTCCACAGATCCAGAAAGATGTGGTACTTCACAGCCTTTGCTAAAAGGTTGCAGAAGGCACACAATGGAACAGCTGCTGTGTTCCACTCCAGTGACAGCTACATTTCTGTGGCAGATTAAGTGGTCCAGAACCATTTTCACCTAACTCACAGGGGTGTAGTGAAGGCTGTTCATAAAGCCAGGCAATGATGGGACATACTAAGTATCTTTATACACTCTAGTACAGTCATGCTGGGTACAACACTGCAAGAACAGAACTTGAAAACTCTACAGTTACAAATTATTGTCTTTGTCCTGCTGTTATACTGCAATGTATTATTATTTGCATTTTAATGTTCCTGCATACCTTCAGGGCAGGAATCCTATTATCTGAAGTATCTCTACCCTCATGCAATTCTACAGTGCTTTATACAACATAACAGTGAAAAGCAGCCACAATCAGTATACACTAACTCCTTATCATCCTCCCTCTAAATTACAGTAGAATAATGGATTTAGTAGTAATGAGGACACTCAACTGAGAAGTTTCCTTAGATAATTTTGGAGTTCCCTTGTACACAAAGATTTGGGGAATAACAAATCTATATTTACACAAGTGTGGCTGAAGCTTTCTAACAAGTCAGACAGCTCAGCAAAATAAAGCAGCAAGTACATGCACAGCCATGAACACCTACACCCTCTTTCTGGTACAAATTTTCACTAAGAAAGTGATGAAGACAAAAACCATTCTTCCATGGGGCAATTCTTCAATTAAAGCTTTTATTTTTTTTTGCTAAAAAAGAATATAAGCTAGAAATATTAGAATGGAGAGAATGCCTCAGACTAATACCTTCTTAGCTATAATCACAAATAATTGCCTCTTCTTATACTAATGAGCAAAGCAAAATGGAAAGTAATTTAGACAATTCATTCAGGGTAATAGCTTTGTGAGCTAGTATTACTGCCGAGAGATCCATTCTCAATTTCCTCGAGTACAATAACAGAGCAGCACTAAGTTTTTCACTTCAGGGAGCTTTTCTATCCTATGTAAATATAAACAGAAATCCCATTATCTATTGATAAAAACAACAGTGTGAGTTAAATAAAGTTTCATATGTTATACTTTCATATAACAGCCAACAGCTCCTTGGATCACAAGTGTAAACAAAACACTTCACTTACTGAAATCAATGAGAAACCTTCCAAATCCTTGCCTTTGGTATTGGGGCATGATCATTATGCAGGAGACATTGTACTTCTGCTGGCAAAGCTTTTCCTGTGGGAAGGAGAAACAGATCAAGTATGTCAAAGCACTGCTGAAGTGGGCAATTGCCTGCACCTGCTACTGTCCTTGTGAAATATCCCAATAAGGTGAACAGATGCATAGGTTCAGTACCAAAGTCAAATAACTCCATGTTAATGTCTAATTTTAAGAAAGAAGTATCAAACATACCCATCAGAATATTTTTTAAATTACTTAACTACTTGGCATCTTAAAAATTAAACACACTGTCTGAACAGCATAATACAGTTTAAATGCTGTAAAGGAGAAAGACAGTAATAAGGAGGAAATATTTTCATGCTTCACTGACCATTCTCTCAAGGATATGGAAGTGGATGCAATATCCATTCACATGGTGAAGCTGTATTTTCTATAATTGCTACACTAAGTGCCTGCAGGTTTTCACCTTTTTTTTCTTTTTTATTTTTTTTTGTCTTCTCTCTGAATATGTGGTCAGGGTACAGCGCAGGAACCCCATATGTGCAGAACTAAGAAGTTATACTTGAAGCATATTAAGTTTTTCAAAGTTAGATGCTTATTACCAGAGCACAAATCAAGGCCGAATGCTCAGAAACAAAAGCTTTCAGTCAGAATGAAGTTACATACAGAGGCAATGGAGACAATTACTGTTTAAGAGAGCAGAAGCTAAGATTAGGAAGCTGTTCTAACTACAGAAGTTTATAGGTTCTTTCTAGTTTATTGATAAGAAGGAAGAGCTTTGTTACCTTTAAAAGATTACACCCCAAAAACCAGCAATAGGCAGTTCTGAGGGAGACCAAAGCAACCAGAAATATCCAGGTCAGAATAACTGACAAAGAGCTGTGGTAAGCACATGTATAGTTTAAGACACCAGCTACCATTTCAGTCTCCACACAAGAGGACACTAGACCAGTGATGACATGACAGGATCACATGCCAGTACATTCATTCCCAAATACTCCGTCTGATACCAAGCCAGATTCCACAAGGTTGCTTAGATTCTACAACATAGTTAACTATTTTCTCTGTACATGCCTCCCAAACTCTCAAGATGACTGCTAGTAAGAAGTCCACATCCTGGCAAAAAGTTTATAAACAGGTAAGAAAAGCCAGAGCATTCCTCCTAGCAAGAGTACACACACACACTCTTTAAAAAAAAAAAGGGGGGGGGGAGAGGGGGAAGACATAGATGGATGACATGCAATAATTTGAGATTAAGATTTTTCTCTAAGTTTTGGTGGTGATAATATTTATGATCATCAGATCACATTGTGATCAACACAGGCTTGCCAAAAGCAACAGGGGTAAAGCGGAAGAAGAAAATGTATCCATTGTTCGAGGGAAGGTGTGCTAACAACATCCTTCACTCAGTAAAGGTAGGACACAGAGATCCATATGGCAGCAAGGATACAAGGGTTATTGATGTGTTAGAAACCATGGAAGTGCCTGAGAAAGGTCACATAGGAATTGGAGCTGCTCCTCCCAAAAAGGCAGCAGGACTGAATCGCCCAACTCGAGTGCACCTACACCAACGCACACAGCATGGTCAACAAACAGGAGTAAATGGAAGCCATTGTGCAGCAGGAAAACTATGACATAGCTGCTATCATGGAGCCATGGTGGGATCACTCACACAACTGGAGTGCTGAAATGGATGGCTAGACACCCTTCAGATGGGATAGGTGAGAAAGAAGAGGTAGTGGGGTAGCCTTGTATGTTTAGGACTGTCTTACGCTTAATCAAAGTGATGAAAGAGTATTTCTGAGGAAGAAATGGAAGGGTAACAGGGCAGATGTCCTGGTGGGAGTCTGCTATACACCACTCAACCACAATGAAGAGGCAGAGGAATTATTCTATAAGCAGCTGGGGTTAGTCTTGTGATCACCAGCCCTTGTTCTTGAGGGGGACTTCAATTTACCAGCTATTTGCTGGAAACAGCACAGCAGAAATGAAGCAGACTAGGAGGTTCCTGCAATGTGTGAATATAACTTCCTGATACAGCTGGTGAGTGAGCCAAAAGGGGAAGGTACTCAGCTGGACCTGCTGCTTGAGAACAGGGACTGGGGGGTGATGTGATGACTGGAGGTCATCTTGCACACAGTGATCATGAAATGATAGCTTTTTTCTTCAAGAAATCATGACCGGGGGGGGGGTCACTAGAACTGCTACCTTGGACTCCCACAGGGCAGACTTTGGCCTGTTTAGGATGCTGGTTGAGAAAGGCCCTTAGGATGAAGTTCTGCAAAGCAAAGGAGTCCACAAAAGCTAGACACGCTGAAAGAAGGAAATTTTTAAAGATACAGGAGCAGGACATCCCCATGTGCTTCCAGATGAGCATGCTGAGAGAACCTGACTGGTTGAGCAGAGAGCTTTGTCTCAAGCTCAGGGAAAATGAGTCTATCACCTTTGGAAGAAGAGGATAGGCAACAGGAGGACTTCAAGGGTGTTGCAAGTTTTAAGGACAGTATTAGAAGGGTCAAAGCACACCTAGAATGCAAATGGCCACTGGCACACAAGTCAAGAAAAAAATTGCTGTTATTCTATACCACCTACAGAATCACTGGGGGTGGAAGTTAAGGAATTCCCCACTTCCAAGAAAGGGGCATGGTTTTGGGTGGAGGTAAGAGTATTCAGAGGGTCCACAGGCATTTTTGTCCTTTTCCAGAGGAATGGGTGGCAAGCAATGCAGTGCAATGCTGCTGGTCCTGACTGGAGGGTTGTCCAGCATTTTTTTTCACTGTCTCTGGCTTGAGGGGGGAGAAAATGTGGGGGAGCAGTAGGTCACCTCTGATGCATTGAACATTTTGCATGTAATCACCCTTTTTTATACACTGTTTTATTAGTATTGTTGCTCTTACTGTTCAATTTCTTATCTCATTACCTTTCCAGTGAATTGTTATCCCAACACACAACCTTTGCATTTTGCTTCTGTCTATCACTGGAGGGAGTGGGGAGTGGCTGCATGGGGTGTAATTTCCAGTTGGGCTTAAACCACAACAATGAGGAAAAGGCTGAGGTACTTCATGCCTTCTTTGCCTCAGCTCTTAACAGCAAGACCAGCTGTATTCAGGGTACCCAGCCCCCTGAGCAGGAAGATAGAAACAGGGAGCAGGACGAAGGCCCTGTGATCCACAAGAAAAGGCTTAGTGACCCATCATGCCACTTAAAACATCTACATGTCCACAGAGCCCAAGGGAACTGTTGGAAGAGCTCACTGAGTCACTCTCCACCATTTACCAGCAGTTCTGGTTAACCATAAAGGTCCCAGTTAGCAACTGTAAAACAAAAAGTGGCAGAAAGAGGATTTGGGGAACTACAGGTCTGTCAGCCTGACCTCTTGTGCCAGGGGAAGGTCACAGAGCAGACAATTTTGACTGCCATCACATGGCCCATGCAGGACAACCAGGGAATCAGGTCCAGCCAGCTTGGGTTTATGAAAGGCAGGTGCTGCCTGATTAACCTGATCTTCTTCTATGACAGGGTGACCCACTTGGAGGAGGAGGGAAAGGCTGTGGCTATGTTCTACTTGGGCTTTTCTCTTATCCCCATTATGTAGTGACAGGTTGAGAGGAAATGGCCTTGAGTTGCATCAAGGGAGGTTCACATTGCACATTAGGAAAGCTTTCTTCACTGAGAGGGTTACGAAGCATTGGAACAGGCTGCTCATGGGAGTGGCAGAATTGCCATCTCTGGAAATGTTCAAAATACTTGTAAATGTGGCACTTGGGAACACTGTTTAGCAGCCACCATGGCAGTGCTGGGGTAACAGACAAACTCAATGATCTCAAAGGGATTTTCCAACATGAACCATTCTATGATAAGGAGCAAAAATCAAGAGACTCACCTTAAGCTGCAACACCTTAAGTAAATGGAGAAAATAAAATAAATAAAAAGGCTAAATAAAAGCTGACATGTCTGTCACAAGAAGTTCTGACTGACATTAAAGACAGTGTAAATTGTGCCTACATGTCTCACTTTAATTTCAGCAAGGTCCACCTTTTGGAAGGATGTGGCCAGACATCCAAGAGATTACTGTATAATATCCAGGTACTCTGACAAGACTTTTGGGTTTCTCCTAGCTACTGTTTTCCCACAATTCACTTATTCAAGAAAGAAAATATATAGTCAATAGGAGGTAGCAAATCTAGGATCAGTAGTGAATTTCTGAGTAACTGTACCTATTCAACACATCCCTTAGGGGCAAATTATGGACAATAATGGAAGCTTTTCCCATTGCAAGCACATCTAACTATAGTTCACCATTTTTCTTGGTCATCTTTGTCAAGATAGTACACTTAAGTATTATTTTTGTCAATAGCAGCCATCTATTACTTGAAAATCAGCTACAACTGAGACATCCACTCTAAACAAGGCAACCACCATGAAGTCAGGAAATGCATTCTTACATGGGAGCAGCAAGTAACTGCATTAGATCAGACTGCACACAAGAGAGCAACAGCACTGTCCATTTACATCTAAATAGCCAGCTAGGGCTGCCAGCAGTCAAGCCATGAAAGCACATCAACATTCCAAATACCTGCAACTTTTACAAGTTAGATTTGGCATACTAATGAAAAAACGTTGGGGAAGGAAAAAGATTTAAATATTCAGCTGAAATCACAACAAATTTTGGAAGCAAAATCCCCAGACAAGAAAAAACCTATCCCCATCCATGTGGCTGAACAAATTCTGAATTTGCATCAGAGGCAAGAAAGTACAATGTATTTGAGACAATGCACGTAATAGTCAAGATTTACAGAGAGCCTTTCAAGCTCATGGGTTTTTTTTTCCAACTTCTGATTTTTCTTTGCTTTTGGGAGAAGCATTAAGGAGAGCAGGACATTACAAATATTAAATAAACCTATTTTTAAAATTTTTACCTTAGAGAAATATCCAACTAAATGGCAGCCTTTCTCATCATTTTTTGTAAGGACATAGAAGAGGAATGGTTCAACATCATAATACAAGGTTTTGTGGTCCAGAAAGAGCTTAGCTAACAAACAAAGATTCTGACAATAAATTTTGCTCACATTTCCATCAACCTAGAAAAGCAAGATAGATGCAGTTATTTCCATGGCACCAACAAGTTAGGACAAAACAACTTACTGAATCAACCATATCCTTGAAGGAAACGTGAACAGTATGGTGTTACAAGAAACAAACAAACAAAACACATCAAGATTCAAAAGAGAAATGCTCCAGTTTCTTCTTAAATAAGAATCCTCCAGTAGGTGCTAATTACTTTGCCTTTTTAAGTAACCACTGAGCATCTGGATTTATTAAACCAAGTAACTTCACCTTTTAGTTGTTCAAGACAGACTTACCTCTTTCTTTTTATTCCTGGAATGACAATGAGCATGACTGGCAGATAGCAAAAACGCACTAAAACTGCCTTAAATTGGTTTGCTAGAAGGCAGTGGAGTACAACAACTTCAAAAAAAAAAAAAAAAACAAACCAAAGAAAGAAGTGTATTATGTTGAATCCTTAAGATGTAAGGCAAATAAATGAGTAGCAAATTACATATCAATCACATCAATGTTTTGGATAAATTAGACAAGACAAAATTTCCATACCAGGCTAAAATGTTATTGAGTGAGAGAGGTAAATTTCCTGGCTAAATACTACAATTAGTCTAGGTATATTATGAGTGAAAAGAGTCAAGCTGTGATTCCGACAGCTACAGAAAAGCCAGACACAAATGCAGATTTCCTAGATCAATTAGGTACTTCCTGAAAGGCTCAGTCAAAGGCAACACATTTCTGAAATAATCTTAATAGAAAGGTTTGCTTGTACTGATGTTTTTGATAATGACAGTAGCTGTATTTCATTCAGAGAGAAACAAATGACATGAACTGTGCAGAAAAAGAAGCCATCTTCTATTCTAGTTTGTTTTGAGTAAGAATCCTAGTTACAAATCTAAGCAAAACCCATCCTTTTGGATATATTTAGGGATTTTAAAGGAACATCAGTAGTATAACTGCATTAAGTGGATTGAAGAAAAAACATTCAACGAATAGCTACTGCTCTTTAAGGCATCAAGAAAAACTTGTACATAGCTCTTAAGAGCCTGTTGAATACATCAAACTCTTACAGCACACTCCATTGTCCAGATGATTTTTATTACTTTTCACAATTATTAGCAAGTGTGCAAATTAAATGTGAACACTAAGTAAGCAGAAATTACCACTGGCTAAGCTGTAAGCCTGAAAATGCAAATTATGTGAGCTGTCTTTTTTAGTAAGAACATTTGTACAGAAATGTAAAAAAAATTCTTAAATTCCAGGCAAACACAGCTTGTTCATCAGTTTTAAATGTGAGAAGCAGGGAAAAAAGAGGGACAGCAAGCTCAAAAGGAAGCATCTGTCAAAAGTTGCTTGGCTACAGCATAATAGTAAGCTATGTCAAAGTCTGCTCTCAAATCTGTCAAAGTCATCCTCTGGGCAGAGGTACATAAATCACAGAATGCCAAACTTATTTCCATTTCTCTCAAAAACACAAAGCATGAAGGAAACCACAAACTCTTCATTCTGCCTAAAAGAAAATGGTTGCACAGAATTCTTGAAAGGATCTATGAAGAAGGACATCAACTAAGGACTGAGTTTCTACAGCAGTCAGTGACAACTGACATTAACCTTTGAAATAAAAAGACCCAAACCAACTACATTTATTTCAGAAGGCTTAACACAAGTGCTTACTGAAGCACCCAAAATAGACAAAGGGAACAAAAGCAGTGGAGAAAGAGTTGGGACATGGCTTTCACAATACTTTGTTTTCCATGTATTTCTTGCAGCAATCCCCCACCTCTCCATCCCCTTTCTCAGTATTTCTCTGTACTTAACTTTATTTTCTTAAGAATTTTTCATTTACATGTTACCAGTGGTTAATAACAATAAATGAGAAAGTCCAATTTGCCTATTGTATGCTCCACAATTCTTAACACCTACTAACAGAGAAAATAAAGTTATTTTAAACAGTCTAGAGCAATTTCATTCTTGATAGGAAAAGAGGTAATTCTATTTACAACATAAGTCTTTTGCTGGCAGTTCTTCAATATTTATAAAAACTGCTCAAGTCAGGAAGGACACAATTTTGAAGCAAATAGTTATTTAATAGCACAAACATAACAAAAAGAAAAAAAAAACAAAACCAACCAAAACCAACAAATACAAATATCTTGTTCTAACTTTAAAAAAGACTTCTAGACAGAATCTAACAGATAATGGCAATGATGAAGCACAAAGGACATTCATATAATTTGAAAATACAAGTCTGAAGAAGAATGACATCTGCAAGTAAAGAGAAATTATCAATACAAGAATCTCAATAACACTGTTGAGAAAAGAAGTCCTAGTAACCCCACCAGTCTTTTCTGTTATTACAAACTGTAATAATGCTTGAGAAACTGCAATGTGAAAGTTAAGGCACAGTTTTAACTGCAGGTATGCTATAAGAAACACAGAATTCTCTTGTCCAGGATATACATAAAACCTCATACTTAAAATAAATCACCTCCCAAAAGAATAACATAGATTAATAAATCCAAAATTGAGGTTGTGGGGTTTTTTGTATCTCACAGCAAGTTTCTCAAACATCCAAAATGAAGGCAGAAGCACTCAGGAGCTACATTTGTGATTTTAGAACATGTAAGAAGCTGCTTTACTTGCTTTCATACTTTGGGAGCACTTATGATTAGACTTCTCCCTACACCCAAGACACTCAAGCAGCCAGAAATGAATGGGTGTGAAGGGGTACTTTTGCTGAGAAGGGAAAGGCAAACCAATCCAAGCTGAGAACTGCAAAGGAAGCCCTAGGACTAATGCTATTCAAGTATCTTAAAGAGCTTGGATAAGGCATGAAGTACTAGTAAAGAACGAATCACAAAAGAACATGGTAGGGTAGGATAGAATTGGGAAGGTGGATTTTTTTTTTTGCAATATAAGCAGAATCTCAACTTGCAGTATAAGAAGAATTTCCAAGGAAGTACTTAAGGATGTTAAAGTATTCACTAGCTCTACAACTAGACTTTAACATCTACAAACTGGTTATTTTACAAAAGCTTATACTTTTGATACACCTACCTCAAATACTGAAAGGTCATTTCTCCTGTAGATTTCATTGGCTGGAGGATGAAACCAGCCACATTTCTCCGAGTGCCTTAACAAAATGTTTTTACTTTTCATGTATTTAAGACAGAATTCACACAGGTAAAGCTTTGGTAATCTGGAAAATTAAGAAGACATTTTATGCAACAAGGAAAATTAAGGAAGAAATTTTATACAAAAAGTTCATTACATTCCATACACAAAGTTACCACAAATGAAAAAACCTTTCTGTTCAAATGTAAGGTATCATACATAAATGCTGCTAAAGCATATATAAAGTAAATATATCATTAAAGTGAATGATAAAAAATACACACATTACTCATCAGAAAAGGAAAATAAGAAACAACTAGCTTCAATTGGGTGAACCCAATTCAATAGAGTTGTGCCATGGTCAGTTTGTGGATCAGCCTCTGGAACATCTCACTTACTTCCCCCTTCCCACCCTCCACCCTAGCTTTTCTTGTGGTCTCCATCAAAGTGAACACACTGGAGTAATACCTCAAATTTCATTTTTCCTGTTCCTAATAAATATAAAGAAAGCACAAAGCAAGATACAGGAGGAGCTCTTTCATTGTAATTTTCCTTATTTTGTTTCTGGGGAAGGCCTGGAGATGACATTTCCTCCCACTGTCTTCCAAATACTTTGGCAAGACTCTGGCAGGATTTTACCCTCTCACCTCCACCTAAACCATCACTTTACTACAGAAGCCAACCCAAAGACTTCACATAAAGGCAAAACATCTCCCCTCCACAATCTCCACAGCACAGGCAACATAGACAAATACACTTTTCTGGGCAGGATCCAGATCAGACTACACACAAATAACCCATATGCCCTGTGTTCTACATACCATCATAAACCACTCCCTTTGCTAATTTTTATGGCTACTTACCTTCATTTTTAAATTACTGAATCAGTGGAAGACTGCTCTAGAAATTAACTAGTCTGCAAAGTATTAGAGCAGAGGACAATCTTTAACTGCTCTGAAGTTACTAGCACATCTTGGGATTACAGCCATGGTTTGCACTATTCCAGTATCCTAAGGAAGTTCATCAACAACATAAAAAGTAGTTTGAACTATTTGTTCAATGATGTAAGCCCACTGTACTCAACTGAGAGCCACAGTGCCTCCTACAGTGTCATCCCACTCTAGTCTCATACTAACAATTAGCCATCATTTTGCTTCTATCTGGGATTAATTTACTTGATGGAATAGGTAACTCACCCTTTCACAATAAATTCAGGGAATAAAAAGCAAAACTGAAATAAAAAATGAACACTACAAAAACAGTGGTTATGATAGGAAATGGAAACACTCTCCACACTTTTTTAGCCCTTGATTTATGTATGATGGATATATGACATATCCCTCATTCCCACCACACAAACAAAAGGCAGTTTTGAGTAACACTGTGCAACAGCCTTTTGGAACAGATCATGTTGAATGCTATAGTAGTAGAGCTTGATAAACATACAGTTCTGAATATCTTCCTGTGTGCCATAGAGACAACGGATTAATAAAACATTGATTTTCAGCACACACAAAACTCTGCAGAGATCTGCTGAGCACATGTACTAGTCCAGGCTCTCTGCCTGACTCCAAGATACACCCTTGCAAAGATGGTCAGAAATGAGATGCTGTTGCCACAACTTGCCCACTCGTACTTCATTTAGCTAGCATGACATCTTCCCTGGTCCTTAGAAAAAAGGAGGTTAACAAATACTGGACCACAGCCAAAAGCACTTTGTCTAAAGGGCCAGAAGTTGGACATACTTCATTGCACCGGTGTAAGAAAAAAAAAAAACAAATAAACAAACAACAACAAACCACAAAACCCCCAGACAAAACCAAACAAATAAGTAAAAACAAAACCAATGAAACAAAACCACAAAAATAAACCTTGAACAAAACCACACCAATACACACTAGACACTGACATTAATACAGGACTAGGAAAACAACTTTTTATTGCATCTTTAATTTAGAACTAGCTAAAAAGAATGACAAATCCTTGTTTTCAGTTATAATTACAAAAGCATATTTACTTTTAAAGGCTTTAAATTATAAACAGCTACAAAAGAGTAAAAATAAGTTGTAACATTCACATCGGAAAAAATGCCAAATATGTATGGCAATCTTGACAACTTGCTACCTTGCATATTCCTGCGGGTACGGTGAAGAGTACCAGGTCTGGATCTCATATTTTCCAAACTCAATAACTGAAGGGTATCGCCCACTTGTTTCACCAGTGTTTTTACACCCAATTTTCTGTCAGGTGCAATAAAAAAAAAACATATTAGTTACAGAAAAAGTATAAGAAACTTTAGCT
This sequence comes from Lonchura striata, assembly GCF_050655825.1. Taxonomy (NCBI): domain Eukaryota; kingdom Metazoa; phylum Chordata; class Aves; order Passeriformes; family Estrildidae; genus Lonchura; species Lonchura striata. The sequence goes on from NC_140708.1 coordinate 19,951,319, forward strand.
GTTTATAACCAATTTCACCCACTGAAAGCATGTGAAACCTTAAGTACCCAAATCAGTTGCTTAAGCTGTTTAAACACTGACAGAGGACAGAGTTTGCAAACAGAAAATACCAACAGCAAAAGCCCAGCCAAAGAAGAGGCACAACAGCCTCAAATTCTATTCTCCCACAGCACCTAGTGTGATGATGTCCCTGTAATTCTTGTTCAAACTCAAAGCTGTCCTTTTGTCAAAACAATGAGACCAAAGGTATCAGCACAATCTTTCAAGAGTAACTGGAATTTACCTCAAAGAGTCAAGAATATGCTAACACTTTGATTTCAGATATAAGATATAATACTGCATTTAAGCTGATCAGAAGATGACTGCCAGGCTCTAAAGGGATGGCAAAATATAAATAGTAAGAAAGGTGGGGAAAAACAAGGAATTTCAATGTCGACTTTTAGAAACCTTACCACCTAACACTTTTAGGGACTGCATATGAAAGATTAAAAAAGCAAGTAGTGGGAACTATTTCCATGAGGAAACAGAAGTACAAGCTAATAATGAGACTGAATCTTTCAAATCAAATTGAATTTGTTGGTTAACATGATGTGAATAAAGTCTGTAAAAGAGTCACTGCATAATGTTAGTTCCTGTACACTAAACCTGAAAAAAAATGACATCCATTACTGGAAAGAAGTACAACACATAGCCATTTATGATGCCATTTTAAGAAAGCAGCAATTGAAACCTTACATTCACCCACCTTCTAAACCAGGTTCTCTCAACGACACTGGTTGGTCATTTCACAGACACAGAAAAGTAAAAGTCTGGTTCACTAGTCTGATTCAGATCAAATATTATCACTGCTAGATATAGTCTAAAGTATTTAAACTCAAAGTGTGGTAACTAATCAGGTAAAATTAATTTATGGACTCACTAAACCTGTTTTCTACCAAGCAGTGTTTTCTGAGACCACCTTAATTTTTCAGACTATCTGCTTTCTTTGCAGAGGAAAATCATTAATGACAATATCCTCTAAGTCCTGACCAGGACATCAGCTACTTTTAAACTCTATGTTTGATCCTGTAGTCCTGATTGCAAAATGCTCAAGTATATATTTCAAAATCTATCTTTAATGTCACTTATCACCTGATCCATTCCAGCATGATGCCTTGTCTCCTATCTGCACATACAGTGTCTCCCAAATAGATTTCAGAGCAAGCATGATGCATTAGATTAAGAGGAATATATTAGAAATGAAGACAAAGAGACTGAAAATTAAGTGAGTTTTTATTTACAGAAATAACTGCGTTTTGTGCAACATGATTCTTACCTCCAGGGAAAGTTCTCGGGCCTGCTTAAACACTTCCAAATCCTCCTGTGTAACAGTGTCCTTGCTTCCCAACAGAAATACATCCGTATTTTCTTGTTTGATGCTTAGTTTGATTTCAGTATCTGTTATTTAAAACCAGCAAAAAGTTTATTCACAGACATGAAGATTACATGCGCATTATCAAAGTGATACTACTAAATAGGATTGCAACTATGGCTGTTAAGAACTCCCCATTTTAACCAAATTTGGAATTACTAAGTAACAGAAGTGAAGCCTTCACACCACTTCTTTTGTAGCTTGCTGCTGCACAAGCTATTTTTTGGTATTTGCTTGTCTGTCTGTATAAGCCTTCATGGTCCAGTTGTACTAAACTAGTTTTGAACCTCATGGAATGGAGCATATTTGATTGCTAGAACTATGCCACCTGATAAATTCCAGTATACTTTGGAAGGTAAAAAATAAACACAAGAGAAAAAAGTTGCCCTTAAAACTTGAAGATTAATGCTAAGCTAAGTCTGCATTCAAACATTATAAATTAGAAGTATTTTTTTCTTAAATAAACGTAATAAAAAGGTAGTTCACAGCAGTAGAGATCAGGTGTTGTGGAGACTGTAGTATGATGGAACTATTCATGAAAAAGCAATGAGCAGAGGAAAATGAATTGAAATGCCCACTGTTGTAAGCACTGACAGCACACAATCATGATGACAGCAGTACTGCCATAGGAATGGCAGGGAAAGAACAAGGAAGTAGCATGACAAGTGGCTACTCATGCGCTACTACACAGCCATAAGCAACATTATGAAGGCATTTGGGGCTCCTAGTGTCACTACAGATGCAAAAAATAATAATAAAGTGGTGTGTTATTAGTCAGGAAAAAAAAACAACCAAAAATGTTTTGGAGATTTAGTCAGCATTAGATAAAAGGTCAAAGTTTTGTCATTCTCGTATGAAAGTGAAATAAGAACAAGAGAAATAGCTAAGACCTATGTGATAAGAATTTTGGTTTTGGACGGGACGCAGGTTTGGTTGGCACTTCGACCTTTGCTTACCATCATCCTGATCAGGTTTAATCCTTCCGTCTGTCAAGCTCCCCTTCCCTGGTGAGGGGGTCCCCATCTGAGGGGTCATTTTATACTTTAATCTGCCTACAATCCTGTGCTTTTTAAAAAAAGCTGTTCTCCTGACGTGATCAATTGCTTTAAAAGCATGTCCTCTAGATACACCCCATCCAGAGGCACAGGCATGAGACACAAACCTACTCCTAACCTCTTTCTTTCCATAGAAACAACTATTAGATGTTGATGTGGAGGATAATTCTGGTTTACTACACAAGTACTTGTGGGGTGCATAGCTTGGGTGACTCTCTTTTCCAGACTGTTCATAAGTGGTATAGACATGAGAGAGTCCATAAAAGAGTCCCTTTAGCTGACTGCTACTAGGAAGGCTACTAAAGGAGGGTATGCTTGACTGATTGGAAGAACCTTGGGGAGAGTTAGAAGAAGTCAAAGTGCTGGATTTTTGAGAACTGGAGCTCTGACCAGAGATGGGGATTGGGGGTAGAAGTGAAGAAGGTGGAGGTTTTAGCTTTTGTGTGGTACCTGTAGCCAACACAAGAGAAGTGCATGACTGTTTCTGAGAGACCTTTTTCCTTGGACGATAGTGCTTTGAAAAGTCTATTATTTCACCTCGTGATCTGCGACCATCAGGTGATGGTGTAAAGAACTTAGTAAGGCCATCAATGAGACCTTTGGTTTTCTTGTTAACTTTAAGTGTAGAGGCAGGTATGTAGGTGGAGGTGGTGGTGATTTTGGTGGTGGCACCAGGCCGAGTGGGGTCTGTAACAGGCAATCTGCTGCTTGAATCCTTCACAGATGCAGCATGACCAGATGAAGGTGTGGTACAGACTTTAGTCTTTTGACCCCTACCAGGTGACCCCCTTCCTGTGAAGGCATTCACGGATCCTTCATCACTGGTTACAGACCTACGCAAAAATTTGAAAAATAAAAATCAGCACTCAAAATCTTTACTGTCAAATAGCACTATAGTTTAAACAAGTTACCTGGGCCACTGCACTTAAAAGTCTTTAAAGTAATTTAAAGACATACACTTTGGAAATACATTTCACACTATGATATAACATCCATCTTTTACTTCCCCTTCTTTTTGTTCCCCCTCCCCTCCTATGTATAAAACACAGTCCACAGATTATATATAAAGCACTGGCATAGCAAGACCTCCCACATATACAGCCTTCTCATATACTTTTAGGCATAGCCAAAATGTGCCTCTTTGGAAAAAATACCATTACATCGCATTTGTACAACAATTGCTCCATCACCATAGAGTTTATTGTACACACAGAGAAGATCAATGTTTTCAGGGTCAATATGATATCAAAACAGTTAACTTCAGACTGCATTTGCTTAAACTGTAGAGAAAGTCTATTAATCCTTTAAAGCAAACAGTCAATCTTCAAGAAACTGCCTTTTTTTCCCCCCCACACTCTTGTTGGATTATGTAAAACATGGCAGTAAAAGTTACCACCAAAGATCTCAAAGCCAAATGAGGTAGTTTATTAAGAGCATTACTACAAAACCAAAGAAATAGAGTCTTTAGAAATTCAAAAATAACAAAAACTAAAAATAGGAAAGAGCAAGACTAACCAAGGCGCATTTGCAGAAAAGCCATGAACTAATGAGGCCTAACATGGAAGGTTTTAGGAAAAAAGAGTGGTGAATCTTACGTAAATGCTAGGAAGAAAAAGGGCATACCGAGAGCAAACATTTGTGAGAACAGAATTACATGTTTAACTAGTTGCCAATAACTGAAAAGAGAAACTACACTGCAGAGAAACTACACTGCAGAGTAGTATATTCTAGCAAACAGAAACAGAACTTTTCAAAATATCTGCAGTAAAATAAATAGTTATTAGGACATACAATCTAATTACAAAGCCAAACAAAGCTACACAGCTGTATCACATGCTTTCTTTCATTCCTTTTTCCATCCTGCTCTTTGAAGTTAGCTTATTTACTTTGCAGCAGAAAGTTCTCTTCCACAGATTTTTGCCCTCTTAATTGAGATACTGAAGTAATTAATTGCAACAGGTTCCTTCTAATTAGGGATTCAAAAGCCGAGGGCTACCATCTGTTTACTGACCTCCAAGGGCCCACCAGCTTAAGAACCAGCCCCTTTTCCACCCACACATCCTTAAATTTGGTTAGTTCCTAAGAGGCAACACAACCAAGAACTTCTAAGTCTTTTGAATCCTTTGGTGTCATACGCTTAAGTCTGTCACAAGACCTGTTCTCAGTGCCAGATGTGGTAACCACTAGCAGTGCCAGAGGCCAGCACACACCTGGTTTAAGTTAATCTCACACAGTAATTTGCCTGTGAAGGGCTTCCTACAGATGGTCAACAGGCAAAAAATTATTCCAGTACCACTGGACATATTTTCTTTGTACTATACAAGGACTAAATGGCATTGGCTAACCTTCCTGTATTTCATGTGACTACGCACTTTTTATGTTTGACACTATTGTCTTCCATACTCCACAATCACTTTTAAATAGGATTTCATGCCAAAGAGTGTCTACTCTTATTCTATCTCTAACCACTATTTTTCCAAAACAAGATTACTTTATATTTATACATGAGACACAGAAGTAGTAGAAATGTGCTGGCAAGTATTAAAAATAATAATTTTACTAAATGCTTCCCAAGCACTCCTGTAACATGCTCATGCAGCTCACATGCTACAAAGAAAACCTTTCTGAAAATATTAATAATCTTCACATATTACTAAAAGAACTTCTGCAACCTTTAGCATGATGTTCACTTTAAAATTTGCAGCTCAAAATCTCAATAGCAAAACATAACAGGAAAACCCTCACAACAGGAGGGTAACTTTCTATTACATGTATGAGGAAGGAGGAGAAGCAGAATTAGTTTTTGGGGGTACACTGCTGCTAAATCCACTAATTGGGAATGCAAACCAGATGCATGTCTGCAGAAAAGTAAGATGGCAGGACTGCATTGGAACCGGTCCTGGTTCTGGTCAGGGCAGGGTTAATTTTTGCAGTAGCCAAGGGGAACATGTCCAGGACCCAGTAGTTGTTCTGTACCACCTCATGGGCAGGGAAAGGGACTTAGTTCCAGAGAGAAGGGGTTCTTTGCAGTCGGGTAAGCAGGGAGCAGCTGGGTAACACCATTTAAAATAAACATGTGTGACTTGTTTTGCCTGTCTTGTACACTTTGTTATTGGTACTGTAGATGTTACTGTTTGCTTTATTTTCTCACTCCTGTTTCCAGTAACTTGTTCTTATCTCAAACTGGATCTGTACTTTTTGTGCCTTCAATTTTCCTCTCCAGCCACTGGCAGGGGGAGGGGGAAACAAGAGACCAGGGAGTCTCGGCAGTAGCACTAAGCTGGGGAATATCACTTCAGAACCACAAGAGAGCCCTAAACTCCAGCTGAGGGTTTATGTGTTTTCAAAGAGTAAATAAAACCAGAGGTACAGCTAAAGCCCAAGGCATAGCTAGAGATATATGAAATATTTTTATTATGCACACAAAATCATATATAGAAAACTCAATGACCTTCAAATTCCTAAGCCATTTATTCAGGAGGAGAACTGAGAAGTACAATGTTTCACCCAGGCTAGCAGCATGTACCAGCCAGTACAACTATATCTTTTACTTTCATGTAGTGTCATACTTGATTCCTGTCCTGAACTACTTTCATAGAGCAACATACACTGAACTTCAGGCCAAGAACCAAAAAGACAAGATGAAAGATCCTGGCAGAGAGAAAGGCAAAAGAGAATACAGCAAGATGCACAGCATCAAGTAAATTAACTGGACTAGTGCACTATACTGCAAGTACTTTTCCTTCTATTTTCACATGTGGGCTCTACTGGCTTCAAAAATCCTTGTTTTGCAAAATGCAAAGTTTTACAGCAGCTCCCATGCAACTTTTAGACTGTAGAGAAGAATGTCATAATGTAAAGAATGAGAAAGCTTTTCAGCTGCTCAGCTGACATAGCCAAATAGTTAAATAATGCTTAAATAGGGGTGAAAAAAAGTGTACTTGGATAGGAACACATGAGAGAGGGCAACATGCTACTGCAGCTGACACAGAATCTGTTTCTATTTAACACTCAGTGTAACATCAACTCAGTATTTGAACACTACTTAAACAGCCCTCTAACCAACACTTAAAACGTCCAATTACAGTGTTTCCTGGGAAGACAGTTGCTAAAAAAAAATTACAGCACACTCTTGTTTTAGATAAACACAGTCCTGAGAAGCAAGAAGAATAGCCATCTCTTTTCCTAGAACCTGGTAGCAGGTTAACAGCAGAATTCAAGAAATAATCTTTTCCAGAGTACCACTGAAAACAGAACTTCTCTGTCACTTACACAGTTTGCTTTTTGGAACAGGTTTGGTGAGCTGATACTAACAAAGTAATTTTAATACATTTGCCAAACAGCTCTTTGAGCAGAACGGTCTCCTGATAGCTTGATATTATCCACTTTGCATTTTTTAGGTACTACAATTATTTGAAGCTATACTTGAAAGACAGCTGTGGCATTTGTTATTATACAGAAGTTCATTTGCATCTGCTACAGGTACAATTTTTTATAAAAACTTACATGATCTGAAAAGTTACACTAATTTTTTTATCACCACCTGACAGGACACCAAAAGCATCTACTATAATTTAGAAGTTATTGAACATTGGGCTGAAAGGTAAATACAAAATCACTCGTTATCTATTTTCTCCAATTTGGAACAGAGTTAAAAATGGTGCCTAAACCTATATCAAACTTTTATCTGATTACATTCTCCAAAACTTCTAAAGAAATAAAAAACCAAGAGAAACTTACAACATTCGTTGCTTTAATTTATTTTTCGGTCGTCCAATAGGCTTTGCGTATCGTCTCCTTATTTGCGCAGCTTTCTCATGAAGCAGCTTTCTCCCTTTCTTCTTTGGTCTACAGACCTGGCAAATCCACATCCCTATATAAAGGAAGAAGTGTTTAGCTGTACACAGTTTATCTACTCTGTACTGCAGATGTGTACCAAGATACATACCAAGTATATACAAAGTCAGCAAATTATCTCTTGAACAGGACATAGGCAAGGGAAAGTGGACAAAAAGGTGATCCACCTCTATACTCTGAAATTTTTAAAAGCAAAGTCCTCATGGAAAGGGGGATACAAGAGGCAACAAGAATCACAGAAAAGATTATGAGCAATTAGGTTCGTAGAAGAATTTCTGTTCTAGCTTGTCCTTCCTTATACTACCTAGATCTTTCTCTAGACAGAATTAAGACAGGGTAAAAAATTACACGTGTGTTACAAAGCCATTAGGGTAGAGCATGCTAAGGAATATACTACTTCACACCTAGATATATTTGTTTTAATACACAACTTGAATTTAGCATCGTTTTAATATTATATAGCCATGTCTAAACATTTAATGTAGATAAGGTTAGGGACTAGGAGAGGAAGAACTGAAGAAAGTCTTTAATGTAACATTAGGTAGGGAAAGCCATAAGGATAGAAGAGCAAAAGCGAGAGGTGCCATAGGTCAAAAATCTAGAGATCAGAGAACCTGAAAACCCATGTGTTTTGTTGGCTTGTTTTTCCAATTACTCCTACAAAAGGCAAGAAGAGTCTCTTCTACATGTTCCAAGAACTTCTTTGTCAGTGTATATTTACCAAGCATTTAAACAGCCTTTCTAAAATTTCACCTTCAATAAACTGGGCAATAACTCATTACACAGTGAATTCACCTGGTGAACTATATGCAGACCTTTATTATTTTCCGGAGGAAAAAACTCCCCATATCAAATTTCCGTTGATATGAATGAAATTGTACTATTTACCATTGAAAAGAAAAACAAAAATATCATGCTCAACAGGTTTTGGTCACTTAATACAAGACTGCAAATGAAAGCACTTTCATTGAAAGGATTTTTAAGATCACCTTTTGGCATTCGGGATAGTGGCGGGTCACAGCACTCCATGTGGAACCCTCTATCACAGGAGTCGCAAAAAAGCATGTTATCCTGGCAGGGCAAGGATGAGGGGGTGGAGAAAAGGAAAAAAGACTTAATGTAGCGTTGTTTAAAATTGTACATCAATTATTTGCATTTGGACATGTGCTAATTATAAAGCTACTATAAACAAAAGAAGTCAAGTAACACTGAACAAGTCTAACTTACCGCATTTTTGCCTTGGATCCTACATGCACTGCATGTCTTGCATTCAATACATTGCCACCTCAATGCCTTCACATTTGTTGTTAACTCGGGACAGAATTTCAAACATGATGGATGTCCTAAAAAATACCAAAATATTGTTGAGAGGTTGAGATTTAAGATTGGTTAGACTGAATTTTGATGTATTGACAAATACACAGAATAATTATCATGAAACCCATTCATGAAGACAGGTAGAAAATTGACTTTTACTGTAACTGACTGTGAATGGTCTATGTAAGCACTAAAACGGAACTTTTTATTTTCACTAGGTTATTTCCATGGCATATTATACTGTCATTGGTTCTGAAAAAAGTGTATTTATAAACTTGACCATATTCCCCTTTCACAGCAGTGCAAAATAAACAGAGGAAATCTTCAGATAAAACTGCATTCATTATTTTTCTAACTATAGTAAGTATCTACTAGAGAAACTGAAGAGTCAAACTACGTGGTTTTTTATTTCAACTTATTTAATTATAAGCAAAGAACAATTTCAGCATAATAAAAAGAGGAAAAAATGAATTTGGCAATTGGTAAAAGGAAAACATATTGCAATACAAAGTTTAAAATTGAGGGGGCTGGTGTGGAACATTGAACTACCACCTCCCACAAAACACAAAAATTCCTTGGCGGGACCATCCTTTCACAGTAGTCTTGAAGGCCTACATGACTTCCAATTAACAAAAGATACCAGGCAACTGAACACATCCAGCACCTGAGGCAATACTGGCAGTGATTTTTCATGTCTTCAACAACCTCAGAGCATAGCCCTAATCCAGAAAAGATAAAAGCACTGCTGTATAGGAAGGGATAAGCATTCCCAGGGAAACACTTTATGATAGTATTATATTCAGAGATTATCTGTCATGAATATAAACTCAGAAGTTGTCAGAGAGAAGAATCCCTGATGCCATGCTGCACTTATAAATGGCTGCAGTGATGTGGCAAGCATCAAAGGTGCTTTCTTCTCACTGTCAGAGTTGGAATGAGTGCTTTCTTCTAGGTAATGCTGTAGTTACAGTGATTCAGACTTCCTTTGTGAACTGTTTCTCAGTCCAGGACTGAGCTAAAACACCACAAATAAAAATACAATCTAATCTATGAACATTTGCTATTTTCATCTCCTAATGGACTGAGGCATGAATGGCAAAGACTGCTGGAATGCAAAAGTCACCTGAATAAGTGACAATTTCAGATTTTACTTCCCTTTATTCTATTTATCCAAGCCTTAAACCACTTTATTATTAAACTTTCAAAGACAATTTGAATTCTGCATTTTCTCAAAATAAAATGCAGGGATATAATATATTAAGAAGGAGCAATCAATAATAAATTCAAAGAGTAGTTTCAGAAAAACATTGAAAAAGCATAACCATTTGATTCTTAGCATACAGTTTAAAATATACCAACTTTTTTTTGGTTAAAATTGAGTATACACTTTCAAGAATATGACAAATATACTATAACAGCAGTGATGAGTTCAATGAGATACTATTCCCTTCAATGAAACCCTATAGAGAGGCTGATATTAATAATCAATATCACATAACAACTTATTTTATCAACTATGATTTAACAATCCTATTAACACATTAAAGCATAGTCATAAATCAATCACCTCCATGTAAGTATATTTAATCCCAGTTATCTACCCTGCACAGAAGTGATCTATTTAAAGGAGCAAGTAAGTTGCAGTTAAAACTGTTGATTTTAATTTTGTTTTATATAAATAACTGTGATGTATAAACATATGAAACATCCATTCTCACTGGTTGGCAACCACTGCTTGAACAAATTAAGTGTAACTGTGTTATTCTGTATCTCTTATCTACCAATGGAACATTTCTCATTCAAGCAATTACACAGCTTAACGCATTTCTTTAATGACTAAATTTTATTATCAAATAAAAATTCAAGAAAAATATTCCATTGGTATTAAACATGACGGCAATTCCAAATCCTTGAGCTGCAAGTTTTTTTTCTACATACAAGTTATCTTAGCAGTTCATTTTATCCAACTAACCAATATCCTTAAACAGACAACAATAATTAAAACAATTTCTATATTCCATTATTACTAAAGCATACCCTAAATCTCATCTAAAAGCAATCTCTGCCCAGTTCTTTCCAAATATTTTCAGTTCCTATTTCTTCTGAGTCCAGTATCTCTGTTGCTCTGCTCTCCAGTCTTCTCTTCCCATCTTTGATCAATAACCCTCTTGCCTCCTCAGGATAACATACAGTTGGAAGGAGAATACCCATAGGTATTCTACCTTTTGCTATTTTTGCCCCTTTTAAAAAATATTTATTATAATTCTCCAGTCACTCAATTTTTTCCCCTCATTCTACAACTTCAAACCCTTATAAAAATCTGTCAGCAGCATTAATCTTTAATTGCTTCTGCACATCTTGTTTGGAAAAATAGAAGAAAAGTTCAATTTTAGCTCTCAAGTGTATTGACTTTTCAAAATCAAGAGATAGGGAAAAAAGCAGGAGAAAAAAAAAAAAAGGCAAACCACAAAATCCAACCAAAACCAGAGAAACTATGACTGCTTCTGCAATGGGATTTGTTTTCTCACGTCTGACATCCCCCATCTTACTTCTTGAGAAAATCCTCTGTGCCAACTGACATAGCAATGCACTTCATTTCTACTACCCAGATACCACAAAAATGTGTAGTTAGTTATCCCGTTAGTTTCTGCTCTCAGAATGCAGAGGCACTACCTGAAAAGACAAAAGCGACTTGACACAAAAACAAAAAGGGAAAACAGGCATGCCAGTAGTGGGCACTGCAATTTAATCTCTGATCAACTGAACAATTTGCTTGCTGTGCACAACATGCAATTTCTTTTCTATTTGTTAGCCAGCAAGACTAGCTTTGAGAGACACTGCAATGTGCAAAATTACAAATCCAATTACAATAAAACTCCACTTGAGTGAAGTTTTGTTATTTATAAATTGCACTGAAATTGTTTTGTATTTTAGTTAGGCATCAGTAGCTAAAGTTTAACCATCCAGCAAACTGATTGGCAGTCTCACCATTTCATTCCTTATATCTGATACATCTGAGGAGCTAATTAAAGATAATTTAGTCTTAATGAGGCAGAGAGAATGTATCTGTGTTAAGTCAAATAGAAGCTGATCCATGAAAGTCAAGACTTCCAGTTCTAAAGTGTCTTAAGACTCACCAGGGAATTATTACACAACAGAAGAGTAGCTGATATCTAAGCTCACCTGATAAATGTAAACTCTGTGCAGCAGAGTCTAACCCAGTATTAATTTTTCAAGTATTAGAAAACAGATTTGAAAATAGAGAAAACCTGTAAACCACTAAAGGAAGACAATTTAAAATTTATGAGTCATTTTCTTATTTCAGCATGTAATAACTGGCTAAAATATATTTAAAAATATACTGGTTAAAATACAACACAACTATCAGCATGATTATTGAGAAGGAGACAACAACATATCCTGATTAACTGAAAGCATGTTTTTATCCATACTGTTTTGTTTTTACTCAAGTACTGGTGTAGCCTGCCCTGAGAACTGCCATAGCTACCATCAGCATATCTAAAAAATGATGATATTCAGGAACTCCAGATGCACAGAATCTCCAGAGCTGGAAGGGACCTAAAAAGATTATCAAGTCCAACTCCTGGCCCTTCACAGGGCATCCCCAAGGGCCACACCATGTGCCTTGAGAGCATTGTCCAAATGCTTCTTGAGGCTTTGTCAGCCTTGGTGCAGTGACCAGCGCCCTGGAGACCCGGTTCTAGTGCACAACCACGCTCTGGGTGAAGAAACTTTTCCTAGACCTCCCCTGACACAAGTTCAGGCTGTTGCCTCAGGCCCCAGCACTGGTCAGCACAGAGAAGAGAAGCACCTGCATTAGGAACAGCCACAGAGTCTGCAAGAGCTGCCCCAACACACAGGAGAAAGGTACATGCAATCAGTAGTGTCATTATCTTGTGCCTGACTAGTAACCGGCTGCCCACCTCATGTGGTATGTTATCTAAAACATTATTCACACAATAATTTTATATAAAAATGAACTGGATACACAAATGTGCAGCAGCAAAGGCTGCTACATGGTCTTAATTCATATGATTATTTCTCAGCTTCTGACATGTTGTAAATCTGCGTAAGCAAAATTCTTGATCATCATTTGATGTCACAATGCAAAACGTGAGTTTTCAGAGCCAACATAAATCCCAAACAATAACTGAATTCTTGTATTGTGAAAGTGTGGTCCCCCTCTTAATTAACTCAGCAGATCTATATTTTGACATAAAGATGAATTCATACCTCTTATTTATAATTATCCTAATTACAAAGATGACAAAATTCTAGTTTAAAAAACTAAACAAGAACAAAACTGACAAATCAAGAAAAACAACAACAAATTCTTCTGTCCCCCTGGTTTCAGTTCTTGATTTATGTTTGTTCAAAGAGAAGATAAGGTTCAAAGTTTAAAATATTTTTTAGAAGACATACTAAAACAAACATTTCTAGTATTTGTAAATCCAGCCAACTTACCACTGCTGCCACAATCTGCACAAGACAAGAGCTCTTCTGGCTTTTTTTCACGATTTGATTCTTTTGTTCCCAAGCAAAAGCTACATATTGGGATGGGATCAGCTCGTGGCTAGATTTAAAAATAAACAGACAGTTAGGTAACAAAAAAAACCCAAACCAAAACCCACCAGCCTCCAAGGCTTTTACTTGGTATTTTGTTGTACCACATACTAATTGGCAAGCCAAATGTCCACTTTACTAACTTCGTTACAAAGTTTTTATCTTAACTTGGATACTTCATGAACTTCAAGTTGGCCCATAATAAGGCACCCTGTGTATTAATCCATGTAAATGTGTCAAACACAAGAGCAGTGTTAACAAACACAAGGAATAATTAGAACTTGGGACACTATTCTTGCACACAATTGCAACTCCAGAACACAATTGCTTGTTCTTCAAATACAACAGTGTTCAAAGATCAAGATTTAAACTAGTCTTTGTTACAGATGAATGTAGTTCCTTTACACAAGGCAAAACTCGAATTCAAGATATACTTTATTACTTTGAAATTCAATACAACTCATAGCCCCCTCTGAAACTACCATTTTAGGGTAAAAGCACTGGATTTAACAGATCAAGGGTCATTCATGCCAATCTGATGAGTTCCAGCTTTGATAGACAGTCATAATAAAAAACATGCAAATCTTTCAGTATCTAGAAGCAATACACAGAACTCTTCACATAATTACTTCAGAATTTATACAAATTTATTCCCCATCTTTCTTATCAATTCCATGACAAACTGTATCAGACAATATTTATTATACAGTTTCTGCTTTACATTTTAGAGCTTTAAAGAAAACACTAACCTGCAACATCCAAAATATTAATGTATTAATGACTACATGCAAGTATCTGTAAGCAGGTCTGTAACTAATAAAATCATATGCAACTATTTCTCCCAAATGGGATAGTCAAATAACAGAGTACATTCTAGCACAGAATATCACAGTAACTCAGATTCAAATGCTTTCTTTCACTAATTCGCAGCTTCCAGATTCAGGTAGGCAGTGCTGTTAGTTTAACATATCAAAGCAATCATTTATTTGCTTTACCTTCATTTTCCATTTCCTCTTTATGCTACAATACTTCGAAAGCTGGCAGGCTATCTTCACCTGACCTATAAATCTGTATTCCATTACAGAACTGGGAAGTGAGGAATGCTTATTTTTAAGGGTATTCTTCTGAAAGATTTAGCTCCATGGTGATGTGCCCTTATATCTCAACACAATATAACACAGAAATATCGAAACTACTTTTATGTTATTAAGCTCTACGATCAGCATGAAGAATGCTGACAGTGGGAAGGTAAGTTTGTCCTAGCCATAGAAGAGGAGGACACGAACATACTTCCATATAAACATACCCCAAGGCACCACACTTTTTCTGAAAATTTAGTCCTCAACAGGCCTGCTCACTGTTCAACTCTTCACAATCCAATTACTGAAATATTGACATACTTGTATACCCCAAAGAATATACATGAAAGATAAGCAGAGCTGAACTCATCATAAGTAAGATGTGTGTGCTCTTCCATTATCTACAAAAGGGAACTGCTGTAGCCACCTTATAACCAATAGGAACAAACACCATCTGCAGTCTTTTGTCTTACTGAGGTCTCCATTATGGATTATCTGGTTTGCTGAATATGCAGTTGCTACTTGGATAAAAACAACCGTTTAACTTATAAAGCAACTTTCAAAAATGGTTGTGCTTCAAAAAAGAAGCATTATTGGTGTTGTCAGTTTTAGAAGGATGGCATTGAACGAGACCTGTAGTTCTATAGGTGGAAAAACTTATACCAATTACTTGCAGGACTTTTCACTTGATAAAAACAATGTATATATAAATAAAATAAAAAATAATTATTTAGTTACTATTCTTGCCAATCAGATATAGTTCAACAGATCTTTCCCATAATTTTGCTTTCATCAGGTATGTCACTGGAGCAAAATGATACTAACAAAAATCCCCAAAATATATAAACTATGCTAATAATCAGCAGTAGAAAAAGGGTCCAGTGCTATTAAAACATTTTTCAGCATTATGTGGACATTTCTTAACTGCTACTTAAAGCTTAATACAGATAATTTTAAAAGATAGATTATTCTTTTAGCAGAATCCAAATCTCCTCTTGGCAACCATACGATTATCTTTCCCTTCAATGTAACAGTGCTTTAGCCATTTCAAAAAGGTTTGTGCTGATAAATAATGTACAAAGCTTCACACATCATTCAAATCCAGGTCCACAATCTCATCTATCTTCCCAAGATATTTTTTTGCTCTAGGAAAAGACATGGCCATTAGCCAACATTCATTTACTTCCCTATTTCAAACATGACCCCACCCCATCCCCCCCCCCCGCTTTTTTTTTCCTGAAGGTAAAATAAAGGACAAAGGTTGTTGGCAGTTCAGGACTACAAAGACTGATGTTCCCATAGCAAAACTAATCACAAAGAGCTTGCAAATCCTATCACCTCATATACAAGTTTCCAAGAAGCTCACAGGCTCCAGTATATTCTTCGAAGCCATTTACATTCATAACTGTATTACAGGTCTGTTCTCTCAACTACTGAAAGTTATGAATACACACACACTCCTGTCAGCACAGTAAACAAGACATCATTTCAATTTCCTTTAGCTTGCACAGTCAAAGCAAGCCTGAATTCATACTGGTAGCATTAGTTCTGGCTCACAACTGTCTCAATTAGCATAAACTAAGGGCGTTTGGGGTTAATTTGGGGGGAGCTAGTGCAATTTTTCAGCTGTTGATTAACAGCAGCAGAATGTAGTCCAAACAGCAATGCAACTCCTACCTCAATCAAAGGGAACTCTAAGAGAAATTAATCTGTTTTTCTAATGAGTAGTTTATCTTCTAAAATATAGTCATCACATATCTTTTGAAAAACAATGATCCGTCTTCAGGAAGGTTAATTCCATTTCATCTCTTACAGAATGAGTTCTATTCAAGTCACTTATTCAACACTGCAGTATTTTGTACCATAAGAGCCAGTAATACTTTTGATGTTAATATTTAATATTAATATTTGCATTACAAAAGCTTTAGGAGTATGGTGCCTCCTCTGTCACACAAGGGTGGTCTGAATAACTCTTACGCAGTAACATACTATTGCTTCAACAGAACTAGTAAGCTGAGAAGAATTTTTCATCCCTTTAATTCTGTGAATAAGGTAAATGACAAGCTGCGAAACAATTTCATTTGCTAGAAACAGAACATTCAAATTCAACAGACTGCCTTGTTCTAATAACTGTATTCCCAATTGCAGTAAGAGCAAATTTACAGAAAATTCATCCCTTATGCCAACATGCATTCAGAAATTGAGGTTTCACAAAGAGCAGCCAGCAAACTGGGTTTTTAAAAAATAAAGATAGACACACCATGGAGCAATAACAGACCATTAACTCGGCACCTGTAAACAGGTTGGATTTTTATTTTACTTTCCAAGTAGAAATTGAACCACACTTATTTAAGCATCATACATTCAAACTGCCATAGTCAATCAATCCCTCAAAACATCATACATATAACAACTGCAGTCCATCAACCCTCTAAATAGTGTTAAAACCATGTACTGTATAACAATATTGTATCACCAAAAAACACCATCAAAATCCAATTTTACAACATAAATAATTTCAAAATTATTCCAAACAATAATTGATTGTGATTATTCTAACACTTGAAACAGTTTTTACTAAAAATACATGAATGTGTGTACACTAAATTTTATTTATAGCTTAATTATTTCAGTCACTAAAGAACACAAGAATAAAAACCATGTTTAATAAAAGTTTGTGCTACAGCTAAAGACTAAAAATAAAAAATATTTGTTTAGTGACTTTAATAAGTGTTTTGTAACTGATCCAACTAAAAAAAAAACATCCTAGAGCCTCCAAAAAACCCCAAAGCATTTTAACTATTTGACATAGTTTACACATTAAGGACCCACGATCCTTACTGCTCACAGTCTTTGCATATTCTGCATTCTGACTGGTCCACAAAAAAAAAAGAATCATAAATGGTTTAGGTTAGAAAGAACAAAAATCTAATTCCAACTGCCCTGCCATGGGCAAGGACACCTTTCATATCATCACTAATTCAGAAATAACATAGTGCTAGAATTTAGTTAAACTAGTACAGTGTCCATCTTTAAGGAAAGACTTGGAAGTAATTTATGCAACCAGTAAATTATTTTGTTTATATTAATGACTCACAATTATCTATTCTGAGAAACTAACAGGCTTTTTCCCCTGCACAAAATCAATCCTTGGTAAAAATTCAGCTCAACTTCTGTTACCTTATGCCAAAACTTGTCCCAGAACTAAGGCCCAAACCAATTTTTTTCTTATGCAGTTTCTGTGCTTGTGGAATTTATATGCTTATTTGATTATATTTATAGTTATCATGAAATTCTTAAAGCATTTTGTTTGTTCTAACATCTCACCCCCAAAGTAGTCACATTAGGTCCTGAAAAGTTTCATTTTTCTTTATTTTTGAGTATGCAAAGTTACCCAAAACTATAAATCCCACTCAAAGCAAGCAGATTCCTATTTGCATTGCTATAGCACTCTGAGGTTTTAAACAGATTGTCTGAAAACTGTTAGGCATTAGCTGTGTACACACAATCACAGTCTTAAGTATTATCTCATTAAGTGTTATACACACATTAAAAAAAATTAAAAGTTTCACACACACTCCCAAGAAATTTTACTAGCAAACCAAAAACCTCAACTGTTCCATTTGCAACTGCCTCTCCATGCCTTTTCAGAACCACCTCAACATCACCTGACTGACTACCTGCTGGAGAACACATCCTTATGCATGATACCCCAACATTAGATCTCTGTTATCCTCTGTTATCCTACAGAAACAGCATGGAAGTAATACAGGGCTACCAGGAGAGAGGGGCAAATTTTACTGAAAAGTGAAACTGCCATGACCTTCAATACAGATCCACTACCCTGGTACCAGCCTATTTCCAGCCTAAAGAAGGACAGAAGCAGCAAGTTGGCTTTCTCAGAAAACTTACATTTTCACAAAGTACCTTTGAAGACTATCTGCACTTTTTTTTTCTTATTTTGTTTTTACCATGGTTTGAAAAAAAGAAGTCTCTGAACATGCAATACTAACAGAAGCATCTCTAAATACTGTTTTTTAAAGTATTAATCTTGAAAAGCAAAAGTTTTATCAGCAACAGTTACTGATTTCTGTCTCATCTACCGAAGCAGCTGCTCTAGGTCCCAGACAAGACAAGGTTCTGTGAGCACTTTGAGCTGCAATCCCTTTCCTGCATCCATTCTGCATGTGTATAAAACCGTTTACTTTCCACATCTGAAAAAGAAAATCATCATGTTTCAGGAACTATAAGTTAAACTAAATTCTGAATTTTTAAAACAACTTGCTAACTATCCAGTAGTTCCCATATTAGTCCTACAGGTCTGCAAAGCATGGCAAACAATACACACTACCTCAAATGATGGTAAACACATCCTGACAGGCAGAAGTGTGGAAAAATTACACCTGCTACAAACCTTAATGTAACAGTTATGCATTCAAAGAGCACAAAGCCAAGGCCAGTACAAGGGCAGTTCCAAAAAGAGAGGACTGACCAGGCTGTGAACTTTATTACACTTTTAAATCAACTGCATAAATGGTATGTATTGACAAAAAGCTACAGACTGAAACTTCTCCTCTTACCCCCAAAGATTATCATCACTGCTAGAATGCAGGTTTGTTTCTTGTTTTTGTATAAAATTCATTTCCTTACTATACAGTAGCTTTGTGTCTTTCTCTGCTCACACCTCCCTCCTGGCACTTTGAAAGGGTATCTTTCCAGGAGCGTTGTGATATACAAGGTAACCATCAGAGATACCTAGAACTATGCAAAAAGAGTCAATTTACAACCCTTCCTGTCCTCCTGGATTCACACACCCCAAAGCCATCTAACTGTAAGAGTAGTACTAGATTAGCTTAGACTTAATTAACTGTGCATAAGCCAACCTGCACTCATGTTTCATTTGTAGTTTATATTCATGGAAAATATTAAAATTTCATTTTCTGCTGAAAAACCACCACCCAAACCAAGCACAGAAAACATCTAGAGAAAGGTGCAAAGCAGCAGCTCAAAAATACAGCTAAGTGTCCTGGTCCTCTGGAGGCTCAGCTTTCATTTTCAACAGAATTAATATAAAGCCTTTACACTTAGAGAAGGGAAGCTTTCCAGCTATAGTCACATTCAGCTATAGTCCAGATTCCAACTATAGTCCAGAATTACTAAAGTCAATCTAAAAACAACCTTGGAGATGTCTAGGCCCGGCTACTGTTTCTGTCAACAATCTCTGATACTTTACTTATTTAAACTGCATCCCTTCTGTGAGCTTGCATTAATTTCTATGTACCACGGTTTAACCCCAGCTGGAAACTAAGATCCATACAGCTGCTCACTCATTACCCCACATGGGGATAGGGAGAGAATCAGAAGAGTAACAGTGGAAAACTCATGGACTGAGATAAAGACAGTTTAATAGCCAAAGCAAAGCACACCAAGGAATCAATGCACCAGAGCCCATGGGCAGGCAGGTGTTCAGCATTGCCAGGAGAGCAGGGCCCCTACATATCTGTTACTTGGGAAAACAAACACTATCACGCTGTGTTGGTGTACCTCACTGCCTTCTTCTTGCTCCCACTTTATCCACTGAGCATAACATTTATGGTGTGGAACATCTCTTTGGTCAGCTGGGATCAGCTGCCCTGCCTAGATAACCCCCAGGATTCTTGAGCACCTCCAGCCTCCTCACGGGTGGGGATGTGTGAGAAGCAGAAGATGCCTTGACTCTGTGTAAGCACTGTTCAGCAAAAACCAGAACTATCCCTGCATTGTCAACATCATTTCCAGCACAAACCCAAGATATCATTCTATAATAGCTACTATAAATAAAAAAAAACCACAACTCTGCCCTAGTCAGTAACAGCATACTGTGGTAGCACTACAGAAGCAAGCAAGTTTTTCCCTCCTGAATGGGAATGAATTTGTTCTTTCATTTGTAGATTTCCTGTTTTGGTTCTGCACTTGGGACTAAACAATTGAAAAATGTATTCACCTTTCCATTGTAATAGTAAGAGTGATTTTAAATAATAAGTTGAGCCATGGCTGTTATTATAACTGGTATACGAAGAAGGTAATCCTCGAATTCCCTCTTACGCATTCTCTAATCTGAGATCACAGCCCAGCTACAGAACCTGTCACTATGAGGTACTTTTGCTTACCAGGTTATCAACAGCTCAAGCTGTAAGTACCTCCTATATACTCTGCAGTCTTCTGTTTCCATCTTCCTGCAATTCTGATGACAATTACCTACATTGTGTAAACATAACCCTGGGCCAAGCGGTTTTCAGCCTTCTTCAAAGTCTATCTTCAATGGTTTTGAAGCAAAAAGACTAAGGGACAAAAGTTATTTTAACACTTTTCAGCTGTGTTATAGCTTCTGTGGCAATAACATCTGTAGCTCCTTCAGGAATACACACATAAGTTGTCTCTATCAAACAGATGAAATTGAACATACCATGCAACATTGGTACTGCACATAGGCAATTCCACATTCAACTACAATTGACCCCTTCTTTCACCTTTGGCAAGGTACACTCAGGAAATTCATCTGAAATGCATTTCTAACTCAGACTTTATGTAAAGGTAACTCAGTTCCATTTTCTTGACACCTAAGATATAGGTAACTTCTGTCTTCAGACTCACTAAAAAGATACTGAAATAACACTTAAAATTTAATGGGCTCCAACATTTTTTAATCCCAAACTTCATCCTTTCTGCTCCCTTACTTGCCTACTATGAGACCAGCAACTGGTTCAAAATCTAAACATCTTGATATCAGTTTTTAGCTAAAAGACTTTTTGTTTGTATGCCTGTGTTTGTTAAATTACACTCTTCAATCTGGCACACAAAGCAACCTCAAGTGTACCAACAATAGGCTTGCTTTTCTTTATTCCCTCTCCAAACAGTCCATTGACTTCCACAATCAAAGTGAAATCACTGCCACAGATCCAACCAAGCAGATTATCCATAAGCTATTATTCCTTACATAGCTACCACTAGTGAAAGAAGGCCACATCATCCAGTGACACCTTTTCACATTTTTTTGTAGCTCAATTTTTTCCCCCCAAAGTAACGAGTATTTACAGTTTCCAGCTCCTTCAAAACTCAATTCTTTAAATCCATCTAAATATCTTAAGAGCATCACACATTTGTTATTTGCCACGCACTCTTTATAATAAAAAAGATGTCCTTCGAGTCTCACCTCCAAGTACACTTCTAGGTATTCATTCAGAGGTAAAGTGCATTATGTATCTAGCTGTCAACAATCCTGCTCATCACATGCTAATTTCCACAATGTCTTCTTTATCTTATTTTCTTTATATGCTTAGGAGACTTCCAAAGACGGTATCCACTGGTTTTTGTCACACGTATATACAATTGTTCAAATTGGATTGCATTTTCCAACTCCAAATTTTATCTTTTACTTCACTGCAACTAGAATGAAGCAGGTGATGCAGGTAACCACAAGGTAAGCTGTGGTGCAATTCACAGACCATGATCCCATGGCCATGTCAACTTTTATATTCTTTGGGGAAACGTATTGTTTTTACATTGATTAAATAAACTCCAGTATGAAAAGCAC
Organism: Lonchura striata; assembly: GCF_050655825.1. NCBI lineage: Eukaryota > Metazoa > Chordata > Aves > Passeriformes > Estrildidae > Lonchura > Lonchura striata. Next base: position 19,973,195 of record NC_140708.1, read on the forward strand.
ATGCTTCATTGCTATGATATTGTGTTTACTCAGATGTTTGTATATATGAATATTTTTATCCATAACTTATTACCAAAGTCATCTTACATAAATGCGTATAATGTTTGCAGTGTGGCACAGGATAATTATTAGTTGTCTTGATGCTAATTGCTCAGGGAAAATGTTTAATTGCATATTAAATTGATCATATGCATATTTTATCTAGTTTACTCTTTGGGGCAAATTTACTGTCAGCACAATCTAGATTTGAATAGCAGTATACTAAATACAGAAGCAGGGCTTTTTGAAACTGGGCTAGTGTTTGAAATGCAATTCTAAATAAAACAAGCAGTTCTACTCCAAGATGAAGTAGATTAATTTCTGCACAAAGTCAAGACATATCCTGCCTAGTTGCCTCATAAAAGGGAAAAACGGGACCAAAGCAAAATTATTATGGCCACAAAGTCCAGAACCTGATACGGGATTACAAGAGAACTATATTTTAGATTTCTTCTTCTTCTGATATGATTAGGAAATAGAAGTTTTAAATAGAGAGCACATACATTTTGCTTTTGTTGTATACATTTTGAGTTTTTAAACAAAAAAGTATTTTATTTTAACTCATGTATATAACTTGACATCCTTTCTGCTCAATTTATTTCAAGAGTAAATGCAGTATAAATTACATCACTCTAAATAACACAGCCACTTCTCTTACCAAGGTCCAAGTATTAGAAAAATAACATGGCTAAACTCATTATCTTAGAGGCAACAAGTGGCAACAGCTTGGACATTGACCATTTGGTTTTTAGTCACTGGTTTCTATCTAGTAAAAAACACCGACACTAAGATACTTCTCTACCAGGTGGGCTGCTGAGTAATACGAGTCATGAAAATCCACTTATTTATCTATTTGTTCTTTTAGAAATTAAGTAATTCCTGGTCTCCTTTCTGAAGCAAGAGAATGTGGACAAACAGCTGATGAAATGCAAACAGCTTCATTTTTTTTTTTTCCCCTGACAGGAACTGAACTTTATTCTTGAGAGAAGAAAATCCGTTTATTCAACAGCCAAGACTCTGCAATCACTTGCAGAAATTTACCTTTACAAGCCATTGCCCAAAACACAAAGCCATTGAAAATCTGCCAGCTCCGTAATGTACATATACAGTGCATTTTACACAAGACTTGGGAGAGCAGCAGTTTTTTGCTTGATCATGTGCTGAAATCGATGGCAGAGGATAATAAAGGTGAATAGGCATGGTAGCCCTGTACCTCAAGGAGTTACCTAAGAGGCTGGCACTTCCAATAAATGACAGATTGCTTTGTCAGTCTCTGCTATGTATAGATCATGTTCAATAGTAACATACTATCAAGAAATCACAACCCCCCAAATCAAAAAGCATAATTTTAATTTAATAATTAAAAACCCAGATTACTGTAAGTCATTTTACAAATAGAGTAAAATAATCTCCCTTAGAATATAATAAAGCACTAACCAGCCATGTGATCTAAACCAGAGCTTGAACAGCTCAGAACAAAGCCAGTAAACATTTCACAGAAGACCAGTTTTTCTTAGAAAGGCTTTCAAGTAGGCCTATTATATAAAATTAAATGAAAGTCTCTTTAAGGAAAGAGGCTTAAAATTTGCCTTAAGTACTACATTTAAACTGGGCGACTGTGGAGGAGGAGGGGAAATTAAAAAAAAAAATTGCAGCAACTTGTATAATGTAGCTTTTAGAAACAAATCCAGTGAGGCTCTCAAGCACAGGTTCTAGCTTATCTTCTACAATATTTCCAAGTATTAAAGTCTATGAAGCCCATATGGCCATTCTCTGTCCTACCAATAATATTAAATTGCCATGTTCCCCAGGGAAAACACATGAATTCTAGAGTCAGCATTTCTACAAAAAGGACAGGAGAAAGGTCATAACAAAGTTCATTAAATCAACAGCTTGGTAACTGTAATTTTGTGAGGGATTTTTAAATGGGGATTCAAAAGTGGTTATGCTCTGCTTCTAAAACAGCAATAGCCAAAAGAATGTGATAAGCAACTTCAACAAAAAGGCAAAACCAAAGGAAAGAATGAATTAAGAAATTATCACTTGGCAAATCCATCTAAGAGCACTCTTGAAACATACCCAAGTTTGAAATTGAAGTCTTCTAAAATCAACCTCCTTTCATCTCTGACAGAAAGCAGTTCCTGTTTGCTTCCATCCAGTAAAAGAATTAACCAATGGAATAACCTGTACCTACAGCATCATGCACAGACAAGGGCCCTGGCCATTAAAGTAAAATACTTTATAATAATAATACTCAAACTACTTCTAGTGCAAATTTTCTTGTGCAGTGGAACTAGAAAAACACTTTTCATCTAATTCCAAATGAGTGCAGAGCATGGTTTGGACAAGACTCATTAAAACACACTGCAGGAATCCACTTCATGACAATTTTCTGTCCAAAGATGTTTCCTTTGCCTCTTCCCTCACACACAGGAGAAAATACAGCATCTCAATGGAAATGGACAAGCAGCATGACAAGAGCTACCCTGTATAACTCACTGAAAAGTCTTTTGGACTGGATTGGCCTGTAAAACCAAGAGACAAGTAAACAACTCAGTTTTGTATTTCACTTTTTCAGTTTGTGCATGCACTACTCAGCTGTTTTAGCACCAGATAAATACAACGAAAATCTGATCCTTGCAATGAAGCCTGCAATTCTGACCCCTATAGAGTATATATTTCAGGCTCCCATACAGGCTTGTATGAGCCAAGTACTTCCCTTAACCACTCTGAAGCACCAAGTAGATAGCAGATCTTGAGACACAACCACAAGATTGACTATACCACTATTTCTTAATAGTCTAAATAAAATAATTTTTTACAGCTCTTGTCTGTTCGTGCCTTAAGTATTTAAAATACTTACAACTAAGCATTTACACTTACACCATAAGAAAGAATTTTGTCAACTTGGCAAAACCAAAAAACTATATATGGCAGTTTTTAACTGCAAAGCTGGTTTAAATTAGTAATTACACTTACAATGGGCACAGTATCTCCTTCAAATTCCCAAAAGTAAGGATTTATGAAATTGCACTTCAGTGATGCAAATCAGAAGTTTTAAAGAGGACAGGAAAAGTTTTGAAAACTACTTGTCTAAAATATGTCACTTCAGTAACAGGCTATTAAAACCTCTCTATAGCCCAAACCACAGAAGATGCCTTTTCTCTGTATTTTGATGCTTACAATAAAACCTAGAGGTCTTCATTACTAGCAAGAAATCTTAAGAAATAGGTCAACATCTGAAAGGTTCAATATATATATACCTTTGACTTTTCAGATTATAACCTAGCTCCACTGGGATACCCTTATTCTTTTGGTGGAGGGGAAGCAAAGAGAAAGTCCTGCAGCATAAATAATAGAGAAAGCTCCCTCCAGACTTCAAATTCTCCTTGAGATCCTGACTCCACTGCCATGAGAGCTGTGCCATTCATGCCTATACAGCTCAGAAATAACATATCATTACCCCATTTTTTAACTTCTGGCAAATTTTCTTTGAGTATGCCATTTAGAGGGTGCTCAGTTTTAAGCAAACAACTATAAAGTTTACAATTTGGGGAAAAAAGGAATACCTGCAGCCCAAGCTCATTTCCTTAAAAAAACAAGTTCACATTAAGTGACCAATAAAAACATACATTTCATGTTCCAAAGGTAAACAGGTTATGTATAGAATAGTTAATACAAAGCACTCTGAAGCTCCTTGATCTGACCAGAGTGCCTTCTACCCCTGCCAAATAAATAAAAAATATGATCTAGTTATTCCACACACACTAAAATAGTTTTGTGATAGGCTAATTAATCATGAACATAACTTTTCAGACATTACATAATTTCACAGACTTGCTTGTAGGTCCTGCCAACAAAAACAACAGTTTGAATGAGAAATAAATCTACACTTGAATAAATCTACACTTGACAGTGACAAAACATGACGACAGTAGGAAAAAGAGGGGGGAAAGGAAGGGGAAAGTATTAATATCGCACAACCCCCCTGTATAACTTTATTACTCAAAACACAGCAAAGCTTAAAAGCCAAAATATCAAGCAACTGAAACTAACTTCTCACTCTCATCTTTCTTATTTCTTTAAAATTACAGACTCTTTCTGGAAATTATATTTGATAGAGCTTGAGAAACAAACCTAAATCACACAACTTATTCTGTGGTATTTATCTGGGATCAGGAACCTCACTGTAATAGCCGTGGGTCCATTTCTGGTTTGGGACACATCTGCAAGCACTCCTACCAAGCACAGATCACTTTTATATTTCAAAACAGTCTCAGATCTACATTTTCAACCTGCCAATAAATTAATACTTGATTAACTCAAACTACATATTAAATAAAGTCAGATATAAAGAAAGGCAAAAATCAATTTTTCTTGAGCATGTACTTTTACTCATCCTTGTAGGCCCCTCTCATAACAAATTCAAACCCCACATGGCCAAGGCACTCTATCTGAGACAGTAAGACTATACAGGCAGACAGAAGTGTTGATATACAAAGTCAGGGATTTCTGCTATTACTAAAAAGGCTCTCAAAAGGTCCTTCCAAATCCTGTATCAGTGACAGCCCACACAGTCTGCAGATTTATATGCCTTTTAATTGTATCATTGCAATTCAATGATTGAGTACTCATATGAGAACAATTTTAACAGTTATTTACTGAAGTAAAGTTCATTGTTCAAAGAATGCTGGAAAAGACTGATGAGAGCTAATAACTTGGTTACATATCATGCCCCTTACCACACTAGAAACAAGGTGAAGAACATTTCTATATCATAAACCACCAGGAGGGAAAACAGCAGCTGTAAACAAAAGCCACTGTTAATATTGTGTTTCTGTGAGTGTTTCCTAACATCATCTCTCTCCCAGAAGCTCAGGAGAAAGAAGTAGCACTGTAACATCCCCAAAACATCAACTTCAATTATGAGCTCTTTCATGCACTGACAACATTCTTCTTCATAGTAACTACCCGTAGGAACACAAGGAAGTAAAGCATTTTTTTACTTTTTTTTTTTTTTTTGCATTTTATCTTCTTCAGGAGGAAGGACATTACAAGAATATTCTTCTACAATTTAAGACTTCTGTTTCCTGGGCGGAAGGATGCCCCTGCCCATAATCATAGTTAATAGCAGAGTACAGTCACTACTCCACCACTGCTTTCTAGGAAAAATCAACACTTCCACTAAGACATCTGCACTACTCATATGAATTTTCAGAATCATAGAATGTTTTGGGTTAGTAGGGACCTTAAAGATCATCACGTTCCAACCCCCTGCCACCAGGGCGTGTGCACATGTGTGTGGGTTTCACTAGACCACCTTGCTCAAGGCCACATTCAGCCTGACCTTGAAAACTCACAGGGATGGGACAGCCCCAGCTTCACCGGGCAACCTGTTCCAGTTCTTCACCACCCTCACAGTAAAGACTTCTTCCTAGTATCTGATCTAAACCTTACTCTGACCATTTCAGTTGAACCTCCTCTTAACCCTTTCAATTCAGTCATTACTCCTTGTCCTGTCACTACATGTACTTGTACAAAGCCCTTCCCATAGGCCCTTTCAGGTACTGGAACATGCTGTACGTTCTCCCCGGAGCCTTCTCTTCTGCAGGTGCAACAAGTCCAACTCTCTCATCCTGTCTTCAAAGGAGAGATGCTCCAGCCTGCTGAGCATCTTCATGGTCTGTTGGCCAGCTTCCTCTAGAGAATCTGCTCTGCTTGGAGGTGAAAGGTGGAATGAAAGTATAATGGAATACTGAAGTCATCAGCTGAGGGAAAAGGTATTCTCCACACAAACCTATACACACTCCTGGAAACCTTAAGATAAATTACTTTTCCCCAGAACACCTCTGCTGAATCTTCTCTGGACACACCATAAAAGGAGATAAATTCAGTGTAAAAACATAAATTGATGTCAAGTCAGACAACAGGGAAACACAGCAAATCAATATTGGAGTCCTGAACACTGACAAGGATGGAGGTTCAATAATCTCTGGGCAGCCTCTTGATTTTCTCAAGTATAAATCCTTGAATCAACCACCACAAGCACATTCTCTAAAAGCCTAAAATCTCTGAAGCCAAGCAGAAGTAAAAGTCACAAACTACCAGCAGACAAATCACAATGGTACCACCTGACAGAGTTGCATAAGATGTCAGATCCATGTTGCAACTTTTGTTTATACAGGGGCATAAATTTCTTACTGCATTAGTTAATCCCACATTCCCCCACTTGAAATTTATTTCCACTACAATTCTGAACAACGTACTGGGACATTTTTACAGCTTTCCTAAGTCATATTTAATTGAAAGCATCTGCATAAAGCTACAAACAGCTGCTAGAATAATAATTCAATGAAGAGCTTCAGTTTCTGGTTTGGATCTGTAATTTTCCTCCTTTCACACTGTCTTTGGATAGCTGATTAAAGCATCACCATTTAGAAAAAAACTCAAACCTTAAGGATAGTTCTTTGCTCTTCCCACAACACTTAAATACCACTGAAGAGACCACAGCACTTGGGAGCTCTGACCCTATCCCTTAAAACTGAGGCTGAATATGCAGCTGGTCTTCAGTTCTGCGCAGAGAGTCACTGTGTCAAAGTCAGCACAGACACATATCCCCCAAATGACATGAGGGGAAAAAGGAGAGAAGCCTACAGCACACTTGTCATTGAAAGGTGTCAGCTTAGAGAAAGTAACATAATAAATGAATACCAATTCATTTGCAGCAGTGGTTCCATCAAGAACTTTTCAGCTTAAAGACTAAGTTTACAGAGACATGGAACCTTCTTCCACCTCAAATTCCCAAGAACAATGGAGACAAAAGTGAGAGGACTGTGCAGCAACTGTTGAAGTGAAGTTTCTGGGACACATGCAATATAAAGCAATTTAAAAGTGATTGCCAGTCTTCATTCCATGCCCTGACTTAGCAGAGTTAAGCAACATGCACTCATTTGTACTTGATCTGCTCAGAGATTACATCAAGTACAAGTTCTCTGAAAGAACTTCACTATTTGCCCTAGATATCAGATTAGTAGTTTAAAGTAATCCTAGAGCAATTCTACTGTTAAGACAACACACCCACCAACTAATACACTATTCACAGTTTTAGACTATATGACCTTGGTTTACCTCAAAAAAATTTAACAACTTTTCAAACTGACCCTTCCACTCATTCAGCATTATTAGGAAGAATTTAAGGAGATGCCTTCATATTTCAGTTTGAGAAGTGATCACCTGGCAACCAAACTCTAACTTAGTTGTAATGCCTATTAGGTACACATAAAAACTGTATAGACTGTGTAGTACAAATAAAAAAATGCTAAAAATATTTAGTCATGTGATGGAGGGCCAGGGAAGACACCTGAAATACCAAATTTCTCTTTTGACCACAGTACGGGAAAAGGAAATTTTCCAGGGTCCTGAAAATATGGTCCCAGGGTCCAAAACCATCCAGCATTTGTCTCCTACAGCGACTCATCTCTGCATACCTAGTTTATGTGGACAAAAGTACTCAAGCTGATCTTATGCTATTTAAGCAAACAAAGTAACTAACACTAGAAAGAGCATTTCTGCATATCAACAAATGTGTACAATAATCTTAAGCCCATTAAAAATATTTTTGAAAACACATTTGTCCTTGAAAGTATCTTTTTAAAACAGCATGCAGCTCTAAGGTGCACCTCCCCATTGCATGAAAGCACCTCTTGAAAATACCAGATCAATAAAAACGGTTTGTCTATACATTTATATTACAATGTACATGTAATTTATGTTGAAAGTTAAAGTGCATCTCTGTTTCATTCTAAATACTCTACCCACCTCCCCTCTAGAAAGGAAAACCATAAGAAAGAATTTAAATAACTGAAGTATTTTGCATAGTTTTCTGCCTTCTGAATAGTTTTTAAGCCTAATTCCCAGTAGTTCTTCAGTTGTACCTCTGCAAAAGGAACAGCATGGCAGAACTGCAAACTCTTACCACTGCCATCTAACTAATTTAACCACAACTCAAAAGTTACAATATTTAATGACGCTAGAAATACAGCAGCTGAATAACTTCTCTGAATGTCCAGGCTTAACTTACACCAAATTAATCTAATGTAATGGTCCCCTAAATTCCCCAGCTACATACAACAAACTGTGCTGGAGCAACAAAATATACAACTTGGGCAAATAAACAAGTTTACATCCAGATTAGCATGGAGGCAAGAGAAAGGGAAAACTGTATATTTCACACAGGTACATACACTTGAATTCTGCATATAAGGTGAAGGAGGCAACTGCTGCAACCAGGTTCTGTTGCAATGTCATCACAATTTTGATACTGAGAACAACTGCAGCAAAGCACTTTAAATTGATTTGCCACTTCAAGTTTCTCAACTAAGTACATAATAATCTGATCACAAGATGTATAAAGCAAGACTGAAGGCAAACATAAGACAAGATCATTCATGCTTTAGTAGTAAATTTAAGAGTAATGGTGAGATGGCAGGACAAGTTGCTCTGTCAACATTAACCTTCCTGAAAGATTATTACATCTCATAAGATAAAAGAGCAGTAGAGAAATACACCAAGAGGAAAACAGGAAATAATGTTTTGTAGAATAGGAATACTGAAACCACTTTTGCCTCCATGAACTTAGTATCATCTCTGATTAACATGACCCACCCAAAGTAAGCTATAATGCTGAAAATCCAAGACTGCAATGTTCTTGTAGGGCAGAGTTTGGTCTTGTTATATCCTGAAGGAACCCTTATTCCCAAATCAACAACAGTGCACAAGGAGGAGGATGAATTTTGGCATTTCTAAAAGCCTGACCTGCAGACTGCTCTGCCAATATGATTTCTCAAACTGTTATAGCTCTGCATATATCTGAAGAAGGCTCTGTAGAGCACACCGAACAAAGAAACTGAGATCACACAGGATCTTTATGTGATGCCTTCCTCAAAGTGTCTGCCACTGTATCTTCACAGAGTAGAAAATAAGTATACAGTGCAAGAAAAAAAGGCCCTTAACTCTAGTACCACAACCCTAAAAGCTGGTGAGACATAGTAGTAACAAGGATTCAAGAGCTCACTCCTGCAAACACAACCTTTTGAGAGATGCTGTCACCCAAATCATATTGGATCCCAGGCTGAGCAGGCACCAGAACACTCATAGCCAGGAACACCAAGGTGCTGCCATTCTCTATTACTGATCCCAGAACACTGGCTAAGCAGCACACAGTGGCATTTATAACAGCTGGGAAAGAAGACCCTTCCACCCTATATTCAAGATGCCTTTCTCATTCCTTAAGGGAGCTGCATAAGAAGTACCCATATGTAAGTAGAACATTTGAGTGCAAAAGTCAAAGCAGACTCAAACCACAGAAAACATTAATACCAGCACTGCCATCTCATTCATCCATGTTAGCCTGATAATACCTGAGAATTAGGAGACCAAGTGTTAGGCGATCCAGCTCAAAACTAATATTCCACCCCACAATCACCCAAGAGTCTCCATTTCAGGAAGGAAAAGAAAAAAGCAGTAAATAAGTTAGCTTTCCAAAGAAAAAGTAACAGGATACAGATAGCTTTTGATGTAACAGGAGGATGAGATGGGACGTAAACACAAACTGACTTTCGCTCCAAAACATGTCATTTCAGAGCAGCTCAGTGCCAAACATAACCACTAATCAGACACCAAAAAGCTGCAAGAGCAATGCCCCAACCCTCCACCAGTGAAAATATCAGCATTATTCCCAGTGCCCAGACTAGAGAGCAGTATTGAACAGGGATTTGGGAAATTAGAGAGAGGAGAAGTATGCCATTTTACAGCTGTTAACATCTGTTGTGCAGAAAGCTCTGGTTCATATCTATTGGTTGCATTTAATCTACTGTAGATCTAAATAATAAAACATATATATATATATTTAGTTTTATTAGCCTCTTATTAGTTACACAAGAAAACCAGTATTGGATTCCCCCCACGCCACCTCCCCCCAGCAATACTCCACTTGATACTCATTCATCTCAAGGATTATCATATAACTACCAGTTTAAAGCTGGATCAATGTTTTTTCACTTCACTGAACAATCTAATCAATAGCAACAAGGACATTCTGCTGTCAAAAGCAAGCTGCTGCTCGTGCTGCTAGTCCCCCCTGGGCTTGGTGTTACAGAGCTATGTTAGATAGATCCTAGCACACAGCACTCCCTGTGACACTGATCGCTCTGTAGGCACAGAGCAAGCTATTGATACCAAGCATACAGCTAAATCAACACAGCTAATTGCTGGCACCTTTAGAAAATAAAGCTGCAGTCATGACAAACAGGTTGTAAAATTATTTGCACCTCCTACTGAGCAAACTAACCTAGTCTGATTTTTTCTGGTTTAATTACTTATGTATGAATTGACTTTTTAGGACAGCAAATTAAATGGAGATGCAACAAAAATTCAAAGGTATTTCTCTAATCTACATATGTAAATACTACATATGTACTACATATGTAAATTTAAAAGATTTTCATCCCAACCACTGGAAAGCATACCACGCTTACTACAAGTCTACAACTTCTGGAGAGCCTGCAAATCAAAAATCTCACCGTACACTTCTCAGGCAAGAATAATATTTTGTACTTGTATTACATGAGATCTAGGAGGATGTGGGCAGTTGTATATACAAGAGATTCCAGCTTAGTTTCTTACAAATACATGCCAAACAGTGCAACCAAAGCAAAACCGACTCACTGGGCTATTTTGTTGTTGTTGTTGATACAGACTGAATATAAAAAGCCCCACACAAAGGGTAAAAGGGCTTAAATTTGACTCCACAATCATCTTATTAAATAAAAATCAAGCAATTCCTAGCTGTATTGCATCTTTTATTAAGGTACACAAACAGAAAAAATGTGTGGTTTGAAACCAGTTTTGTGTAATGGGAACAAGCTGGGAGAGAAGAGGTCAGAAAGGCCAGAAACATCACACCAAAGAAGTGAAAGCATTGCTCCTCATTACGTCTGGCTATCTTGGCAAGCTAATTGTATGGAAGATGTAGATCCTGCTTTAAAACAAGATGGTGAAATCTGTTTCTGTTGCTATAAAAGCAGAAAAACAACACTAAAGATTTCTCTCTTTATCCTAGCTATGAAATAGCCCTTAAACCCATGAGATTTTGGAAGTACTTAGTTTTACACCAAGAAACATTAACCTAGAATCTTGGACATTTATGAATAGTTCATTCCTCAGCACAACACATCTAGTGAAATCAGCTTCTGACTGGATTATCTACCTTCACTACCTTCTCAGCTCCACATTCTCAAAATATCTCTCATGCTCACATTTAGAACCCCAGTATTCTTCCTCCTTGCTATTTGCCCTGGATCTCCATCTTACCAAGAAGGAACATGTGCCACATATAATCCAGTATCATATATTAATTCTTTATCTGGCTACTACTTCTACCCTAATGTGAAATACCAAACAAAGATGAAGATAGAGCTGCCATCCCTCCTCTTTCAGCAGTAATGCTTCAAAAGACATCTACTTGCTACTCTCAATTTTCATAAAACCTAGTAGTAATTTTTGCTTGAGTAGAAGTTAACTGTATGATCTGGCCATTAAGTTCAACTTCACTGAGGGAAGATGGGCAAAGTACATCTGACTGCCACTGATGCAGCTGCAAAGTAACTGCAACTGCTTTCTGTTGTGGTTTTTTTCTTTAATGTAGGAAAGCAGAAAGTAAATCAGCAAGCAGATATCCTTAACAAATGTACTGTTTTCCCCCTCAGTGGAACTGTTGCTCCAATACCACTACTACTTCTGTATATTGGACCAGCCTCAGCTTAAGCACCTCTACCCATTCCAGCAGTATGTATCCAAGATGGATGTATTTCAGAATAAACTAGCACTGTTGAAAGAAGCATAGAAACTAGACAGTTTCCATCCATAAAAAACTTGTCGATCTGCCACAACACTGAAATTACAAATTTTTTTCCTCCTGCTTATGGGATAATGGGGAGGTGGTTCAATCACATCCAATTCAAGTAAGCCTGAGTTGAAGTATCTGTCCTATTAGCAAAAATAGTTGCTACCTCTTGGGTTTTAAAAGCAGCCAGATCTGTCCCCATGACTCAAGCAGGAATTAACAGTTACCTGTAAGTTCCCAGATCCTACCAAGAAAATGAGACAACAGAAGAAACCTGCCAGCTTGCTATGGTATCACCGCAATAGGCCTGGGAAATGTATATTTAGCATATACAGCAAGTACAGCACATGGCGTTTCCTTAAATGTGTTTATCAGGTGGCTTCAGGTACATTCTAAGAAATCAAACCAGGAATGGCTATGTTAGAGGGTATTGCCTTCACATATGTCCTTTGCCACAGGGAATCAATAGGCCAGACCGTTGAAACTTAGAAGACCATGAAATTACCCTGATTAAGACTAAAGTGGACACCTGCTCTTAAAGAAGTGCCGGAGACTCCCTGTCATTTACATAAGCCTGCAAGCAGCCAAGATCACCTCCCACAGTAAAGGGTCTGAACCGTATTTCCCGTAGTTCTCTGGAGGTGAAAGGCACCACATCACTGGCTTTCCAGGGTAAAACCATGCAACAATAAAGTGCCAAAAGGCTGCTAGCTAACGTTTCTTCAGCCAAAGCAGAATCTGAAGATCCACAAAAGCACAGAATGCAGCTGAAGTCTTGCCAGAGGTTTCTAATACTAACATACTGCTGACAGGCATTTTTTGTCACTGATGTCTCCTACTTGAGCTGCAGTTTTAGTAGAAACACAAGCTTTGGAAGTAACAGGCTACTGCACAAAACAGTGATGACAGATCAGAGAAGCAATCTCAACATTTCTTGAGCTTGACAAATCATGATCAAGCTCTCAAAATATAGAAACAATTAAAAACCCTAAAGATAACATGTCAATAAAATGAGTAAGTAGTAGGTGAAAGAACACTTATTTTAGAATTTGTTTCCCTTTCTTCACCCACATAAGTCAAAGACCAGAAACAACTACCTTCAGCAAGGTCTGAACAGTTATTTCCTTTTTAATGCCTTTGCAAAAGAATGGTGACTGAAGAAATGACCATGTGTTGGATCCACACTGAGGCATCAGTCAGTATTACTGTAATTCTTTATAATGCTTTCAAGCTTACCCTGATCCGTTGCTTGATTCTAGAACAGAAGTGTTGAATGCATGCATCCATACGTATCATGTTTATCAACTGCATCCTAGGAATATGAAGAAAGCTGTAATATAACAACCTACACCAATAGAAAATTTATTACATTTAAGCTATAATTCTGAATTTGAGAATAAAAGCTATATTTTGATAGAATGAGAAAAAGGGATTTTAATGAATTATTGTTTTGTTCGGCATAGTGAAGCACATTTGTTACAGCATGTGGAAGCTTTCTTGTAAGCAGATGCATGTGCTTTCAAGCTATATTAATTTTATTTAGCAACAAACAGACAATATTTTACAACACAGTAAGTGTTGTAAGGGTAGCTATATTTCAGAGTAAAAATTGTTTTAAACTAATTCTGATTTTAGTATTGTTATTTAAAATACAGAGTTTCTGGGATAAATAAGACACATGGTAAACCAGACATGGTAAAACTGTCAAATCTGTTTTAACAGCAGTGAATTTTAACAGCAGCACAGTTCTGCCCAGCCAATCTTTAGGAAATCTAACAATTTTATTAAGTCTTTGAATATATACCTGGAATAAGGGAAATATAGACCCTGATGTTTTCCCTCTCATTTCATTCCCAGCTTTGTGACTACATTTAAATAATAAGAACTGCTCCCTTGTCTCGGTACTACGTACCCTATTTCATTTACACCTCAGACACTATGCTGAAACCTACCTTGATACTCACAGCTTATCTTCCTTCTACTTCATTGCCACCTCTTTTCACAAAATTTTAGCTGATACAGTGACACTTGTTCACAAACATCAAAACCTTTTCCCCCCCCACCTCTCCCTGGCCCATTCTTTTTAAAAACATGCCAAAGAAATACTGTTGCAAGTACAAGCAGGGGAAGAGGCAAAATAAAAAACACCACACAAACACCAACAACAATCAAAAACTTGAAAAAGTATTCAATATGCCTTAAACTGATGCAAGCTCCGACTTTACTGAGTCCAAACCAATATACAGCAACTCTAGAAACAGAGCTTCCTAACCCTAAGAAAAGTTCTGGCAAGAGATGAGCTACAGTGCAGCAACTGCCAGAAACATGTAATAAAAGAATGCTGAAGACATTCAAATAAAGTAGGTATCTTCTAGAATTCCTTTTTAAACTATAATCTAGGACTAGCAACTCTCATACAAAACTTAGTTTGCTCTTTATTTCATTTTTATTACTTTATCTGATTAACATCTTTTTAAGAGCAGATACCAAGTTTTTCCACTGCAATAAAAAGCAATCTTGGCCAAGAAAAGATTTGCCCATTAGCTGCACTATCTCCACAAAGACAGCAGCCTTATTAAATTACAACTGTTTGAACAAGGTCAAGCACTCAGGCTTTAATTCAAAGTGTTTCCAGGTATAATGCTGTCAGGTCAACTTAAACAAGCCAACAGAGGCTTTGAGCTTGATTAAATATTAAAACAGAATCTTTCACATCTGTTTTTACCCAAGGATGAAATTACTGTACATCACTTCAACCAGCTCATTAATACACTAAACACATATCTTGCCTCAAAAGGTTACAGGAATATCATATAATGCTTTCAGTGTGCCTGCAGTGAAACTTACACAACTCAGCTACAAGTGAGGTCACTGCATACTTTAGCAGGTTGTCAACATTAAAAAAAAAAAAAGTCAGAGGTAATCAGTTAGTCATAGATACATTTTAAATTAAAAGATGGGAGCCTCCAGTGTAGCTAAAGCAGTTGCCTTTGATCTAAACCTTTTAAATGTTCATCTTATTTTCTTTGACAGATAACTTGATAACAGACACAAAACAAAGTTTGATTCAATAGTAATTATTTTTCAAACTGGGGGCTGTTATGCCCAACTAGAAATCTGCTTAAAAAAAAAACAAAACAAAACTGCACAGCACAATTTTTAATTGCAATATAAAGAGGTCTATCAGGATCATCTATTTCAACACCTATCATTTCTAACCATTCTTTGATGGCACGTTTGAGCATGGGAGAAGAGAATGCATTTGAGGATACAAGTTCTTTGACAATGATAAACACACAGTATTAACAACTCCACATGGCATCTGCAGCCCTTTAAAACACAACCAGAAAAATAGATACTCCCCTAGCATTACCTTTGTATGAGACAGGAGACATTAGTCAAATCATGTTTCCTGACTGCAATCCATAAAAAGCAGAGACAAATGAAAGTCATCTATTTAGAGCAACAGATGTACAAGACAGGACTTGGAAGGGAAGCTATGGGAAGTGTTTTGCATCTAGACCATGCTTATCCCAGAGAGAAAATGGTCTCTGTATTTGTATATGCTGAAATTGAACTTAAACACCACCTGTAAAAAAATAAAAGAAAAAAAACCTAACAAATTTGCCACAAAGCATTCAAATCTACTACACAGTCTTAACAGCACACTCTTAGGGCAGGGCAGGAGGAAAACTACTTGAATATATAAGTTCTAACATAATTAACAGAAGAAATCCCAACACTTCTGAAAGACCCAGCATCTCTTTGAGGATTCAGAACTATATATTTTAAGCACTGCTAATAAGGCGTGAGATAATTTGTTTAAGACAAAATAAAATTCCAATAAAACACACTTCTACCACCCACTAATTTACACTTGAACAATATAATTAACTAAACCAAACTATGCTTAATGTAAAGTCAATAAATTCTTTTTTGGCAGTTGACACAAAAATCTACTGGGAATTACACACTTGAGAAAATTAATCATTATAACACACTGGTTCAATGCACATCTGTATTGAAATAATTTGGTCTTTAATTCACTTTATTTGTAGTTGGGTTTAAAGCAGTAAATTTGATCGAAGCAGGCCTCATTAAACTGATCTAGTTCAAACTGCTTTCCGTTAAGCTTGGTGTATTTGAACAAAGTCAGAAAAGATTCATTTTCTTTAAAACAATTGTGCATTATTGCAAGGAGCCCAAACAAGCCAAGACCATTAATACATAATATAATAAAGACATTTGCATCTGATCTGAGAAAAAGCCAACATTAATGATCTGTTTGCTTTCAATACATTTTCTTGAGGCACAGATACTCCTTTCTTACTGCTCACAGAACCTCACACAGACAAATAGATGGGAGACCACCAAAATAAAGCATCTAGAAGCTCAGGCTATTATGACAACCTCACAGCTTCCTGCTTTGAGTTATGTTTAATACTTTCAACACACACATAATTTAGCACTGTGGCTCCCAGATTTCATTAGATTGGAAGTCAGCAGCAGCAACAGGTGGCTGGTGCAAAGACACCACATCCATGTCCTGGGGAAACCTGTGCCGAGTTACCTGACTGCACAGAAGTGACAGATCCAGCTAAGAGAATTACACCAACACTCCTCTCTACATGAATTCAAAACCAGCAGCAACTCTGCAAAAGGTGGTAGCAATCACAGCTCCATTTGTAACTACCAGGACACTCTGAGCAGTTCAGGATTTTGAGCATGTCCCCAGCTAGAAGCCTTCACCCCAGCCTCTTTCAGGACAGGGCATGGTATCACTGCATATTATTACAGGAGCCCTAATGTCAGCATAACACACTATAGGAATATTTGGCAAAACAGAGTGTTACACTAAAAAGGGTGTAAAGATGTGCAGTAACTCAAGAGCATAATGGTAATCACTTCCACACATATTTACCTTCCTATTCTGTTTGAGTGACATGGCAGACAGGACGTTCTATGCCAAGGAACTGCTTACTCTCAGGTAGGCACATAAGCAAAATCCTAGAGGATATGAATAAGCTGATCTCTCTAGAGGTTTTTATTTTCTCCAAGTACACACATCTTCCAGATAAAATAGAATATTTTTGTGATTTCAAGAGATGAAGAACTTTTCAAATTAAGTTTTGACCTTCCCAAGACAACACTGGGCCCTATCCTATCCCCCTGCTTTCACCACACGTAGCTCATGCCTCTGTGTCCACTCCTTTGGAAACAGAAACATGTACCTGTGTAATTTCAGCTTTACCACACCATACAGTACAATACCTATTCTATAACTGAGTTGTAAGTAGCAGTCACATGTTCAACTAGGGTGGGAATGAAGAGGGAGATAACCTAGCATAAAATAAAAACATATTCTTAGAAATTAAAAAAAAATATAAAGGCACAAAAACCCCCACTCAACCTGAGCCCTTATCAAAGTTTTCCCATTCTTCAAAACAAAAAAGTACCACCTTCCAAGGCTATTTAATTACACTACTTTCTAAACAATCCCAGTTATTACTACAGTACTAGACCAAAAGAAAGAGAGGACAAATAGCTTGCACTTCTCATGAGCTTTAACTTTCCACAAGACTTAGTCTGATATACTTCTGTGGTTCCAGGATCTGAATTGGGATTTAAGTATCTAGAAATCCTTGCCCACCTCCAAAAATAAACATCACAGGGTTATTTCAAGGGATGTTCAGGTGACTACCACTTTTTCCATAAACAAGCACAAAACAAGCACAGTAGTGCAAAGATAATCCCTTAAGCTCCTACAACTAAAAGGAGAACCCAAAGGGACCAGAATGGCTCTACTACTGAATTTCTCCCACTCCTCATATAAATTGGTCATAAAATTACCTCACGGGTGAGAAATCCACTAACACTACATTTTGCTAGTGATTTCAGAAGGCAGCAAACTTATCAGTAATGAAGTTCTGGTTTACTACAGTTAGACATGTTGCCATGATATTTGATACAGCACCCCACATCTTTTGGCCCAAGTATCTGAAGCTGGCTGCAGCTAGTACCAAGCTACTCAATTAACTTGAAAAGACAGGTCAAAACCTCAATACTGTTAAGTGGCTGACAGTACCTGCAGAAAGTAAGCTGCTCTCAGTAACAAACATTGCCATTACAAAGTTTACAGCAGAGAGTATTTTCTTCTTTCACCTTTCTTTCATTCCCTGTAGTCTTCTGGGTTTCTCTTCTATCCCCACTCAACCTTGCACCTCATTTTTCTATTTTTAAAATCAAAATATTTCAATCTTCACAAAACAGTGAGGTTTGTAAATCATTGTATAAATGAGGGTGGCACAAATAAAACATATTGTATATATAAATTTTTGAATGAATGTTTAGAAGTAGAGTACCTCAATGCAAATAAAAATCACTTCCAAGAAGAAAAGAAAATTGTCTTCCCTGGAAGCTGTTTAAAACTGTTATTTCCATCAATTCCTGAATTGCTACTGCTAAGTGGCATTAGAATATAAAATCATACTCTACAGTTTTCTCCTCCTGAGATTTACAGTTAAATGATAAGAAAAATACTTCCTGGTTAAATTGGACAGATAATGCAATACAGCTTTTATCAAACCAATAAATATGTTATAATATACAAGCCTCTGGCCCTAAGAGACTTCCTTCTCCAGGTGCTGGCAGTCTATAAATTAGCTCATTTGTAGCACAGAAAAGCTCCATAATTAGTACCTAGTTTATCATTAAAACCTTGCATTCAGTGTATGATGTCACAGACTACTGAGTCTGGCTCTCATTTACACACTCAATTATTTTCAGGCATCCCAGTACAGTTGATCCCATTAGTTCCTATATAATTGACCAACTTCAACAGCTGCAATTCTTCTCTTGTAAATACAGAGCATATTGTAGATGACAGGATCATAGTTATCACTCTTAAAATTCCACATAATATACAGTTTAAATTTGACAAAGCTTAAGATGCTTTGCCCTGTAGCCAGAAAAAGTTCGATTTAAAAAGCACTGTACAGTAATTAAATTTAAACCACAGAATTACTTAAAGTACCAGACTCATTGACTGGTAGAGCTTTTATTGCAATAGATTAGACTCATTACTTAAGCATCTGAAAAGCAGTTGAACATCATTTACCTCTGGTACTAGAAATTAATGCACTTACTTTTGATTACAGCTGCAAATGAGACATACAGATAGCAGTTCTGTAGATCCAGGCACACCAGATACCCCTATGGACCAATGGAAGTGCCCTAGCTGACTCAAATCTCACCTAGTGACCAACATGCTAGATCCTCCTAAATTCCTCTGGCAAAACCTAGGATGCATGCTCTTAGAATTTCTTCTATCCAAATATCTTGAAATGGCAACCCCCTGTAAGGCAGATATGTAAAATAATGGGCAACTCAGTAAAGTACCTAATTTCACATAGCCAGGAGAAACCCTGAGATGCTTTCACCTATTTCTATAAAAATCATTATATCCAAGAAGAAGAAGATCTGAGAAAATACCTTATTTAGCATAAAAACATCTCCCAAGTCTGAAAGCCAAGAAGTGCTTTCTTACTGGACCTCAAACATATCAAGAATGGTCTTAATGACCATTAATGAATCTAATGATTCATAAATCAAAGGAGAACACAGTATTAGAAAAGACAGGACTCAACAACCTGCAACTGTACCATGAAGGAGTGTTTAGCCCTACAATTCAAAGGGCAAAGAAAAAAGGCAAAGTTTTTGAAACTTAACATGTTGTGCTGCTGTACATACACATGGAAAACAACTTTCATAGGAGGTAGTATTTTCCCCCTCCCACCTCTATCCTTTATTCTATATAATGGAAATAAAAAAAACTCCTTTTATGTTTTTTTCAACACCTTACTTGGAATTTAATGGACAATACCTGCTAATTGCATTATACAGCTTTTTATTGTGGATTTAGGGTTTTGTTAATACCATTTGCACATCAGGTATATTCACAGTGACTTGGAATTTTAGATAACTTCAAAGATTTTTCTTTGCATTAACTAGGAGCAACAAAAAACCCAATCCCAAAACACAAGAAAAAGCAACAAAGCAGCTTCCTGTTAGGAGGCAAAAAATTATGCCCTTTAGTTGTTGCACTTCTAATGTGTTACCTGTAAACCCTGCCAGCCGGGACAGAAAAACCTGCTAGCACTCAGGCCATTTTCCTCCAGAGCAGAAGTATTTTATAAAGGATAACACACTAGCTAAATTACTCCAGAAGATTTCACAGGTAGATTGCCACCAGTAGTGATGACATTTGGAAAACTGTCTTGGTCATCTGGTGCTGTGGTTGCACTGTCTGAAGCATTTTTTCCAACAAAGCCACATGATCCATGGGGAAAAGGAAAAGAGAAATAGGAAAGATTCTACCTCAAAACCTGTAGATAGTTTAAGTTTTGATTTGGCATTCCTGTTTTACACCATTAAAGATACTTCAGGTTTTCAACACACAAACAAATGCAAATAATGTAGGTCAGTATGGACCTTGCAGATGAAGATGTGTACCGACCAAATTCAGGAAAAGAAAATCAAGGCAAACACCTCACTCCTTTCTGCAAGATACAACAGCATAGCAGTACAACAGAGCTGCGCAGCACATTGTCTTTTCCTTCAAGACCAATATTTTACCACTTAAACTATTTTATCATTTATCAGTGTACCAATGATGACATATTTGCGTTAATCTGCTACAAGTACAAAGTAAACCTGTAGCAAAGCCTTACAGCAAAAGAACAATAATCACATGGAATTACAATTTCAGTATGCTCTAATTAATTTCACTTTGTGGTGGAATGTTGGGCAAAAAATAGGAAGTCTGTAGCATTGCATTAAAAATATTAGAATATTTCTGTTCAAGACAAAAACTCAAACAAACCAACATCATACATGGATCGGGCAGCTAGTGAGGCTAGTCTTTGGAGTCCTGTAATCAGTGACCACAAAAGGAATTCCAAGTTCTTTATGAACATACATTAGCTACATTCACATATTAATAAAGCTGAGGATAGCACTATGGTCCTCTATAGAAAGGTTACTTTCCAACTTGTATCATGGAGGAGAGTCAGGATCTTCTTAAATCAGTTACACTTCAGACATTAAACAGAAGAAAACTGCAGTACTACAGAAGCGCTTCTGCAGCATTAATGAGGCTACTCAATTCCAAATAATGTGCTATCAACAAAATTTCGTAATTATTTGTTTGCAGAACAGTGCTTGCCTGTAATCTAGGTAAGAACCTTTCCATCTTCAAACAGAGCATCTGCATCATACCTCTCAAGATGGAATCTTCTCCCAAGTCAGAATAATTAAACATTAAATTAAACTCTTAAAAACTGTCTTCACTGCATTCACTCGGTCTTTCGATTCTACTCTAATGGATTATCCACAATTTAGTCAGAATTTAATCCAGTGTTACAAATCATGACCAAAGAAAGATTATTTTAATCCAGCTATAAAAGCTTGAGCTCTTGAGCTAACACACTAGATAGACTATTCTGAAGCTTCACCTATTACTATACTAGCACTGCAGATTTTGAAGCACAAAAAACCATGGGAAGGGACTGATGGGTCCTGATTTTAGACACTGGAAACATAAACAGCATGTTAAGACTGTATTTTCTACTCAATTTTACATGTGTGTGTCAAAACATACACACATGTAGCAGGGCCTCAAACCAGCTATGTTTTTGAGCTGTGTGAACTGACAGTGGAAGGCAGATAGGTGCATGGGAAAAGGTAGAGCAAATAAAACAGGTGAAAAAAAAAGCATTTTTTTTACTCCTTCAGCAGATGAACAGTCCAACACTTCCCATATATGTGTCTCATCTTCCTAAATTATTGTAGGCTAAATATAAAAAGATTAAACTCTGCAAAATAACCTAATAGAGACTATTGCTTGACAGGAAATAGCATGAACTATACCATGTCCTATACCACAATGGCAAACTCAAATCATAGTTGGTTTTTCCTTCCCCTAATTATGAGCAAACCACAAAACCTATGTTAAGATTTTATCAGTTAAGGTTCCCTCATGGGAAAAGTTCATAAACAGCTGTACACAAAATCACTGCTCAGTTTCAAGTCTCCAAAGTAGTCACAAGTTTAGAAGAATGAAACCTGTCCATTTTGACACAATATTTGGACTTCTTCCATCAGTTGAGGTATTTGCATTAGTGACTTCCTAATTAACACTCTTGAGAAGCATTCAAAGCAAAACAAAAGTAACAAAAAAATCCCACAGTATACTGTTTTTATTGATATTGGTATCACCTAGGAAGTACAGAGTCTGAATACAAACTGGTAATTTGGGCAAACTAACCCAGAGAATGTAGCTAAATTGTATGCTACGTGAACAGTTTTTATACAGATTACACATTACTGCCTCTTAGTTTCATAACAGGACACTTTCCAGTACCCTCAATGGAAGCTGTTAAGGAAGTATTGACTCTAGATTTTCACTCAAGCTGTACACTAAGGAAGCTAAACAACCAACCCTATTCATAAAAAAATACCTGCCATTTACTTCTGCTAAGCTGGCATAAAATATATTTTTTAAAAATCAAAACAAAACCCTTCTGTTTTTTGCTATTGTTTTCACTAAGTGAGTTATCTGTTCTAGATTATGCTACTCTTGGACAAGACTGAAAAAGCACATCTAAGAAACAAACAAAAAAAAGCATAGAGCATAAATACCAAACCTCTCTTCTGTGGTACTAACCACACCAGGAATAAGTGCTGATGGCATATGCTGGATCAAATAGAGCTACCAAAATTTTTGTAGACTAATTATTATTTACTGATTTGTGAATACAAATGTGTTAAAACTGCAAATAAAATATAAACATTACTTTTTTGTAGCACTACACTAAAAACTCTTAGGAAAAGTGATATTTTTACTTGTATATAAAAGTCAGCATATCAAGAGAGTATAGCAGAACAAATGCAACTTCACAGAGCTCTTAACAAGCAAGAGCTGCTGCCTTATTTTGAAATGCAGGTCTAAGTCATGCTTCCCCATTGCTGTTTGTATCAAAACACTTGTCATTGTACCTCTGCTAATATCAGCCCCAATTAAGAATTTAATTATTCCCTTACTGGCTTTATAGTCTAACAGCTCTCTGTCAATGAAGAGTGATGTATGCTAATATGCAATATTCCCTGTGGTACCTCCTCCCAGTGAAACTCCTTCCAAGAAAACAATTTAAATTTAACATTACAAACTCAAGGGTTTTTTCTCCAACTGTAGCATTTTGCAATATTTTACTGAAAAGCTATCCAAAAGAAAGCAGTCTTTATTACAGGCCTTAAAAAGATCAGAGGTGAAGGGGACTGCTAGATCATATAACTGAGTTCCAAGTTGTTGCAGGTATGCACAAAGCTTATCTGAGCCATTTGGGGCTGGACTGTAACAGCAGCGAGGAACAGCAGTGCTGTAACCCAGGCTGTGTCAGAAGCTACTATTTCCAACTCTGATACTGGAAGCTGTACTTTGGAAGTCATCATGCAACCTGCCTTATAATCATATTTATCTCCAGTGAGGCCACAGTCCCTCACAAGTAAAAGACACCACTGCAGGATCTATTATATTTTGGTCTGCTTTGCCTGAAGAAAGAATTAATATCAATTTACCTTAGTCATGTAATATATTCTATGGAAGGTTGCTAAGAGATTAAAGACTTTATTTTCATATATAATATTATGCAATAGTTAGTTTTAACACTGAAGCTATCTTAGAGATGCTAAGTAGACCATTCTTTAAAGCTAGGACAACATCTCAGGTTTTTATATAATTAACTTTCAAAATACAAACAAGGTGACAAAAACCTTTGTTTGATATGAAGCAGAGGTAGAAAGGAATTATTAGAAATGTACTGGAGTTAGATGTCAGCATTTCAGTAAACTAAAAGGCAAAGGAAAAAAAATCTATAAAAAAACTCCACTAGGTACAAGAGAAGAGCAATTTCTTCAGAAATTATTTTGAACATTTATGATGGAATGTATTTCACTAAGTATTTTAGCACTGTTTTCAAAAATGGAAACCAATTTGCTTACTAGGGCAAGAATATATTGGAGGTAATGAAACCAACATGAAGTTGATTCCCTTTTACGTAATTCCAAAGATGTGTCATTTGGCTGTGGTATTTCTACAGCAGAAAAAAAAACAGTTCCTGGGTATGAGAATATCGTATCCCAATGTGTTACAACTTTATGTAACAAAATTCATTTAACATAGATTCATTTCTAAATTCTGTACCCCAAATACTGATTTTTAGTCAGCTTTTTCATTATAATCCTAGCATTAGAACAAAATTTCTAGTTTTTGAGCAATATAATTTCTACAGATGCAGCCCAACAACACTTCAATGAGACTGCATGGAAGATGGTCAACTGTTTATAGGTCGAAGTCTAATCCATGTATGATGTGGGCTGAAAGAAAACCTAAGAGCCCTGTAGAACATTATATACTTGATAAAATAAATGAACCTCCAAAGTATTCAGGAATGAAGTCAAAGTCACACTTAAACAGGGCAGGGAAGATAAACCTAAACTGGATCTGAAAAACATTTTCCTATAATATGCATTAGATACCAACCCTTAAGCATAGGGTCTATATGGAGAAGCCTTCTATATAGCAAGGTACATAAGCACATATAGCTGACAGAACAATACCTTATTTGATTTATATTTTACCTACTGAATTTATGAAGCAATTGTAATATTTTCACAACAACTCACTTTCTGATCCTTACAAAACAGTTTTCTTGGACAAAGCTATACTGATCTGAAGACCTTGATTGTTTTATGAAAAAGTGCATAAACACTAACAATCCAGAAATGTTTTCTGCAATCCAAGTACTTTGGGAATGCTACAATTCCTTCTCCAATTCCTTTCCAAAATCATTCTAGAAACTAAATACTTCAAATCTTGAAAACTGCCCTTAATAAAATTCTGTGTACTAATTTGTTTTTTAAAGGATGAGGAAAACAAGTCTACATGTATGATCTTTAAATCTACTTGCATAGATTAGGTGAACACTCAAATGTAATCCAAAGTAAATGTATTTATTAACTTGACAATCATCAGACTGCTTAAACTATATTTGAGGGAAGTCTAATAAAGCAGAAACAAGAGTTTCTCCCCTCCACAGCACTTGAAGAAAGGCAGAGCTTTCAAAGTTTGCAAAGATCAATAAGCATGTGGTGACAACAAAATTGAAAAGCTCAGTCTAGTTAAAATGTTGAACACCATTACCAATCTAATAAGATACCAACACTTAAAAGGTAGTACAAAATAAGAAATTCTTACAGTAGGCCAGTGCTCAGTACCTGTAACAGGACTAAACATCTTTTAGCATAATCTTTGTACTCACTAAATCCAGAATGCAACAGTAGAGCAGCTGCTCAGTGCCTGCTCTGCAGAATTCAATGAACGACAAAAGGTTACCTTAATTCAATGAGATAATCAGCACACATTTACCCTCTACCAAGAGCTTTCCAACCATCTGCAAGGCGGCAGAGCTGACTGCCTATAAAACAACTGGCAGCATGCTGACATGTCCTCACATCACTCATGTCAATGAAAATTTATCTCTTAGCAACAGCTAAAAGAAGCTGAACTTCCAGAAATATTTTAGATGCATCACGAGCCAACAATTTCTTCACAAGTGATTTTGATTGCTGCTGATCTCCAAACAGATGTCTACTCTAATTGGTAAAATTTATTAAATACATATCTTAAATAAGAAAAAGTCAAGTTGTCGTGCCCTAAGAAAGCAATAACAATGGGACTCATTCTAGCTGTGCACATAAAAGACAAAAGCTAACCTTATTTGAAGCTGCTGGTCTCACAGTATCAGTAACAGTGAAGTAAACATGTATGTGTTGTGGAGAAAGGAAGGAATTTGCTATTAAGATTGCTGTAAGAAATGGAAAGCTAAGACAGAAGTCCACTAAAACAAAGATAAATATTTTTGACAGGTAAGCAAAGTAAGAGATTCAATGTTAATACCACTCAGCTACTAAAACTATTTTATGATTCCCTTCCCTGCTACATGGGAACAAATACAAAATTTGAAGGCATTAATCTTTACAAGTAAATTCCATACAAAACCTCTGATAAAACTAGAAATACCCTTGTTTTAGCAAAAATAATTTGCATTAGTAAAACACCAAGCAAATTAGAATTTTAGCACCAGACGGATATCAGGAAATGGAAAGAGCTTGTTCTCAGCTATATTACAAGCTCTTCTCTAGAAAACAAGTCATGCAGAAGCCTCTTCAAAATATATCCTAAAACAATACTGAGAAAAAAAAACAACATAAATCATTCAGATTCTGGTTCATGTTAGCAGATAATGAGCAGTTTTGCTTTCTTCCATCACTACTATTTTCCAGAAGACATAAAACAAAAACTGTCAATCCTAGGCTGAATAAAGCCACATTTATTTACTTGAATTCAGTCAGAATTGAGCTATCATACTGAATTCACAGCAGTAGGAAGCTGGGAACACAGAGGAAGATTCCTGTGGTGGTTTATTAATCCAAATAAAAGAGTCCTACCACCCATCTCTTGTTCATATCAGAAAAGGCTCTTGCAACTCACCAATGAAAGACTGAAAACATGCCCGTCAGAATAGCAGCTAGTCACTGGTTTTTAAACACAGTGCACAAATTCATAAAGCAAAATCAACTGCCCATTGTGACAAAAACTCCAAATGGCAAAGCACAGAACTTATTGAACACAAGTACCAACCATTTCCTTCTTTAAGTGTATGGCAGACAAGAAGTCAAGTGACTTCTATTATTCTACTTATTCATTAGTTAAGAACTGCCGTGCTCTATGTCTGAAACACAGGTGCCACTGACATTTGTCTTTTATTGAGCCAAATGCAAACCCTGCTAGTTAGTGTTGCCATGGATACATGGACATTACATAAAAATTAGTTCTTAAAACTACAGCACTCATCAGCATCATTTTGGAAAAAACACTTGTGAAACTGAAGCCAACTTCAAAATACCACCAGTGATGAAATTAACTCCTGGAGAGCATGTGGAAAATGTGTGGCAAATTCACCACAGCTTAAGCTAGCTCTGCTTCTATTCCGCAATGAGGAAACATCAGCCATGCCTACCAGACACCTCTGCTGAGATCATACATAGCTTTTTTCCTGTGCCAGAGTCCCGCTCGTAATTAGAACCAGAAGTCTCAAGCCTATGCCACCTAGAACTGCTTTAATTGGTAACTGCTGGACTGTACCACCACAACCATGAGGGGAGAAAAATGAGACTCTGCCCCTCTAGACCCAAAAAACTTGACAAAACAGAAATTCCTGCATATTTGTAGCTAGGACTGCAGTGACAAGGCGTAAGAACAGACAATCTACAAGTCTGCAGTTTCCCTCACCACATGGGATTTTTCCTTATGTAACATCTTATCTACAGCACAACCCAAAGTCAAAATAATCCCCACAAACCTGGAACTAAGCCCAGCAGCCCTGGAGTTGCCTGCACAGGCATCCCTGTAACAGGTCACACCCATTCAATTCAAGAAGGCTGGTGGCGCCTGCAAATTCAAAACATTAAGCTCTTCACAAAGAACATGAAGAGGAAAAAAAGCTCAGAGAAAAATCCACCACCAGTAAAAATATTCCTCAATGAGGGATACAAGCAGATTGGGAAAAAACAACAATAAATACAAGTAATTTTACAACCGAAGGAAATCACACTAGTTTAAAAGTTGATTTGTCACTTACCAGGTTACCACAAAGAACAGCAGTGGATCTGTCAGCTAAGTGATGCCTGATCCGACATGCCATCATGTTCAAAATTCTACAGCCATCATCTGAGCTCTAATACTGTTGTTCCAGTACTGCACACAGCAGCACTCCATCCACTCGACTCCATACAGTCCTAGTGTCCTGGTTAGAAACGGGCCCTCAAATCATGGGTCTGTCCTTACACCCAGGCAAATACAGTGCTGAACACAAAGAACCAAGCTGATAACAGGACCATAAACGGAGTGAAATGTAAAGAAAAATTTAGAGTTTTTGCCAGTTGAGTCTTTTCTTAATGCTAGCTGGAAATTCCTTCAAAAGTGAGAAACTTATGCCATTTCCAACTACCAAATTGAAAAACTGTAGTTGATTAGCAGTTAATCTATACCTGTTATGTCTTTTGACAAAAAAAATAACATGTCAAAAATAGCAGACAACTTCAACTGCAAGTTATAATGATTTTTCATCACATTTTACAATAAAGTTCCTGTAGCAATAAGAAACAACATGGAATTGCTCACATTTCAACTGACACAGAAAAAATACCTGAGTCAAGACCATCGCTATTATATGCTCATTGAAGAGCAAAGGCGCTTTGAACAGATAAGAAAACAGCACTGAGAAATTATACTGTGTAGCTCTCCTTATTTCTAAGGCAGCCTTCTGGTATTTCTGATTTAGAAGTAATTTTGATGAAGGAGATATCTGTGCATTAACTAGTTGAAGAAACATTAGTCTGGGAGGAAAAATGCAAAGAGTAAAACCTCTAAGCACAGTTTAGAAATCCAATGTCACTCCCAGTTAAGACAGAGGAGTCTTAGCATAGATGAATAAACACCAATAGAATTGCTAGAACTACACAGGATTTCTTTAACTCACTGCTGTCACTTTCAATACAGGACTCATCACAGAACCCCACACCAATTAATTTTGAAGGGAAACAAGAATCAAATTTCAGCACACCTTAGGATTAAGCAGCTTGCAGTATAAGGTTTGGAATCACTCCTTGCAATAAACAAGAACCACGTGCATATCATGCAGAACATCTAGCTTGGGGGAAAAAAACCAATGAGTAGGGTCTTCCCTCACAGATCGATAAGCTACTGTAAATATGACCTTATTTGCGGAAACTAATTCACATTAGAAATTGAAAACTAACATCTACCCTGCCTTACGAAGGAATAGACCAATCTAATTCAGGAAATAGCAGTATTTAACTTACTTCCCACTGTACAATTCAAGAAAACTTTTATAAATATGCTTCTTGGGTTGGTCTAAATGTGTTGAATTGTAAAGCACAAAAATAACCCCCCAAAGCTATATATATCCATCTATACAGTGGTATGAGTTGCTTCTCCACAATATGGGACGATGAGAAGTTTCCATTTCAATTTCTGGTAAGCTCCAGTATCTCAGGAGTTAAAAGCTCTATGTGTTCCCTTGGCTTATGCACAGAGTTGGCACTTTTAGCATTTCAGAAGCTACAGGAACAGAAAAACAAAACAAAAGCATAAACTATCACACACACAAAAAACAAAACCCCCAAAATAAAGCAAGCAACAACAACAAAACCTACCAAAACTATTCCAAATCCAAAACCTAAACACCCCAAAATGCAAGAGCAGCAGAACCTAGCAATCATTCCAGAACTTCCAGGACCAGATCTACACACATTAAAGTACAGGCCACCCGTCCAGGAAATAAAGGTAACTTGTGAATTGATATAATGAGAAACACAAACATAAGACTTCATGTTTGCCAAGTAATGCCAACATTCCTCAGTATTTTGTCACTATGAAGATGTTATGGGAGAGAAACAAAGGTTGCACCTTAAGACAACACTATTTTATGGACTGACAAAGCTCAAACCTAGATTTCTTTTTCATTTCCCTGTGTACAGTCACTTCAATTGTAGCACTGCAGACACTCTATAGAAACCTTCCCATCACTGTATTTGAGTGCTCAGACTCACTCTCAGAAGCCCAAACACCACATAAAGGCAGCTCCCAAAGTTCAGCATTACGAATATCCCC
Source organism: Lonchura striata (assembly GCF_050655825.1). Classification (NCBI taxonomy): domain Eukaryota; kingdom Metazoa; phylum Chordata; class Aves; order Passeriformes; family Estrildidae; genus Lonchura; species Lonchura striata. The sequence goes on from NC_140708.1 coordinate 20,002,948, forward strand.
ATATGTGTAAATCTGCAAAACACCTTGTTCATTAGTTTCTGCCTTCCTTTTCTGTTTCTGCACAGTGGAAAGTCTAAAGGACAGATGCAACAAGAAATCTCAACCAACACTGTCTTGCTGCCTACTCACAGGAAGACAGGAAGCATAAAAACTGAGCAAGGAGGAGCCTGAATGCCAAAAAAGCAATTCGCTATAGATTGGCCCTTTGCCTGAAAGACAGAAGGAGGAACACCCAGTGTCTGCACTGGCACAAGATACATACCAGAAAACTGAAATTCAACCCATGCCAAGTTACACTTTGGAAAGCTAAATGTACATAGGCCAGTGAAAACAAAATTAGATAGGAGTTCAGGGTAAGAAAAATTAATAAAACAAGTTTGGTTTTGCATGAAAGTCAGCTTAGAAAGACAAACTGAAAGTGAAAGAGAGATTAGTAAATTTTTTTATGCCAAGAATCAGATGAAAATCACAGTTGCTGAGCTGTTCAACAGAGCATTGAGGAGAACCAACATCAAGCCATCTCCATTTGACCATTATCTTTGAAGTTTAAGTACTAATTATTCTGAACAAAGCAAAGATTAAACTGCTGAAATACACTATGCATTCCCACAGCCCTCCGATGTTACAATGGCCACTCCATCTTCATCTTTAAAAGCTCAATTTATCCTTTTAAATTATGTCTAAAAAAAAGCAAATAAAGGCCTACAGCCTACAAATAGGCTTTGAGTTTATAGTCACACAGCACTTGTGCTCAGGAGATGGCTAACTCCCAAGACTTACTAGATTTCATGCAGCTCCCAAACTGTAGAACCTTCCTAGTGCTTGCCCAAGCGGCAATGAAAACAGAAAACATCAGCAATATTGCCATTCTACAACTGACACCATTAAACTTCTTAAAACTAACCATAAGTTTTAAATACCACTTTGCTGCATTTCCAGAAGCACATTTTAATGCTTCAAAGGCTTATTGAAAAGCTAAGTATCACTCAATTTTCCTCTCTCTTCACACCCTTCCCTACTATGTAACCAGTTTTTACACTGCATTTTCTGGTTAACATATTCATACAGCCCTTTTCAAGAAATGCTTGGTGAGAAAAGGTGTGAAGCAAAAGGGAGGGTATCTATGAACGATACTCTTGAGCATAAGGAAGAGTACATAAGAGCAGTTAAATTGTTTAAATATGCATAGCAACATAGTGAATATCAAACTGCTACACAACAGAATGAATTCTTTTTCTGCTTTCTTGTGTGCAGGTTTTTTTGCTTTGTTGTTTCTTTATTTGAGGATGACTTTTTTCTGGGTGTTTTTTTTTTTTTTCAGGACATAAGACACTACAAGTCTTCATCCTGAATATGTTTTCAGTCTTCCTTCACTCTTAAGGCAGCTCTACCTCTGGCTGGATGCTGTCCTTCACAAACCCAGTTAACACTACATCAGGCACCTTTGGAAGTGCATTGATTCAAGTTACCTGTCCAGACAGCCAGCGAGCATTTCCCTCAATGCCACCAGAATACTCCAGCTAACTGAAAAGTCCTTTATATAATATATACTACTCATGACACTTAAAATACACCACCTAGACACCATATAGCTGCCAAAAGCTCCTGACCTTCCAACAAGATCTATCTTTCATGAACCTTGTATCTCTTCATTCAGAGATGGAAAAGCAACCCTCCACACACACAGGAACGGAAAGGGATAGAGGAGGGGGAAATTTAAACAGCTGCACTGCATGCTTTCTCTTGCTGCAACTCAAGAATTGATATAACTTTGTGCAAATCCAGAAAAGTCAGGATAACACTTGAAACAACATTTTTATACAAATCCTTTCTTCCAGGCCCATGGATAACAAGAGGAAACATGGCTGCTTATGTATTTCTGTAACTAACTGCAGCTATTTCTAAATCGAATGAAAACAAGAGAACTGTATCTAGTTGAATTGGATCACCCAGTTAATAGGGATGAGAAAAGCAGCTCAACAGCATACTGCTAAGACAAAATGTTTAGCACTTCCAGCTCCCTGTTCCAAGTATTCATAGAATGTAAACCACTCAACACTCCTGTCACATAGTCAAGGCTCCAGGTCTGCAAAACTAAATTCCATGACACTGCATTTCAACAGTATTTATCTTCGCAGTGCTCTGCATACTCAGATGCTTTAGGTGGGTGCTTGAAGCAAGCAAACAAAAACAGTAATCCCAAAACCAAACAACCAAAAAAACTCCAAACAAGCCAACAACAACCCACACACAACACAACCACCTTGCCCCACACAGGCCAGACTGTATCTCTTCTGATCACCTTTCACTCAGGAAGAAAGGTTTAGAGTCTGCATTTGGTATTGCGAGTGTGAATTTTCAGACTGACAGAGAGCTCTAATGCACTTCCAATGGACCAAGTCTTCTGTCCCATCCTGATGAGATGCTAATTATGCATTACAGAAAGAAAAATAATAAAAATTACTCAAACTTCCACAATCAAGCTAGAACACCACCTCTGGTATTTGAAAATAAAAAAAAAAACCAAAACAAAACAAATATACAAAATTAGCCACTCCAACAGAAATCATCTCTTACTTGTACTAGGTATAGAAAGTGCCAAAGAAACTTTAAAATACGCCAATCTTATCAAACATTAGCCATTCCCAACATTTATTGTATTAATTTCAATAAATAATCTTGACATGCCCCATACTGTCACTTAAATGCTTCCTAAAAATACCCTAACAGTTTTTGTGCAATGTCAAACTGCTTATACAAAAATTAACATAAATTTCAAATGAAGATAGTCACATGCCAATAACAGGGACAACTTAGGTACACTTACTTTCAGAACTGTCCCTGAAGTATTTAAAGCCATACATGGTAAAGAACAGTAAAAATCCTGTATTTAAAACAAGTCTCTATATATTTGCTCAGTAACCTCAGTAACTTAGCACAACTAAGAGGTCAACTACACTAACATGGAACTACTGATTCACCAACCTCACATCAAAACTATTTTTGTCAGGAAAAACCGTATGCCAGTTTTTAAACACGCAAGTCACACTGCTAATTTTGAGGCACCCAAATGAAAGCTTATTTCTTGCCAAAGCACTTGCTAGAGAACAGATTTGTTTGGCTAACTTCTAGAAGACAGATTTATCCTTATACCAGTATTTTAGTATGGCAGTACTGGCTTTTTCAGCACCATGACCCAACTAACATTCCTTGCAAAGGCTGTCAGTCTCAGTAGGTAGCCTAACATGGGAGAAACATTTTTGTAGAAATTCAAGTTACTTGGGTTATTCAGTACTCCAGCCCTAAAGTTTTTCATGTCATTACAGTATCAGAATTACAGTAGAAACTCAAACTACTTAAACAGCTTTATCACTACAAGTAATTAAATGTTTACAGTGTACAGCTACAGCAGTAATTGCACAGTATGCAGCACTTTTGAATTTCCATTGTGATTATAAAGTGTGAAGCTCCATGTATCCCTCAAATACCTGAGAAGTCCAATTTAACATAAATAGATATCCATACAAAAGTGCAATTATATTTAACATTTATTTAGAGAAGCTCACAAAAATAAAGCTACAACTACTCACCTCTGACAGTTCCCCAAACAAGTGTTCCTGAAAACCTCAATAATTCCAACACGAGCGTTTTCTACTCTGAACCCTCCAGCATCTCACCATCAAAGGAAAACTACCCCTGAAAACCATAATACAGCTTCTAGGAGACACTGGTGGCACCTCTACAATAGCAAAGCTGTCTGGACTATTCCATGTCTAAAACAACTGCCATCAAACTTGACCAGCCAGAAGAGGAAAACAAAAACAAAACAAAAAAGAACCCCAAACCATCAACTTAAAAATATTTTAAGACTGAAACAGGTAACTTTCTTTCTCCCAAAGAAAACTGAAAATTCCAAACACACTTCACCATACTAAATGGGAAATGATCAAAGAGTACCTGCAGACCTATCTTTGACACTATCCTTTCATAAACAAAAAATTAATTGGTAGCCTTTCTCCCTCAAGCTGAAACTCTGTGAACAATTAACTTCAAAACAAGACTCAAGTAATAGCAAAAATAAACCCAAGCAGGGAGCACAACAAAAATAAAAGAGGGAGAATACTGCAGTTCAGCTCAAACTGTCACTCTAACACCTTCACTTCTCTTCGTAGAATATGAACATTCATTCCAGTTTCTATTAACTGACATTTTAAAGCTCACTATCCACATACAAATAGCATTAAAAAATAATAATTCTTGCGGTCTTAAACATCACAAGTCCTACCAGTGGCATCTCAGGCCATCAAACCACAAGAAAATCTGTATATCCCAGCAGAAAATGAAGGTAAAAGACCACAAGCAAATCACGCTGCAGATTTCAGCTACACCAGTCTGTCAGGCAAGACAGAACAATCTCACAACTACAACAGAACATACAGCTGTACTCTTCTCTGCTGCTCTGTTCATCTACTGAAAATTCAAAAAGCAAACTCTCCAATGCAGAATGGCAGGACGTATGGAGCCAAGTAAAATTCATTTACCAGAACTGAGTCTGCAATAAATCTTAGACATGCAGCCCCACTCATATGCATTCAAATGGTAAATAAAACACAAGAAGAATCATTACTTTTGTATTAGGTAAATAAACAAAGGATAGCAATAATAGTTTTTCATTAGTACATTAGCTCTCATTTTTCAGACTTACCTGGTCTTTTTCATGGGGTAATAGGCTGACAGGTGGAAGGGAAGCTGGGAAGGTGCTGGAGTATTTTGGAGCTCCTTTGCTTTCCAAACTGCCATAATTGACTCTATACTGAGGACCATCCTTCAGTAACCTCCCATTGTTCACAGCACGTTTGGCCCCCAGCCGCAACCTCTGCTGAAAGGCAGGATTGTTGAAAATACTTGCTAGGTCATTTTGACTTCTCAAATACTTTTCTATGTTTTTCAGGGAGGAGCCATTAGGTTCTTGAAGCCCTTCAATTGCTCTTCTCAAGAGTTTATTCCAATCCACATTACGGAGCTCATTACAAGCTCCTCTAGATCCCTTAACAGATTTAGGAATATTGCCAGGTTTAACACATGAAAACCGTCCAGGATTATCTGGGTCCTTGTAGGATGCAAGACCTTTGTTAGTGACTTTAAGAATAGAACCATCTTGAACACTAAGTTGCAACTGTTCTGAAACAGTCTTCTTATCTAATCCATGGGAAGCACAAACAGCATGACATATTCTCTCTTCAGAAGGCCTTTGCTTTTGCTTTTTAACTTTTTGTATAGCTTCCAGAATCCACTCCGTATAAAGAGGGTTGGCAAGTTTTACCATGGTTGATCAGTAATTGTTTCCAGCCAAGAGTTACCCATAGAGGTTCCTCCTTATTCTTCTAGCAGATCTTTCAGAGGTTGTTCACACCTCAAACACAAATGAAAGGATTCCACACACTGCTTGGACACATGGCAAAAATATCCACCCTGAGGAGTCAGAAAAAGCAGAGAAATACCTGCTGACTGAAACTTCCTAATTATGTTACTGAAATGTAGAAGGGGTTCATCTGTGATGACACTGGTACCTCCTTAAAAGAAAGTTTGTTGCAACCTTTAAAAAGAAAAAACAAGAAGCAGGGAGAGAATACAGTTAATGCTGAAGTATTAAAAACTAAAACTGCACTCAGACATGCATTCATACTATAGATGCTGGAGTATAGAAAAATCATTGTGATATTACATGAAACATTTGTCAGTTCCCACCCCACATGAAACAAGTCATCATAAAATCCTTCTGCTTCTCATAACACTCAGTGGATTTCGTTTTCCTAAATTTCATCACCACAATGCTTAACCTACTACTGACCTGTTGGACAATTTCCATTCAGTCAGGCATCTGAAAACAGTCTAAAACAAACTGCCTACAGATCATTTCTACACTGATTATACATGCACTAGAAAACCCTAACCAACAGAAAACCAAACCCCAACCAATGAAAGATAAATTATTAACCACTTCCAATTCTTACAGTATCCTAAGTGTCCTGCCATGTTGATTACACAACTCAAACATCAAAACCAAAAATATCAGAACCAAGTATTACATCTTTCATTAATATTTAGGTAACCTACAAAACCAAAAGGCACCATAAAAGCACTTCTCATTTTAAGATGTGCAGCAGAGAGGCATTTTTGATACAAATCCTCACAAACAGAAATGAAAACAAAGTAACAGGATGCATTTTCACATAAATAGGTTGTCAGCGCAAAGACGTGTAAAGAGGTCACATTGAAAAATATTTTATTGACTCACAGTTTAACAATTTTTTTTACTTACTATGGAATACATCACTCCAATAGAAAATTCAGTGGCTACAAGAAACTCATTTAAGAAACCTGAAAGAACATCTTGATGAGGATTTTATTCATTCTAGGAACACATGTGAAAAAATACAACAATTTAAAAGTCTCACAAATTAAACATAAGACAAGAATTGCATAATGAATACAGAAATATATTTGAAGCATTAGTTTTTTCTGCCATGAAGTATGAGAGCTTTTGAAGGCATTAATAGAATGGCATGATTACTTCAAATCAAAAGAAAACAAAAAACAGAAGAGAAAAATTTTCATTCTCAATATATGGGTTATCTTGTAAAGTAGGCAATCCACCAGTTTCACAGCAAAAACTTAAAAGTATTTAATACACAAGTATATTTATAAAGCTATGGCAAACAGACTACCAATAACAAAATCACCTATGACTAAACAAGTCCTGGACCTAAATTTTTATTTGTTTATTCTAGCCATCCTGTATTTAAATCATGTTCAAAAACCTGAGCAAATTATAGCCAGGAAAAACCCTGGAATGATACAGTAATCTAAATTATTTTCAACTTCATAAAAAGATTCCTCTGCAACTACAAAGATAAAAAGTACAACAACACATACTTTTGTCCCTAAACCTTTTTCTTCTTCTACCCCTCAAAAATGTCTTTAAATATAAATTCCAGCTCATGTTTCACACATTATTATACCTACACAACAGAATTACTAACAAAATGCAGCTGGTTACTGGTGAGAATAAAATTTTTCTATACCCAAACAATCAATATTAATCAATTCACTTAATGAATTTGTCCTTCTCAAGCCTGATCAAAGCTTAAACAACTTCAGATTTATAAATATGAAAATTCAAGTGTCTGCCAGACTGAAAAAGACACATTCCTGATGCAAATGCAGAGCCTGAACACTTAACTGGCTCACATACCCAACCCTATTGATCTACATGGATTGGATCCTGTTTCTTGCTTCCAGACCATACTCATGGAAGCTGTATTTGATAACAGTTTTGTGTATTTCAAGTATCTGTAAGCAAACAATAATTTTTTTCTGCAAACAGACCTTTTTTATTTACTTCAGTTAGCAAAAGGCATTCTTTCCCTAACAGAATTGTTTATACTCACTGTTCTCAGATAATTCCAAAATAACACTGTAGCTACAAAATGCAGAGAAATGTAGGAAAGAAAAGTGTTTCCACAGTATTATAAATCCTACAAATTCTCTCACAAATCTGACATTAAAATACAATAACACAGCAAAGCAGAACCCTATATATAGTGGAGGTTCACTCCCTTTTAGACTATTTCATACACTCTTCCTATAGATTCAAAAGCTCTCTGTAGCCCCATATAAAGTCCCAGATTCCTAGAAAGCTACTTTTAAAGTTAGTTAGTCTGTTCCACTGTAAGTCTTCATTAAGATAGTCCAAACTTAATTAAATGCTGAACACTGCATTTGCTGAGTCAGACATACTTGTCTTGGTTTTACATCTACTGCACTACTATTGTATTAAATTTCATACAAGCAACCACATCAGTTCCATTAAATTCCAGAACACACAGTACAGGGTCTGTTCCAAGCGCCTGGACACTGATGAACATTTCAGTATAAATGCTATAACATGTGGGTTACAGGAATTTTTATTGGCCAACAACTGTGGCAAAAGGTTAGCATAAACCTATATCTTCATATAAAGTCTACTGCTTGGTACAAGAATTTCACAGCCATATACATTCAGAACGACATTTTTACTTATTTACTTAAAACTCCTTGCGTGCAATACAACCTCCTGCATGCTAGCACCTACTAAATCAACCCCAGTAGAGTGGATCAGCAGGAACAGTTTCCAATCCACTGGACAGGATTTCAGGAGCAAAAATCAAGACATCTTAAACAGACACCTTCCAACAGTATCCAAGTTCATTCTGCCTTAAGGAACCATGCAAAGTGCATCCAACCCAATTTTAAATTGTTTTGCCACAATTTAGAGCCTCTCTCACTCTGGCACTTGGAGCGCACATGAACTTGAAGTGCAGCCACCTGACCTCCATGACTGCTGTGCCACACACTGGAGTCAGAATAACTTATTACTAACAAACATCTTTCCCAGCAAAACAACTTGGGTGTGTGATCCTGGAGCTATAAATTAAGGATATCTTTCAGAAATCAACACAGATTGATACAAGATTGGCAACACATAAACACACACATCTCCATGCAGAGTACTAGCTGAGACAAAATAAATTGTTTTAGAAACAATCTTGCAAGTTTCAACATCAAAGGATACTCAGAAATACAATGTTACAATCAGGTTTCTAGGTTTAGAATGCAATTCTACAAAAACTACAAATAGGTGGTCATAAGTAATTTAATATAAAAAGTGTGATGATTACCCAAATTACCTCAAAGATTTTGAAGAAATTTTTGAAACCACTTTAAAGAAGTGATTATAAATTAGTCTATTTAGGCACTCATGTCTATTTGTTAATCTTCCTCCCCTTGTAATTAACTTTTAATCACCCTCAGCAGCATTCATTCAATCACAAAATAGATTTTCCATACTGTTAAATGCACAGGATAACTTCCAAATTTTATGGCAACAGCCATAAAGTTCCTTCTATGTAATCTATCCTATTTCAACTTCTACACTCTATGGTATCTTATTTTGAAAATAAAAGCATTTGAGAAAGTTTGGATGTAATATGTGACTGACCAAATCTATTAACAAGACTGCCACTGAAGAGGTGCAGAACAGAAGCATCAGAGGGTGAAGTAGAGCCCATTAGCTCTAAAACATGAAAAACCATCTCTAGTCAAGGCTTGTCCCTTTACCTAAGTCATAAATTATCAGATAAATACAAAGAAGTTGCAAAACTTCAGCTTGGGATTTAGAATGAATGCAAATGTGCCCTTTATAAGGCACACACCTATTGCACAGATGACTATAATTAAAGAAGGCAGTGACTGAACACTTCAATCTCAGGTGTCATCAGTAATCCTATAATCCTCTAATAAGGTAGTTCTTAGACTGAACTAGTACCTGGAATTGCTTCCAGGTGATCCTGATTGTGAAAACAAGCAGTGTAGTCAAAAAAACAGCAACAAAAAAAGCTACACTTCTCTCCATAACTAAAACCAAAAGTTACTAAACAAATATCACAACATACAATCTAAATTTGTTTTATTTTTTTAATTAATTAAAAGTTTGCTTCACCTTTCATAAATGTAAATGCAGTTAAACTTTTAAAAACTGAGGTTAACACAGCTATAAAAAAACAAAAAAGAAAGGAGGGAGAAGAAGATGCCGCTGGGGGAGATGACAGCAACTTGTGCAACCTGCTGGTGACCTGTGAAGCACAATCTCATTCTGCTCCCTCCCACCTGCTCTGCACACACTCAGGAGAGGCAGCAGCAGGCCAGCTCTCTGCTGCAGCATCAGGGTCAGGTAAGGATTGCAGCAGAGGAGGACGAAGAACAGAAGACTGCCATTGCATTCCATTTTTGCCGTTTTTTCCTTGCTCCAAGCCATTACTTAGAATTCTGTAGCTAATCAATTCTGTATTCCTCATCTCAATTAATGATGCAAAACAGACAAGATAGTTGTTTTGCTATTGCAAAACACACAGACCTATAAAGAGATGGGGAGAAAGCAGATCCTGGTAAGGACTCCCATCATTCATATCCCTCTTAAAATTACTCAGGTCAGCTACTGTATTATTCTTTACACACCATATGCTTTCCAAATTTAAGAAAAAGCAATGACACATCTATATGCTTTTAAAAGACAGATGTATACACTACAGTAACTTCAAAACTGCACTAAAGACTCGTGGATGTGGAGAGAAGAGTGGCACATGTGAAACAAACTGATGGAAGTGCTTGTGCTCTGAGATACCCCACAAGCTTCTTCGAGATCATCTGCTTAAAATCGTTTCCCAACATGACAGCAGCAAGCGCCACCAGAGGAAGCAGCATCAGCACAACATGACAGCAGCAAAATCACCCAAATTCACCTTTCCCACCTTCTCCTGTGGAAGTTCTGAGTACTTTAAAATACAGTACTAGAGAACCGCAGGAAATACGGAAAGGTAATATTCACTGCCAAGAGTTCACCTGGAAAAAGGTGAACTGAAAACATTTCTTCTTGAGATAGTGGTTTTCAACAGCAGGGGTGGGTATCCGTCTGCTCTTGCCAGAGGGGGTTATTTTCAATGCTCAGTGACAGAGTATGAGAGGTGAGGTCCCGGCAAAGAACACACAATGTGAACATCACTTCCAAAACGTGGCACCGCCAAGCTGGACTATTCCCCTCCCCAACTTGCTTAAGGTTTTTGCAGCACTAACCCAGCCACGGAGATGTGCAACGCCCAGAGCCTCGGGCCAAGGCATTGTTGCATTCGAAGGGGCCAAGCCGGGGCTGGCTCTGCGCCCTGCCCGCCCTGCTCCGGGGTTTGCCATCGCCGAGGCAGGAGCCCCGGCCCGCGGGCTCAGCGCCCCGGGCACGGCGACCCGCGGCAGGGCAGCCCGGGGCCGTGCGCGCACCCGCGGGGCGCCGGGCGGGGCCGGGGGCGGCGGCCGCGCGTCCCCCGCGGGAGGCAGGTGAGACCCCCCCGGTACCACTCACCTCGGCGGGGGAGGAGCCTCCTCCGGGCGCCGCAGCGGCTCCCCCTGCTGCCGGCTCTTCCGCCGCTCCCGCCGCCGGGCCGCGCCGGGCCGCCTGCCCCGCTCCGCGCTGCCCGCGGCCGCCGCGACCGCCCCGCTGCCGCCGCGCGCGGCTCGGCGCACCTACGCCGCCATTTTGTCTCGCCCCGTTGTACTTAACGTGAATCCGACATGACACTGATTACAGCCCAATGGAGGCTCATTAAAACCTTACCTACCCCGCGCCCCGCCCACCGCCGCCCGCCATTGGCCCGCGCCGCGCACGCCGCTGCGCGCTCACGGGCCGGGGGGGGGCTGCCGCCGCCCGCCCACACCGGGCCGGGCCCGCCCAGCAACCGGCCCGGCGCTCCCATTGGCGGGCGCCGCCCGTCACTCACGCGGCGCGCCCCTTCCCGGCGCGCTCAGCACCGCCCACCGGCGGGAGGGGGCGGGGCCGGCGGCTGACACTGGCCGCCGCCGCCGCCACACACTGGCGCGCCCCGCCCGCCCGCCTCACCGCCGGGCCCCGGGGCGCTCGCGATTGGCCAGCCGCCGGGAGCGGCGGCGGGACTCCTCGCCATCCCACCCTCCCGTTGGCCGCCGCTGCCGCCCGTCCGCCACCCCCCACCCTCGGCCTCCCCAGCCCCCGCCACCGCCCCACCCGCTCGCTCCCGAAGTTTGTTCGGGAGCGCGAGCGCTGCCGAGACACCGGCGGCGGCCGCCTGAGCCAGCTCGGCAGGGCGGGCGGGCGCGCGACACACACTAATGAGCCGCCTTAAATACTGAGCGTCGCGCGCGCCTCAGCGGCTGGCGCTCGCCCGGGCGGGCGAGATGGAGCAGCATGCGCCCAGCATCACCTCCCAAGGTGCCTGGACTGGCAGCCGCTTATCGCGCACACCCCGCACCGCCGGGGGAGGGAGGAGGGAGTGGGAACGGGGACGACGACAATGACTCCCGGCTCTGCAGCCACATGCAGGTCCCTGCAAGTTTCGCCATGCGAAGCACCAGGGACTTCTCTGTCACCCCGTCTGCGAAGGAACAATTGCCGCCTCAGAAAGACAGGGTGGGAACATGCAACACAAAAACCTCAGCCATCCCCTGCTTCCCTCCGCCACTCCATTCCCCCTCTCCCCACCCCATCCAACCCAGCCATCACCCCCTGCTGCTGCTCCCCCTCCCCTGCAAAACGCAGAGCATTGCAATGCATTTACCCAGCGCAAGTGTCTGCAAACACGTGCATCAGCCTCCGATGCTAAAGGAAAAAAAGTACCCAGCCTAGTGACAAGCCCCCTGCGCTGGGAGAGGGGAGGGAAAGGGGGTTATTATGGCAAATTGCAGCCTGTCACCCAATGCAAAACAAACCCCATCGCATGCTCCCTATTATCCCCCGCATAAACTCCTGGGAATCTAACCTCCGATGCAGGTTCCCCCCTTTGCTTGCAATGACCTCCTTTCTCTGCCCGTGTGTGTTTCTGCAGCAGCGGTTCCTGCGGAATGTGCTGCCCCTGAAACGCGATCGCGGCTCCTCTCTCTCTCTCGCTCGCTCGCTCTCTCCGCTCTGTCTCTCGCTCGCCCGCTCGCTCTCTCTCCTGGCTGCAAGCAGAGCCAGGAACACAACAACAACACAGCCTCCCCCCACCCCCTTCCCCAAACACATACACACTGAAGAGACCCAGCCAGGAGAGCCAGACGAGCCGGGGAGGGGGTGGAGGGAATCCCCAGCCAGCGGATTGATTGCACCAGTTACCTTCCCTAAGCCCCTCCGCGAGAGGGGAAAAAAGAAGATGAATACAGAGAGAATACCTTGTCTCCCCTCCTCCTCCTCCGCGGGGCTCCTCTTCTCACTCCAAAATACTAAAAGGTGGACGGGCAGATCAGACACACGCGTTCAGCTCTCGGCGGGGGAGGGGAGCCACGCGAGCAATTATCATTAATTTAGAAATTAAAACAGAAACCCACCCCAGACCTCCAGCCTCCCCGGTGCGGGCGGACGCAGATTGCGAGGACTGGTGCTAAGACACAGGACCTGATAACAGCTAATTGAAAGGTTAATCTACATAGGCTGTGACAGAAGAGGTCCCTCCCCACTTTTTTATCTGCTGTTGGCAAGTGGGAAATTGAGCTCCCCCCCACCTTTTCTCCCTCAAAAAAAAAAAAAAAAAAAAAAATTAAAAAAAAAAAATAAAAAAGGGAGAAAGGGGGAAAGGCGATAAAGTTTGTGGGGCGGCGCGTCCCCTGGGCGGGAAGGCGGCTGCGGGGAAGCGGCCGCCGGCGCCTCCCGGGGCCCGCGGCCGCCCTCGGGGGTCGCGCTGCGCTCTCCGTCCTCCGCGGGGCGGCTGGAGCGGCGCCGGGGGCAGCACCCCGCAGGCAGCCCTTGGGCTTCGGCACTCCCCCGGGCCGGGGCAAGGGGGCTGTGCTGGAGCTGCCACAATTAGTCTGAGGGGTGGAAGCAGCGTGAACTAATCACAGATGTTGTCCTCCCATTGAGTTCGTACATGTAACAAGATGTTCCGAGGAATATGTTTAAAAGAACAAGGTGATAACACGTATGGACTTAAAGCTCGGCTTTCTCCGCGCTGTCTTGACCGGCGCTGCCAAAGGCCTCTCACCATGTCAAAGTTTTCAGTAATCACAGAATATGCTGAGTTGGAAGGGACCCATCACAACCATCGAGTTCTACTCCTGGGTTTTAATACTCCTTGTGATGGTTTTCTCACCAACGGCCAGCAAACAGCACTTTTCACCCAAACATCACTTTTTACCCAAGCATGGCATGACAAAATACCATGGGATACATCCCATAGGGTACCACAAAAGGGAGGGAAAGGCAGAGTACCTACCTGAGCATCCACTCAAGCAGACACAGCTAGATATCCCTCATGTTCCCAAACTTGAATCATGATTGTTCCAGATGTCTCCTCAACATCCTCTTTTCCACATCTTGTGGATGACATGTTAAGTTAGGTGCCTGCCTGCAAAGTTTTCTAAAAATATCTGGTCCTGAATAAGAAAATATAAAAGTAAAATTCTAAAAAATATCCTTAAGAGTGGGTGGAAAATTACCTTCTACAATAAATTAAGATCTTCCCTAGATGATGCACTGTATGTAGACTAGTAAGGAAACAAAGTTTCCATAACAATAAAAAAAAGCATTAAGGTTTACTGCAACTTCTTTCAGAGTCACTTGCTCGAGATACTGTGTAAGGAAGCTCTTTGGTGATGTTTCAGAGCACTGTAAAATTGTATGACCTACTTACAGAAAGCTACCGGGTGAAAATAATATTCCAGCATGTATCTATCACACCATAACCATTGACTGAGGTTTTAGTCTTTTAACTGCCAGATGCAGCCTTTTAAACATAAAGAGGGAAATTGAAATGTGTAGTGACCTAATACTTGTTGGAGAATCCGTCAAGGTTCATGCATTATGCAGGACCTGGCTGTGATTTAAAATAGTTTTTAAATTATTGGAAATGTTATAAATCATTTCAGCACAATTTGTAGCACAGCGTCACATTTGCAACACTATTCTGAATGTTGTGTCAACATTTCCATCAGAAACTTTTTTTTTTTTCCGGGAAATTTACAACTTGGTTAGTGGCAAAAACATAAAAATAATTTCTTGAAACTGAAACTTGGCATGGCCACATCCCAGCTTAGGAAACAAAACACTGGAGAAAACTTGATAATATGTTTGGCCATTTTGAAATTACAAGTATGTCGTGAAGACATAAGTAATAACACAGAGAAAAATTATAAAAGTCTCTGGTTTAAACAATCCCATTCTTTCTTCTCAATTTAACTCTTTTCCCAAAAATAAATTTTACAGGATGATATGTCATTGGGTGTTATGTTCCAGTTTTTAACATATTCAAGAACCTTTTGTTTGCAAAGAAACTCCTATGGATCTTAACATTTACTGGTGTATCTGATATTATGTAAACTGTGAAGTTAAGCACATGAACTCTTTATACATGAATCATCGTCCAGCAAACTCAGATCCATTGTCACTGTAAATTATACTATTTCCCAAAATTATAACTTCAAAAGAGCTACATCATGGCAATTTAGTGCAGTTCAGTTTGAGATAGTGCATGTTACACAGAGAAATCTGGAATGCTTTGGATCTAACTGAGAATGTCTATAAGCATTTTGGTTTGTCATCTAGATAAGAAATATTTTTGGTTTATTGTATGAAAACACCCTCAAGCCTATATTAAAAATATCTATGGAAATGTAAAAAGCCCATCAATGAAGTTAGTGCAAACAATAAAATTTACACTTAAGTATGTCTTTCATGGGCAGACTTTGCGGGATTTTCCTCCCATAAGTCTTGCAAACTGATGAAGTAGTAACAGGTGTCTAAACACTTATACATTGAATACACCCATTCCATGTGCTAAAATCATGTCCTTAATATTAAACAAGAGTACCTAAAATCAAAATAACTTTCCCATGTATTCTTGTAGAAAGATCTACTTTGGCCCATTTCACTTTGTTCTATTAGTCTCTTTGTTTTTATTCTATTTTAAATAATCTTATTTAGAGCATTTTTGCCCCACATCCCCCCCAATGGAAAAATATATATGATTGTACATATATATTGTAGAGTATGTAGTAAGCATATGTCTCTCCTCAAAAGTCCTTAGAATTATTCTAAAAATGCACTAACACTGCTATTTTTTGATCACAAGTGAGAGAAAGCAAGAAGTTAAGGGCTCTGCATGGTCTCAGTTAAATTCAGTTCTCAAAAATCAAAATCTGAAAATTGCTGTATGGCTGTGGTGTAAGACATGCTGGAGACTACTGCTTAAATAAAGCCCAGACATGTGCAGAATAAATTCATCAGTGTACAAAAAAGAAGACCGAATTAGAGTTTGAGCACTTGCTTGAAATCAGTAAGAAAATTCTTGTGCATGAAATTACTGCCATATTAAGAATTTCCCTGTGAGGCCTTTAATCACTGATGCAGTTCCATTAGAACTAGTGGGGCTGTTACATATTTAGAAACAATTATGTAGTTGTCCATGTTGGTATGGTGACAGATCCCTATTTATCTTTGGAGATGCTGGAGGGTAAAATCTTGGCCCCCATCGCAGCCTGGCAAAACGTCCTATGACTTCAACCAAGCCAGGATGTTCCTTCTATTATTACCACACACAACCACATATTTGACTACAGTCACCTGGAAATTGCATCCCCTGGCATATGCTGTTGAAAGAAGTGACCCTGGGAAGAAAAGTCATCCTAAGAGTGCCATGAGTTTCATCCCAGCCTGTAGGAGCTGAATGCATAAATTCTTTACCTGAACAACCTCCTCTGCTTAGCTTACCTTCAACCTCACATTCCTTCTGGACTAAACAACCTTTTTTTTTTTTTTTTTTCATTTGTGATATTCTTTTCCCCCAGCTATTTGTATTTTAATTTAATCTGAAAGATTAATCCATGAAACTAAGTCTGCTCCTCTGCACAAGCAGAATGCTTCTTGGTTTATGTATGATATGCATTGCTGCACATAACAGAGCATCACCATCCAACTTAAGCACTATAGATTATATTAATATATACACTCATATGTTTATATACACACAAAGTGAGTAACCTGTGGGCATGTTTTCTGATCATTTGCTGTCTCATCTATTCCATTTAATCAAATTGAATAATAGTGTAAAATAGTCTCCTGCTGCCATTTTACTGATTCTGGTGTTTTTTAATTCCTGAAACTAGCACATTATAAGGTAAATGCTATAGCAGTTTCAACTCAGGAGTTCTAATTGGCATAATACTGTAATTTGGAAATAAGTGTTTGTGGTAGATCAGCTGTCATCCCACAGGGATGGAGACAGTGACTGTTTATAATAAATCCCACATGTTCCTTTCTACTCTGGCAAATATACCACACTGCTATATCAAAGTACTTTACAATCCTTAATGAATTAGTTCCTGTAAGAGCTTTGTTAGGTGACTGTTATTTCTCTTGTTCTCCAACCAGAGATAGACAAAGTGTAAAGCAAAGTGGTTAGAAGAGGATGCTGGCCTCAGGAAAAATCTGGGCACCTGAGTATTAAGGGCTCTACTCTGGGCACAAGAGATCCAGTTTCAGAGGTCCTGTGCTGGTCGTGGAGAAGAAACTGCTGGCCTGTTAACACACATTTCAAACCTCAGCAGGAATAAGTCTTTTTGCTGCATTAACTATGCTACATGTTAAAGAAGCAATGGGATGAATAGAATTTGGGAGTGCAAAGGAAAATGCTAAAAGCAAAGAAGGAAAAAACCAGGTGGCTCTTATATATGACAATGTTTGTAAAATGGTGTCTTTCATATATACAGTGTCTCACAGTATTTGGTGTGGAGGTTCTACTTATGCATGATAAAGGATTAGTAAGTGATTAATAGATGCTTTAATAAATGGCAATCAGTTGTTTTGGGTCCAATGGGTCAATAGGGTTTTTTACAATAGCTCATCATCATCTGAAACACCCTACCAATGTATTTAACCTCTTTATGTTTTACATTGAAACACCTGCTAATCTTGTGTTAAACCTCACAAATGGAATCTTAATATAATGTGAGACTCAAAACAAATTTGCTGGAGAAAAAAGGATTAGCACCTAGGCTCCACAGTAAATTGTTAGTTATAACTGTACTGGATTTAAGTTTCTCCTTTTGCCATGTAAAAGGCACTGATACGACAGGAAGCTTTTGCTGCTGAGTGCAAGTGTGGTGTTTTCAAGGCTAATCCTAAGAGGAGGGCTGGAATATTGCTGGACTCTGTACCAACCAGCATCACTGAATTTGATGCAGCCTAGTGTTTTTATACACATTTATGGCAATACTTTGTGAGGACAGCTGACAAGATAAAGGATGAAATTGAAAATGAATAAAGATCATTTTGCTCAGAGGTGGTGAAAACTGCTGTAATCAGGGGCTGCTCAGGTCCTTCTTGCTACTGTCCTGCTGTGTTTAGTTAGTCTGGTGAAAGGGAAGGATGCTGATGTTTGCAGGGGCCATTTTAACACCTCAGCTTGTCTTTGTGGGCTTTAAAGTAATTAACTCTCCAATCATTACCGGTTGACTTTGTGACAGGTTTAGGTTTCCCTCCTGCTGTTCCCTTTGGGGATATTGGGTTGTCACTTTATGAGAGGGGGGATTCATTTTAAGGTTCACACCAAATCCCTTTCACAGCTTCCCAACAGCTCTTGTGTTCTCCATACTGCTGGAATATTCTCTTGGTCTCTGTTTAAATGAACATGATTTATATAACTTTTTTCAGATGGAACTGGACAAACAAGGGGGAGGGAGAAGGGGGCAGCTTCTCCAAAAAGGCAGGTAGCACACTTGCTAAGCCCTTCAGATGAAAAGAGGGCCATCCTCGGTACTTAGATGTCAATAAAAGTTACTGCAAAGATAGTTTTGCTAAATAAAGTTACTTTGAGCTGCGAAAGGATTCTGACAGTCCTTAATGTAACTGAAAGAATCCTCACAACTTCCAGCTGTGATATGGGTGTACTATATTATAGTTCAGCTTTAGCCCGGGGAAAGATCTGTAGTTGTTGCAATTTTTTATTGATCAAAGATTGCCAAGAAACATGGAGAGAAAAAGGTAGAAGAAAGCTTGACCATATTCTTGTTAATCCTATTCTCATCCAGGGTCCACTATATATTTTTTTTGAATCCTATTAATATAAGTCCTGTTAATAACCAGAGAGGCTGCTACCAGCCACATAATTTGGAGATTTGGTGATAACCAATCTCTTGGTGTAGACCAATCTCTTGGTGTATGGCAGCACCAGAGTTCTAAGAAATGTGACTGATAGGCACAATGACCACTTTTCAAACTCAGTGGACAGTGAAAACCCTAGCCTACTGCAAAGCTGGTTGGAGTACTTCCCCTTTGAAATTCTGCTCAGCATCTCCTGGCACACCAACATTCTAAGGGTGGGAGTTTGGGAAATAATCCATGTGGCAAACCAGCTCTGAAATTGCTAAGCCCAGGCTTAGAAAAACCTTTGGTCTGCTCTGCAATGTTTGGAAATTGAGCAACATCCACTCTAGTCTTTTCTTTTTGCAGCTTGAGCCAAGAGAGTTTGACTGGTGTCAAGGACCACACTGCTATCTCCAGCTGGATTCTTAGTGGTGTCTGTGTGATGTTTTCTTTACTTTCTTTGTTGCTGCCTTGTTGGCAGCATTAGTTGTGAGGTTCCTTTGCTAAATAAAGCTCTGACTGCACAAACAATTTATTTCAGTCACTTCCCATAGCTGCTGGTACTGCAGCAACTCAAGCTCTGTTAGCTAGACTAGAAGGCCTGTCAGAGTCAGGTGCCAATACACCACATCATTTCAAATACCCTTTCAGGAACCTTTAGATCTGCTCAATGTTCCCTTAAAAATCACCACTGGCTTGCTTGTATTAGGGCTCCCAATCTGACTAACTCTAGTTGTTAAATTATCATCATGCACAGAAAGATTTTGTTTTAAATATCCTTTGGGAAGGAAAATCTGTGAGAAAAGGGATTTGGAGGGCAGGAGAGACTTGTGTCAGGTAATATGAAAATGTGAAGTAGAAGCTAGGAAGAACCAAGGTAATCACATACCAGTGTTGGAAATGTGAAGTGTCTTCTTCATACATATAGAACTTCACTAATGGTCTCCTCAGGGTTACACAGGAGAGGTAGCTGAGGATTTATCAAGGTGCCAATTGCATTATCCAGCATAATGAAGGCCTTTGTTTATTTAATAAAGAAAAACTAAAATAAAAAGAGGGAAGTTCTAGTTCTCAGCTGATGGCAGGACCTGGGCAAGCTGTAAGCTTGTTCCTTAGCGCTGGCCAGATCCCCTCTGTTATCCTGATATTATTCCCCTTTGTTATTCGATATCCCACAGTGCCAGCTAAGTCAGGAGTTGTCACACTCCTCACTGGTGCAGCAGGATACAAAATAGCTGGGGGTGGGGAGGAAGACTGGAATGGTTAGGAGGTGGAAGGGAAAAGGCCTTTTTTTTTTCATGAAAACAGTAGCACCAGCTGCATCCTGCAAGTCGCTAAATTAGCCAGTCAGTTGTTTTTCTTTTAATTTTTGTGTGAATTCAAGAATAGGTTGTGGATGTCTTGGCAACTCATGAATGAGGCTCTTTATGAAAGAATTCACCTTGCAGAGGGGCTGCTGTCAGATGCACAAGCCTCTTTCCATTAATTAAGCTGCAGAACATCCCCTCTTTTTTTTCCCCCTATCCCTCTCAATGCCTGGATAATCAGACCCTGTGTCTTTCTGTAACATCCACCACTGCCTCTCTCTCTCCTCACAGTATTTCACCCACTCTGTTAATTCTGGGCTGCCAGATTTTTTTTTTTTTTTAACACAGCTTATTGCTGCTAAGTGAGATATCATGCTGCCTGAGCTAATAACTAAGATGAATATTCTGCTCCACTGCAACTAGTAGCATTCTCTATGCACTATCTTCAGCTGAAAGGTGGCCTAAGAGCAAAGTTGGATATTTTCAAAAGCTCAGCTGGGAGTTAATCAACTCTTATTGTTTTTCGACAGGAGCTGGATGCTTAACTTGCATCCAGTGAGTCATCCCCTGGATTGTCACCCACACACAAACAGCCCCACAGAGGGTGCAAAGAACTTTCCAGACGTGCTAGAAATGACCAGCCACTAAAAGTGTAAAAGCTACACTGTACCAGGTTAGGGAGTGATTACTGATGTAATTATGCCTGAACAGACACTCTGGGGAGAGAAGATGGGTACCTTCCCAGGAACCTCTACCAACTCTCAGCTTTGCTTTGGTCTGAACAAGATATGTGACGACAACTGAGTAATCTGGAAGTTTTTAGTGGGAATATTTAGATACTGATGTGTGCAATTATGAATTTACACACCTGCTTCAGGGAATAATCCCAAATCTTATTAAAAAATGAGGAGCTGACTATCATACCTTAAGTGTTTGCATGTTTTGGCTTAATTTTGTATGGCTGATTTAAAATCCCAGTCATTAGGAACAGAAAAATATGTGTATGGTATTAATGACAGGCTGTTATAAATGACCTGTTCGTTTTCCTTCACTTCCAAGTAATGCTGAACATTAATTTCCTGCAAATGAAGCAATCTGAAGTAGAGCACACCAAATAATTAATCTTTGGAAACTCTGGACTAAATTAAAATAATTTGAAGTTAAATAAAGAGCTCATCTGTGGCCCCAGTGCTCTTTCTGGGAAGCAAGGGATACATAAAAGAATCAAAAAGAAAGCAAATACTGAATTACCTAATAGAAAAGGAATCTACAAATATATGTAATAAATTCCCACATTACATCATAAAACTAACTTTCTCACAAATGTTATCATTGCAAATGCCAAGACACATAGGAGATCTTGCAATTAGTAAAAGTGAATAAGCAAGTGGGAAATTATTTGCATTGGACATATGCATTTTCTATTTTGGGGCTTGCTGGACTGTTTGGATTTTTTAAAAGACATTATCAAATTATCTATTATACTAGAGGTCTCATTATACTGAGAATTGGGTGTGGTAGAATTTGGAATACCATTTAAATGGTAAACTAGAAATTCTCTTTATTAATTCAAGCAGCATATTAAAGAATGAGCACTCACGATAAACTTTATGCTTTTATTAGCAAAAGTTGACTTTTTAATTAAATGCTGTAATTTGGTTGAAATTAAAACATAAGTAGAGTTGAAGAGTTATGTAAATTGAGAATATTCAAGAATAAAAGAAAAATAATTCTATCTTTACTACATCCAGGCAAAATGAATGTCTGTATTTCAGAAAGGACAGTAAATAAGCCTACTAGTCCTTTGTTTCTTTAAGAGTTTCACTTGTCTTATTTTTCTCAATCTTTCCTTGGCTGCAAATCTACAGCTATCCCAAACTATCAGAGTCAAATAGTCTAATGGGAAACAATATGGGTGAAGAGATGAAATACAATAGTGGGCAGCAGGTTCTTTTGAGTTTTAAAGGCACAGCATTGTGTCTAGACGTGCTGAAAGCTCCTTGCTACAGTTTTCTTGTTTGTAAAATAGGAAAGATATTAGCCTGACTCTTGGCAAAGCTCAGAAATGCTCCTGTCTGTATAAATGCTGAGGATTATTAGAGAGATGTTCAGCTTGGGACTGGGGTTCTGAATATAGTGATGAACCCACTCAATTTCAATTGCTGTATGAGCTTCTTCTTATAACAATTAACCTCTTAGAAAAGAATTAACACGGAGTTTACATGTTGACTCTATAGACATTGGATAATTGCTTTTAAAAAATCATCTATAAGTCCAGGAAATTACATTTCTCCTTTTGCTTCTAAAATTACAAACTTCTGACTTCCCAGCTGGTAATGCAAGCAATCAAAATCAAGTCTCTTGAGTGCAGTTGCATGACACACATGAACAACAATCTCATTTCATAAAGAATTAACCCACAGCCAGCTACGTTAACTGGCTCCAATTCATGCCACAAAGCCTGCCTGTTCCAAGCACTGCAGTTCCTGCTTTACACAGGCAGAAATGTACTGGTGAAATAACAGCAAACCCTTTTGGAGCCCTACCCTAATAAAGCTCCCTGGCAAAGGGAAAGAGTTTGGAATGAAGCACCAAACTGAAACCCAGAAGCTTTGGCTTCATTTTCTGTCTTTGTTACAGGCTGTCTATCAGTAAGGCAGTGACTTAACCTCCTTGAGTTTCATCTTCTATCACACAGAGACAGTAATACCTCCTTTGGCTGTCTTTTTGATCTGGAGTATAAAGAAAGTGACATTATTGCTCCCCCCACCCATCTCAGCTAAGACAGCTAGGCACTACCGTGATTCTAATCAGTAACAGCATTAACTACTGTTTAAACAGAAGGACCTCCTTCAGTTTGAAATTTCTTTCATTTTATCTAGTTAAAAAATCTTTTCATGATTTCTCTGATTATTTTCCTTCCTTTTTGAGAGAAAGTAAGAAGAAAGAAGTGATTTGTTTTGGGTTGATGACTTAGTTCCGTAAGTGCTCCAAGTATAGGGTCATAGAGAAGAAGCTGAGAACATAGATCCAAATGAGGAAAGCTTGGGAAACTTTATTTCTTTCATCAGGACTTCTCCTTAAAATGTGTTCTTCAGAGCTTAAATTTAAAGATGTTGTGCAAATGAAAGCCCACAACAAACATGTAACTCATTTGTGTCCCTTTCTCAGTGAGCTGCCTTAAAGTGACACGGGTGGAGGTTCCCTCAATACATTCCCAGTATTTCATGGAATTCACACCTTGCGGTTTTCTGGTATTTTTTCTTGATGCTTAGTCTAAATCTTTCCCTAATGTGTTTCAAGTCATTGCAACCTTAATTATAGTCCTAAATCGGTTCTTCTTTGTGATTACTGCAAATGGTTGTCTTGGGTAAGCAATTTGCATATTCCTCACTGGTAACCAATTAAGCAACCTGTAGTGACTTTCTGTTTTGAAATAGTTTTTAACTGAAAGATTTGAACAAACTGCACCACATTCAGTAGTTCCAAAGACTGTCATTCAGGGGGTTTTATGCTACACTATCCTGTCTAGAGAAAGGTTATTCATACATCCAGAAGACTGACTTTGCAGGCACATGTACATCTTTGTGTTTGAAACTTCTAGACTGACAACCCTTCAAATCCAGTTGCCTTCTCTTGGGACAGAAACATGAACCTTTATTTCTCTTTGATTTGAGAACTGACACCACTGTGATCTCCATTATGAGCCTAGCAATATTAAAGTGTGTTGCTCTTTACAGGCAGGACTGACTGCTTAAGTTGAATGACTGCATGTTGACCTTGGGGGAGCTGCAGGGGTATGTGTTTGCTTGGTTTTTAAATTCATCTTTTCCAGGTTGTGGGAAAGAAGCTTTTAGACATTGCAAAATACACGTGGATTTAAGCAACAATTGATTTCAGGAGCATCTTGTATTTTTCAACACTGCTTTATGAACTGATGAGGCTTAGTAGAGCTTTTTGAAAGATCAAAAGATGTGACAGTTCACCAAATATGCAGTGAAGAAATAACATCATTCCCTGCACACACCAAGAAGCACCAGATTCCTCTGATAAAGGTTTCTTCAGCACAAGTCCAGAAAATTTCCACTCCATATTATGCACATACTTCAAGACAGACAGGTGTCTGCCAGCAACCAAAGTGTCTTCTCTTATGAAGAATTGCAGTGCAGCAGAGCAGTCACTGCTAGCTCAGCAAACAGGGAGGCTGTGTGTGATGTGCAGCTCAACTGAGGGGCATCAGAAGGACTCTGTAAGAGCTGGAGCTGGCAGGCTCCTCAGGCCTCCAGCCTGTGCTGCTGTTTCTGCTCACTCTGGTCTCCTGGTGCACTACTGGGAAGAACAACCTGTCACTGCTCTAGGTACAAGGCTTCATGGACAGCCCTATGGCTGTATTTAAGAAGGCAGGATTATTATTTCCTATGGCTAGACAGAATTAACCCTCCCAAGAGACAAATATGAGCACTTGTGACAGAGACAGACGAGTTACATCCATTCATGGAAAGAAAAACAATCTTATGATTATGCAACTGAATTGTTTCTAATTAATTAATGATCTATATTTCATACTGCTGAAGCAGAATCTGAGACACACTAGAAAAAATCCTTCATGTGGCCCGTCCTAATAGTGGCAAGGGTATTGAGACACAGATTCCCTTATTAACAAGCTTTTTTGAGCTTGCAACTCATCCCTTAGTGTCATGCTCTTGTTGCTGGGCACACACAATGAGAGGTTGGTACCACATCAGGGAGCAGCAAGGGTCAGCTGCTCCCTGCACCCCAACAGCAAAAGGGTATCCCAGAACTGGCAGCAAGGGAGCAGGGAAGGGCAGACCCCGATATTTTGGCCAAAAGTCAAACTCACCAGGCGAGTCTGTGGTGATGAGGCAGGTCCAAGGTCAGGCCTGGCAGGACCCTTGGGTCCAGTGATCCTTGGCAGGGCCATGCTGGTGAGGCAGGGCCATAATCAAGGCCAAGCTGCAGAGCTGCTATGGGCTGGAAAAACAGATCCCATGGCCAGGCACAGGTCTGGCTGCAGCTGAGCTCCTGCTACAGAGCAGGGCTGAGCTGGAGTGGGGCTTCTCCAGCTGAGACTGGTCAGGGCTGTTAATGCTCTCCCAGAGAGATGCATTGTATTTTCAAGTTTTCTTGGTACCCAAATGTCATGAGGAGTGCCATATATTGGCCTGCCAGATAGAGCAGGACTTTAATGTTACACAAATAATAATCTGATCCTACAAACCCGTGTATATGTCATTGAGATCTTATTACAGCCTGGGTAAGAGGATGCTGGGTGTTTGCACTGATGAGGCTATTTCAGTATGATAAGCTGCACTAAGTGGGCTCAGTGGAGTGTATTTGCATATTGCACTGCCAGGGAAAAGAAAACCTTACATTTTGCAAGAGTTTTCCATGTACAAAAATGCCGCTGCAAATATCTGGGTATGTGAACAGTTCCTATGAAGGCAATATTCCATGGAAGGTGCTAGCAAGGGTGAATTAAAGGGTATTTGACATTTCCAGGATTTGGGATGCTCAGTGGAAAACTCATCTATATAATTTCAGGACTTTTTACAAGATCCATTGCCTTCTGATTTATAACATCTCACATGGAAAAAGACTGGCAAATATTTTCGGCTATAAGAATTCAAATAGTCTTTTGAAAGAACCATTATTAGAACCAGCCTGAACTCCAGCCAAATATTTCTATTCTCTTTCACTTCAGACTTTGATATATGCTTTCCTGTAGAAAGAAGAATTTTTTTTCCCTACCAGCTGCTGATTTCCAAGTTTGGTGTTTATTCCTTTGAGTTGTTGTTTTTGGTGGTTTTTGTTGTTGGCTTTTATTTTTGGGATTCAATTTTTTTTCTATTTTATAGGTTTTGAAATGGGCAGAAGGCAAAATGTATTTTATATTTTTAATTCTATGTTGTATTTTGCATTTTTGTCTTAAAATTCTGCCATAAGTCTAATGCAATCTTATTCCTACATTAATACAATTATTTTAAGCCAGGACCTTGAAAAGCTGGCACTACATGTAAAAAATCTAAGAAGACAACTTTTATGTTAAAAACCAAATGACTTCATATTTCTATGAAATTGTAGAGACATGCTCATACATGCATATGCACACATATTTTTGCTGCTATGATATATAGTTTATATATAGGCTATTAAAATAATGTAAACATTCTAAACAAAGCAGATTACCAGCAAAACCTGCAGTAACAAGTTTAAGATCTGAGCTGTATTCTCTAAGTAAGTTGAGAAGAGTCATAACATCAGTAATTTCTCTCTGCTCCTACAGCATTTGTGTTCAATGCTTTATCTACAAAAGTGATTTGGGGGACCAGGGAGAGATCCTAAGGCTCCAAGATTGTTTCTCCAGCCAGATTCAGGCTGGGTCTTGTTTGGCTGCAGTATAAACGCACCTTTCGCTGAGTCTGAATGAGAGGCTGCCCGCGTCCCTCCAAAGAGCAGCTCTGACAGAGGGACACCAGTGTGGGAGAGGCCTTTAGGCATCTCTGGTGCCCTGGAATTTAAGCAGAACCTCTGATGCAAACCAATAGCCCAGGTGAAGCACTCATCCCTCCCTCGGCCATCCCGGAATGGAGCAAACCGAAGGGACCCTCCTGCGAGCAGCTCAGCGCAGGACGGTGCCAGCACAGAGCAAAGGCTTATCTCCAGGCACCTCCGGGGCAAGGAATTAATAAACAACCTCACCCATGACCTGAGAGTGCAACAGCAACGAAAATGAAAGTGATTGTATGCTGTGTTAATGCATGGATAATTCTCGTAGCAAATAGAACAGAAGGCACACAAAACATTGCTTTGGTAAATGGTGTAGAAAAAGTCTGTCAGCTATAGGTGTCAAATATCCTTTGTAGTTCCACTGAGGTATCTTGCAGCAAAACAATCAAGAAAAATATGCAGATCCCAATTATGGGACAAGAATCTTCTTGCATTGTGGTGCTAGGAGCTCTCTGCCAGTTTGCTTTGCAACACTCAGGTTTTTTATACTGTGCTGGGACTGTCTGAGATATCAGATCCCAAGGAAGACCCCAGTCCAGCTGCCAGGTGTGTTTGTGTAGCCTTGAGGGCACAGGGGCTGCATGGGTGAAGTGGAATCGCTTTCCCCACTTAAACTGTGCACATACAGAAAGAGCTTCGTGTTTAGTTTGGGTTTGTTTTCTTTTTGCTTTTTTTGTTTTCCTATTTTTAGTTTTAATTTTTGTTTGGCTGTAACAATGTGCTTCATTTCTGGCTGATCAGCTTCTGTGCCTTAATATTGATGACTCTGCATTTGGACTCCCCAGGTGGTCATCCATCTCACATCGAGCACAAACACAGGGTCCTCTCCATCCCATATCCACCAGAAGGTTCACCAGCAGGTGCTGAGTAGCCTCATGATTCTCTCAGACCCCATAGGTTTGGAAAAATCATTTGCCAGACCACCAGGCAACAAGCAGCAATTACATCTGGCAAGCCTAAATCCAAAAGGGAAAATTATGGGATTTAAAGCCATCAGGGACCATTCCACACCACAGTGCAACTTTCTGACTTATTCCATGCTTCAGCAAGGGCAAACAGAGAGATGAGGGCCCGCAGACTCAGAGCCCTGAGAGCACGTTCCCTGCTGTATGCTTGGCTGTCTGGGCTCAGGGCCAGTTTGCAGCTTGCAGAGCTGAGAGCTGCCCCTCTCCTTTGCTGGCCTTGGACACAGCCAGGGCTGATACCACTTCCTGTGGGACCTGCTTTTAAGCTAAGCCCCTTCCATCAGGCCCCATCTGAGCTAAAGCTCCTGCTGTGTTGCATTCATGCCTGTCCCTGCCTTTGGACCCATTCCTCTGGACCTAGACCCTGACCTGGAGCTGACTTCCAGCCCTGCCTTTTCACCAGGAACCTGCCTGGTGTTCACAGGGCTGTGCCTGATCCTTGCTCCCCACACTGGACCTGCCTTGCTTGGCTCACTGGGGAGCTGTGCGACTGGAGAGAGTCCTGCCCTTCTGGCTGTGTTGGTGTGCTCAGCTTCCAGCTCACCTTTCCTTGCAGACAGCCAGCTCTTGCTGCTTCCTGACAGGCTGCTCCTCTCAAAATCTCCACAGCTTTTAAACACTGATGATCTCAGCAAAAATGTTAACCTGTTTTCCTTCACAGAGGAGCAGAAATGGTGGATTTATCCAGGAATCAAACCTACCACTAATGATACTGAACCATGGAAGGAGAAAATGAATAGTCTTACATTGTTTCCACTGTCCCAGGGATAAGAACGCTGGTCTGGACACTTTGGGAACTTTTTTCTTAGACCTCCAGCCTTTCTATACACAAAGTATAGAGGTGTCCTGGAAATAATGCCATGAATTCACAAGCAGAAGAAAATAACTTGTGAGAGCAGTGGCGCTTAGAATTCTTAGAGTCCAGTGGGTCTTTCAGTTTTGTGCCCTTCAGCCCAACATTGCAATTTGTATCACACAGGCGCCATAAAGAATATCACTGCCCCAGCAAGTGATAATACCAGCAAGTGGCATGAGACTTAAAAAAAAAAAAGTTTAAAAATTGCTCTTTGAACAGTAAGTAAGACAGAGGGGGTCTGGGGAAGCTGTGGTCAACCCATCAGGATCTTCTTTTCTTCTTCCCCTTCTTTCCTCTCATGCCTTCCTCCCTCTGCCCCTGTTGATTTTGCTGGAGATTCAGCTCCATTCCTGGAAGATACCTATTTGTGCCTACTGCTAAACTCTGCAGCAGCTGCTCAGACCTTTTCCTACCACTGTGTTGTGATGCAGTCATGATTTTGCCACAAAAGTGGTGTTCGCCTGCCATGAACCCAAAAGAGTTCAACACTGATTAGGAAGGAAGGCTGGCTGGCAGGCAGGCAGCATGACTGACTAAGCCCGGTTTCCTTAGGAACCCAGACTGAAAAAGTGAGAAAGTAAGAGCATGTGTGTTCTGGTAGGCAGTGAATAATCCATTAAAACTCTTAATTAAAAATTTAAACATGTGTCTGCTAATTACATCACCCTTCTCTTGCCCTCAAAAAGCAGCAAATGAGCATGGTTGCACACCTGCCTGTGTGTTTATTTCCTTAGGATGCTGCTCACTTGCTCAGCAACACAAATACCAGTTCAGGTAGCAGCTGCCATTGTAAAAACATTCAGGGGAAAAGTGATGACAAATATTTTCTTTT
Organism: Lonchura striata; assembly: GCF_050655825.1. Taxonomy (NCBI): domain Eukaryota; kingdom Metazoa; phylum Chordata; class Aves; order Passeriformes; family Estrildidae; genus Lonchura; species Lonchura striata. The sequence continues at coordinate 20,032,109 of NC_140708.1, forward strand.
TGTTAATGAATGGCCAAACTGTTCACAGAAATCCTGCTCACTGTTGCTGCATGTCCTGAGTTTGTTGATGTTTTTCACATATCAATCCTGATGCTATGAGTTCTCATCTCAGGCAGGGCTATTTAATGCCAGCAATACACACTTGGCTGAACAGCTACCTGAAGACCTGTAAAAAGAGAAAGAGATGGGGTCAATGTTTTAAAAAGCAGGCTGCAAGGATATGGAAATGAACATGGGCATTGCCTGTAACCTCAAAATCTGCAGAGAATGGTCTGCCAAGGTTCTGGACCCTCTAGAGCTTCTCAGTCCTGCAGGGATAGTGTGGTGCTCCACATTTGAAGCACACATGGGGTGAGGAGCCTTAGCATGGTAAGGGCAGAGCTCAGATTAACTGTTATCCATGCAAATGGGCACTCCTAGCAAATGAAACCTGCTTCCCCCTCTGTAAGTTACCCTGCAGTGAATCTCCTCCGCTATACGGAGCCTCCTCAGCTGCTCTGAGTTGGCTGGGTTGCAGCCACTTGACATCAGGCCACAGCCTCTGATTTGGGAAGGCTGTTTTATTCACTGCCTAGAGGAGTAGGATCATGTTCAACATTGCTGTTGTTATTTATTACAGTCATGAATTTGGCAGGAATTAGCCAGATTCTGGCAGGTAGCGTATGTCTCTGTATATCAGCATAACTGTGCTGCGCTATAGTGGGTACACTGGGTGAAAAATCAATTCCCTGGTTTTTGGCTCCCGTCAAAACAGGCAGAGGCCAGAGCAGGAGGGCATGTGTGTCCACTGGCACACATATGGACACTCTCACCAGATGCTCACCCAATATGCTGTCCTCAAGACCTGCCTTCATACCATGGTCCTGATGGGGCACAGACTGCTCAACCTCTGAGGAAAGGGTCCAGCTGGGATGTGGGTTTGTTTCCTTGGGGGTACTGAGAACCTTACTGGTACTTCTCAAGGTCCTCTTTGACTCAACCTAAAAAGGACTCAACAGACAGCAAGAAACTCTGAACTCCTACACCCCGACACTGTACATCAGTAACAAAGCACTGCCTCAAGACTGAATGACCTTATGGGGTTATCTTTAAAGTGATATTTTAATGCGTTCACTGACTGTTTAAAAGCTTCACAGAGGATGTCTTGGGATTACGTACTGGAGAAGGCTTCATTATCCTCAGGAGTACAGACAAGGAGACAGCTGCTCCACTGCTGAGTTTCCCATATTGAGCTCACGTTCATCCAAGATGGCTGGAGCCAGGCAACTCAATTTAGGGGCTGCCAGAACCACTGAATGATTTTTCATTGAAGTGAAGCATCTGTTAGTGCAAGGTAATTATCTTGCCATTCCTTTTAAAAAACAGGGGGTTGTTAAAATCTGAGGTATATGTAGAGTTTAAGATGCCATAGGGCAAATCTAGGAGCATATGAAATTCCCAAGCAGGGCCATAAGGTTTATTGGTTCTAGTCAGAAATATTGGGGCTGGCAGGATTGGGCTGTCATCACAAGGGAGGGAGCTCAAAGGTGCAATTCAAAACAAAGGCCTGTGTTCACAGGATGTCAGCTCTCAATCCCAGGGCTGAAATTCCTGAAAGCTCATCTTTGCTCCTTTTGTCTTTCCCCACCTTGACAGAACAGTGGTGTGAGTATTGGCATGGTTCACTTGGAAGAACCCTGCTGGACAGCGCTGCCCTGCCTCATGGGGCTCAGAGTCGGGGAGCAGAGGTGAGGGAGCAGTTTGCTGAGGCAGGTGTTTGACACAGCCTCATCCACGCTGCTCGATGCCCTCAGGTCTGTGCTGGGCAACGCTCACTCTGCTGACCAGGCTGAGCTTTCTGTATTGCTGTTGCCCAGCTGCGAGACCTCAGTGGCAGAGCCCCTGAGGACAGCCTGAGGCACTTCCCTTGTTCGTCCTCTCCAGCCCAGCCCAGCACAGAGTAAAGCACTGTGATGGGGGGAGCCATTACACAGGCACAGGGCCTGGGCTTCTGCAGGTCAGCATCACCACCCTGTGTGCTGCAGTGGAGGAGAAGCACCCAAAGCTTACCCCAAAACTTCTGAGAGTGGGACGATGTGTCCATAGCTGCGCTCTCCTGACAAAGCTGAATTATGTTCCGTTTGTATAAAGAATGAGTGTGTTTAATCATAAAGAGTAACCAAAAAGTCATTTCATTGAGTAGCAAGATCATCTACCACTTGGGAGTACCCAGAACTATTTACAAAATGCTTTCATACTTCAACAAGGAAGGGGCTGCATGTTTCTGACTGTGAAGCAGAAGGCAATCCTATAATAATGCCTCATCTTTACCAATCATTCCAAATTATTCACATGAAATATCCTGCTTTCTCTTTTGGACTGTAATGAAGCTCCTGTTGAACCAATTATTCTCTAGCTATTCATGTATTGTCAAAAAGGAAATCACAGAAGCTTTGTCATTAGGAATAAGATTTGATTGGCAAGGCACATGGCTTTGGGGTGGGTTTGCTTATTCCACCTTTTTGCTCTCAAGCCATAGCTTTCAGCTGGCAATTTCCACTGCTATAATCTGATGGAAAGTGATAAAATGCATCAGACTGCGGTACTCAAATGAGAAAACACTCCAGATTAGTAGGAATATAATTATGTTTTTCATGACATTGATTTTTTATTTTCTAACTGATAAAAGTAAACAACTGAGGGGTTGGGGGGGGGGGGAGTGCCAAAACCCAACATTTAGACTTTAGTGGGATAATTAACTCAGCAATTAAACATATTTTGTATGCAGCATTTGTCCTCCAGAGCACACAGCATATGTGACGTTTGTCCTTCATTCAAATTCTTGCTTCTTGCAATCTTTTTATTTCAGCAGGAGTGGCAGCCGGTGGGAGTCCTGCACGGAGGCCCCTTCCACAGTGTTTTCCTTTTAAAGTTGGGTATTCACAGCTAGGATTTGGAAGGAAAGGGGCAGCAAAACAGAATTGTGAAATGAGCAGAACTGAGAGGCAAGAGGTCGGTGCAACAGGCATTTGTGTCTGTTTTCTTTTTGCCAGTGATGTTTGGAGGGGAAGTAAACCAAGCCCCTTGTGATCCTTTCTGCCCTGTGTGCTACCCAACAGCTGCACAACTCTGCTGTGACTGGGGCTGCAATGGCAAATGCCCTGTGCTCTGCTCCCACTCAATATCACAGCATTGAGATGGGCAAGTTATATCCATGGAAAATAAAAGAACAAGAATTAAAGCAATTTAAATAAAAGAGCCCAGTCCTAGGGGCTCCCTGCTGATGTAACAGAGTTGATTTCTCACTACTGTGTGAAATATAGAAGAGACACAAGAAACAATGGATTGTTAGAAATCTCAATGGCCTTTTCAGCACAGGCTAGTTCTTCTGTCCTCAGTTCATCAAAGAGTGAATGAGTCTTCAGGGAAGCTGATTTTCTCAGATTTTTTTTCCTGTGATACAGAGGAGATGTCCTCCCCACTGGCCCATCTTTATCTCTTTTAGAAAAAGGAGGTCATTAGGAAGAAGTTCCTCGTCTAGAATAAAAAAAACATACTCCTTATGACTTTGTAGGTAGGATGAAGAGGGACAAAGCAAACATGGTGTCAGGAAGAGGCGAGCAGATCTGTCATGCTCAGGATGACACAGTACTTCTGTATGTCAACACAAACTGCAAAGCTGTAGCTGATAGTGTGCAAGTTAATACCCAGACACACCACAATTATCTTTTTTCTTTGAAACAACAATATGCAAAGCTTTCTTCAGGGCAGAACTCTGAGCCTCAGGGAAACCCAAATAACTTTCTATTCCATGAGACTCCCCTGGCCCAATTTAAGCTGCTGCTGCTGCTGCAGGGTAGAAGGGCTAACTTCTGAGCTCACATAAATTTCTATAGTAAACACACTATGACAAGTCATTCCAAATTAATTTCTTCCTTTCCCAAGCTGAATTTGCTGGGTTATGTGCTAAAATCTTGTTTCTTGCTTTATCCTGAAACATTGTGGTGCACAATAAACATGAAGTCTCAAAAGGTGTTTTAATGCTAATTCCAGGCAATGGAATATTATGTATGTACATGTTACATGCAAAACACTCTGTATCTGAAGGACAGTCTTTCCAAATCCAGAGTGTTCATCTTGTGAAATCTGTCACCATTTAGGGAATGCAAAAGTTGCACTGACAAATGCTTTTTACTATCAGACATAAAATGTGTTTGTTATTGTACTGACCTTGGGAGACAAATAGGGAAGCTTTGTCCTTATCCTGCAAGACAGCCACAGCAGCTGGCTATGCTTTAGGACAGGCCAGACTAAAATAGGTCTGTCCGTGTGAGAGGCTGATAGAAGAACCCTGGAATTTCTGCAAGTTATTTGAATGCCATTAATAGACCCCAAAATAAGTAATATCTCTGAAAATTAATCCCAAAGTTAGATCAATGATTTAATTTATAATTCACTGATCCACAGACTGACAACAATCTAATTTTTTGAAAAAAGCTATTGTGATTGTAACTGCCTCAACTCTTAAAAAACCCCAAGCCTACTCTTTTTATAAAGCTAACTGGGACAGGAGGTGTGTTTGAACTCTGCCTTGTCCTCTGGAGCAGCACAGCCTTCTAATCACATACATTTGGTAATTATAACCACAGAGGAAGAGCCAGCACATATAGAGGCGATGAGGGAATGTAACTATTCCCAGGGACCCAAAAACTAGGTATGTTCCAAGTAGAGCAGTTTTTAAGTACAGTGAAGTCTTACTTGTAGCATGGATAAGAAAAATAATAGGTAGAATGAGAGGTGATTTTCAAGCTGAACTTTTCTTGAAATATTCTCTCATATGCTGTTATTATTCCACAGTAATACTTCTTTTAGGGCAATATTTTACACCAATGTTACCATCTCCATGGCACCACAGACAGGGAAGCTTTCTAAGCACACAATTTCTCTCACACTCAGTTTAGGAGCTCTTCCATTTTTTTACACATTTGCACTGCACCACTGACTTGAGATATTTGATCCAGAATAATGGTAATGCTTTGCTTTTCTTCATTACAGCCCTTACTCAGCCTCCTTTACAAATGTCACTCGGGAGTGCCAGGGCCTTGGGAGGCAGAAAGCCCAGCCAAACCTGGCCTGTGGGTACCTGGCAAAGTGAGGACCTGAAGACAGATGCACTCAATCCTTCTCTCACTTGAGAGGCAGCTCAGGTCCACATGACTCTAAACTTTGGAGATGATCTGCCTGCTAAGCTACAGCACGTCTATGATTTGCGGGTTTTGAGTTTGACTTGGCTTCATTTTTTAACTTTTGCGTTTGGCAGCTGACAGCTATTAACTGTCACACTCCAATAACCAGGGGGTAGTTGGAACAGCATTAAATATTTGCACTGTGCAGCAAGGCTATACTTCATCTCAGCACACATGAATCCCGTGCTCTTTTCACACTGGAAGAAAACCCACCTTATTGCTATTCAAATCTATCCGTCTCTCTTCCCATACTGCCATTACACATGCAAGGCTCGTCAGTGTCACTGACACAAAAAAACCCTCATGCTTTATGCCAACACCAGTGACACCTGAAAAAAAACCCAGACACAAAAGAATTACTGTTTTTTAAGAATTTTGCTTATTTGGTCTTAATTTTCTAATAAGGTCACTTACTCCATGTCTTCATAAAAGTATTTCTCCTGCCCTGCAAGGCTGAATGTTTTCTTTTACAGGAGCAACTTATAGATAATTCTATATGAAAAGTGGGTTTTGGTAACTGAGGTTTGTCCATTTTGTATGTCCCTGGTAAATTATGATGCTTTGTTTTGAAGACAATTTTTCCCCCTCTTCATCTAAACTGCCATTTTGAGTCTAATCTTTTAGAAAATATCCTACATAGGCACTCCTTGTGGTCTGCTTTTAAAAAAGCAAAATTTATTTTGGCCTCTGCAGGAAGCATTTAAAGCACATAATGAATAATGTTTGACACAGGAGTCAGTTAGCAGTCATTTTAGATTAATAACACTGCCCAGAAAAAAACCTTGCAGGGGATTAGACCAAGGGAAAGATGCTTAGGCAATAACCTCTGAGCCAGCTGGTTGCTGAACTATTCACAATAGACATAACTATCTCTGAAGGTCTTAAGTGTGAGAATTATCTCTGGGAAGAGAACAATGAGTTGGTGAGATATAAAACAATAGTCTCATGCTCTAACACAAACAGTTAGCACTGCACATGTTCTCTTCTCAGTTAATCTGCAAGACTTTCAGACAGCAGCAGTTGGTGCCCAAATTAAGACTTCCTCTTTCCCTTTGATCTTATGTAAAAACTAATGAATTGTATAATCTCTAACACCTCTGAAATCCTGCTGGTTACAGGGAAACTCTCCCTACCTTTCCCATGCCTGTCTCAATTCGCTAAATGGGAGCTATATTTAACAGCAGGCCAATCACATGATCACTGAAAAGGAACAGCACAAGGATCTGTAATCCTAATGCTCTGGAGCTGTGATTGCTATAAATCCTTTGCAGAATGATTTCCTTTAAATCCCAAACATGTCATCACACTTTTAATTAACATTTCTTTAAGAAAACTGTGGATAAGACCCTTTAAATTAAAGATTGTTCCCAGACTTGTCATCTTAAAATGGTGTGCCTTCCTATTGTCATTTTCATGTAGCATATTTTATTTCACTTTCATATAAATAAAGCTTTTTACTTGCCCTTTCCCCTCCTTTGCCTCTCCTATTTTAACCCTCACACAAGTAGTAAACAGCTAGCACTATTTTTCAAGGGTAAACGTATAGCCCTACGTTAGTTCACACACAAAACAGAGCATTCAAATATTCAAAAAATGAGCAATGAGCACAGGCAGAGATGTGGCTGATACTGCCCTACTTGAATTATTCTTACCACTTTCAAGTTTACAATGTAATTAAGCTTATCATCTTTAGCTATAGAAAGAGATTGAGAAAGTGATTTGCCCAAAGTTACACAGTGGTTCACCTGCAGAAACAGAAGCACAGCCTTTATTTCCTGATTCCCAGCTCATCAATCTGTTCAGCTATTTAGCACCTGGCTTTTGGAATACTGGGCCTGTTTCCTTGCCTGTTAATCTGAACAGCATTGCTCATTAATACCCACTTGGTATTAAAACAAGCCTAAAATGCTCAGTGCTGGACTCAGGAGATGCAGTTCTATTTCCAGCAAAGGAAAGTTTTATACAAGTGAGGAATGCTTCGACTGTTGGCTAGTGGGAAGTGGATTTCTTATATTTGTTTTCTTGACAGTAACCCAGGTAAAATGCTGTGTTTGAATAATGGCTCAAGTTCAGTGACAGTCACTTCTGTTATCCCATCTGGGATTTGAGAAGTGGCACACAACACTGGCAGACAACTCTTTCCATGATGTTTTTCAGAAAGCCCAGCTTTCTAACACACCTCTGTGTGGAATAAGCTGGAAGACAGAGAAAGACTATTTGTGAGAGAGAATATCAAGGGTGACATTATCCATTATATAGATAAACCCCCCTTCAGCAGTAAGAAGCAGGAAAGGAATACAGATCCTGCAAAAATTCCGGAATGAAATCATCAGGCAATCTGACAGCACTACCTGAAATTATTTAGCATGATTTAACAATATATTTCTAAGTATCTATATAGCATCCAAAAATATCCATTGACAGATATTAGAGAATAATGAATGGCTAAACAGAGCAGGTCAGACTCTGATGCCCTTCTATGAATTGGGTAGTAGATTATTCCTCAGCTGCTCCCACTGATTTCAAATTATGCTTTGTAGCTGACACTCAAAGTCAAATGTCAGGAGCCCAAGCTCATTGAACAGATCAGTGGAAAAGCTCAGAACAGAACCTCCGACTTGACTCCCTTACATTTTGAACTGAAAACAAGGAATAGGGGAGGGAGGGAAGGAAGGAGGGAGGGTCTTCGCAATGTTATGACTACTTGCCTTTACATATTCTTCTTTTCTTCACAGTATACAAGTGTCTTGTTGTTTAATTGGCAAGATAAACAATGTTTCCGTATTTATATTCATTTTAAATCAGCTATAATTATTAGGCCTGGACATTGGTAAAGTTGTTTCAAAAGGAATGGAAAGTGTCATGGGTGTAGAGCAAGAGGAACAGCAAATTTAACCACTAAACCATTGAGGTTTTCCTTAGTGACAGGCAAATTCATGCAGTAAGAGTGGTGTGACATATGTGACCATATATTAAAACCAGGGACTGCAACACATCCATCTTCAGCCTGTCAGTTTTTTTTTTTTGATTAAAACATCACATGGATATATCAAGTTAAGAAATTAGAAATTAACTTTGAGATGTAAAAAAATCACATTCTTCTGATCAACCCATAAAGCCTGAAGACCATGCACATTGCAGATTCTTAGTTTTGTCTGCCATTCTCTTTTCACTCCAACATATTAATTTTTCTTCCTCTCACCTATGCTAGAACATGAGAAGTGTACAGCCTACAGCTCTTTTGAGAGCGGCCCTATGGTGAAACCAGAGCAGTCGTTCTTGCACGAAGCTGTGCCCGTTGGCAGAGGCAAGGCCTGTCCATGGAGTTCCTCAGGTGGCCGGTGGGAGCTGGAGGCCTGCAGAAGGGAGGGACTCACCAAGCTGCGCCCCGCGCTCGCGGCGCTGCAGTTCCACGGACCCGGGAGCATTTGCAGAGTCGCTGGATGATGCAAACTCAGGAATCCCACACCAGGTGATCTCCAAGATGACAGAGCTTGTTGTCCAATGTGTCACACTGGAGAGTGACCAACAGGAGAACTGGGATCTCAGCCTTGATTCCTCCCCTCGCTCTTTGCAATAGATAAACTGCAATAAACAGCATTCAATCTCTGTGTGTCCTTTATTCTATCCTGGGCAGTACAGTGTAAACCCTGCACTGATTTAACATTCTTTGGTGAACCCTAGCCTTTAATTTTTCATCTCTTCTGTGGTACAAACACCTATTGGACATTCCTTCTCTTCCTTACTGCTGAGATCACCCTTCAACACCCACCTGGACACTGAAAGTCATGTACAAAACATTCAGATTGAGCATGTACTATTGGTTAAGCACCCATGTCTTGTTCCCATTTCAATAGGATACACAGAAAAAAGACATACCAAAATAAAACCAGGAGTTACTGTATGACAATTTTTTATTTATCAGTATCAAATTACATAGCAAAGTAATGAATGCAGTGTCAGATCACCTTTTTGAATACTGTAAATACAAACAAAATCCACCATATTGCTTAATTACCCAAAGTAAATTAAAAGTTTAAAAATGTGCGTTTCAGAGATTCCATTTGGCATATCCTGTCAATATATCCTGCATAAATATTTCTGTACCTCATTTTCACTACGTGTACCTTAATGCAGCCTCTAGAAAACACACATGGAGGAGATAGGACCTATCTGTATGTTTATTTTCATCACCAACTCATGCATCTGCCCTGAAATCACTGAAAGTACCTATCTGCTAGCTCACCTGACAGATAAAAGTGACTGTACCTACAGACCTAGAGATGTACTGAGAGATAAAAGTGGCCAGACCCAAAGCTACTGCCATCAGTGCAAGATGGCTGAATGTAAGATATCACAACTGTGGATCAGGTCTTTAAATTACTGACAAAACAGTGATGTACTTCCACGGAAGCTGGGCTAACTTATGGCCAGATCTTGTACACTCCAATAGGTATGGAAATTCTTGGGACATTTACACCACTCTTTACACAGGCCTGACTCTACTAGATAGATAGAACAACTCCCTGTTTATAAGGGTAAGTTATGAATAAAGTCAGGTCTGTTGATTTCACTTAAGTTGAATAGGATTTGGCCACAGCTGGATTCAAACTAGATAATTCAACAGAAGTATTTTAATGGTGTTAATCAGCAGTGTAATTTAAAAGGGACTTTCTTGGAAACTGTGTAAATAGAACACTTTTTCCTGATGGATGAGATAATAAGCATCACTTAGCACTGTTCCCAAAAGTTAAGACTATTGAGATGTGGTAGATGTATGAAATGGAAAACACCACAGAAATACATATTTTGTTTAGAATACAATGAACAGAAGTACAGAAGCGTTGATGCAGGTACTGGAAAGATAAGGAAAGGGAAGAAGGAAAAATTTAGGCAGCAATCCCATGGCAACACAGAAGTTACTCTTGATCCCTCCAATTCACCACTATCAGTGGAAGTCAGGCTTCTCTGGGAAGGTGCAACCTGAACGCTTGATAATTACGCTGGCTGCGTAATGCCCAGCCCGGATGCACTCAGTCACTGGCCGGTCATAGACGAGCTGGGACAGAAAGCCTATGGGACATAGTGGGAGAGAAAAAGAAGGAAGAAAATGGTCAGATTAGTTTTTTTTTTAATGTATCAGTTTGTTACAGGGCGAAGCACTGAACCCCTGCAGCCTAGCCAGTTTAAACTGAGACTCGCTCTTGAGTGAACTGCAGGGCTGGAGAGGTGCTGCTGCTATTTCTTTGTGAAGTCTCCATTTGGTAGCTTCCAGTAAATTAAAGATTATCAAGGCTGATAATTATTAGTGTTCTCAAAATGATTTTAACAGAATTCCTGCTCTCTTTTTTATAGAGATAACCCCTGATTCCTCAAAGAACATTTTAGAAACAAAGAAGTTTTCCCTGCTGAAGAGAGTTCCTTCTGCTCTTACTGGCTACAGCTACAGCCTCAACACAACTGTGTGCAAGCTTTTCTCCAAAAAAGAGAAAGACACATAATAGAGAAATATTATATTCAGAGTTACAGGTACTCACAGTGCAAAGAAGATGAAAAATTTTTACCTGATGAGCAAAGTTTGATGACATCTCTTGCCTTTGATAATGGGACATTTAATCTAAAACTTCAGCAACAGTAGGTACCCCTGAGAATGTGCAGATACCTCCCTGAACAGCAAACTGTGCAGAGAACCAGGCACCCCAGAATCGGGGCACGCGGTTCACAGCTTCAGCTGCCACAGCCTGGCATGCACAGCTTTGAAATTCAGGAATCCCCAGGAGCTGAGTGCTTTGAAAACCTGAGCATATCCTAAATGAACAGAGCTAGGCAGTCCTGAAAAGGTACTTGGAGAAGTTTAGTACAAGCAGCATCAGAAATTTTATGGACTGAGTCCCTCATTTCTGAAGCATTTTGTCTTGGCTGAAGCTATTGTGATCAAAAGCATGACAGAACTTATGGCAGAGGTGAAATATGTATTTTAAATTTGGAAGAGGTTTTCAAGATGTGAGAAGTAAACTTAGTATCTTATAATTTAAAACTTCACTCTGTCATTCTAGAGGTAATATTTTATTCACTTTTATCCTGTTTTTAATATGTTTCAGATGTATCTCTCTCTTCCTCATCCAATCACAGAAGGAAAGTGAGACTTGCCCAAGAAAATCAGAATTCTAGCAAGCTGAAAGATGTTCTTTTTAAAGATTTCATCCACCATTTCAAGTTTCTGTCATGCTCAGGCTTTGTGCCTTGACAGTACAAATGTAGTCTTAAACCATGTCTCTGCTAAGTACTGTGTAAAACTCCTAAGTACCAACTTCTGACATATTACAAATTTTGATTCTAAGCTGATATGTTTTGCTAGCTTGCTTTCATATTCACTTTCTCTGTTCATCTGGGTTTCTATTGGGAAAAAGTTCCACATTGTATTGTGATGCTGTCATTTAACCTGTGCTCTGTTTCTAAATATTTCCTTTTGTGACACACTACAGCATAATTTTAGAATATAATAAAAATATTTCATCCTATGCAATGATGTCTGCTCTTTGGAGATTAAATATCATGTAAAACAAGAAAAATAAGGTTACATTAATGAAGGATAATACTGGTGAGTAAAATACCAGTTTTCATCAATTACCAATATCTACCTTGGCTTCTTGGTCATGACTGATAGTGAAAAGAAGCCTAATTGAAATACAGTTTTCTCTAAACTGCACCAAATTGGAGAAGAGTTTGAAACCACAAAATCTATAAATCAAACACTTTTCATTGCAATAGGGAGGCCATAGAGAGTAAGCAGATTAGTTAAAAAATGAGAAAACTCATATGTTTCTGACATCAATTTTTTTCTAGAGAACTACATATTGGCTGTAATTTCACAGATATTGACTGACACTAGCTGGGAAAAAATGACTCCTTCACCAACAAAAGGTAAGTCCATAAGCACAAGCGAAGAAGACAGGAATTATCAGTATACAAAGATAAGAATCTGAAACAGGAAGAAATTGTGCTGTGAGTGCTATCACTGATGGCAGTCAGGGATGACAGACAACACAACTGCGGCAGGATGGTCCAGCTGCAATAGTTGGGTAACAGTTGAGAAATTCAAACAGCATGCCTGGCAGAAATCAGATCCGTTTCTGAATAACAAGAATGAAAATGGTCTGCTCTCCATTAAATTAACATGCATTCTTAGGAGAAACTTTCTTGGATATGTGGAGGGTGTCAATCATTAAATTTAAACTGCCTGGGAGGCAGGAGCTTGCCAGTGTGCTTCTGGGTGGTTAAAACTTGAGAGCAAGTTGTAACCATATGTAAAATGAGGCTGTTAAGACAGTCCATTTCTGACTCAGTAAGTATGAAGATGCACTGGGCAGGTCTCCAAAGGCAAACATGGGGCTAGGTTTTGTGCAGAGCATGAATTCAGAGAGAGGTTTATACAAGAAAGAACAACTATCCTCTTCATTTATGATCAAGGCATCAAACATACATGGAGATGAGAAAATCCACAGAGCAAAGGACCAAAAAACATGAATTACTTTTCAATACCAACTAGACTGACACTGTCACCACCTCCCAGGCTCATTGTAGTTTCATGTTAGCATGAGTCTTTTGTTTTCAGTGAAGCTACTTATTTATTCTGATCTAAGTGAAAGCAGAGTCAGGTGAAAAAACATCTTGTTCTAATTGGGGATAAAAATGAGAGATCTTTGTGATTTAAGAGTGTTGCAGAAACGACATTAAGTACAGCTGTCATATATGACATATGTAGAAACTGCAGTGGGGAGTTTGCCCTCAAACCATCCCCTTGTCTGCCGACTTTCTCTTAAAAGGTATGTGTTTCATAGATGAAATGGAAATAGCAGTATCTGACACAATATCGCATCGAATGACAATACAAACACACATATCACAAACAGAACTACATCACATAGTAAGACTAGGCAGTTGGCAAAGCAGACCCCGAGGGAACACCAGAAAGCAGGCTTGTTTGAGCAGAGAAGCAAAGAGCTCTATCAGGTTGGCTGCCTTAGCTGTAGAATGTTCTTTTTAGTTAATGCAGTAAAAAGCAACATGGTCAGAATATAATCCAGAGTTTGCCTCCCCCAGTGTATAAGGCACGGTGATGCAAACCCCATGAGTCATACTCTCAAGACATCGATTCAGATCTGAGTTCCAGTGAAGAAGTTACTCCCCCATCTGCTTTTCACCATGCTGCTTTGCTGCTGGTATAACCTGATACCCTGTCAAAACGAGCCAGATCAGTTTGAGCAGTAGCTGCTGAGCAGAGGATCTTTGCTAATGCAGCTGATTGAAACTCAAGTGGGTTAGTGAGCACTCAAACAGCCCGACCAGCGAGCAGGGCGGTGGAGAGAAGATGAGAAGCAGTTGAAGGCTGTAATCTCTTAAGGTGCCATGATTGGAAATGCAAGAAGATAAGGGAACGTGGCTTCAGACTTACTTCACACTCCTCCTACAACTTCAGAAACCAAAAGGGCAGGATTGAACTCTGATCTTGTATCACGGGCCTGGGATCACAGACCTAGATCATCCCAGCACATACGAACGTGGCTCAGCATCTACTTCATTTCTTTGTGGTCTTTGGCTATCACTGGAATGGAGTGCAGAAAGCAGCAGTAAACTGGCTACACCAGAGAGCCTCTCTTCAGGTATTTTACCAAAACAACTTCAGGCATGTTCTAACTGCAGCTGTTGTGCAGTAGCATTTCTGCGCTGCTGGAGCTGTGGATGGTGCTGCAAGCATTGTGCACCGCTCTCGTCACACCAGCTCGAGGCTTTCCCATCTGCCTCCTGCCCCGTTATCCAACATGCCAACCGTTCATGGAGGAAGGGAAAATGCAGTTGCAGGATGTCTAGCAAGCCACCTTGATGCAATGAGCCATCATGGTAAGCTTTCAGAATAGACTGGGATGCCTTTTGCCCTTCACAGGCATGGATAGCCAAGTAACCACCTTGCACCCACTAATGGTGAGAACTTCTTTGGAACTGGGTCAAATTCATCCCACTTATCTTCCTAGAAAAAAAAGACAACTTTGCTTCAAAGGTTGCTTTAAACCTTGGAGTGGTACAAAATGTATTTGCATTCTCAGATGATAGAAGTGATTATAACACACCAATAGCTGGTTTTGGCCCTTTATTATTTCTTTTCTGCTCAGGAGGAAAGAAGTGACTCTGGAGTCACTTTGCTCTGAAAAGTGTGCCTGAAATAATTGAGAGTTAATCTTTATTACCTCCAGCTTCCTTGCTACATATTCTCAAAGACAACATTTGTAATTGTTAGGTCTGCAAACAGAATGAGAGATGGAAAAGAGAAGTTCCTTTGTTCCTTTTTGTGCTATCCATCGAATGGAAAGTCCTGTAAGCCAAGTGCCAGAAATGATGCCAGACCCAAATCAAGGCTCTCACTGAGACCAGCTCAAATCTCTTTGGGGATGTCAGCATAAGTTTGAAAAGACACAGCAAGACAGTCCACTGCCTGACATAAAAAGTGTTGTATTCAGTTTGTTTCTCCTTAGAGTTGAGTAGAACTTAAACATCATTAAAGGAGAGCCAAGTTGATTTTCTATCAAAACAGGTATTTCAGAGGCAATTTCACTGAAATCAGTGATTTCTTTGGAAGTTTTATTTCCTGATTATTAGTGGCAATTCTGAATGAACACTTAGAACTAGTGCAGTTGGGCAGGAATGTAGGAGTTCAATAGTGGAGATTTAAAACAGTTCTGGTCTGCTCTAGTAATGGTTTAACAACACTTAAAAACAGCTCATATTGAAGCCAAATGTTTCATTTCAAATTGTACACTTGACAATTAATTTTAATGACTGTTAATTACTAATGCTGGCTGAAAATCCATTTATAGCCTCCGACACCCTGCTCCCCCACTACTTGTCTTTCTGCAGTTTCTCTCACACTTCCAACCTTTATAAAATGCCCACGGCAAAATTAATTTTTTTTTTATGCAAGAGAAAAAAGCTGAAAAAATCCAATTATCAAATGCATCAATTATAAACAACTACAGGATGACCCTGAGTCAGAGTCCTTCAAAACATTTTTGCTATGTGATGTTCTCAGACAATTCTGCTTCCAGATGAACCCTGAAGTATACAATCTATGCTAGCCAGGCCATTCACCATCAAAATTGTCCCAGCCACAAAAAGAATCCTGACCAGCTTAGCTGACTCCTCTTTTTTGAATTTAAAATTTCTACAGCCTAATTTGTGAACTGCACTTTTAAAACTGGTGTTATTCCACCATGGGGACAGTTGCAAGCACCTTTTCACACTCTTGTTCATATACAGAATTTATCACAGTTGCTGGGACACTCATCTATTTTTATGTGATCCCACTAGATTTCCAGGCCAGGAGTGTGGGAAGATGCAGTTTTCAAGAAACATTACCCAGTCAATACCTTGTAGCTGATATGATTGGGGCTTTTTTTGAGGTCTTTTAGCACTGTTGGAGCGGGGTAATGCTGTAGCATGAGCCTGGTCAGTAGTTATCAGGTGTTTGGCAATGCTGCTGCCAAGAGGCAACCAGCCACCCTAGATTTTGTAAAAGATGTTGGCATCAGTCGATTCTACAATATAGTCACTGAATGACCGTACGTCAACATGCTGAGGTTTCTCCTTTTTCAATTTAGTGGCAGATGGTGGATATTACAGCCAAGAACTGTGGTAAGCCAGGGGCCCTGCCCATTGCTATCAAACCAAATGTTGGCTATTCTAAATGGAAACGTTTTTGATTAAGGGTGGGATTTGGCTTCTGTTTTCATGTCTTTTGGCACTGTGGTCTGACACATCAGACTTACAGTATATAAGACAAATTAAATGTAAGCATCTTCAAACACTCTATATTTCTTCCAACCCTTAAGCACTTAAGCACTTTCTCTCTCAAAATTTTCTGTAAAAATGATGCCATACATGCTTACATATGTTATTAACTAAAAATGTATAGAAACATGTCTTTTTCTCTCCTTTAAAATGAAATGTCTCTGTGCTTATACAGAACTGTAGTGCCAGGCTAATTACAATTGAGAGAAAAAAGGTCACCAAACCCTTCCGTAAAAATGGTCATTTAAGATGTATATCTAACAAGTGGCAACCTTGAAATCTCTCACTGGAAAGAACATTAGAAAATCCTTCCTGACTATACCACTGGAGGAAAGTTTTAATAAAAACTAATTAAACTACAAAAATCTCAAGTGGCTAACTGATTTTAGGGGCTAAATTTCTGGCAATTCTAATTATCCTCTTGTGGCTTCACTTAGTGTTTCACAACCATGACAGATGACAATGAAAAACTGCAGTTAAATTCATCCTCCCTGACACCGTGCTAAGCACTAGCTTCTCCCTCTCCAAGTAAAATCAATACCATGTTTGAGTAAACACGTTTACAGCTTTATTAGGATGTCTTGCTTGTTCTGTAACAGCGACTTGAAGCTGTGGTAGCAAATCGACTCAACTCAGTTAAACCTAGAGAGCTGAGTAAGAGGCTCATCGATAAGGTTGTTATATAAATAAACTGCAGGAGACCAGAAAGCTGGAACAAACAGCTTGGTAAATGTCAATATTTTTACTTCCAGAGAATGACAAAACCATGAGATCACGATGTTTCAGAAGTGTATATTTACTTTATTTATAAAATGGTCACGTGCTGAAAGCATTTCACTGCCTTTGTACAAGAAACTTCTTATTTTATAATCAGCAGCATGAATACTAAACCAAGCACATTTTAAGAAATGCTGTGATATTGGTATCACTATGCTTATCCCTCTTGTTTTCTTCTTATTTATGGGTACATTTTCAATGCATTGAATTTCTGTAAGGATCACTCAGATGGGTGTACATATTTCTCAGTCTGAGGTTATACAGTCATTTATGGACACATGCAAATAATACAACTTTGCATTTACTAGACAACTATGAATAAGTGAAAGGCGTGTTTTCAGTTTAGCAGCCTTTTCCTGGAATGGAGAGGAGGTGTTGAATACACAAAATAAAAAAAGAACACAGTCTCTGAAGCTTCTAAAGCATTACATGTGGAAAATGTTAATGAAAGACTTCTGCAGAAATGTGACAATAAAAAAACCCCAAAAAACTAAAACTTCATCACATCCCCATTATTCCATTAGGAATCAGTTACTCAAGGCTGAATAATTTCATTGCATTGCACATGATTGCCACTGTTTGGCTGTACTGGGCCAGCTCCCTGCAGCCCAGAGAACGAGGTGCCATCATAGTTCCCAGGGCCTGTATGTGCTCAGGCCCACCAGAGACCTCTGCTAAGGAAAATCAGCAGCCTCGTTTCTCTGGTGCTTTCATTCAGGTAGGAATGGTGTATGCAGCTCTGTGGTGTTTGTTCCTGGAGGCTGTGCCATGGATTGAGAAAACAGACCCTGAGGTGAAGCCTACTTAGATTGATGTGAGATTTTCTATCACTGCCTGTGCCTTGACTACATTCCAAGAGAGAATAGCTCAAAGCTAGAGCTTTGTTATATTTGGTTATAAATATAAGAAGTATTTTATACTCTGACATCCTTCCACATTAATCAACCTCGGTGCACTCTATTTACAACCTGTTGCATATCACTTCTATTAAATTCCCCAGTGCATCTTACCGTCCAAGAAAAGAACCGTTTTGGTCTATAATATGCTCCAAGAATAATGTGATAGAGGAAAATGTTAACAAAGTTATAACTTCTCATGGTTTGGTCCTCTTTTTCATTTTTAAGTCCAGCTGATGAGCTTTGGGAAATTTCCTTTAGGATCAGAATCAGGTTGCCTTAGGCTTGTCTCCGGCAGCCTCCAAGGGAAACATTTGATTAAAAACAACTCTCCAAGCTTACAAGGAGTATCCACAAGGCACTGTATGTGCCAAACCAGAAACAGGTATTTTCATTGCAAGTATCTTCTCTATTTGAAAAAAATACTTTCCAGGCTGATATTTATCTTTGTTTTTCCTAAAAGCATTTCCTAGAAGTGTTCTTCAAAATCTAAAATTCTTAGCAATTTTTGAGACAGAAGAGTGAAATAAGCTTTCTTTTATTAGTGCCCGTGGAAAGTTTCTGAGCCTCAAACCACATCTGTTGTATTGACACTAAATGGTGCTGATCATTACATCTACTGCTTGAAATAAAAGAGAACTGCACTAATTTACTATAGATACAATGAAGTTCTGAGGATAATAAAATTGCGTAATATGTTCTATCCTCTACTCAGTTTTTAACATATATTCAAGTGCAAAAAAGATTGCAGAATGTAACTTCATAGTCAAGATTCATATGCATGAATCTCAGGAGAGTTTTATTTGCAGGTGTGCTTCCACAGAGCCAAGCCAGCAGTATGTAAAGAGAATCAAAAGGCAACACCCAGTGCAGCGGGAATACGGGAGCTAGGCAGCCTGTGAATTTCCTGACTTTTGGGGGCTGAAAGAGCCTACCCTAGCATTATATTCATAATGCTCCTATTTTAATACAGTGACACTTACTATCTTTTGCCTCTTTGAATATCTGTTGCAGCTCTGGATTGACAGCAAAAATTTACTGATCACCCATAACAGTAATGTCCCTTTCCGCTGGGTCACAGATCAACCTACAAGCACTGCTACTACCACTGCTTTTAACCAGGACCACGTTTTTTTCTTCCAATTCCTTTTTTACTGCAATCTTGCCATCTTCCCACTTCAAGTATGAGCCCATTGCAGCGTGGGGGAAGTGAACAAATTCTGGGAGACTTTACCATGCTGTTATATAACAGAGAAGCTGTGAGTGAGACAGGACCCAGCTTGTGAACGTCACGGCCTGAGAAGTGTCCTTATGGTCATTGTGTCCATGTCCTTAGCACCCACCGAGGCATGTTAGATGTCAAACAGACAATCTATTTCAGTGTATGTTTGTATTTCATTGTGTGGTGCTTCATCTCCTGCAAATATAGCATCAGCTTAATCTGACACATCATTTCTTAGAGGACTATATCCTGCTCTGATTCCCAGGGGAATGTTCTTGATGATCCAATCTGACGAGTGCCTCTGTCTCTATTCAGAATACATCAAAACAACACAAAAATATTGCCAAGAGTCTGCAAGCAAGGTAATAGTAACTCATTAAAGTAATTTCTAACCTTCCACATGAACATTTTCTTTATCATTATATGATTTTCTAACACATGACACATTAACATAAAATGAAATGTTATGAGGGTAGGCATAGTAGGCATGACAAAGTATTTTAAACGGTGATGACTTGCTTTGAGGCGTTAAGTCAATTTGTAATTGTCCCATAGCTATTACAGCAAAAAATGGAACTTTGTAATTGGTTTTGAAAATCTATTTTTAACAGAGTAGGTTTGTTTCTTAAAGTGTACACAACCTATTTGACGTTTATTTTTCACAAAACCTGTACAGAATGTCACAGAATTTATGGTGAGGTAAATTAGGCCTTTTAAAAGCCAATTTTGCAAAATATTAATCCTCTTTCTGTGTACTGAGGCTCCCTTAACACTGACAGTGTCGCTGACAGGAAGAGAGACACAGAGGCTAAAGGAATCAGGTCCTGCTTCAGTCTAATTAGAAACTTCTGAGGGTTTTTTAATGCCATACACTGATCCTTTTAAGTGGATCTTGTGCTATTACATGTTATTTAAGAAATGACAGCAAGTATACTATGTTTTGCCTTACTTTTATTCTACTATGTCTTTTTCTAGATTGCCTTTAAATGGAACAGGTGAAAATGTGAATTACTATATTTACATTATTGTATTATAAGAATACATATGTAATGAAATTAGGAGGAACAGTTAGAGACCAAGAGAAGGGTAGCAATTAAAACAATGAAAACAGCTATACTTGGACAACACATGCAAACAGGTTTATGTATAATATCAGCACAGAAGAGGGTATTGTTTCCAAAGAAATAATTTTGAATGGAAATTGGTAAACAAAGAAGTAGGGAATTAAAAAAAAAAAATCCCATGTTTTTTTCTGAGTGATATCTATTTTTATGGTTTTGTTTAAATAGCTGCAATTCAAACTGTGGCAAATTTTGAAAATGAGCCAATACTAATGTTGAAATTACTAGCAACTGCCTACACTATTGATCAGAATAATGATGTGCCTCTAGCTGAGACTGAGAAAAAATCAACTGGAAACATATAATCTGGTCATTTTCTAGTTTGCAGAAGGTCAGTTACAGAGATAACATGGTCATCTAATAGCCTGGGTTTATGTGGGATGTGTATCTGACAGAGCTCCGAATGCCATCAGAACACAGGGGTGGTAAGTCATGGACATGTTGACAGGTTATCCCTTAGCAAGGAAAGATTGATGCCCTCTCTGCAGCTCAGCTATTATACTCCTGTATGCTGTTTATAAACCAGGAGCAGTAAAGACAGGCAAAATGGGCTGTCAGTCAGTGCTGATGACACTAAGTAAGTATTTTTATTTCAAAGCTTCCTACCTCACCCACCATGATCTCAGTAACAACAGGATTGCTCAGAGGCAATTAGCCACCAGTGTTGTACAGATGAAAACTAAGAGAGTGCTGCTTTCTGTTATAACAGTTACCTTTACTTCAAAGAAAAGCCAGAATGATTCAAAGTACTATCCCCTCTCCCTTTGCCAGTGAACATCAATTTTGTAGCAAATATCAGCCATTACAAGTTACATGCACACACATATTTAATTGATATCACCAAAAATATCCCTTGCTCACAGCTGGCAAGTAGTTCTGCATCTCAGAGCTCCAGTGTTATCAGAAGGGAGTACTTTACAGCAGTCACATTTTGTCCACTGTATTTCCCTCCATTAAGTGGGATTAAAAAATGATGGCAACTTCCCAAGGTATTTTACACAAGTATAAAACCTTATAAAAATTAAAAACTGCTATAAATGGATGAAATAGCTTCTCATATCACGCTTCTGCTGTTCAGTAAAGAACTGTTCCTAGCTCCTTGTGCTCCTAGTTCAACAAATCTAGAATGTTCTAGGGACAGTGAATACTGGAGGGAGAGCAGCTCTTATAGCACAGATTTATACAGAGAGGAAAATATTCATTTTTAGTGTAAACAAATTCTTCCCCAGTCTTCAAGAGCCATAAAAATCCATTAAGTAGCTTTCTTTTTAATATAGTCACAAGCTTACTGGTAATTTAGTGTTCTGAAAAAAACATTAAAATCTGTCTCTGCTTAAGGCATTATCAGTTCTTTTTGCATGTTCAGCCCTCCTGAAATAGCCATATAGGAACTATTCATAAGAGCTTTTTTCATTTCTCACATGTTCACATGCCTCTATCCCCACAATGCTTCCACAAGAAATACATAAGGGACTTATTAGACAGTCATAAGTACAGTCCCCCTTTGCCGTAGAACAGCTTTATTGCAAGAAGATGGAATTCTCACTCTTTGAGCTTCATTTTTTAATTTGGTCAGCTCCTACTCTGGAGCCACCAACATTGCCCTCTGAAGATGACTGAGTCTGGATTTCCAGAGGAGCAGGAACTGGCACCTGAGAACTTAATACTGATAGGATTAAAATTCCTAGGACCATAACACAATTTAGGTGGGATGGGACCTCTTTAGGTCACTTGCTCCAGCCTCTGGCTTAAGGCAGGGTCAACTCAGATGATGTCAAATCCCATCAAGATGATTTTAATATTTTAAAAAACACTGAAGTCTTTCCATAAATGATGGGTGCTACAGAGCAACAGCATAAAAATGATTATATTGGTTTCAATTATGTTTCCATTTTTATCAGTATTACACTTGTTTAAATCCACCAGCTCCAGCCAAGGTATTCCAAAGCAAATCTAGCGTGTTCAGAAAATAGAAGCAGTCCCTTATTAAAAGAGGTTTCTAAATTGACCACTTAATAGTAGAGGAGTAATGATGACCAATTATTCTGTGCACTCTGTATTCTTTCTGAACCTGTATTTTTATTTCTTGTACTGTGGTTTTATAGATACACATACATGTACATGCATAATATAGTAAAAGAATGTTTCACATGAAATATAGTATTTTGATAGTTTAGAAGTATATAAAATATTACTTAGTTCTGAAATTAAAGCTGGATGCCAATCTATCAAAAATCATTTGCATTTACCTCATGAACAGAGGCTAAAATTTGAACAGTGTGAGAACCTTTAGGCAAACTCCTACAAGTCCAAGGTCTTTATTTAATTTGTAGAGACATTTAGATTAAGATGGAAAAATAATGCTTGAAATTAACCTCTCTATTAAAGATGAGGAAATAGCTTTACTGAGACAGTTTGGCTCAAACAGAATCAGAAAGAGGGAAGTATCTTCAGTAAACCCTGTGGTCCCTAAAGAGGAGATAAGGATGCCATAAGGCCCACTCACACAAGGACACATAAAAGAGGATGACTCCTCTTTTGCTGCTCTCCCTATCTCTATCAGAGTAGTTGTCTGATAGCTGAGACAGGAGTTGACCATCTCATAAGGCTCATGCTGGGCTTCACAAGAAAGAGAAAGAGAGAGAACTGCTTATTCTGGAAGAACATGCACCAAAAAATTGTGACTGTAGCTTTCAAACTCTAGCTGGCAGCTTTATGAGATTCCCCAGCACATGAAAGCTGCCAGTGCCATTTTTAAATTGACAGCTGGTTTGAGCCATTGACCTCCCCTTTGATCCTGACAGAGGCAAATTGCTATCAGCTCCTATCTGGCACCGTACAATGCTTAATGAAGAGCTCCTTCTACCCTGGGATTCCCTTTCCTTGAGAATGGTGTAACATCTTTATAGCATGCTGATAAGCAATGCACACTTGCTGTGATCGTTCTGTCACTGCCTTATCGTGCTACTTGAAAATGATTTGTGGTTCCATTTCATACTCTAGTACTTTTCATGTAGTATATGACTAAATCATAGCAGATTATTAAGTCAATATATTTATATTGATGGAACCTGAAGAAACATTGATTTTACACCTTCTCCTATTCATTTGCTATGAACTCTGTACTCAGTTCCAGTGACTAGACAGATTCTAGGGGAGAGATTTTGCAGGGAACGATGGCAGCAACTATCAGAACAGATGCTTATTGTTTTCATTAGTTACGGTGGCAATGACAAAGGGGAGTTCAAACAGAAGGCAAGCCTACTCTGGCTTAAGAGAGCAGGATGGCATAAAGGAAAGCATACGATGGTCAAACTGTCCACATTTATTGCCATTAAGTACACTTTGATTATCATTACTGCAAGGTTCAAACTGGGGCTGACTAGTAATAAATAAATGTTAATTTAATGAGCTCCCCAAACTCTACAAACTAAGGCTGTAATTCCATTAAGAGAACTCTTGTGGAACAAGCCATGTCAGCAAAGCTGACTTAAAGTGATTTTTCAATGCCATAAGAATCTGGAAGTGGAACTGAAGCTTTAAATTATGGGTATTTCAGGGATTTATAACCTATGGTTACATCTATGGTTATATCTATGGTTAAAACTATGGTACTCCTGAAACCCACAAGAGGTACTGAGATGCTACAAAGCAAACCATTATTGCTTAAACTTGTAAAAGGTAGCAGTGTTGCTGGTAACCAATAAAAGCAGAACTGTGTTAGTGTTGTTTAGAGAGGTGATTTTAGCATAAAGATACCTGCAGCAATTTTAAAACCCAGTTTTTTATTCATGCACTGCCCTAGCCTGAGTGGCAGATGACTTGATGCCTGCAGTAAGAGGCAAGAAATTCAGAGATATTCCTGGTGCCAACTTAATAAAACCACATTTTAACTGAAGAATGTGGTTTATTTCTTGCTGCTAGCTGTTGGGTGAGCTAGTTCTCCTTGGAGGCTGGCAGCTTCAGAAATGCTGAACTCATGAATCAACTCCCAAAGTTACAAGCGCCCAGAAACTGTGTGTCTTTAAACTTTGTCTTGACTTTAAGGTCTCAAGAGCTTCAGTAGTTAGACTGGTTCTAGCAAAAAAAAAAACCCACAGTTTTCTTTTTTTTCAACTTTTACATGGAGAAACATATGAGGGGTGATTTGCCAAATTGGCATAATTATTGAGAAGGAATTTCCCTATGATCTATGAGTTATACCTCTGGAAGAGAGCGCCTCTGTAAAAAACCTTTCAAAATATGATAGAGTCTAACAAACCTGACCTCCTAATGCAAAATAAATCTTGTGTGATGGGGTTAGTTCTCATTATATCCCTTGTACCCCTCTCAGCCAAGACAGCTGCTCCAGAAAACCACTGTTCAGTCATGTTAATATACTGGTTCCAGAGAAGTATGGGAAACTTTGCCATGGGAGTCTTGTTATCTGCTGTTTGAATAAAAGAACTAGATTTCCAGGAGGGGATATTGTTACCCTGAGCAAATTTTTTTTAGTTAAGGGATTGATTTTGAAGCATTTTATTACAAGGACACAGAAATGAAAACATTACATGCACTGTTGCCTAGGTAGTAACAACTGATAAAAACCTCAATCAAAGAAAGAAGCAGAAAAGCACTGAAGAGAATGTAACTTTCCTGTTGTAAAAATTCTCAGGACAGTGACACTGCAGCTGGCTCAGTGCTAGACCCAATGCTAGGAGATATGTATGCTGAGCAGTATTACTTACACTACTGCACAGGATTTGCTGTTAAGGAGACATTCAAGAACTTCTCCAAATGTGTTCCACATACACACTTGGAAAACACACGACAAGTGTGCCACAGATAAAATACAGGTATTTCCCCCAAATGAAACACAGACCAAATCAAAGCCTATCCACTCCAATATCCTATTTCCCACATATGGGAAGGAAAATTAAGTGACCCCTTGAAGAAGGAGACTGCAGTACACATAAGACTAGAATCAGCTGTGTATCTAGACTGCTATGAGTCCCAATTCTCCCATTTGGACTAAACTCAGGAAAATCTGTTTTCTGAGGAGAATAAATGACCAATTTATTATTTATGGAGTGCCAGAGGAGAACTGAGATATCCCAGAAGCCAGTAGAAGAACTGTGGCTAGGTATTCTAAAGCTCACGTTGCTTTGTGTCGCAGGAGAGAGAAGCATGGTGCAACAAGAGGCTGAGCTCACACACTGATGCTCAGGTAAGTGCCTAACTGCAAGGACAGCTCAGACAGATCTGCCATGGCTGAGGTGACTTCCTTACAGAGGGAAAACCAGCTGTGGTCCTTTCCCTGACAGTGAGGGAGAACTGTACAATGCACTGGACTGCATTGCACTTGTGCCCCAATGAAAAAGCCTCTGATGCCTCAGATGTTTGTGGGACAACTGAAGATAATACACATCCATAAGCTGTGATACAGAACTTTTGTTAAGATTAACCCAGATATACAGGATCTTGCTGTGTCTTAACACTTTGAATGATGAAGGAGAGTTAATATTTTAGAATATGTTTCTTCATCCCTATCTTCCACAGCTGAGTATTGTCAACATCATTTTTCCCCTTTGAGAAAGGAATCTCAGAACTGATCCAAGACCAGCCTGACAGGATATGCCCCAACTCCTTACACTGCTGGTGGAAGGCAGTAGCTTGGAATAGAGACTGATCTGGTTTATATCAGCCTTTCCATTCAGGATATTCTGATTAAAGTCAATGTTTTAGCTCTTCCACAGAAAACCAGCAGCTATGGCTGTACCAGGGAAAAGGATGTAATTTAAAGAGGAAGACTTTTGAGAGTTCTATTTTTTAATTTGATCTACTATATTATAAAACAGTTTTTAAAGCCCTGATTATTTAGTTGCAATATTTGACCTGCAGCTAACCTAGGAAAGAAAAAAATTAGGATTATTAAAACTAAAGTCCCGATTTCCAAGAGGCCTAAAACTGAAGAATGGAAAATAAATACAACCTGAGATAAACATGGCAGACACATTAAATCAAAATAGGCAAGATCTATTCTCTCTTCTCCCCTCCCTCCCCCAAGAACAGCAGCTTTCTGGCACAGCTGATACACAGAGCAAATGTATACAAAGACAAGCACTTGAAGATGTTCTTATTTATGTTATAGTCACTGTTACCTACTGGTTCAAATTTAGTCTCGTTTGTGATTTAGGAACAATAGAGAGTGACAAGCATGCCCTAAAAGGTGTATGAATAATAAGACCTAATGTGTTTCCCTCTATTTCTGTCCTTTTTGATTCATGAAAGCACTGAAGTAATGAGTAAAAACATTTATATTCTCAGACAGATTTAAGTATATACTGAATATTCATCTTTGGTTTAAATGCTGTATTAAGTAAGGATGGAATTACTCACATGCTTAAGATTAAACTTATGTTGAATATTTTCTTGAAGTGGGACACAATTCTGACCCTTTAATTTGGTAACATGCTGCTTGCTATCCCCTTCATAGTTACAAGACCGAATCCTGCAATTCTATTTATAAAGTCTTTTTCGTAATATTTCCAGTAAATTAGTGACTAATGAAGCTCCTCACAGCTACTACAGACTGGATATTAGAGCCTTCAGGATGCAATAGTGCATCACAGAACTACATGGATGAAGGTTACAATGAATGACAGAAATCTTGGATTAGATTGAGTTTTGGCTTATATAGAATAATTTTTTTAAACAGGCACAGACATAACATCCTCTTTTTTCCTTAGAGCTTACGCCAAAAAAAATAGTAAGTTTGCAAATGGATATTAAGCAATGCCAGATATTTTCAGGGTTTGTTTTAACAAATTAACCCTTTGCGTTCTTTTCTGATGTCCAAATAATTGTATCGGAAGCAGATGTTCTACCAAAATTTACATGATCAGAGACATTATGCTCACTTATTAACATACTGTTTAATATTCACTACAACCTGTTTTAAAGAACAACAATGTGTTAACATTTAAGCCAGGAGGGATTTCTGTACACTATATAGTACTTGATGCAGCTTGTTTATGCAACAGTCTGACAGATACAATTAATCTCATGAAAACGACCAGAGTACAGCATAATGGCATATTATTTTTGAAGTAATAGAACACACTTTCCCTTTGGAAGTCAGAACTTAATTAAATCATATAACTTCAGGTTGCAGAGAAAAGCTGTAAAAGAATGAAGTTTCTTCTGAAGGACAGCTGAATGAAAAAAACAGATTTTATATAGAGAGAATAATAAGATAATCTCCAAACAAGAGAAGGAAATAAGAAATACCTCCAACAAATGCATCTCCAGCTCCATTGGTATCAACAATTTCACTCTGATCACTCACCAACACAGGGAAAGTAGTCACTTCATTTTCTGTAGAGAAAGGGAAGAATAAAACATGAGTTACTTGGGAATCTGACTTTGAAATGCACAACAAACAGGGAAAATCAAAACAATTCAAAACTATGACCTTTAGCATGATAATTTGAGTAAAAATAGATTTGGTTTATAATTCTGTCTTATTTACTTCGTAGGAATATGGGAACACATTCAAACAAGCCATAAGTTGTGGGCATTTACATGATTTAATTCCAGCCTCATTTATTTCCTCTACCTCCTAATACTAATGACAAGAGAAAAAGAGTAAGGAAAAGAGTAAAAGAAAAAAAGTAAATCAGAAGGAACAACATAAAACACCTGGGCATATGGACAAAACTGAGAAAAACCCATCCTGCCAAAAACAGTGCTTTCTACTAGTTGCAGGAAGGTGAGATAGCCTCTAGAATGGCCAGTACAAGCCTCCAAAAGAACAACAGAACCTGCTGCATTGTTAAAACCAAAATAGATGTGAATTAACTGAAACAAAGCTGTGAAATAAAAAGCAAAAACAACTGTAAATCAAAGTGCTTTTAAATTATACCATTAAAAGAATCCATATATGTAAGAAGCCCTGGAACTTGCCATCTGACTAGATTTGGTTTCAAGATTTCAATGATTTCACTCTCTTCCTTAGTATTTATTTTAAAAACCCCAACTATTTCCTTCAGCTCCCTGCCCTCTACTGGCACTCATTAAATGTATTGCAATAGGTGGATACTCAGCATCTTCACCTCCAATTCACTGCCACACCACAGTTCAGCATAATTACACCACTTAGGTATGATAACTTTAGAGTTCCAGGGTTATAAATTTAATATATGCCACTAATTAATCAGCTATGGCTTTCCAGGTGGTAATGTCATAATGACGTGATAAAAATATAATTACCACCTTGTCACAATACCTTGTTAAAGTGTAAATTACCCCTGTAACAGAGCCAATGGAAGTTCTGCCTCTGGTAGTCAGTATGCATTAAACTGTCTCAGAGCAAACAGATTGTTCTTTGGCAGACAGCAGGAATTACAAAAAGGGGAGGGGGAAGAAAAGCCTGTCAACCAGTGAAAAGAAAAACCATCAGAGCTGTTTTCTTTTAATTTTTGGTAAAAATAGAAATAAAATGGAAAACAGAGGTTCCAGTAGCTCAAACCTGGAGATGAGTAATTTCTTCAATGTCCAGCAACAGAGCAGATCATAAAAATCACTCTTAGACTGACATACACAGTAGCAAACAAGGAAACCCGGTTTGGAAGGCATAGAAAGAATTCACAGTCTCAAATCAGGCAAGTCTGTGTATGCTGCAGAGGTACCAGAAGGATCCTGGTTTCTGTGAAATGCAGTGTATCAGCTCTACTGCTCTTCACCATCTGCTACTAAGTGAACCAGGCAGATATAATGATGCTGCCTCCAGAGGGAACTGTTGGCTGGCCCACCAGGAGGGGAGGGGAGCATTAGCAACAACCATCCATGAGAGGCAAAGGAAAAAGGGTAATGAAAAACATAAGATGAATATTCCAATTAAAGAACAGGTTTCAGTCAGTTCTCAGGGCATCCTACTCTCTACTCTGTTAAGAAAGCTATTTAGAAACGTGCTTCAATGCTGTGTTGTGCTCTTAAGATAAGTCTTCAAGAGCAATGTTTTTTAGTAATTTTAACAGCATTAATTTGAATTGGAAATCATGAAAGAGAGGTCTTACATTAAACTCTGCCAGACAAGCAGAGTGTATTCATCCATTTCACAAGAAGGTATATTGATTTGCTCTAGATAATACTAAAACAATGAACAATGTGCTAAGTCTGTTGAAGACACATTGTAATAAACTAACCTGCTCCTTTCCCAAGTGTGCATGGGCACACACAGATGTTCCACGTTAAATGCACAGCAGACAATTGCATATGCATACAAATGTCTGTGTTTGGGCACAGAAAGTGAATAATGCACACTGTATTTTGAAAGCTGTAAATGGGGTATGGCATCAAATAAGATTCTATTCAAGCAAACTAGCACAAATGAAAGTTCTCATCATCATATTTGTCCTTTCTTTTCCTCTGTCTTGACTCTCCCTCAGCTCCCTCTATTATGTGCAGATAAATATTGCACTAGAGCTCCTATTCTATTTTTTCTGTAGTATATATAATTGTAAGTAACTGAATTAGTCTAAAACCCCAAATACATTGGGAAAGTCTTCTGGTGTACAATTATTTTTTTCGTCACAGTTTTCCATGTCTACCTGGGTAATACATTTTCTTTCTGCAACTTCCTATGTATTTTCAAGTAGAGCAATAATTTCATATTTTGAAATACTGAAGTTTAAGAAAGAGCCAGCATGGCTTCGGAGCACATACTGAATTACAAAATATTACCATGCACATATCCTATAGGCAAATCATCTTTCTTTAACCTTAGGAGAACTTTGAGTATAGTAGAGTCAACTAAACTACAGCTGACAATAATATATACTTGAAGATCAATAAAAGAACACCAAGGTTTGGGTTTTTTTTTTCCTTTCCTTTACAATAAATCAAGTAAGTTACAATTAAAGCTGCCATTAAACTACATTGCTATTTCTGTGTAATAGCACCAAAAGAGCTAATTTCTCTTACTGATCTGTGTTTTGTAGCAACTAAACACAACAAGATGAATCATGATGAAGCAGAAGTCTCCATTCTGAGTATGCTTTTTTTGTGAATTTAATATTGCTTTAACTTCATTTTTGATCCATTATTTTATAAAACTCCCAAATCCATCATAGCAAACATTGAGACACCTTGGCTAAGTGCACCAGTCAGCAGTAGCCTTGCTTTTCAAAGTCAGTTCTGATTTCATTCATCATTCTGAGAGCTTATGAAATAAAGAATAATTACATAAGTGTTTTGAAGTCCAAGTGTTGCTGCTCTGGGCATAAAATCCAGTGTTCTATTTTTATGTAACAAATATCTTCTATGATACAACATATTCCACTTGGATATAATTTCCTGGAAGCCCAGAATTGTGAGTGCAAATTGCAACAAGGTGTCTACAATCAGGGAAATTTTAGAAAATAAGCATTCATGAAATCTAAAATTGTGGGGATTTGATTCAACTTTCAGTGACTTTATGTTTGTCAGGAACTCAACTCTTTCAAAATGACACAGAAATAATCAAACCAAGATATTAATTACTTCATAGGCTGAAGACAAGGTAAGGTCACAGGTAAGTCAGAAGGATACAGCTCATTGGTAAATTTAGTAATTGTTAATCTCTCACATTACATATCTAAAGAGGTGAAATCTCTATTTATTTTCCTAGGCAAAAATGCATGCTAGCATATCCGGTTTAACATATTGCTGTAGGTAAAACAGTTTGGGGAGATAATAATTGGACAGCAATAGTAACTGAAAAAAACCCAGTTCTTTCTGTTCTAATACTCTTAAGCTACCAAATGAATACATGCCTATTTCACAATGTTAGCAGAAACTCAAACTCCAATGATAGGTGCAAATACTACAGGTCTGTCTCTAAACCAAATTAGAATCACAGACTACATGTCTACTCTTAGTACAGTAATAAACACCAGCAAGCAATCGTTACATCCAATTAGGCTGAGTACTTTCCTTAACTGGGTCATTTACCAGTCTCTCTTGCTCTTAAAAGTAGATTAAATGTGTAAACTTACATTTAATTACCTGTAACAGAACTCTTATGGGCAACATGTTGGAGTGTCCTTAATTTTGTTTTAAAATAAAATGAAAGGAAGAAGGTACACCTAAAATATATACAAAAAAGGTGTAGCTATTTCCTCAAATAATCTTTTGATCCATGGGTTGGTAGTGGTAGTACAGATGCTTACAAGATGGAGCTCCTTTTGTGAGCTTTAACTTGTAAAATAAAGGAACAACTGGGAAACAGAATTCTGTACCGTCTCCTCCCCACCTCCACCCTCTCTAACTTTCTTTAGATCAGGGGCCAAAACAAAAAAAAAAAAGATAAAAAGAAAAGAAATAAAAAGAGACAGGAAGAACTTAACAGAACATAGAAACCTGAACTCAAAACCTATAAATGTCTCTGGGCAGCTGTAAGGTAAGAAATAATGAGAAAAGTATTTGAAACCAGGCCGTATTGCTTAGGATGATTTTTAGCTCTCACCTGTCTCCAGAAGGTAAACCCCAAAAGGCTACAGGCTCTAAGTCTCTGTATCTTCTTCAGCACATCAATACATATTCAAAACCCCTCAGTACAGCAATACTTTCTCCTGTTTTGCTCGACAGTAAAATAATGCTGCTGCTCTCCTTCACACAGTGACAGCGCACTTGCTAATGCACAGCAAAGAGATGCTGCGGCTCCCCCACCCTACCAACACCCCACTGGCCAAAGGCAGGAGGCCCCGTGGGGCAGGGCATGAGCCCCAGCTGGGAATCCTCGCTCGCAGTGGTGACTGCTCCGAACCCAGCACGGCTGGTGCAGCCCGTCCCTTCCAAGCAAACAGAACAACATCCTGCATTTGCAGGCTGGGACTGCCAGCAGCCACTTGTGGATGCCGCTCTGGCACTCCTGGCACTTTCTGGCTGCTGTTGAGCTGGCTTTGTTTTGCACATCAACACTTCCTCCCTGCCTGTGCACTGCAGGCCTGGTGCTGCAGCTGTGCAGGGCTTGCCAGAAAATGAGGGAATCTCTTCATGCCATTCAATGGAGTTACAGCACGACGAGCAAGATTCAAGCCAGCCACAGGCTTTGGGAACTTTCTATCTAGCATTTTAATAGTACATAACAAATGATGCTGTATTCTACTGAATTCTATATGCACCCAAAGAATCTTTATAACTACTAATGTAGAAGTTGCTATAATAAACAAATAACCCTAAACAAGTTACAGAGGAATTGTCATTTATAATACTTTAGTATGTCTGTGGTATGATACAAGTAATACAAATATTAATTGATTTCCATAATAAAAACCCCAATTAATGGGTCTCTTTAGCAGTGGATCTAGAATTCTCCTTGCAGTTTGCTAAGCAAAAGTGTTGATCAGGATGCAAAGTGCTGTTCCTCA
Organism: Lonchura striata; assembly: GCF_050655825.1. Classification (NCBI taxonomy): domain Eukaryota; kingdom Metazoa; phylum Chordata; class Aves; order Passeriformes; family Estrildidae; genus Lonchura; species Lonchura striata. Next base: position 20,064,581 of record NC_140708.1, read on the forward strand.
GAGACAGCTAGCTCATTTTCAGTAGAAACAGAAAGAGTATGATGCCAAAGACTTTGAATCTCCTGTGGTTCTAGTCATAGTCCCATAGATACCCGTAGGGGAAATGACAGTGTGCAGACTCCATCTTCCTCTGTCCTAAGGAGGTAAATGAGACTTGTCTTCCCCTTATAGCTCTCCTCAGACATACAAATTGTACCATTATCTGGTCAAGAGCATTTTGATTCAGAAGTGATATTTGTAGTCTCTCACTGAAGTGTGATTCATAGGATTAGAGTTAATAGGGGAAAGAAGGTTCATCTGAATCAACCTGTACACTCATACACATCAACCATTAGCAATGATGGAAAATTAAACACTGTTTTTGCACAAGCATGTATCCTCTGAACCTACACCCGATTCTGTCTTCAGTCCTGTTAATTCAACACCACTCCTTTAAATAACTCTTGATTTATATCAGCACAAGATTGGACTCAGAACTCTGTGTATAGTTACAACAATTGTAAGAAATGTAATAGCATGACTAATGGCTCATGAACATCTTCTATAGGCAAAATTTGTTTTGTTTATTTTATTGAAAGTGTGGGGCACAATTAAATGTCATTATTTTCTATATCATCACTGCCAGTGCCAAGAGCTGAATCTCTACTTTATTTCTCGTATTAAATAATTTTTAGCACAAGTAAACAGAACACTTTGCTTAAAAGATGGAGAAACAAGAGGTCAACAGAAAATACTAGTTCTGCTTGAGTTTGTTGCTAATAAAACATTTTTTTAAAAAAATATATATGTGCAGATATATATATATATGGAAAACCGCCCTAAAGAACAAGCTGCTGAATTTTTCTGGCATGTGTCACAATGTTTAAGGTTTAGAATGGCAATGAACTCTGTTGAAAAAGCCTTATGAGCACACAAGAGTATTGCCATTTGCCCGCCAGGCACTGATTTCAGAGGCGGCTGAAACTGCGCCCGCTGAGCGGCCAGGCCTGCACGGCCCTGGCTCGGCATGGCTGCTGCAGACACAGGGACTGCTCAGAGCTCCGGCCTCTGCCCCACTCCTGCCCGGGCTCACAGGGCCTGAGGACTCGGGAAAGGCAACGGGTTACAATAAACAAAGCCCATAATTTGTACAATCCTGAGCACAGGGTGACACAAAACCGTATCTGGCCCAGGATATTAACAAAAGTATCTCTCCCTGCACTGTAAATCCTACATGCATTGCTTTGGGCACTATACATCTTATTTCATCCTCACATGTAAAAAACCAAGCCACGCTCTTCCACCATGAGTTTTTGAGCTGTGTATAGGGATTAGAAATACAAGCAGATCTATTTCTATTTGTAAATAGGTAGCCAAGACTTGTGAACACACACAGATGATGTCAATGTCCGGTGTGAGGAATACATCACAAAGGTGTGGCTGGGTTACAGGGACACGTGTTTTGCTCACACACACTCCTCAGCCTTCTGAAACGTGGCTATGAGGACTGTGCAAAAACAAAACATCTCTCAGCTCAGAAACCAGACCGTGTGTGCATTCACTGACCAACACACCAACAGGAAACACGTATGCTTGCACTTCACTTTGTGGTATTCTACAGATGTAGTTTAAACAACTGCACAGCTAGGCCACCAAAACACTGTCCTATGGGAGAATCTTCTGACAAGTATCAACCTAAAAATCATGTCAATGCAATTCCTGCTCAAAAGCTTATCAGGGCATTGGCTAAAGCAAAACGAAACCAAACAGAGAGAGAGGAAAAGACATTATAATTTGATTTTGAGAAGGACAAAAACAGTATTCTGCCTCACATTTTTCATACATTAAGCATATTGCCCTAGCGGGGTAAACACACCTGTCAAAACTTGCAAGCTTTCTTAGCTATACCTCAGTTTCAGAGTGGTGAACACAGAAATCACATCATTTAAATAAATGCCATGTTACATGACAGTTTTTTTTATGCTACACGATAATCTGAGAAGCATGGGTTGTCAGTGGAGGCAGAAATGGGCCCAAGGCACTTCCATTTCACTTGAGCATCAGTAAGACTGAAAAGAGAAGGAGTGAGCATTAGGTCACTACAGAGCAGCTCTGAAGGAGATTTTTCTTCTGGGAGAATTTATATTTAGTTTCATAAATAAAATCAGTCCTTTGGAATGAGAGAGACAGCCTTCCCTAGATATAGTACTAAAAATAAGTTAATGTATATATCTGCTTCTTCTTGAAAAAAAAAAAATTGTTACTAGCTGAACATTGATGAGGTAGCTGTACCACAGAAATTCTACAGCACTGCTGTTAAAAATTCAAATTACATGTAGAAATTTCAATTTTTCACCCTTTTATCTCAGAGCTCAGCTCTGGAATTTTACAATTTTTTTTCTTCTCATTCTGTATTTGTAAGCTCCATGTTTCCTTTAATTAAGATCTCCCAAGACTACTTGCTCATTTTTGAAGAATAAAACATGCTTACTAAATGAATTTTATCAGACTTTAGCAGGTTTTAAATCTATTTAGAAGGTATCACTGCACTGGAGGCCAAAATTTGTTCTAATGTCAATGAGAAAATATCCTACTCTTAAAATGCCAGTTGAAACAGAGAAATTCTCCTGTTTTTAATGGAATCCCTTAAGGGTTGTACCAGTCTAAGATAAAAATCTTTCCGAAAATAAGGGAGCTTATTTTTCCCCTATATTAGTTGCAGATAATTTTTTTAGATAATTAAATACCCTAAACTGTGATCTCTGTAGTATCATGTTACTGGTTTAAAAGTATCACCTAACCACTGACATAAGCAGGATGGTAAATCTATCACCTTTTAAAAATAACATCATGCACATTTTGATGTAAATTATGCACCCCTGAATTTTTTCAATTATTGACTTCACAGCGGATTAAATTCATTTCCACACAGCTTTGACAAAGAGTTTCTGGCAAGAGCTCTGGGATCATATGTTTGTGTATGAAGGCCTTTAAAGCATTGCAGTCCCATATGTGCACCCATCAAGGTAACCCAACAGGTTTACAGGCCATGCACTGTTATTTAATGCAAACCCCAATGCTTTAAAGTCAGGCTGCTTGACAAAACCAAAATAACCTAATAGAAAAATCAAAATTGTCCAGCCTCTCTGCAGAGTATTGTCAGACTTCTATCGCTGCCTGTCACTCCTGGTTACTTTTCCTTAAAGTATTATTTCTGTTTTAAATTTGTTGAATAATTCAAATTTAAGTGATTCCAAAGTAATACCCAAAATGACACACATATCGTTTTAGAAGCAATAAAACATTTTAAGATTACTCAAATTTCAGTTGGTGCATACATGTGAGTTCAACTCATTTTCTCTGTAATATGTATTATTCTTGCGTTGTCAAGATGACCACCAAGATATGTTTTAGAAGTAAAAAAAATCCTGCTCTGAAGAGTTTCCAATCTGAAAAGCAAGGTTGGTTAGCAAGTAAATAGATGTGTATAAGCAAAATATGGACACTCTGCTGATACAATAAAGTTATAAAAACTTATGAAGAAAGGTAAGAAGCAGATACTGCTTTAAAAACTGCAGAGATATGCAGGAAAAAAGTTCTGGCTAACCTACAGAGTGAGATAATTTGAACTGCAACTCAAAAATGTGGAAAAAAATTGGAAAATACTTGTTATTTGTTCCTTTTAGAAGCATTTCAATAGAAAACATATACTTAATGGCTATTTAGACAGTTTCACTTCTTTTTTTTGCCATCTTTTCCTAGAGGTAATAAAACCAGATTTAAAAAGGAAAGATGTTAACATTTTTTAAGAAAAACTTGCCTTTTTCTGTGATAACAAAATTAATGCCTGTAATTCTCAACTTGCCAAATTCATCCTTTTACCAAGCTTCTACTCATCTTTGTCTAATCACTTTTCCTCTTTGCCCACATCCTTCACCATCACCTGTTGATTCTTGTTGATTAAAGGAATGGCTGAAGTGTCTACTGCTGACCAGGAGGCTAATTGTAGCCAGTGATCCTAGCACAATTTGGAATTTTATGCTTCATTCTTTTTCCACATAAATACAAATCTGATCTGCTCGCTGCTACTCAGTGGCAACAGCCGGGAGCAGACAGTGCCAGCAATGAATAAACTTGCTTGGAAGCAGACTAATGTTTGGAGCAGGATTTTCTGCTGAATGCACTTGCCACACTCAGCTTTTGAGCCTGTATTGATTTATTCATCCAGTCTCTTACTTCCTTTCTGTTTTAATTCTTAAATACCTGTGCATTTGCACATAAAACGGAGGGAGTGGTGCTCTCCTCCTGCAGCCCTGAGCTTTCTGAGCTCTGGTTCCCAGGGAGTGCAGCAGTGCCCCCAGCACAGAGAGGGGCTGTCCCTCCCCACCAGTGGATCTGACTCCAGCAAAGGGTGTGCTTCAAGCCTATCCTAGTCCTAGAGTTTGCCTTGGCCTTAGAGAGCCAAACCTCCTTTCTCTTTTTTATCAACTTCTAACATACTTTATTTTTTGTATACGTTTCCCTCAGCTACTTGAGATCACAGCTTCACATACTCTCATCTTCTAAAGCAGTGCAGTGTCTCCTCCAGAAGCCAGCACACAACACATATCCAGTACAGACATCTAATATGCTTTACTTCATCCTTTCAAACATCTGTTTTGACTGCACACACACAAGACCATTTTATGTTTTCTGTATGTTACTTTTCACAACAAAACAACTGTGCCTTGATTTTTGAAATGTTCAAGCCTACACAAGCAGGAAATCAAAACCAATTCTTAGTTATTTTATAATATTTGGTTTTAGCCAAGTATAAAAATGTCAGTGCAAAAGGCAGATACTTATATTTCATGATGTGCCAGAAATTAAAAGAAAATTGCATTTTTAGCATTCCACTAACAAAAGTGTTTTACTGCTCAGAAAAGGATATTCATATTTTTGTAGCAATTTATAGCAGACAATAGGTATTGTAACCTAATCCATTGCAATTGTGTAATTTTTGACCAAACTGCTGTTGATAAGTAACACAAGTATTACGTTATTAAATTTTTACAATTAGGTGACTAAGAAAGCTGTTTATTGCCTTCCGTTATACCCTCTGTTAATAAGATCGTTGTTGCAGATGTTCATGTGTGCTGCATTGATGTTTAATGGTGCATGATGCTCTAGGTGGTTCCCATAACCTTGCTTTGTCTACTATGAGCTGACTCAATTGATATGATAATAGAGAAAAGAGGTCTGAAACAAGCTGGGCTGTACTGGCACAATTTGCATAACCTTTAAATTTGCCATCACTTGATAGCCAACTGCTTCTAAAAATTCTTATTCAGTTGTCAGTGACGACATTGTACCGTACAAACAGCATTCTGCAATTGGACAGGTGCGGAGGGAAGAGAGGGCATGCACAGTTTACTGCACTGTTATAGTCTATCAAGAAATGTACTTATTATCAAATTTATAAAGCCAACAATTTGGAGTACAGTTCTGCAGTTCCACTTTTGATCAATTGCTATTAGACGCAACGCATGGCCTGGCATCTTTTCAGGTTCACAGTACAGTATCACAGCATCACATTATAAGGGGCATAAATATTTGGTTTCATAGACTCCTCTCTGATTTAGTTTTGACTGCTAATCACTGGGGCAGGCAGAAGCATCAGGACTGATTAGGAGAGCAGTGAGGGGCACAGGGTAGTGAACTAAAGCAAACAAAATCAGTGTATGCAGCCTCCCAAACTTTAAATCTGATGCCAGACTACTCTGTGTATTCTTTTTGAACAAACAGTAGTGTTATATCACTGAGTAGGTATAGCCAAACATAACAATATAAAACCAGTCCACTTTTGCCCTATTCCCTAAATCTGCTGTCTGTATATACTCTATGCCAGGTCTGTTTACTTTACTGTCTTTATTATTCACAACAATGAAAACAGTTATGGTGAAAATAAGACAAGAGTCTGCTTTCATTCACATGGGATCAACTACATAACTACAGAAACATTATTTTAGGCATCCAAAGGTTTATATCTTAACTGCCACTTCACAGTCTGTAATGTGCTCAGGTGTGTCAAGGTCAGGTCATTGGCATGAGACTGACATGCACAGCCTATGTTTCACATCTGGCATTTAAATAATTTCCACTTTGCATTATCTCTAAAACCTACTGTGGAAATCACTGAGCCAAACTGGTAATAAAATCTCACAATTTCACTTTAGACAATTAACCATTTCAAAGCATTCCAATTAGCCTCCCACATGCCCTCAAAGTTCATTCTAGACATTTTGTCATCTTACACAAATAAATTCCAAGTCCCCAAAGTCAGGCAAAGCAGGACCCACTCAAATCCCCTTTGTCTGCTTTTTCCACTATCAAGGATCTCTGCTCTGTCCCTCCTGGAGCTAAAGATTTGTCTTCCATTCAGCCATCTACTTCCCACAACTTTCATTGTCTGAAATTGGATGCTACAGCAGAGAAACTTCTAATCAAATGGTCAGTTCCTGCAGTTAATTTTCATCCAGGGACACCATACATACCCACATTTTACTCTCCTTCCAGTCTGTGCAATTATTCTATAGAGACTATTTTAGCAGGTGAAGATTAGAGGCTTGAAAACATAAGTTCCATCATTTATGGCAAAAGCATGACACAGATAGCTACAATTTAAACTTTTCTACAATGTTCATTCAGTTGTAATCACAAGATGGGAAATAAAATCTCCAGATTAAAGATGATGGGCTACCAGAGTCTGTAGGGCACCCTCTGAGTACAGACTCTGCTGTTCAAACTCCTCTGTGATGATTTGTTATGAAGTGAACTGCTGCCTAGTAAAAACAGGCTAACACTGCCAAAATAATGGAAAAAATATCTCCTACAGCAGATAATCTGCCTAGGTGCCCATGGTCAAAGGGTGCAGTTCTTTGTGCCCCTCACTTCTACCACACAAAGACCTCCAGGTAAAATGTGCTATCAAATCTTTCAGATCACATGAAGTTTGCTTTTTCTATAACCTCTAGGTAAACTACAAAATTGAATTACAGATTCCAGACAAGGTATAACACACAAAAACCCACATGAATCAGTATAACCGATTAATATTCATTAATGTTTTAAGTTCTCCATGACCATAATCAATAGCCAATGAAGTTAATGAGATCTTTCCATTGATTTCAAAAGACACAGGGTTGAGCCTCAGAGACAGCAACATCACATTCTCTCAAGCACTCCAGCTGATAACATACACTTTGATAATTTGCCTCTTCCCACCAAGAATTTCAGGAATAAACAAGAGATGCTATCTTATTTCAAAGAGCAATATACCATGATAAAGGTCCATATGGAGCATTTAGAATCTTTAACTGAAGAGCAGGCAATGCCACAGTAGTTACCCATGTTGTTAATGCCAGTATGAGATCCATAAATAAGATCTGTTATTTATTTAAGGAAACACAAAAAAGGCCTGAATGTGTCATCCTCCCAAAAGGCTGAGATTTTGTTTTGCTTTAACTTTGCTCCCTGGAAAGCAGTGATTCTAACTCTTATGTCTTCTAACATATGTAAGCCCATCCAATATATTTAAACATTGATAAGTAGAGTTTTTAGTTCAAACTGGCCTTGACCTTGGGCAGTGTGACATTATCTGAAAATCATTAATGGTCTGAAACGAAAGGAAAAGCTCATTAATAAAAGCAAAACCATACAAAAGTACAAAGGCGAAACAAAAAACTAACAATGCCAAAACAACAAAAAAAGGAAGTTTTATTAAAACTATTGATCTTGACCTAGGGCACTACAGACATTGATCTTCCCACATCTCCACAGGAAAAAAACAACTTAAGCCAACAAATTATTGATCTATTAAGAAACCTGCTGAACAAGCCATACATTTAAGTTCTTACAATGAAAAAAAATAATCACACCAAATTAGGATACTGAGAAAATCTATTTCTGAAAAATTGTTGGTAAAAATTACTATTGGATTAATTTCATAAAACAGACCTGTTCGTATGATTCAACCCTATAATGTTGGGAAGTTAGAAATGTATGCAGTGTAAACCTTTAAACACAGGTTTCAGATTTAAACTCATTAAAGCACATGTTTTTAAGGAGAAGTGGCAGGTGTCCAATACTGAATATTGCAGGAACATCAAATGACTGCACAGAAAAGGACAATGGTGAAATTGCAAGTTGAACATTCTGGTCCCCCACTCACAAAGACTAAGCAGACCTGCAAAAAGATGCAGTGTAGGGTGGCTCAGGGTGCCAGAATTATGGATCAAACACAGAACAAGTAAATAGAATATGAAAAGAGTCTGGAAAAAGACTAATGCAGGGGAGGTAAGCAAGAGTTCTTCAAAATCAAAAGTAAAAAGACATTGTACATGAAATTATTATGGACTGGCCAAGCAATACAAGCAGTTGGAGGCAGACAGGAACACTCAAGTGTCTGAATCCAAACAAATAAGAGGATGTATTTCTGTACATAACACAGTCTCTGTGACACTCCTTATCATAAGACATGTATAATAGAATCCCATTCTGGCCTATTCAGCACAAAGACAACATCTCTAGCTCACAAATCTCCAAGAAACATTTTGCTAGAGTGTAACATGGAACTATTACTCCAGATTTGCTTTGGTTTTACCCTCTCTCCCAAGTTCCCATTGCTGGACACTTGCAAACATCATGTTAGAGACAGATCTTTGATCTGCCTCAGTCTTGCTTCTATTGTTTCACTCTGTATTGCTATGCCAATATCATATAATTTCCACTACCTAAGCAGTGGATTTACCTATTAATAATTATGTCTCCAAGAATCCTTCTTAGAATTACAGTATAAAAACTGAATTCCTAACTCTGTGTATCTGTATCTGAGTAACAAGTACAAAAATTCTTCCTTGAAAGAATAAATACAGCCTAGTTCTGAGGAATGGAGTAGGGCCCATATTTATTGTCATTTAACAAACATGCATTTTTCCACAGCCTAAAGGGGTAATTTTTCCTCAGAATTGTAGAATGTAAACTCACTGTAGCACCTGAAAATGCAGCTAGATTTGATACTCCTTACTACTAGTGATTATACATGAATAAGGGATTTCCCATCTTCACTCTCAATTTCTGGGCTAAATTGGTGTATTGACACAGCAGACTAGAGAAGACATTCTTTTCTTAAATCAATATGAATTACTGAAACACACACATGTGCCTATTTACATATGTGTATACATATTCTTGGAGGTACAACAGTTGGCACACTTTTAAATCAAGATACCCGTATCCAGGAATTCATGTTTTAATAATGTGTTTCACCTGTCCAATAAAATGATCAGTCTTCCACTCCCATGCAGCATAAAAGCATGAATGGTCTCAGTTACAAAAAGATATTACCAGCTTTACTATTCATTAATCCCTACCAGCAAATGTTAATTATTAATTTAAATTTTGTGGTTTCATAAGACACAAAAAACCTGATTATTTTGGGCTTTCTGACTCACTTGTTAAGCCATTAGGGGACTAAAATGTCCTTTTCTTTTCTAAAACCCACTTTTGTTTTTGAAATTATCCTTTCTATTTATGAATATAAATGGATAGGGAAGAGTGAAAGTGTGTAATTGTGTGAAAAAGAGAGCACATGGTAATAAAACTCAGCTACTGTTTCCCTGGGTACAAGGTACTACTCTGGTTTGCATAAATGCACAGGAAGCCTAGTTGATAAAAAAAAAAGGCTAGTCATGATTTTCCTGTCTGGAAGACCCACCATGAAAGCTGTAAGCAAGGAAAAAAAATAACATCTTTTCATGTTTCTTAGAGAAGAACACATTATACTCAGTAACTTACAGAAGAGGAGCTGCAAACAGACCCACCATAAAATGTCAGCAGTGTCAACAGCATTAAATACTTTCATGTTATATAGATAGGCTTACAGGGAAACATGTTGGTCTGTGATTGCTGCACAACCTGACAAAGAAAACCTACTGACCTCTGTTTAAAGTGAGCTATGTGCTTCAACATCAGCCCTCTTTATTCCCCTCAAAAATCATACCCCATCATGCTATTAGGATCTAAGAATGGATCTTAAAATCTCTCATTCCATATCCAGAATGTGATAAACCTTCTTAAATGAAGGGTTTGAAAAAATCTCCTAAAATACTTAAGATCTAAAATATACTTATAAAGTCACAAAACATACTATACTTTCTCTTTATTTTAATTAAGATCAGGTTTTAGTTCTATTCAAACATAGAAACTTCAAATTTATGAGCATATCTGCATATATTACCACAAGACCAGCTATACTGGGTGACACCAAGACCCATACAGCTCAGTCTTCTGTTTCAGATAACACATGGAGGCAAATGCCTACTATTTCTTCAATAGCAAGAGCTTGGTAGGTAGGCTCCAAAATCTGGTAACATTGCAATTTTATTGTGACATATTACCTTGGCTACACTGCACTGACTTTAATTTATGGACTAGATCAAACAACAATGATAGCACATAAAAACCTACAAAAATGTTTCTGCATGCACTATGGGGCAGGTGCACTAATGAAGTTTTAAGACAAACCTCCCTCTTTTTACCACATTTGCCCAGCCTGCTAATAGATTTCCTGAAATATCTCAAGAAATATGTCCCAAAAAATGAAGATTTAAGTGGTTAGTAAGCCCAACCTGAGCTGGCTTTAATGCCTGGATCCTTAGAAAAATCCATTTTTACTGCCATAGTCTAGCAAATGAGGTTATTACAAACATGCCCTTAAATAGAGGTGGTCCTGAAAACATCAGGGAGAAAAAAGAATGGAAAATTCTATGTTCACCCCTGAACGTGCCAGATTTAATCATTCATAACTTGAAAAATGCTGAAGTGATTTTCTTTAAATTTGGATTGTTTTTATTTTCTCTATTAAAGCTATAAAACAAGCTAAGTTTAAAGTTTGTAGCTTCAGCTGGTCTTGAATTATGCAAATATTTCAATATAAAAGCATTTTCCATTGCTGAACTAATTTCGCTCAGACTTTCTGAAGATTTCCCTTTGAGCCAAGATCAGTCATAAAGCGTATCTGACTAAAAGTCATTTGTTTAAAGCTGTTATGAGCAACTCTGACAAACTTTACAGCACACATATAGATAGGACATATATGTTCCTGCCAGAGCTTGTGATTTTTGGTGCATTTCTTAAAAGCTTCAGGTGCTGAAATCAGGAGACTGCACATGTTCATTAACTCCCCCTGCTCTCTCTGCTTATGTATTTCTTGTGGTTATGGCAGAAAGTCTTGAAATGTGAAATGCATCTTGTAAGCTTTGTAAAACCTCAAAACTCAGTCAAATCTGGAATCTCAGGCCTGCTAAGAGGGATATAATGGAAGAAGGCTGTGGTAGTGGGATCAGAGTCTTGATAGCCAAGTAATTCCCAAGACACCTGAGGAACATACACACAAGAAATTAACCCAATACTGTTCTTCAAATAAACTTTTTTGAGCAAGTCCATAGATCCCATTTTCAGCTACCAGTCCCTTTCCCTAAGCATAATCCTCTGTGCTGAAAGGTTTTGTCACAGGTGTCTCTCACAGGCTGGTTTTTCCAAAAGAGTTTTATCAAAAATTCAGTCATGCTGGGGATCAATGATAGAGAAAATTATAATCTTCCTGTCCTGACCTTCCTTCGTTAAGGTCACTGAGAATGTTCAGTACCTCCAAGTTTTTCAGTAAAAAGATAAAATTCAACAAAAAATGCACCTCTGGCTGCCCAGAGGTGTTGCAGACATTCCCAGCCCTGGAAACATTCAAGGTCAGGCTGGACAGGGCTTTGAGTAACTTGTTCCAGTGGAAGACGTGCTTTCCCACTGTGGGGGTTAGGAATAGGTGACCTTTAAAGGTACCTCCCAACCCAAACCATGCTACAATCCTATGACACGGAGAGGAAAACCTCACACCACAATAATTTCCTTGTGCTCAGTGGAGTCATATTAGAAGGTGACAGTAATTAAGTCAACAGTTCATCTGCCACAGCTCCTGTATGCCAATCCTAAACACTCCTTCACTTCCCTCTAAAACACACTGATCACACTCAGATTAAATTTGAGCTTGCCTCTTCCTTGCAATGACAGAGAACAGGAAGAAGGGGATAGAAAAGGGGCCTTGGGGCTGGAGTACTGGGATGGAGCAGATATGAACAGACAGCAGAAAGACCCATTGCACTCCAGGATAAAGACGGAGAAATTTTTCCTCTGAAAACACAAATAATTCCGACAGCCAAAGAAAGTGGACTGACAAATGGGAATGGCTTAGATTGAGACTGTTGATGCAGTTCTTACTGTTTCATTGATCTGCTCCAGCTGCATGGACCTCTAAGCTGTCTGTCAATCCATACCTGACTTCCAACAGCTTGTGGTCTGTTTGAAGTAAGCCACCAGTATTTTTGGTTGACATTAGAACAATGTTGTATAAATTGCAGCAGTTCCTAAAATGACTAAAAATCTTTGCAGTGTGGCTAAACCAGATTTTTAGAGGAAGATTTTTTTTCTCAGCTATCTCAGTCTAAGCTCTCTCTTTCACATGCAAGAACTATATTGTCCACTCTGTTTGGTCAATCTTTTCTTTTGGTAATAAGCTGTGCCCTCCTGCCTTATGCTCAGCTCCTAAAACACCTGTTGATACTTCCATTCTCTGGAATGCCCAGGAATCAAGAATGCCACAACAACTGTTGCCACAGTCCTCTCCACATGTAATGACCAGCTGTATCTGGACTTCTTCGTAACACACACACCTCTACTGTGCCCTAGAAAGTCCATGCCAAATTTTCAGTATGTATCATTCTGTGCCCCTTAATGACTGGCCTGGCAATCTGCAAGAACCCCTTTTATCCATCTTATTTCCTCTCCTTCCAGCCAGAACTGTATCCAAGTACTCCCCTCATTATTTCCATAACCTTATCCTCATTTGACCTACACAAATCTGTTTAAAGAGGTGCAGCTTCCTCTCGCAACCCAACCCATGGCTGCCTTGGCTTGGAACATCCCTAAGAGAGCCTCTGACAGAGCAAACAGAGCTCTGTTACAGGTGTCCTCACAGTCTCCATGCTGCCTGTCTCATTTTGTCACGCATGGGGGCAGGGGGAAAGGGAAGGAGGATGATGGGGGTGGCCATCTATTGTGACTCTTCACAGAGCACAGCCTAATCCAAGCTAGACACAGTTGGCCCTCCTGGTTGCCAGGGAACTGCTGACTCAAATCCATCTTGCCATTGGGCAGGACCTTCAGGTCCCTTTCCAGAGGGCTCCTCTCCAGCCTCTCCTTCCCCAGTCTGTACACACATCCAGGGTTCCCCATCCCAGGTACAGAATCCAGCACTTGCCCTTGTTAAACTTCATACAGTTGGTGATTGCCCATTTCTCTAATCTGTCAAGATCTTCCTGCAATCTGTTGAAGTCTCTGCATAAATATGTTGTTCAACATAACAAACATGTTGTTCTTATTATTGTTAACCTGGACAAAGTATAAAGCAGAAGGTATGAACAAGCATACCCAAATCCATACCTGACTTTGCAAATACAATTTTAATCTAGGCACAAGCTCTTTGAGACTTTACTGTTCCCTCAGAAAGGCAAGATAAACAAGTGCACACAGACTGCTTTTTCAAAAACCTTGCTCCCATGCATTAGAAAAAGATAATAATTTTATACTGGTAACTCCTAAATGTAGTAATTCTTTTAAAGATCATTTAGAATCTTTTATACATTCCACTGCAGGTTTTAAGTGTAGACCTAGTTAGCTCTGAAATAAGTGTGTTAGCAGCGTTCTATGTCATTCTGTGGTATCATCATATGCTAAACTAAGGGACATATTTTCCTTCTTTCATTATTATTTCAATGTGAGGAGGTGGGAAAAAGATGGTCCACACCAAAGAAAAAGGGGGAAAACAATAACAAATTGGTATCTCTTTCGAGAATTGCCCCACAGGCCAAACATTTTTATGTTCTTAATCATTATTAAATGACTTAACATGACACACAGAGCCTGGCAAATGATTGCATCCTGACACAAGAACGAATTACAAATGAAATGAAAGATCAAGCTGTATTAGAGGACTGCCTCTGGGAAATGAAAATCTTTAATTCTCTTTTATTATTGACATTTATTTGGCTGCCATGAATAACAACATAGCAAAGAGATTCAGCTATGCTTGTGCACTGAATAGCTTATCCCACGGCTCAAAACTGCCTTAACATTTATCATGTTTGCTTTTGTAGCTGACACCACTGCATACAGTCTCTATCCATCTCACATTTATCATGCATATAAAGTGCATTCTCTAATTTAAGTTCATTTCATAGCGAACAAACAGCTCAGATTAGCAAGTGTCAGTCCTCAAATAAGCTCCCGGTTGTAAAAATATCAAAGAAGGGATTAATGGATTTGTTAACAACTCCAGTTTGAAGAATAAAAAAAGTACTCAGTGAAAATTAAATAAGAGCACAGGAGGGTTACACATAAGATTTAGGTTTACTACATTATTACTAGCTCACGTATAAAAACATATTTATGCTGCTATTTTTCAGTCAAGTGTACAATACTTGAGTAGAATGCCTCCACGTGGGCCATTCACATCAAGTAGTAACTTTCTGGAAAGAACACTTCCATCATCATCAGTGCAATACATATAACCAGCTCTCAGTGACTGGTATCCATTCCCTTTGAAACAGTTTGTAGCTAAGAAAATAGGGGAAGGAGCAAATTGTTGAAGAAAAAATTCAAACTGCTGCTAGAAATGATCTTCATAGCAGCGACATACCTGCTTAGTGCCTAGCCCTGAAGCCACAGTCTGAAGCCAATTCTGATTTTGAGGCAAATATTGTATGAGTAAGCACCAGTCCCCCAGGTGCAAAGCCTCCTCTACTTCACTTGATTTCCAAAGGAGGAATTCAGCCCAGCCTAATAACTCACCTTGTGAAGGAATGAGCTACTAAAATAGCTCGCCACAGCACATGTTTTTAATAGCTTTATTTAGTCTAGAAGCATAGGTGGACAGAATTAAAGAGACTGTCAAAAGGTAGGCAGTCATGTTTATAATGCTTAAATCTGTGCATCGTACATCATCAATTTAGACAGCAGAAACTGCTTGTATCCCTGCTAGAACACCTTTTTCCCACGTACTCTTTTGGGAATTGAAGAGCAGACGGCTGAGAAAAGCTAAAGTGAGACTTTCTGCTCAAAGCAAAAAAAGCTTGGAAATTCACTTAGTACTGGATTTCACTTCCTCCTCTTTGCAAATGTTTAAATATACTACACTGTTGCACAGCTGTTCTCAGCAGGCACAGTGTATTCTTGTTTGCAGCAAAGATGGCTACACAGATAAAATCTCAAGTCATAAAAATTTGAGTAAAACCAACTGCATCAATATTTTAAATCTATGTTATAAAAATGTTCAGAACTAAATTCTCAGGCATTCTTGTGAAATAATAGCTTCTTAAATTCAGACTCTTGAAACAATTAAAAGCATTAAAAGATGAGAAACACGGTGCAACACCAAAAGGCAAGTGCTCTGATTACCATTTGAAAATTGTAAAACCACAACTTGTAATTCATTAGCTGGAATATTTACTGTGAGCAGCAAGGGAGATTTGAAACACATACCTGTAGCCAGTACAGTGTCATCTTTGCCCTGGGTGAAGACTACAATTCGCTGCCTTTTAGTGTTCACCTTCGGCAGGGCTTGTGTCTTCCGGGCTATCTCTTTAATGTCTTCAGTCTATTAAGTCAGAGAAAGAAAATTGTTGTTACAGCATACTGAAGTGGTGGGAACTTTATTAACAGTTCAAAGATTTATTTTCTTATAGCTAGGTATAAAATAGACTTTACTGACAGTAGAGGAAGATTTTTAAATGGAGGAATACTTAATTCTCCTAAGGGTTTATGTAGTACTATGAGACCATTGTTTTTAATCTTGATAATGATAGTTCAGCTATTCCAACCACTGCAAAACCAAAAAGCTAACAAAGGAATTGCAGAGCATTTCTTAATGATCAGTTAGTGGGTTTTTTTGCTGCTGACTGGATTCTAACCATACCTACCATAAAATTAAAAATAAGATTGGTAAGAGAGTACTTTGGATAAACTCCGAGCTTGGTTTTCATCCAATTTAGAGAGGTTTTATACTATTGTAACACCTCTGACTTCAGCACACTTACAAATACTTTCTTTAACTTCCCTACAGTAACTGATCCCATCAGGCAAACTGTGCACTGTACCCATGAGAGGGTGTGCAGCCCAGCTCCCACCAGCTCGTTGCACAATTGAGATGCAGGGAAACAAAGGGCAAAAGCTATATTCAGCGGGGCACAGAACATAACCAATTTTCTGACAGGCTGACCTGCAAAAGTTTCAGAAATCTTTGCTTTAAAAGGATGTCGTACTTCACTGTGCACGTAGCAAGGAACAGAGAACCCATCAGACTGAACCAAATCTCTCATTCATCCAGTGTCTTACACATCAACAAGTTTGGAATGTTTAAACTAATAAATAAACTCCAAGTAAATAGATTAATAATAAGAAGAAATAATAAGAATAAATTAATAAGTAAACTCTAATAACATTACTTGTCATTAGAATATTGTAATTTCTATTCTCCCGTTGCCCTAAGATCTGAAACAAAAGGATTTCAATTTCTAATTTACTTGGTTTTCAAGCTAATCTACATTTCTGTTATTTGTATTTACATCAAACCCTTTTATAATGCTATATGGGAAACTTTTGTTCTTAGATTTCTAACTCAAGTCAGTGAGTTCTACAAATTAACTTTGGTGTAATCTATTTCTTGTTGTTGATAAATATATATTTTTATTTTTCAAACATTAGAAAAGGAGTATGTATGACTGTAATTATTCTCTGTGCTATTTACTGTGCCCCACTTTGTTCACATCTGTGTTAAATAACACTGTATTTTTTCCCTATTTCTTCTTTGTACAAGGAACTGTAGTGAAATGTAGTAATGGCCTAGCCTTGAATATATGAACAGAAAATGATACTTTCCGCATTGCTTTGTGTATTGTTTGTTATGAATCCCAACTCACTTCTTAAAACACTATTACAGACAGACAATATTCCTGGGCTAATATATTTACCAGCACTCCTTGATGTGAAAATACCTACCTTTTCTGCAACACTTTCAGCCTCCCTCTAACTTCTTCCCTGACTTTGGGTAGTCAGTGAACCCATTGATTTATATACATTTGGCAAACATGAAAATAGTTTCCCTTTCTTTATTGGTCTCTTCACCTCTTTTAAAAATTCTCTCCTACTTTTCATTTCCATGTATGATACTCTCACTTATGTTATTTCTTCCTTCCTCCTGCTTAGACAGCTAATAAAGCTTTCAGAAGGCAATGTCAGCTACCAGAGAAGAGAAGAACTGAGGACAGGAACACGGGCCACCTTACCACTAATTCTCAGAAGGCAAGGAGTCTCTTAAAGATGCCAGAGAAAATAATTGAGACTGTTGCTCTTCTGTTTTGAAATGTTTTTTTAAGAGGTTTATGAACAGCAGATATCAGCTGGTGGCACAAGCTGTTGAATATGGGATGGATGGAGAATGCAGCCCTCGGCTTGGTAATACACAGGCTTACCAAAACCTTGCCATAGGAAGGTTAATCTCAATTCTGAAGTAGTTCAGACCTTGCCAATTAAGAGATTCACAAATTTGAAATTGCAATAAAGCATCATGAAGATCAAAGGAAACGGGGGAGAGGTGTTTAGTTTTTGCTAAGTCGGAAGTGGCTACTAGTGACTTTATTAGGCACATTTTCAGTGGAGTAAAGCAGGCATAGAAATGAAAGAGCTTGAATATATTTGTACAATGTATTTGCAGGCATGATGAATTTTAAAAGGAAAATGATGAAGTTTTAATAGGCGAAAATGGCATGATCAAGAGATGATTTCTTCAGTTTAATGAAGAATAAAGATTAACTTAGATGAAGAAAAGAGGACACCAACGAAAGAGGTTTGTGAAAAGTGATGGTAAGGATGAAATAATATGGATAGGGAAAAAAAGTAAAAAGCACATATGTTTTCAGGAATAGTTAAGTATATAATAAGCATGCAACAGTAGAAGGAAAGTATTTAGGGTGAAAAGGTAATTTTTTTTAAACAGCAGAAATTTCAAGACAGAGGGCTTTAGACACTTCTGATTTTGTAGAATTTAGAAATAACTGAATAATGTGTTCTGTGAAAATTAACTTGACCATTTTTAGCCAAAATTACTTCCCATGCTAATTTTTTTCAAAGAGAATAAAATATAGCTTCAATGTGCGTATTGAGGAGGTTTTAACTTTTGCACAGTTTCTTTTTGAAGGTACAACTGTGACATTTAAGAATATGTGAATATTTACAGCTGGAGACTGCAGAGGTACTAATGCCTCTTACTTCATTGTCAGGCAAACATTATCAAATGTTGCCATCTCTGATTTCTGTTCAGAATAAATAGCCAAAATGTATAATATTTGTTTTGCAGTGATTTTTTACTTGCCAGTTTAGTGAGTCTTTCTTACACGTCCTGTGCCTATGGACATGGCTGAATGATAAGACTGGTTGTAGTTCTAAAGCCTCTACAGACTCCCTGATTCACAGGATACTCCCACATACCCACTTACATACTTGAATCTGATTTAACAAAGCTGATATACAAATCTCACTGAAGCATGATTTGCCTGTTGATGCTGACCTGAAACACCTTGCAGGTGGCATTCAAGTGGGATATGTGCACAGGAAGGAAGCATACCAGATATGCCAGGATCACACAAACTGCATCCAGTCAGAAGCACTATCAAACCATGTCTTCTGATTTCCACCTCTGAACAGACACCAAATAGCTGGGAGTGCCATAGCCCTGACCTAAACAGGCATAAATCCTCCAAAACTGTGCATTTGTGCAGTGTACCTCATTAACTTAAAGCCCTAATGCTGGTCCAGGGTAACAAAACTCTCTCTAATATGGTTCCCCAATGAATATGGACTTAGAGGAGACCTCTAACAAGAAAAGTTATTTTGCATGGTAGCTGCTACTAACCCATAGATACTTACTGTCCCGTTCATTTCAGTTTACTTCCTGGATTGACAGACAGATCTGAACCCTAGATTTTATGTTTAAAGTAGTATTTTGTTTTCCTAATTTTTATGTAGAAGAAACAGAAATTTACCCTTTTGTAAAAGCAAAACGTCATAAAAAGACCTCATTTGTTATTTTTGTTATTTGAAAATTATTAGAAATGTTATTAAAATATACAGTATGTATATATATGTATATGTATATATATATAGTTTTAAAATGCCATAGAGCATGAAATTAATAAAAAAAACCCCAACCCCACAGTGATGCTCAGGAAAAGACAACATCATAAATAATGTCCTATTTTTGATTATTACAGATAAGTGTTGGTCAGGGGATACATTGAAGGAAATAATGGTCTTCAAATATCATGACTGATTTTACAAAACAACTTTGTATTTCAGCAAAGTACAGTGGAATACTAACTGTGGGAATGGTGCAGCATAAAAATTAAAAATCCTTTGAATGGAATTTCCCTTACAAAGAAAAAAACAGATTTGTGTCATGGAGGTGCTGTTTCTCACCTATAACAAGATTTCATTTTTTCAGAAAAGGTGTCTATTTTACTGAAGTTCTCTTAATTGTAACTTCTCTCTCTTTTTTTTCAAAAACTGTTTCAGACTGAACTCATTCCATGTGTAAAAGATGAACTTAGTATACACAATTGTTGGAATTACTATGAGGCAGAACAAAAAAAACCTAACAAACAAACAGCTAAACAAAAGAAGCTAGTCACCAACTGATTTTCTATGATAAAAGATTTCAGATTAAGAAGTAAAAGCCTTTCCAGGTGGCAATTCAAATGCAGCCACCAGTAACTTTTAATCACTTCTATGAAAAACATCCTCTTGATTTTTGCCCTGGTCAATCAAGTTCTTTCCTTGAATTTGCCATGCTTTACCAGTTTTCTATTCTCCATATAAAAATCAAGCTTTTGAGAGTTGCTGGGAAATTTTCCTGGTTTTAATTGAAAGGCTAATTAAAGCTCTTTAAGTTTTTCATAAGATGCTTTATTATCAGAGTGATTTTGTGGGTTTTTTGCCTCCATAGCACAACAGGAAAACAAAACTGTGGACATTATCAAGTTTTATACATCTCTGTCAGCAAACTTGACATGTGAGTCGTTGCCAAGCAAGGGAGTAATAAGAGATAAGATCATAATCATTGTGCACTTTACTGATATGCTGTAATCAAATGTGGCAGATTTAGGATGTTCAGGAGGAACTGTGCTAAAATCTCTAAGCATGCACTAATGGAAAGGTTAATATGATGGTAGTTAGCAGACACCAGTAAAAGCAGTTTGTCACTAGAGCTGAATTTAAACCAGGCACATTCAAAGTCTTTAGCTCAAGGGGGCAATAAAAATATAGAATGGGTAGACTTAATACATTACTTCCTTTCTTTTTATTGTCTAGCTACCAGAGGGTACCAATAATTTCTTATGCTTCATATTTTGGAAGCATCTGTGAAATTCATTCATTAGCATAAACTCAAAGTGTATTTTTATGCCTAACAATACGGATTATACAAATGAAAACTGACAGTGATAAAAAGTCTTGATTTCTACAAAGCAGCCACGTGAATTTGGGAAACATAAAATGAAATGGGACAGCCCACAGTTTTAATAGCTAAAACAGTGATGGCATTGATGTACCTGCTGGTGTATGGTTCTAAAGAAATCTAAATTGTAGAACAAAAGCTGTCAGTCTTTCCCTCCTTTTTTTATATGCAACCAATCACACCCAGAAGTGGCACACTCTGTAAGCGATGTGGTTTGAATTGCGCGGCTTCTATTCATGCAAAATGGGTGTTGAGCAGTCAGACTCCTTTCTATTCTTTTACACTGCAAACAAATCAATTAAGGTGGGTCTTATTCCAGTGAAAAAAACAACATGTAAAAGGATTTATGTGTGTTTGGTTCTGCAATTTCGATTGCAGTAAGATCACTTACTATCTGTAAAATTAGCACAAGCCTTGTCACGTTAATTATAGTATTCAAAAACTGCCTGTTTGAATTGGTTAGAGACCAATAGCTGATGGTTCTCCAGATTAAGCTATCTGAATGTAGCCAATGGGAGGTACTAGTCAAATAAATATGTTGAGAAGATGAAATCAAAAGCTCTGAAAATCACTGTAAAATCAACAGTATTTACTTCAAGAAAATACAGGATCAGACATTTTTAGAGCTCAGATGGAAAACACCAACTCGAATATGTTTTGAAACAATTTCCACACTACCTTTTCTAAAAAGCAGCTGTTTGTAGAAGCATGGTTTACATTAATCAGTACCTAACAATTTTATATACAACCTTCCTAAAATTCATTTGCATAATGATAATCCGCATATGGCAGGGTTTAAGTTATTTAAGCGGTGTTATATTTCACTATTTAGTGTTGCTTCACCACTGCTTTAGCAGTGAATCCTTCTGGAGTGTAATGCAGCTAATGAGGTAGCTTTTTAACTGAACAAACTGACAGGTCCCATATCTGCAGAGGCAGCTTGAAACCGTGCCCAACCTCTCGGCTTCCCAAGAGGCTTTTCAAAATTCAATAAATAACATCTGTAGGCGATGTTGGGTGCAGACCTAGCAGAGTGCGTCATAACACTGAGCTGGCAGAACAAAGAAACCATGACGACTGCCAAGTTTCCATGGCAACCGCTGCGAGGCTTGGAGAGTATAATAGCACATCAATCATTGTCCAAAAGAACTTCATTATCAGCAAGAAAAAAACCTTTAGGATCTGTTTAGTGTGCAATTGTGGGTTAACTCACCTCAAAGCCTTGCTCTCTAGCGAAAGTGGCAGCTTCCTGAAATAATAAAAAAAGAACAGTTAATTATAAAGTGCTAGATAATGAAGAAATAACACATTTTGAAACTCATTCAGCCAGTTTTCCTTTTACACGATTATCTCAATATAGCCATATACAGTTGCTCAATTCTGATAGTCGCACCAAAAGCTTCTCCCTCTTCCCTCAAGCCCAACAACAGTACAATGTCAACACATTTCACAAGTTCAAATAAGGAAGGTACAATATGTTTTTTTCCAAGTGAGGAAAGTTACTTCTGCAGATAGGACTTGAACTAGGAAACATCCCTCAGGCATATTTTTAATTGAAATTGTATCATACCTTCATTTATGTATGGCACTTTTTGGGATACATGCTATCAAGCCATTTTAAAAAAATCATTTGTCATCTACAGTGCGTTAAAAAACCAGGATCACTAAATGTGTTCCGACCCTTGTGGTAGAATCAGATGAACATTTAAAAATATTCTGATGTCTTAATCACTGGTTTAAGCAATTTAACTATGTTCTTTTCCTGAAAGAACAGAGGAAACAACATTATATCAGTATGTCCTCATGTCTTATTTATATTAATTGGTGCAACTAAAAATCTGGTTTGAAATAAAAGCAAGGGGATGGAAGACAATAGCAATGTTTTGCCCTTACTCACTTTCTATTTTAACATTGGAAAGAAATATTGCAGAAAATTCCTGAAGTCTTTATGTTTTAACTTTCATTCTTCCAGATTATCTTTGCCAAGTAATATTAATAGAGGGATAATCTTGAGCCAAAATGGTGAGTTGATCTAACTACACAGAAATAACTACTGTACCAAACCAATCCAGTGTGTCTACAAGAGGTTTTAGTGCTTCAGAAAACACATAGTTATGGACCTACATGATCTGCCAATTTGGGGGCAATAGAAGAATCTGAAGTGGGTACAATTGATTATAACCACAGTAAGTTGAGGTTAATAAAATGTGATAAGCTGAAAAGCACAACTCCTCAGGCTGCTTCGCTGCAGAAACATAAGGCTGACCGGGTTACCCTTAGCTGATGTTGACAGAAAAACTGAATCATGGTCCTGACAATTGGGTGCGGGCAAGGTTAGCCACTTTGACAATTTACTTACAATTGAATCCCTTCTTGTACATCACACAGTCAATGACATTTGCTAGCCTGGCTGTCAAGAAGGAGTGTAGGGTTCAAAGATATCATGCAGTGTTTTCCTAAACCAGCATGTGATTAACAAAGCCTATGCTCGTATGAAAAAAGGAGCCTTGCAAGCTTCCACTCTGCAGTGATGCACTTACAATGAACTGCAACACAATCAAGAAAGCCTCACATGGGACCGTGACACGGGGGGGAAAAAAAAAAAGAGAGAAATAAGAGAGTGATAAGGGGGAAGAGAATAAGAAAATTGACTAAAAATTATGTCTTGTAGCCAAATAATTTCTTTAACCTCAGATTTTTGGTCATGAGATGGAAATCGGAAGTTACACTGATCTGTCCTAAGGGATTTCTTTAAAATCCCAATTCAGCAGGACATTAACATCTGTGTTAAACTATTGTCTGGCCAGGAAATTGGACACCGGTACATGAAATAAAAACTGTTCCAGTGAAGTGGTGCTTTCTTATGTGGGAGACTTTGAGAGAATTCATCTTAATTTTCTGTACTGGGGCACCCATGCATAGCACATGTGTTTTGAAAGACCTGGCCCTTCCACAAGAAAAGATAAATGATTGCACATTTGTTAAAAAGTATCGCATCTTCAGATTCTCCTGTAAGAGCGTCATCTTTTAGCCTGGTCTGCTGCCCAGCTACATGAATAATGGCAGCCAGCATAAAATCATAGATTTTCCTGCTGTTGACCTCTAATCTAAGGGTGCCTGAACACGCCAAAGAACAACAGTAATCTTAATTTTCTTCTCTCCTATCAACTAAACCTCAGAATGACTCCTGAGCAGCTTATTTCAGTAAGGATTGTGCCTACAGTCCCCTAAAAACCAGCCTTTCTCAGAGAGAGATCCCTTTAAGAATTAAGACCTTTCCAGTAAAAAAAAAAAAATAAATAAAGGCTCAAAACACACATTTGGACGGTACAGTTTAGTGCTTGTGAAACACTGAGAAATGTGAGGGAGGCTCTGATTGCCAGGGACAGTTCAAAGTAAATTAACCAGATAAAAGCGATGAGAACCTTTTAGTATCTATTCACAATAACAGTGAGAACAGGAAACAAGCAGAACCCATCTGTGCAGCCCTAGGGCACCTCATACTGAGCTTCACGTCTCTAATAAAGTAGTCAGGTTAAAGTCTAAGTGGATGTAACATGTGGAGACTGCTTGGGTTACAGCGGCCAGCCGGGGCGTTCCCTGGTGCAGGTGATAATCAGTATGATAATCACTATATTTACAGGCTTTCCATTTTATATCTGACATTGAAAATCACGAAGAAGGAGGGATTAAGGAAATAAACAACCCGCACAGAAGCTTTACCGCTCCCCAGAGAATGCAGCATTTTCATTCATGCGTGACATGCGACAACAGCAGAGCAAAACAGCGACTGAACAGAATTTTCTTAGGAGGCTTCATTTCACATCAGGAGTTCTTTCAGTTTTGATAAACTTTACACATTATTCATTCATTCATTACTCCAACTCAGAATTTTCAGAGCTGTTTTGTTACTGCCTACAGAACACTTCATAAAACCCTCTCCACCTTATCACTGTTTCATACTAAATGCATAAAAAACTCACACTCCTTTTTCTCTATAGCCTTTTTACTAACTGTGACAGCAAATGTATTGTTGCACCACCTAAAGTAGAAATGAGATTTGTTTTTAGTTGTGAAATGTCATTTGGCTCATGCTGTTTGGGGAAAAAATCCTAAGTACACTCAAGCTGACAAAACCTCTGTGCAACGCTACTTAATGGTGGTAACACAATGTCACCAAAGTTAACACACACCCTCTCTTTGCACAATAGTGAGCAGTTTACACAGGAAAGCGAGATAAATTAAGGAGACAACAATAAAAAAGACAACTTCCGTTAGTCCTGGCCTTGCTGTTATGTTAGAATTTGCTTGCTAGCTGAAAACTATTTCCATTCTTGCCATGTATTTTATTGCTGTCTGAGCCCCAGCACTCAGCAAAAGGAACTTTTTATAATCTGCACAGGCTAATTTTAACGGGACTTGTTAAAATCCTGAGACTTTTTATCAGCAGCAGAACAAATTACTTGTTTATAAGTAAACGGAAACATACCTTCTAAACACAGAATCCATCAGCCTCTGCAATCCTAGGAGTAACATATAATCCTATGTTAGCCCCCTGTGTTAGAATACTTTTATGATTATAGAGTTAAAATGGCTCAACTTCAATAATTGCATGTTCAGCTTGCCATGAGACACAGAAGGCCCACCACATATTGAATATTCTTGATACATCAAATTTTTTTTTGTTGGTACCAAGGTTTTATGATTACTTGATCAAATTACAGCCAAATGGTAACAACATGCATAGAGGGTTAAAATTAATTCATGTAGGCCAACATAAAACTCACACAATTGCACTAAACAGCATTTGAAAACATGTATTGCCAAAATTAGCTGACAAAGGCTGTTTCAAAAACACCAGCAACATTATTATCTACAATATGCATTTTAACCTTTGTATGGGGAAAAAAAAGGAGCACTGAAAACTAAATTTGCATTTCATTGCTGAAATCAACATTATCTCATAAAGAAATGATAAAACAGCAGGACAGCAATGATACCCTTGCACACTGAATGCATTTCCCATAATTGCACAAAAAAGCAATGCAGGGGACACTGAAGATAATCTCTCCCCTGCCATCCTTCTTGGTAGGGAAAACATCTCACAGAATAACCTCAGCTCACATATTACAGTACTACCCCCTGGATTTACTGTTTTTAATTGGAAGATTACTGACAGATTCTGAGGGAGTTCCTACTTCATTAACTGTAAACTTCCTGACTTGCCCAAAATATACCCTATTCACATTTCCAGGAATATCATCCTCTTTTCTCTGCACAGAAGGTCTGTGACACTGAGGGCTCAGCCCAGCCCATGAATCAGTGCAACCTCAAGCCTGCACACACACAGAGCAAGTGGAACTGCAGGGGAAGGTCCCTGCAGCCAGTGCAGAGCAGAGTGCATAATAACAAAAAGAAATAAAAAAGTAAACGCACTCAATGAGAACAATAAATGACCATGAGGACCATGGTCATGGTCATACTTTGTGTCAGCCTTCGATGGGACAATTCCCACAATTCCGTATTTGATTGATTTGATTGTAATTTGAATAGTACTTCCAACATTGTACCTTACAAGCCTTTCTAGACTGCTAAAATCTTCTAAAAATTACTCTTAAACATTTTCTTCCTTTCTTACATTTCAGAAGTATGGATTGTTAGTTTTCTTCTATTTACATTTTTCCTTGAACACACTAAATGCTACTATTTTCTCAGGTAATTCCCTTTTTCTTCAGTATAATAATTTACTACCATTCATCCCACTCCTGAGTTCATCTCCATTCCTAGTATAAATTTGTATTCTTTCTATCCTCCCTTGCTTTTCTACAGATTGTACTGTTTGTAGCAACAAAATTACTTTCACAAATCTAACATTAAAAACCTGTTATCTAAAAGGAATGGGTGACAACTGAAATAAACAAATGAAGATATAGGGAAGATTTTTGTAGAAGTGATGCCCACTGATATCTACAACTTCATTCTGCAGAAGACAGGCGCAAATAATCTAGGTTGGTTTCGTTTGATAATCTCCTTTCTTAAAGGTAGATGCTGAAGATTCATATTTCTGAAACAGACATTTTTATTCATGATTTCCTAAAGCACAGCAGACTTGTAAAACAAAAACCAAAACCAAACAAAAACCAAATAAAATAATGTATTATTTGTCTCTCTGCACTATAGAGACATGAGTCTTTATTGTAATGTAATTACTAAGACTTGTAGTTCACTTTTCCTTAAGCAGGCACATTTGTCCTTCTGTCTGTCCCTTTTATCATCATTCCCTGTCCCTAACAAAGAGCTTTCTCATACAGTTCTGTGTTTTCAGAGCTATAACCTTGTTTTATATACGTCATAGGTACTGAGAACCTCTGATTTCAGTGGCATCAGTTATGCCCTGTAAATCTGAGTATGGGCCAAACAACAGATACTCTCTTTTATTAAAATCTCCCTTCTTAATTTCTTGGAAGATAAGTAATGAAGAATGAATTACCATGTGCCCTCCTTTTGGTATTTCCTTCCTAAAAAACTTGTCCCAGTGCAGAAGATACTAGTTTTTAAGAAAGAGACCTAGAAATGTGCCATGCCACATTTCCTACTCTTCCAGCTTCAGGCCAGTTTATACTAAATATAACCCTGGAAATGGGGCTTAAGGCACAGAGAGACAATGCATTTTCAATTGTTGCCTTTGAATTATAACAAAGATGTCATAAATACATCCACTAACTTCACAGCAGAGTTGGTGAGGTGTTCTATCAAATCATCAAATATTTAATGCAGCCCAAGAACATGCTGATCTGTCTTTATACCACTTTTTCCTACATATGATTCACAAAGCCAAACTAAGGTAAATCTGATTTTATTCCCTGCCCAATTTTAGGAAACTAATAAATTCATATACATACACAGAGATAGCACAGCAAATCCACAGTTTTTAACATGATGAATTAACAGCATACAAGAACTACAAGTACTTTCATGCAATGCAAATAGGGGTGATGTCAAAGCTGTGGTAATGATAACCATGACCTCCCTAAGGAATTAGAGGTAGATCCCACTAAAGACTCTGCTGATCAGTTGAAAACATTATTTCAACAAGTGGCTGCTATTGTTCTACTACTTAAAATGAATGGATGAAAAGTCTACAGGACACAGTTCCAGCTGGATCACTAACCTTTATTGCCAACAGTACATTTATTGTAGTTAGTGGTAAGTTACACGTGTTCATCTTCAATCAGTGCTAAATAGCTCTCAGTGGTTACTCCAAACACTGTAGACAGTCTTATCCAGCCTGTTATGCCATTGCAGTCTGATTTAGACAGGCATTACTTTAAGGTCAACTATTACTACATCTCACTGTCTTAGGGCAATACAAGCTCATATGCCTTTATATAAAAATGGCCATTTATAAAGGCATTAAAAGCTCAAAGGTAAAAGTAATTTCATGCTTTTCCTTTTTTCCTTTTTTTTTCCAGCTGAGAAAGTTTGTGATACGTGTGGGGATGTGTTACACAGATGTAATGCTTCAGTATTATTTTTATTTGACAGCACAGCGGCCTAATCCTGGATTCAGTCAGTAGTGTAAATCTGTTCATGTTTCAGAGAAGATCAGTCAAAATGGTCAGAGAATGGACAGACCCTGCACACAGCTTGAGAATCAACACTGAGAATCAGCAAGTATCCACCCCTCCCTGGTTATTACTGGAAAAAACACAGCTGGCATCAATTGGATGGGCAGATTATCATAAAGGAACACCAAGGTTTTTTTTACCTCACTTTCCTTTTCTTATGAGCAGCACTAGACCCCATTTTTTTTTTTAATGAAGGATAGATAGTGAGAATTCGTATAATGTCCTAAAATATTATTTCAGTTTGCTCCAAAAATACTAAAGACACTGGTAAATATATGCACACAGCCTTCACCCAGTAGCTGAAAATATAAAATAGTAAGAATCAGTTCAAGTGAATAGTCAGAATAAGTATAAATACCATATGGGGTTAAAGTTGTAGTGTTCAGAGGGGGTTCTGGCAGAGCACCAGAGGGTTTTGTCTGAAAAAGCCTAGTGTGAAAAGAATTGAGAAAGAAACATATTTCCTGTCCTGCTTGGGTTCACCCTGGAGTGTTTGTATCACGTACAATTCATTAATATTCAAGCTCTTTATTCTCCTATTCAGGTTACTACCAGAACTACAGTTCCTGCCAGAATCTTATGTGGAAAGAATCACCCTGAGTCAGAGCTTAATGCCATTACAGGGTCTGCAACAGCTGCAGCAGGGATGTGCCTCTGAGCCATTTTGAAATTTTATGATGGATAAAGTGCTATTACTTACATCTCTATCTTACATCCTTACCTAAAGAACTGAACTTCTTATGACTCTGTATGTGTCTCTCTTCTCACATATTACAAGCATCAAATTAGTGAACAATACTTCTTTACACCATTTCTCTATAAAAATGTCTGTTTCTACCTTAAAAATAAATGCATCATCAGAAGTAACAAAGAAGAAAAAAAGATACCCCCTCCTTAAATATCATTGAATCAGGAGCACATAAAAACATGAAAACAAAATATTAATAGCGAGAAGAGTTTTATTTGTATATAAAAATAGAAGATGTGTGTTGAAGTCTTTAATATTGCTCATTGAATGCTCCCAGTGTTAATTTCTGGCTGGAGGGTGACAAACAGAAATAAAAGATTGCATCATTTTCAATGAGGCCTTCTGTGATTGTAACCACTCAAACTAGCCTGAAATCAGACAAGACACTCTCATCTAGCTATTTCAGATGAAGAGAATAATCAGATACTCTACTAAAAGTGCTAGGATCTAGCAGGATTCTCTCTAGTCCTGGTAAAAGGTTAATGTATTTTTAGCACTGGAATTGAGTTGTTTTATATACTTTGTTTAGGGTGATGTCATGCACAGCCATTTAGAATTATAACTGAGGCTGTGGCATGGGGAACTCTGTAAAAAGCAATCACTGCGTCACATTCTTCATGTGCTGAGCTTGTTCTGCTTTTTAACTCTAGCAAAAAAAAAAATAAAGTTGCTCACTGCAATCTTCAGCAATAACAATATCTTTTAAATTTGTCTTCAAATTACATCTTTTACCCTTTCAATGAATTTCAAACCCAGTTGACTTTAGGATTCTTACTGGAGTTTCTTGTGCTATTTATTGCAACTTCAATGATGTATTTATCTGTATTCAAGATACAAATATTCAACATGAACTTTGGTTTCTGAAATTTTCAGTTTTAGCTAACTGTAGCTACCTTACGGAAGGAGAAACCTAGCTCTCAGTATGCACTAGCAGTGCTCTCTCACAACATGGTCATTGCACAGAAAAACAACTTTTCAATTTGATCACAGTTAGATCACTGTGGTCCTGAGTGAAGAATATAAGTTCTAATTCCAGATGTGACTAGGGCACTATTTATCATCTTGGATAAATTGCTAATTTCTTGGATCAATTTTTTTTTTTTTTAAATCCATAGAAGTTAGAATTTAATTGCTTTTGACCATTAAGTATATAAGGATGAGGGAGTTTGGTAAAGTTTATTTTTCTATTAGAAGCCATCCTGAACCTAAAACAGGCTCAAACAGATCAGAGATCAAAAGAATAGTCAAATAATGAAATTAAAGGGATATGATTCCAGCATATTTTTAAATGGTATTATAAAAGACATGCAGCGGTTGATTTTGGGAGGGGCCTCTGCACATCTTCTACAGAGTCCAACCCCACTCCTCAAGTAGGGTCAGCTAAAGCGGGCTGCCCAGGACCACTCAGTTTGGAATATTTCCAAGGATGGAATCACCACAGCCTTTGTGGAAAATCTGTTTCAACACCTGACCACCATCATAGTAGAGCTTTTTTCTTATGCTTAAGTGAAATCTCCTATAGCTGAATGTGTGTGTGCCTGTTGTCTCTCGTCCTGTCACCTCCCACCTCTGTAAAGAACCTGCTTCCATTTTATTAATTACCTCTTGTTAGTGTGCCTTGGTAACATCTCCCTGATCTTCCTCTTCTTCAGGTTCTCAGTCTCCCCTCCTCATACAACAGATGCTCCAACCCTCCATCACCTTTGTGGCATCACTCCAGTATGTCTGTGTCCATCTCATGCTGGGAGCCCAGAACTGGACCCAACACTGCAGAACACTGCAGACACATCTCATCAGGGCTGAGCAGAGGGGAGGCAATCTCTGCCCCGCACCTGCTGGCAATGCCCTTGCTAATGCAGCCTGTGATGTTGTGTTTGTCCTTCCTTGTGCAGGCACATCACTGCCTCATATCCTCTTTTTCCATTGAAATTCTGAGGTCCTCTTTTGCAAAGCTGCTTTCTACCCAGCTGGTTCCCAGCCTGTCCTGGGACCAACATTCCTCCCCAGGTAAGAGGACCTTCCATTTGCTGAACTTCATGAGATTCCCATCAAGCCATTTCTTCCCTCTGCCAAGGGCTTTGAAATTTGATATTATACTGTGATCTTTCTAGAAGAAGTGGGGTTCAGAATTCCTATGATAACTGAAACTACAAGCATACTGAGCATTCCATTTTACTTTTAAGAAACCACACTTACGAAAAAAGAAAAAAAGAAGAAAATTACAAAAACGAAGAGGTAAAACCAAAAAATATATAAAATTATGTACGAATATGCATTAATTCCTACAGGAAAAAAAAAAATAGATATTATAATTACGGAAAATTACATTCCTGCATCGAAGATCAGTAATCTTTCACATAATACAAAACAACAGAATTATGACAACTTATTTGTCAAAAATGCATAGATTAGCAATGCATTACTCCATGGATAACTGTATGCAGATCTCTTTCTTTCACTGTGATCATCCGCCCCAAGATGCACTGGATATTCAGCAGTAATACTGATATGCTGAATTAACAATGCTTTTGCCTGCTGGGTATTTGTCTTCCCTATTAAATCAACTATGTACACACATATATATACATACATGACTTTTACAAATGCATATATAGATCATGACAAAACAAATGTGATCTCCCTTTCTAAAACTTCCTATGCTTCAGTTTTCCAAGCCCTTCCTTGTTAAATCAGCAGTTTTCATAAGCAATTATATCCACTAGACCTCCACTTAGGGAAAAACAAGGTGCCTGCAATGGAATCCCACCCAGTAAAATATAACAATTTATTGGCACCTTCACCTCTTCTGAGCACTTGAAGGTCATGAGAACCTAGAGCTATAATTTGAGATATACTGGTTA
The DNA here is from genome assembly GCF_050655825.1 of Lonchura striata. Taxonomy (NCBI): domain Eukaryota; kingdom Metazoa; phylum Chordata; class Aves; order Passeriformes; family Estrildidae; genus Lonchura; species Lonchura striata. The sequence continues at coordinate 20,096,450 of NC_140708.1, forward strand.
TAGCACCATTCCTGTGAAATAGTACTGATAGATCTTTTTGTTACTATGAAGTTATTTTAGCTTGTTAATACAGTTGCAATGATTTATTAGCTGTTCCCCCTTCAAGATATAATTTGATATCTTCCCAAATATCATTTGATATTTGATATAGTCACTAGTTATAAAATATGAAATTATACATACATTTTTCTTTCAGCATAATAACTGAAGTTGTTGTACAAATCGCTATGTTCATAAACTCACATAGAGAACTTTTAAAGACAAGCTGAAAAATAAAATTTGGACTCAGTCCACACAGAAGAGAAATGAAAGATTTGGTCAACATCTGAATAAACAAAAATTCTGAGTTTCAACTGTGCTATTTTTACAAGCTAAGCAAAGACACTTTGCCAGTGGTACCAGTTGTACATTCTAAAGATCATAAATCAATAATCAATCAAAAAAGTTTTGTAAACTTGGTATAGAATGATACAAAAAATTACCATTTCTGATTCTACCATATGTGCATTCTCCACATACTTCCAGACTCAAGGAAAAAAAATTTTAAGCCTCAGCTATACTTTAGAACAGTTACCATTTAACCTCTAATTCTACAACTTTAAAATACTACATTTATTTTAGGATTTGTCTCACAACTATTTAATTACTGAGATAACAGACTGACATTAAATTTTAGTATCCATTTATATATTTGTTAACCAGTGCTATATGCTTAGTATATGTAAACAAATAAACCTGAAATTGCACCTGATACCTTTCTTATTTTACACATGACAAGTCGAAGGCTACAAATTATTTTGAAGCTGAAATTAGTAGTCATAGTAATAATAGTAGTAGTAATTCAGTTTTGGACAGGTTATTTTTAGCTACATACTTGCTCAAGCCCTTCACTGCAGATTTCTCACACCTCTGTGTGTTTCAATGTATAAATAATCTATTTTTTCCTCTGCCTCTAGCATTAAATTTGTGTTTAAATATAACAGAAGTTATTTCAAGCTATTTAGTTTGACTCACACTTTCCAACACAAAAGATTCCTGTGATTTCTTCCAAGATGCTCTGTCTCTTCCATTTTATGCAAAATTTGAAAAGAGCTGTAGGGTCAGGTCAATGCTGTTCTTTTGTTCAGACTGCATTCTGATTTGGGTTCTAGAAATTTACTTCTTTCTTTTACATTGGTAATAAATTTTTTGGCCAAATACCAGGTAACAAGTGAATGAGAACATTCTAAGCAGTAGTGCTATACTCTCAGAGCAGAAGTAGTGGCAATAACAGCACACCAGATGCTGCATTGGAGGTTTTTTCTTTTAAAGACAGTTATTTATGGATTTAGGGAAATGAAGAAAAAATAGGCTGGGGCCTCTGTAAAGGGGTACAAATTTGCAGAATCTCCTTGGTTTGAGGTTTATTTTCTTTTCTAAAGAGCTACAAGGAATGTAGTGCTCACATAATATACTAAAATCTAATTATGTTATAAACAACTCAGAACAGATATTCTGCACTAGCAAACATGTATATTACAACTTCCTAATTCCTTACTTCTTGTCAGATTTTTATATCATGCATATAAAAATCAGTCAGGTTAATCAACTTTCAGTCAGGTTAATCAACTTCTGAAATGTGCTTAAAGAAGCCACATATGATATCTACCATGCCATGTTTTGAAAATCACTATGCTCTAAAAAGGCATTTTGATCTTAGGTTTAGACCATGAAAATGAACAGCTTATTTGGAGCCTGGATGGCTTACATGGCAAGCAGTGAACAGTTTGCAGAGGATACTGTGCTAAAAGTGTCACTTTAAAAAAATAATATTGAAGCAGTTCTTTACAAACATGGCACTTGTCCAAAGCACATATGGAACATAAATAGAACCGTAAAATTCTATGCACCAGATTTGACCAAGGTCTTGAGTACTAATTTATATTTTCTCCATTTTGCTGGAAGACTAGCTGCATTTGATAAAGCTACTTCATAAGGACTCTGTTCTCCTAACATTTACACATCACACATCTGGACTTGGAAAAGGATTCTAAGTAAAAGAGCCAACTAATGCAGATCTTGTTTATGTTATGTGCAATTACTCTTGTGTCATGAATCTCCCTGGGATATCAGAATGTGCTGAAGACACTCAAACAAAATATACTTCAAATAAAAGTGCAAAAGCCTGAGTGTTTCTGTCCCTATCAACGATCTTGGTACACATGATCATGGAAGAAAATTAATGGTACTTGTATTTTCTAACAATATTGCACTTCATTTTTATTAATTATTTGTATGTAATTAGAGCTGCCCTCAGCATCTGAAGATCTCTGTTTGGATTGTTTTTCTCTCACAACTCGCTCACTGCAGCCAAGGGAACTAAGTGATGGCAGTTGCAACACTCAATTCAGTTACATAAACACATCTTCCTTGCCAGATTCCCCTGCGGTGTTCCCATTTCATGAAGTCAGTCTGTAGCATTTAGTAATGTACTGTACCAGCAAGTTTCTTTTCATGTCACAAAAGATTAGGTCCTCTGCTCCTGGCAGCAGAGCAGCATGTGTGTGAGCATCACACACATGGAATCCACCCCTCACCAGGTGGCTGCACCAGCAAGAGAACAGAGAAGAAATACAATACTTGACTAGCTACAGAACAAGAACTGAATGTCAGATTTTAGCAGGAGAAAGACAGCCTTCACCCAGAAAATAAGGCAGATTTACTCCTAAGCCTGTTGCAGTGTCAACAACAATGAGTGTATCTTGCACCTTCAACCATACAGAAGACACTTGTGCTTCAGTCTGTACTGAGTGTATTTGGCAGTAATGATAAATAATGCTCTGGCCAGACTGTCCCTGTAGATGTAAACAGAGTTACCCTTTTTAACATCACAGCCGGAACAAACACACCTCTGACTATGAAAGCAGTATGTGGTAAAAGAGGTGACACAGACAGAGTGACCTAATCCATCACACAGCCCATCAGCTGCAGGGATGAGGGGCTTTCTGGACAAAATTTCCTCCACACCTGCCCGGCAGTGTGAAGCTGGGTGGTCACAGTCCATTGATTTGCCAGATCTTACCTTCCCCATGGACAGGTCACTGCCAAAGGCTAGCTGGGAAATTAGTGGCTGTATGTCTCTGCAAAGATCAGGCACAATAAGAGTCTCTGGCCATCTTTATAGCAGGCAGTGGAGCATCACAGAGGTCTCAGAGCTACCTGAGCTACCAGGCTGAGCTGGTAATTCATGCACAGTCACATAGCTGAAGGTACTCCTTAAGCACCAGCAAATTGAATCATCTAGTTTTACAGGTTGCCTGTCCTGGGTCAGTTCAAATGTCATTGGTTGAAGAGTACACCTATGCACTTCAAGGATTAGTTGCAAATTCCACTTGCTGCCTAGATAAATATAAAAACACTGAGTTGTTTTTTTTTTTTTTTTTTTTTTCCTGAGAAACATAGGAGAACAGAAAGAATCCAAATAAAAACTGAAGTAGTTGGAGTAACTTATTTTTGGTTAAGAATTACAACACAATGAAAGAGGCTTTTTTTGATCCTCTTACACAATTCTCAGTCAACACTGAAGCTGTGTAAAAAAGTTTCCTTCCTTCTCTCTAATTTAAGACTTCATTTTCCTTTGGGGTCCTTGGATCAAATTAAAGAGTCTAAACAACAGCACTGCTATATAAAGCTGGAACCTGAACCACCTGGCCTACACGTCCAGTTCAAGGACTTAGGAAGGTTGGATCAAGCTTCCTAGCTAAAGTGACTTCCTTACTCTTCTCTAAAACTCCTACAGATAAATGTAATATAGCACCATGTCCACATCTCTACCCAGCAAAGTGAGATTCTTTCTTTGTAAGAATTCTGACACTACACAATTCAAGGAAGACAAGATCAACCATTACATGAATATAGATCAATTTTACTTTCACATTTTCACATAGAATTGCTAAAGGCTGGCTCCAAGTGTTGACAGGCTTGCTCAGTAACTCATGTGACATGCTTCTCTTCAGTTAAACAAGGAAAAAACCACTTCTGTTCCAGCATAAGATTGTCCACAAGTGGACACAATACAAATCTGAGTTAAAGCTGTTGTGCTTAAAATTATGTGCTCTCTCAGTTCAAATTAATGTTTCCCTATAGACCAGTTTTCATTAAAGGAGAATGATTGATATGGTGGATTAAGTCAGCAGGCCCTGTAAACTGCTTTTCTTCAAGTACCCATATTCATAATTGTTATATGTATTGAGGTTAACTCATGCTGCCTACACATGGGAAAATCTAGCTATAAAAATGAGTGGTCTACATGTGTGTGCTAAGAGTTTTCACCTTTTACTTGCCCACAAGTCATATTGAGGTAACCCACTACTGCCCCAGTGGTTAATGCTGACTTGGGAAATCTAGTACCTGGCTTCTCAATTCTGCTGGTTAGTGAGCTGCACGCCAAGGTATAGAAGCTACCACCTAAATTCTTCATAAATCTGACATTTCTAAAGTAAAAGAAGCAGCAGGTAAAAATCACACCACTTTCTGTGATGCTATTTTATATAATACTAACAACCTGTAAATAGCCAAAGGATAGTTTTACTTAGTTAACACTTAAAATGAGATAAAGTGTCTCCCTGAATAGTACACATTATTTTCTTGAAACATTGCAGGTAAGTACCAAAATTCCATAGAAGTCTACAGGTTAAGTATGAACTATTGGAGTCTCTTTTGGTAGGAGCCAGTGAAGCTTTTCTTGCAGCTTAGTGGCAAAGAATTTACAGTACTAGCGATGCTAACAACCCAACATGCATTTGCAACATAAAATGTTCTGTAAATCAGTGTGTTGCTGTTTGTTTAGAAAAGTGTGTGACACTCTCAACTTCCACTTTCAATACTTGTGCAGAAAATATTCACAGCTCAGGTGGCATTTGGGTATTTTTTTATTTCAGAACTAGCAAAGAAGTCTGGTGACATGGTCATTGCTATGGTAACTATACTTTTGTAGTAAACACTGAAGTAAGTAGGTACATAAAACATGTATAAGTTGTCACTATATAAGTTACTGTTGCCCTGGGGCTGCAGTAATTTCCTTCCTTTAAAATCGTTAAATCTAGCCATAAATACTTGGTATCTCTCAATGTCCTATAATTTCAATAAGATGACAGGGCTCCTCGTACATAATATAGTACAAATACACAAGCACATCAATTTATCAAAATAGGAACTTTCTGAAGAAGTAATTTATTGGCCTGTAAGTAGCAAAGTTGAACAGGCTTCTGGCCTGAATAAAGCAAACCACTTCCAGGTTTGCACTTGGGCAAGACCGAGCTGTTGTGGGCATAAAATGCTAAAGCAATTTCTCCATCACTGGGAAATACAGAGCCATTTCCAGGCAGAGAGCTCCACTGGATCATCTCAAGTCTTTTCCTTATTCTTTATTTCCTCCTTTCCTCAAACTATCCACCAATGGCTGAGGTGTGGAATTGAAAGACAGGCTGGACCCTGTCTCCTTCAGCAAACAGCAGTAATGTGCAGAAAAAGGTTTTGGTACCCGCTTTGTGTTCTGTTCTTCAACATAAAGAATATATGACCTAAGGAGGTCCTCTTTTTATCCCAGCAGAGCAATATAAGACCACTGTAATGTCTTTCATACGCAAACTTGTTTTGGAACAGTGAAGTGCAAGCTTAACACATAGCTTAACGTAAGCTTCCCACACATAGTGACAATGAACTGATACTCAGAGAAAGGAAGCACAGTTGTCTTCCAATTTAGAGCAGGACTGTAACTCTGCTGAGCAAGGAACTGGTCTACCCATGGCACAGAATGAAGGCAGACACTGATAGGTCAAGTGGATCTCTTGGGATCATTTCCTTGGCTTACATTACATGTATGGCTTGGAAGTCTTATGCTTCAGAAACAAAGCGAATAGTGTTCTGTGACAGCTGCATTATATCATCATATCAAATGGATTAGGATGGCCACGGAGACTGGAGGGCCTAGCCAGCTATCAGTGATGAGGGAAGTACAGCTGAATACGTCTCTTACAGAACATATGCCAACATATGCCCAGCGACTGGACAAACATCAACAGACACCCTTTTAAACTAAAGAATCCCACTGCTGCAAGAAAAAAAGAGAAAAGGTGCTAATTCTATGTATCATGAGAAAGCATCCACTTTAATGTATCACTGATGTTCTGGTCATCTCTAATGCCAATATTAAGCCCTGTTTTTCACTTAAAGCGGATATTTGACCTCTGTTTGCTGATACATATACTGTATCATAACCTTACATGCCTTGAATATATTTTCTGAGTGTACAAGAACTTTATTTATGAATCCTTTGACAACTAGGTTCTTTACCACAGATACTCATGGGCTGTATCCCAAAGGGTTTACATATGTCGTAAGTAATTGTCATTTGCAATTTGACATTCGGGCTATATTCAAAGATGGAAATTTGTACACAAACTATTCATGATTACTTTACCTAATTATATCTAGAAGGACTAAAACAGTGCAGGCAGCTCTAACATGAGATCACTGAAATAGCTGTTATCAGTCCTTGCTTCATGATTTTATAGACTGTAACAATTTATCTCTGGGAAAGCTCAAGGACTGTTTTTTGGTTTCTTACTTTTAGATGGAATGTCTCTAGTTAACTACATCCCTAATCAAAATCACATTCCACATCCTCTTTTCTTAAAAATATCCCCCATATCTCTGCTGCCTTAGCTACACTGTACGGAAGGAACCTGAGACAGAAGCTACAAGTCTAGAAAGGGACAATAGGGGGCAAGATCTCCATATTCCTCCAGCAGTAAATTCCTAGCTCAACTCAGGCTGTAATGTGAACTTCACAGTAATATAACTGCAAATCACCCCCTCGCAGGCTTCATTCTCCAGTGGTGCTCTCACTTCATTGTGCTGTTTTGCTGACACAGAAGGTACACAAGTACAGGTTAAGAGGCTGGTGCACTGTGGCTGTTTGTCTCATGCTTGGTTACGTTTGGAAATCTGTTCTTAGAAGTCAACACCAATAAAAAACAATTTAAGGTTGGTACAACTTGAGAAGAATAGAATTTTTTGTATTGTTGTGTGATCTTTGGTCTTTTCTTTGGAGTTCATATGTGATGCTTTTAAAAAGCCACAATTATAAATATGGTAATGATAACAACAACACTATTAATAATTAATAATAATAAGGACAATAATAATAATAATCCAGGATTGAAAATTTACATCAAGTCAATACCAGTAAAAATTAGGGTACGAACTGATAACTTCAGTATTAAGAACTGCAAGTATGCTGTAAGAATTTTGCAATCCACAGCTTGAACATAAACTCAGCAAACCCAGGGTTCGGCTGATATTGAAAAAAATTCAACTAAATTAAGGCAAAAGATAGACAAGCATGTTACTCATACATTAACTCCTGCTTGTCTTGATCCTATGAATGAAAACATACGTGAAAAAAGTCCAACGTTCTGAAACATAATTCCCAGCTAATTTACTTCTCCAAACACTAAACTATTTATTAGTAACAACAGTTATTCTGCAGTGTTACTACAGGATACCGTATCATTAGTACTCTCAACAGAAGGACTGAGACACCTCCCCAGCACACAGCTCCTTCATGGTGCTCTTGTGCTGACAGAGTCAACAAAGAGCCAGCTACTTCTCACACATCTTGCTCCACACAAACCCTGCTGTCACATTACAAACTAATGTGGAAATACAGGGAAGCCCAATCTCCTTTCCCTTTGCTCCCCTGCACAAGAGTTAGGCATAATTCAGTTAATATATTCTTAGCCCACAAGCCTTCACTCTGTTCTGTTAGAATTCAACAGTTGTTTTAAAACATGGGGACTACTACTGAAAGTTGCTGGAAGTATTCATGCAGAAAGCTGAAAAGATTGACAGTGAATTTTTTTACTTATATAGCAAAGACTAATTTGTATTTTACGCTGTTTCAGCAGTCTTTAACTGTTTTCTTCAAAATCACTGGCTCAGTGGCACCATATGGAGCATGTTGAACTTAAGGTACCAAGAATGTGTCCAAGATATATCTCACTCCAGTGTGTTAAAACATTCCACCCTGCAGCTGTCATTATAGGAATATAATTCATACCCTAAAGTTTAAAGAAAAACAGTGTAGCTTTCTATGCTTACAAAAATACAAAATTCTTTTGGTTCCAAGTAACAGTCAGTAAATGGAAAACAGTTAATCTTAAAAACTGCTGTCTTAAATATTTGAAATTTTAGCTGATCACAAACTGCTTTAATTCTGCATGATATTTAAGACTGAAAGCAAACAAAACAAAAAAAAACATGGAAGAGAATTCCTAAAACAATCATAGTGGAGGGACTTGTATACCAGTTCTAGCACAGACCATCATTACTTCTTTTCTTTTCCATTCACCGCATTTATTTTTAAAAATGTATATATATGATTATGGAGCAAAAATCTTAGCTACATTTTTAATGGCACCGAATAAGTGTATCATCAGTATTATGATATTTCACCTCTCTCTGGTCATTACTTCTCTTTATTCATTTTATTTACCACTGTTTAAAATGTAAGTTTCTCAGGACAAGACATGCCTCTTACTCTGTTTTGCATAGTGTATAGAACTTTAAACATCAGCTATAAAGTTAATTGATGTAATAATAAGGATAGGAGATAGGCAAGAAAAAAGAAACACATGATGGTCACTTAGAAAAGCTGTCTTGGACGGACACAATTCAAATAGCCAGTTCACAGATAGTAATACAAGATGCCTTAGAAAAGGATTTGCAAACTCCCATTTTTATATGTCAGCCCATCATCTAGTCTGTATATGGTGTTTCAGATGAGAACTATTTTAGAGATTTAAAAACTTTTATTGATACAACTTCTCATGGGCCTTTCTCTACAAAGCCAGGAAGTTGTAGGAGGCTCATGGGAAGATGTTTCAGAAATCTCCAAAGGCTGTCTCACGACAGCTTCCTGACAAATGGAGCGCCCCTCTGCACGCCCGAATGCGCTGGAGGCCTCCAGGGCAGGCAGGAAGCTGTGTGTGCCCTGCCCCAGGCTGGGATCTGCCACTCTGCCACTGCCAGTGCCACGGAGCAAGGGCAGAGGCCGGCCTGAGCTCTGCGTGGCTGCAGGCAGTGCAATAGGAAGGAGACATTTCATACCTGCAGAGCTTCCTGGCAACAGCGGGAGGCTTTCTGCAGCTCAGCTTATGCCACCAAGATGGGAAGTTGGGCTGGTTGGGAGCACAGAAGCTGGCTCCTGGGAGACAGCAGTAATTCAGACTCAGTACCAAGTGCTATCGAAGACCTGGGTATGGCTTCCTCATAGCTGAGACAGGCAATAGAAGATCCACACAACTGTTTGAAAATGTGGAATTGAAATAGGAAAATATTGCGGAATTATACAGAATTTGCACCCCAGGCTGTGGCTGGGTATGAGGTGCTTGATTCTAGAAAGAAATATACAAGAAAAAAGAAGCCATCAAGGAAATGTTATGAAAAGGTAAGCATTGCAACTTATTCCAAGGTCAATTTAAATTAGTAACAGGGTTTGGGCAGCTTAGTATAGACAAAATTACATCTCAAATAGTTTTCAGGATGATTTGGATGTATATTTCAAATCTCCTTTTGTGAATTTTATTTACATGAAGAATATTTTTTCTTACTTGTAATCCTAAACAAGGATTTATTGCAGAAGATCTTACTAATAAATAAAAAAACAGTAGCACTGAAAATATTTTTCAAATCTAATTAAAATAATTAATTTGGAACATTTCTGCATAATATATGTTACCCAATTTTCTGCATTCACCTAATGCTCAAAATCATTACAATATCACTGAATGTACAAGATTGTAAAATATAAAAATGAGGGGGTTTGCTTTGTGTTTCGTCACATGAAACATAATTCTAAAAGTTGTTATCTTGAACAGCATCCACAAGACAGAATGTCTGTATAGCTTACTCCTGAATTAAGCATTTTCCTGGTTTAATAACATTGTTCAATAATCTATTACCTGCTGTCTTCCCACTAAATCTGTGCAAATGTTCTCCAAAGTAGGTAACTTCTGTTAATTTATGTTGCAATATTTTACACAATGCATTTTTCAAATTCAAGTAACAATAAAAAGGAACATGTTTAAGAATAGCAGAAGTTAAGCATGGTTAAAAAGTGATAATTGACATTTAAGTTCCTAAAAAAAACCAACTCCAGTGGAAGAGGTACAGAATGAATATGTATGGCTTAAATAAAGTGTGTTACAATGAAGACCCTTCCCTAAAATACTTGATATCTTTACTATAAATGAAAAGATAATTTTGGGGCAGGTTATTTTGTCATCTCCTTGTGGACATAAAAATTATCCTAATATAACACCCTTAACACTTTGATCTTGATTTTAGCTTGTTCTACCTGAAATATATACATGCACCACTCATCCTGGGACACAGAGTTCTTGTTTGAAATATTAAAGAAACTCATCTGCAAGTAAAGCTAATATGGACTCCTGAAACATACTGTTTTCATGGGGTCTAAATAATGGGTGCAACCTCCCAATGTTCTACACTTTAGAATTTTCCTAAGCATGTCCACCCACCTCTCAGGTAATGCTTGTTCAGAGATGGGTTACAACTGGCAGCATAAGGCTACATACTTCTTCAGTTCTTTTCACGACTTTAAATTCTAGAAAAAAGGAATTTGGTTCCAGATGATGAGTGTTCTTTTTTGAGCAGTGAGATTCAGTAGCTTGACTCATTATCGTAATTCACATATACCAAGATGCAGCTCCATCCAAATCTGGCATTTACTTTGATGTTCAAATCAAATGCATAGTGTTTGGCAACTATATATGCAGAATTTAAATTGACTGATCCATTTATCTGAAACTGGTATGTGTCCAAGACCACTCACAGATGTATTTCTCCTGCCCTAGCAGAAATTCCAACAAGAGGAAAAAGGCATGTTAATCATAGATGCTCCAAAATAACACATACAGCAAATATTGTCTGTTAAGACCATCTGACTGCCCATCCGTGTTAAGAAGTTAAGACAAACCAGGTAAACTGAGGATAAAGGATACCTGTAATTCCATGAAATTTCAGGTATTTTCCCAGATGAAGGAATTGCTCCTTGCAGAGCAATCATGACTACCACAACAACAAATTTTATGGTTACCACTTAATTTCTCATGAAAATTCCAGTTCTTTTTTTTATTTAAAGGACAGTTGCACTGGACAGCTCAACAGTCTGACAGACAAGTTAAACATGCCCTGGTTTCTCAGAGGAATTCCAGAGCAGAAATATGCTTTATTAAAATTGATCCTAAAGACAATCTAATTCTGTCGGATATCTTACCTGCCAGGGATCAAAAATACTGCCCATAGCTTGGCCTCCCAGATTCTCAAAAATAGAATCCTTCCGAAGGGCAGCCACAGACAAAGAGAAACAAACATGCTGTTGACTGGTGCCTGCAGACTGGTTTAGACTTACAGGACAATAATACCAAGACGAAGAAGCAGAATTTCTCAAGTTCTCAATAAAAATAGTGAGTTGAATTGAGATCCATGAGTTTCCAGCATCAGAAAAATTTTAAATAAAATTCCTAATTCCAGAAATACCTGAGACATCTTCAAACAGATTATTCAACTAGCAAGGCTATACCTTGAGAAGAGCAAAACAGCTTGAAAAGTACCACAAAGGACAGGCTGGTTGGGGATCCTAAGGGTCTTCCACTGGAATGTGCTCCACCTTGCCATTGCCTTCAAGGGAGTTTCTCCAATGCTAAAGTTTTTTGCTTATTGAATGCACAGCCCAGCTGGGGCCAAGCTCCAGCCCAGCTCATTTGGTGGGACCAGAAGCAGATGCTGATGGCCAGTTCCTTTGCAAGGGTGGAGAGGAAGTCCTCTCCTTAACCATGGGGGAAGGAAGAAAGAAACTTTCTACTTGTAAAATTGTAGCCTCCAAATAACATAGATTGAAGATGATGGGCACAACTGTTCATAGAATTTCAAGTTCAGAGTAGGGGGTTCCCCTCTACATCATTAGAAACATAACCAATAAACAGATTTATGTATTTCAAAAGTTCTACTACCCCAGTCATTAAACTGCTACAACTCTGTCTTTTAGAGGGAAGCTCCTGCACCTGGAAACCACTTCAGCATGGAAAGCAAACTGGCTCGTGGATGTTCGTTTCCCTGATGTGATTGCAATGTTGCTGGTTTTGACACAGAATATGAGGAGTCAAAGGAGGGTCTGAGCACTTAATGAGCAACATTTTGACAATGTTACTTATCACATACGGATTAGCGGAAGTTTTACTAAAGTACAGGTTTAATGGATCATTTCTCTGGAGAACCAAAAAAACCCCAAATGTAATGACTAGGAGGGGTAAGTTCTGTTAACTTAGAACAGAAAACTTATAGAGCAAAGCAATTTCTCCATACTGCTTCCCTGGGAGGCCAGTACTTAAAACAAATGGGTTTTTAAGTCAGAATATGACCATTAAATGTGAAAATACAACTTAAGGACACACTTTGATGTGGCTGCAAAATTATCACCCTAAGGCTATTATAAATGGGGTGGCTTAAGTTTATAAATAAGGCAAGGTTTTAGAGATCAATTAATGCCCTTGGGAAAGCTATGGATGCTTTTATCTATTTTTCAAATATTTTAGGTATGTTGCAATATATTTTTTCTATTTCTTTTACAAGTTTATTTCCTGCTTTTAGGAAAACTCTGAAAAAAATTTAAAATTAGCAAAATATTTTTGCAACTCTTACATATTTTTATGCCCCATTACATATGCTTCATAATACATGCACAATTAGGTTTCAATTTAATATCATTGCCTAAACTCTAAATCATAATTAAAAAATAAAATACAGATTTTAATCAGTAATAGTTTAACATAAGTCCATTCTAAATACCCTCAATGTTTATGTCAGCATGTGAAGGAAAAATCTCTCTTCATTAATTTGCTTATACATAGCAACGTTTCAATAGTCTTAAGGAAACATCAGTGGATTAAATTTATTCCTATAAAATCTACAGAAGGAATCCCAGTAACAGAAAATTATATAGCTAATTAGAAAGAAGAGAGGGTTCAAATGCCTAATTTTGCTCTTTGTTGAAGCAAGACAGAAAAACGAAACTAGCTAAGAGATTTATAATGAGATGTGAAATTCTCTTGAGGGAATAAAAATATTATATGAGCTATATAAACAGAGGGAAGGAAGGTGTTGACAGAGAAAGATAACATGAGAGAAAGAACAAGGCTGAAACTGCAGTTTTGAAAACATAGTGCTACGCAATAGTACAGAAAAATAGGTTAACATAATAACGAGATTGCCAATTCTATTCCAAGACCCCTAAACCAAGTTTTCAAGATTATGAACATCAGCATGGACCTATTACTGCCTCCTCAACTATCCTTCCCTTTTCTCCCCTTTCAAGAACCTTTGTTCAGACTCAAATTTATAAGCACAAGAAGCATCAATACATACTATTTAGGTAAAAACCGTCTCTTTCATAAAAAAACTTCTGTCCAAGAAGATTTACAGCTAATATACAACTTATCCATTCATAATAACATTTACGTCAGTCAATAATTGTTTCTTTGCTGCATTGCCTGGGAGACCCTAACAGCATTGGCTGCTTATATCTGATGAAACAGAGAGGTTATCATGCTTTCTCTTTCCAAGTCCTTTGTACCACCATGCATTACCCTCTCATCTAATCAGATCCAGTGATTGTGTTGTTTGAGAAAGATGGACCTGCTCAGTGATTAACAGCAGTCTGGCCCACAGAACACACTACTGCTCTGGATGCAAAATCGTTAATCTGAGTAAAGGAGGTAGACGACATCATATGATAAGAGCAGGTGAGAGAGGTCTGCATCACTTCACATTTAGATGCTATCCACGGGGAAAACATGGCAATGCAGCCTTACAATCCAATGAAAGGACTATCTATAACAGGGGGAGAATCTCCAGTACATGTTGCCATAAGAGGCTTTAGCATAACCTTATCTTCTGAATCAGAAACTGGCTATATCTGCCCCAAATAGGGCTTGAAATGTGGAGGCCACGAATTAACCTTAGCTGGGTTGGAAAACAAAGCTTTATTGTAACGTATTTTTCACCTACATTGTTATCTGCAAATATCTCTGTGAAATTGAAAAGTTCTGAATTTACACTGATTTGATGACACTTTTGTGAACATATCAGCTTCTATTCTTGTTTGTATCAACTGCGTAACTCAATTTTATTCATAATCTTATTTTTGCAGTTCTTAAATTATATATTAGATCTTGTATGTTATACATTTTTGCCCTAGTGATCTGAGTATTAAAAGGCATATGTAGTTTACCTTTGAAAGGCTTTCAGAGAGATATGTTAATATTACAGAGAAAACTGAAAGCCAGATTTCTGCAGGTTTTTTCCTCCAGACAGGTGAGTTTTATCCAACATGTAGTCAGCAGCTGAACACATTTCAGGACACTTAACTGAAAAAAGTTAGAATTCAATTTTGCTTGTTCCTGGCTCTGCTCTTGCTCTATGACCTTGGGCAAATAACCTTTCAATTGTCCACCTGTAAAACAGTCAAGACTACACACACACCTTATTGGTTTATTCTGAGCTTTAATGTTTATGAAGTGTTATGAGATGCTCTGGGAAGTGCTACAAAGTGAAAAGGGTTATCAATCACTGTCAGTAAAACACAAGCTGCTGAAATACAGTGGAATCTGCTTTCCCCTCTCAAAGGACGTTCTGTCTTGTGCTGGTTGTTCTCCTGTATTCACAGTCTTAAAAGTATCTCAACACTGCATAGCATAAAGAAGGATAAATATCTCTAAGCATTCTGAGAGACTACCAGAAAATATTTTTAGTTCTAAGAAGTGAAGTCTGTTGGAAAGCATAAGCTTTGCTTCTAAATACCTGCTTGTTTCCCATAACAGAAAACAAGAAAGACATTTTTTGAGATAGGGTTCCTAAATTGCTTAAATAGCTAGACATTAGCTGAAAGCAGCACTAAATATAAATTTAAATACTTGGCTCTCAATTTTCCTTTCATTCATGATATACTAGGTAAACTATACTAAAATAATTACTTGCTTCTTACTCATGAATTTCAGTGCAGCAACTGAGACAATATAGATAAATAAGATGATTAATTGAGACAGAATGAATCACAACAAAATATGTTGTTGTAAAAGGTATGGTTAACTCCACAGTGATTCATATCATTTCAGATAACAGGGCTTTTATCAAAAACGGCTGCAAGGTTGGGAAATTATATAAAATCATTTTATCTTAGAGAGCCACTGCAGTTCACATGGGAGGGGGAAAATAAAGAGGAGAGAAGCAGCAGAAGATTCAGTGTCTGCAGCTGAAATAGCCTTGGGCTGTTCCAGCATCCTTCCCACAGCATATCTTTACAACACGCCACTGACATGATCAACCTCCCTTGTGCTAGAGACCTTCTCATTTTTCAGATGGCCACAATTTATTAGATATACCACTACTGAGAAAGTTAATTCCATGAATTAAGGAGCAATATTACAACACCACATCTACCACAGGAAAAAGGCCTCAAAATTCTAAAAAAACATAAAATAAAAATAGTATTTATTTTTTTTCCATTCATAATTACAATTTTTAATTCCCAGGCTCCCTCCAAAGACTTTGCAGAAATCTTAAATGTAAGATTTATAAAAATAAATATTATCTGTTTACTGCAGTTTGGAAAAGAAACACCAGCAACAGCTGACCTTAAAAACCTCTACCTGTTAAAATAGAAAGGGAAGATGAGATGTCTCCTTACAAAATTTTTTCCCATGTGTATTTAATAAACTGGGTCAGAATATCTGACTGTGATTTTTAACTGAACCACAGACTCCCTGTAGGGAACTGTGCAAACCTCAGTCTCTCGCCCAGCCTAGGAACTGAAGATAATTACCCTCACCTGTGGGGTAAAGTGCCTGAGAACTGAAAGCACAACGAAAAAGAAAATATCAGTATATAAATTGAAATGCAAAACACTAACACCCAAGTAAATGTAATTCAAGATGATTACCATTTCTGAAAATTTAATTCCAAGTGAGCAGAGATGTAGAAGATAAAGGCTGAGCTCTTAACGATGATAGCTTGCCAACAACCAGTGACTGATTTTCTCCTGACTCCTACTTCTTCATTGTTTCCTCAAAATCAGACAACTCATCAGTGTAAAAGGACACTTGTGGTTGTGGAAAGCTATCTGCTAGGCCTAGAAACAGTAGGAATTACACTGAGTAAATTCAAATCAATCCAGTTATGCCATTAGGAATGCACACTAGTTTGAAGAGAATCACCATCAGGCTCATTTATCTTATAAAAGTAATTAAGTCTCATTCAAGATTTTTCTGGGCTACAGGTATCAATCTGATCCCAGGTGATAACGCAGCAGAGGAAATTTGCAGGTGGAACTGAAGGTTGTTCTCCATGTCATATCTTAATGTAATGTATCAAATTATGTGGAGTGAGAGTTTACAGCAAGGGAATAGACAAATTTGTTTCAAAAATGCCATTTAGGTGTAAATCCTAATATGTTGAACACTGTTTATGCCAGAAAACTTACCAGTATTTCCATTTCCTCCCTTAGCTAAAACAAGCACAAAACTATAGACTGCCTGCAAGCTCAAAATAAGGAGCATGTTAATCTCACCAAAATACCACCAACTCCATTTTATATTTACTGTTTTTCGTTGCCACTGAAGAGAATTTTCCATGTAATTGGAAAATTACATGGAAAGAGACATGGAAGAGACTTGCCTTTATAAGGACTTTAAAAGGGTATTAAAGGTTGCTGTCCAAACCACCTACATTTGTATGGATCTCTCTGTTAGCATTTGATACCTCATTTGAAAATATTTTAAATAAAGGAGGCACAATATATCATTGCAGTATAACTGTGAAGAGGAAATTATGAAAGACCCATTTGCTATCTTATTCCAAAGGCATTCATCTCTTTAAAGCTCAGGATTTCTAACTCTAGAACCACCACTAAAGCTATTGTTATTGCTTCTTAAAATGTATACAAGTCTTGTACACAACCTGCTTTCTTTTCAGCACATTTGCTGTCATACCAGCAGCAATTTCCCAATGGGCTCACAAATGCTCTGTCTTTGCAAAACTTCAGTTTATAATGCTGTAATTAATTAGTTCAGAGATTGTTTAGAAGTAACAGCTCTTTACATTAAAGACAAAGAGGATCAATTTCTAAAGAATAATTTTTATCTTAGTTTTCTTTATTATTTTGTACTTCAAAAAGTTCACGATTTCTCTTCTATATAACCTTCTCAACCTCTATGGATCACTGTACACTGAATAACACAAGTTATATCAGTGGTTTATTGTTTTTGTTGTAAAGCATTAGATGAAAAGTTCAACATATCTATAACTCCAAAGTTTCTAAATTCTAAAATTTAGAAATTTTAGAATTATGCCTACACATAGCAAGAGAACCCAGAAGATCTTTACCACATCAATATCAACAAATATTCCTTTGAGCCATGAACTGGTGCCAGATGCGAAGATCAATCATGTGAAAGCCTTGCAGTGTCCCTTAAATCCTGAAGAAACTGCTATCCAGGTGCACATGCAAAAATATAGACTGTTCCCCCAAGGCAGTTCCTTCCCTGAGGAGATGCCATTGTAACTCGCACTGGAAATTTAATTCAGATTCCTGTGTCCATTAAAAACTTTGATGGGTCAAGTATTTAATCTATATCACCATTTGGCCCTAAACAGGAAAATGAAAAGTGATACATACAAATTTAGTTTCCTGCCTAGAAAAATTGCCTAGAATAATTGCCTAGAAAAATTACTGTGTAGGAAACTTGCTACAACTCTGTGTAAAGATGTTGCTTTCAAAGCTTTCACTCTTTTGACCATCCTGTTACTGAAAGTTACTCTGAGTTGTAAAATATGTATTCTAAGGTGAGCTTTTACAGCCGAATTAAGCAGCAACTTGTGACAAAGCAGTTATCATCAGGAGATAATTGACCTTATTTGAGAGTTAAGCATCCTGAGGCAAAGTAGAGTGTGCTTAATCCTGGCAGGTTAATTATCCAGTGATTATGGTAGCTTGGAAGGTATTACTGCTAAGAACCATTTGCAAAATGACACTATTAAAAAAACCTTAATTTAATAAAAATTAAAAGCAATGACAATAATCAAGTTCTTCAGTCATGTATTCCTAGATAATGACTGCAGAATGGCCCTACTTGGTTAACTGCAATGACCATGTAATTATTCCTTTTCTGAATGTTCTGTACTAAATTTGTTATATGAAGTACTGTTAATAACTAGAAAAAATTCAAGACAAGTAGTTTAGGTAGATTATAAATGAGATTTAAACAAATTATCAAAATACCAGTGGTCACTGAGTTAATGCTGAAATTGATACATATACTGAGCTGTTAGCAAAGCATTCAGTGTCAAAACTGCAGTTAAGGGTGTGCTGGCATTTACATTCAAAACCAGAATATTTATTCTGAGAGGTTTATAACTTGCCCATTTTAATTACCATCTGGCTGAAACTTGAAATAACCAATCTCCATTCAGATGTAAATTTTTAAGTAGAAGATGTAATTTAAAATCACTTTGCCAATTGTTTTTAGTTTAGGAATGGTAGCAATTTGGAATTTTGCTGCACTCGGATGTTTTTGTATTATTCAAAAAATAAACAGCTCAGTGCTTAACAATAGAATTTTATTGGACTATAATGTGAAGATAAATATAGGGAAGAATAAAATTGTGTCTAAGAGTCTTGTTTGTACTAATGAAGCAAAACCACACAACTTAGTATGCCTTATTTGTTAACTTATGCACTTACACTGATGGAAAATGTAGCATAAAGCAAAAGGAAATCACACTAAATGGACAAAAATTTGGTGTTGGTTAGCTGAAGTGGTTCGTGGCCCATTAAGGTATACACAAACACAAAAAAAATCCTGAATATGCTTGTAGCTGAAATTCATATGGGAGGAAAGAAAAAGCACCAAAATCAAGAGTGGAAGTTACAAAGGCAGAGTTTGTCAGATTGAGCTTTGAGTTTTGCAACTACTCTTTATCAAAAATCATATACAGAGAGCAGAAATACTGACACTGAGAAGACACAGAAGCTGCTCAAAACTAGAAGTACATTATGCCAAGAGCTTGGTTTCAAGTCACACAGAAAGGCAAGACAATAAACCATGGCAAGCAGCATTTCAACAACTCCAAAGCAGCAACAGCAGCAAGAAGCTGAGACTAAGAAATGATCAGGTTTCCATGACTAGTGTAAGTAACCAAGAGGCTGGTACTCCGAAGTATTTATACATTTCGTACTGCCAAGTTTAAGGATGATCACTTAAGTTTAAATAGCATCTTTTATCCCGAAAGACACCCAAATGCTTCAGAAATTATATAGAGAAAATGCAGGGAGTCTTTCAACTTTAACAAATATAACAGTACTACACAATATTTTTGACAGCAGGTGAATAATACCATAAGAAACTGAATTGACAGAGGAAATTAACCTAGTTAAATAAAATTTCCGAAATGGAAGTGTCACCTGTATCATGGGCCATTGCTTGTAAAATACACAAATGCACAGAAAGTAACAACCTATGAAAAATAACACCTAATAGACCACTGTGATCTAAATTTTCCTAAGAGGTCAGTGGAGCAATATTTATATAAAATATTCTCAAATTTTAATCCCAGAAATGTCTGTGATGCTCTTCTACTCTAAAATTATCTAGACTTGGTATTACATAATCTGTGAAGTCTGACAGAATTTTGTGTCAAGAGTACATTGCTATTTAATAAAAATACTCAATACCATCTTTGTGAGGACTCTATCAGAAATTACGTACCAAGGTAACAGTTGGAAATAGCAAGAACATATCTGGAAAATACTT
The DNA here is from genome assembly GCF_050655825.1 of Lonchura striata. Classification (NCBI taxonomy): domain Eukaryota; kingdom Metazoa; phylum Chordata; class Aves; order Passeriformes; family Estrildidae; genus Lonchura; species Lonchura striata. The sequence goes on from NC_140708.1 coordinate 20,116,378, forward strand.
TTTATGCATAGTTAACTTTAGTTAAAAGGGTTTCCCTTAGCCCATGCATTTAAAAACATTGCAACTTTCTTTTTTTTTAAAATAAGTATTTTAATTTTTTAAAGTCCTATCTATATCTATAAGATATTTAAGTGTCTATAACAATGCTCGCCCCTATGTGAACATATAGACAATTGTTTAAAGACTGACTTTATTGGTCCAAGTCCCTTCATCACAATCAGGAATAACCACTCCCAGGACTAAGTTGCTTTTCCATCATTTTCCTTTACTCCTGTAGTTATCTTGAGTGACAAACCCACATTTCATTTAGTTGTGTCACACATTTCAATGCTGGTTTTTTCCACCTTTTCCTGCTGAGAAAACTAATAAATATTTAAGAACACTTTCTGAAGAGAAGAAAAATGAAAAATTATGAGGGAAATCTGAATTAATTTGGTCTATTAACATGTACTTCCAGGCAGAATTTCATGCAATCTCTTTGCCAACTTACACAGCAAAGATAAGCCTTCCTCTGATGGGCTGCCAGTCCATCCACCATAAAATCAATGAGAACCTTTTAAATAAATTCTCTATTTCTTAGTTTTCTCCTCCCACTTCTCCCCAAAGAGTCATCTTCATCAGAGAAAATGCTATTATAGCAGCACTATGGGCAAGGAATCAAGTAACAGGAGCTCAGTGGTAGCCTTTCATATGTTTTTTTTTTTACAGCAGAGTTAAATTCAGGGTGAGATCATTATGCACATGGACAGTTATTACAAAGCACCAACGTGTTGGGTGCTTCCTGCTAGAATGAGCAAGTTGTAAACCTCTAACAGGTCAAGTGACATCTCTGGCATCAACTGAAATATCCCAGTCCAGTGACCACGGATGTAACTTTCTAGTGACACCTCACATGGTCAGATTCCCTCTATAAAAAAAGAAGGACCATGAATTACAGAATCATCAATGTTGGAAAATACCTTCAACATCATCAAGTCCAACCTTTGACCATCACCACCCCATCAACAGGATCTGCAGCACTGAGTGCCATATCCAGTATTTTCTTGAGCACCTCCAGGGATGCTGACTCCCCCACCTCCCTGGGCAGTTCGTTCCAATGCTTGACAACCCTTTCAGTGAAGAAATTCTTCCTGCTATCCAACCTGAACCTCCTCTGGCCCAGCTTGATGCTATGTCCTGAGGAAGCTCTGAGACACAAACACCTATGTGCAAGAGATACAGACTCACCGTTTCATTTCCAAAAAGCACATCCACGTAAGGCATGACTTTCATCATTGGCTCTTTGTAGAACTGGCTTATAAATGGTGCAGAAAGATTCAAGCTGAAGATCTTGTTGTTGGCAGAAGCCTGAGCAGCCACTTTTAATACTGCTTCTGGTGACACTGTCAGGAAGAATCCCTGCAAGCATCAAAACAAATCAATGTATGTTACTAATTTTATATTAGGTACCACATGAAGCATGCTATTTCTGTAAAGTCTCTCCCAGCCCACATTTGTCATACATGTGCACAGATAAAAACTTCTGGGAAATACTGCCTTTCCATTAAGGTATTAAAGAGATGACAAAGAATCTGCATATGCCTAGCATCACAGCCTTTCAAAATTAAATGTATCTCCTTACCTCTGCATTCCACAGACTACACTTTCCCATGACAACTACGATTAATGTTCATAACTTAAAATGTGATGTATTATAATTCTAAATGCCCCTTTATAGTACCAGAGTCAATCAGACTGTGCTGCTTAATTCCAAAGTCGAGTCTGAATCCTCTGTACACAGCTAAGAGACTAATGAAATCCCTAACTTAAACATTAGTACCTTGTTTACAGTAAAGGCCTTGAAAAGCTGACTTTGTAGCACTTGTTACTGTTTTGCAGAAAAAACCTAGGGGTTTTCATGTTTCCACATAGGCATTTTATTTGCCCCCTTCTTCCAAAACTACTTTCTTTTACTCGGAACATCCACATTTAAGTAAGTACCAACTTCCAAAATTGCTACTTGTCTACTAAATTGTGAATGCTGATTTCAATCCTATGAAGAGCAAGGCTGCCATTTTGAATTCAGCATTGCAGATGGTTACTCCAACCACACGAGTTCCAGAAGCCATAACAAGATCCCCTAGAGTTTCATTAATCTGCTATTTAAACAAAGGCTTAGACTTTGCACTAATTAAACAAATTTTGTATGTTTTGTGTTTATAATTCTAAAACTTGTTTTACTAACTGTTCTCCAAACTCAGTAAATAATAGCAATTTTCAAGCATGAGCAGAAAGTGTTAAGTTTAAGGCCAGAGATAATGTCTAAGGCACAGTGAGAAACAACTTGAGGAGGGTCTGACAAATAAAACATCATCTCAGTCCTATCTATAACATCACCACTATGACACTCCAAAAGATGTAATAGTGACACAGTCTTATTTTCTAGTTTCCACACATATGATTATACCTTTGAATCACAGAATAGCTATATTTTCATCCTGCATACTTCAGTTATCAAATAATTTTAAGCATCCTAATCACTAGAAAAAATAAGTCTATGGATTAAAGACTACTTTGAGAGTATATCTATTTCTCTTTACTCCACACTCTCCAGTCTGATAAATACATGATTGAATTCAAAATTTGGGCACAATTTGCTAGTTGACAATCAAAGTCCAAAGGCCACAAGAATCCTATGCATGCTGTGGAGCTAGTTAGTACCCTGAAGGACTGGAAGCCTGTAAACATCCAAACTTCTTTGCTAATTTTACATTCAGAAGAATTAAAATGAGCAGTTTCTATAATTTCTAATCTCCATAGCAATCTCTACAATCTTTTATTTTTTTTATGAACAGAGATTTTTTAAAAAATCTGTTCCAAACACAAAATAAAACACTTTCAAGGGTGACATGTTGCCAGCTCCGGATAAATGACAGATTGCTCTACAGTGCTCTACGTAAATAGTAACCTGGTCAAATAATTAGGCTTCTTACCAATTTTAGGCTGAAAACTTCATCTGAAGTAAAATACATCTGATTGCAATTTGAGGTACAGAACACTATCCCCATGAGATCTAACTCAGGCCTGCATCCAACTCCCTTTTCCTTGTAAAGGCAGCATAAAAGTGCTGAGATACAGATAGGAGAGTTTGCTTTTTAGATCCTGCAAAGTAAAGGCCAGGAAATCTCAAAGGCTGTTGCTCTGTCTTCTGGGTTTCTTAAAAATCACTTCTGCCATTTAATTACATTCTTCCACAGTTTTGTTTATATTTTTAAATAACTGTTTGACATTAAAACATCTAGAAATTACGAGCTCTGTGTATGACAACTCTTTTCCAAATATAACACTTCTTCACAAAACAAAATTGTAGCAGTACAATCTGCACAATAGAATTAAGAAAGTAGGGAGAAAATAAAATTTGATCTGAACAGATATTGATTTAAAGAAACCTAATTCAACCCCCCTCTTCAGGTATTTAAATTAACTTTGTCTCTACTTTTAGTGGAATTCCATGCAGCTATGACCAGTGTAGCTACAGCAACACAGCTTCCTAAGCTTAAATTACAACCAGAGAAGCCACAGGCCCCTACTGTAGCATGCTACAGTTGTGTACAGGAATGAATTCCCCTAAACCCCCCAGTTTTCTTATATCCAACTGGGATTCAGAGCAAAGTTGCTCTGTGACTTCCTTAGAAACTCAGCCTGCAGGCTCTTGCAGCTGTCACTGCTTTTGGTCCTGACAGAGGTATACAAAGGGACGCCTAAGCCAACTATTCTTACTTACTCTAACAATTCACTGTCAGCCAACATTAGCTTTGAGTGAGAGAATAAATGTATCCTGTAGCACTGGTATAAAAGACCCCGTATTTCACCAGTAGGAAGTTCTATTCCCACTAACAAGAAGGTTCAGAGACTCCTCAGAAGATACTCTATACCCTTCCACATACCTACTACAGAAAGTTTTGGGGTCCTATTTACCTGCAAAATCCAAGGATACTTAAAACAACCATGAGGAAAATACCTCTAATCAAAGGACAAGACAGTTAACAAACAGAAATTCCACCAGCCTGGAAAATGTACATTACATAGAAATATGAAATTACTGTGTATATAATGTAATGTGTATGTAACTCCTTCATGAAGGAGGGTGATGCTGGTGGACAACCAGCTCAGCATGAGGCAGCAATGTGCTCAGGTGGCCAAGAAGGCCAATGACATTCTGGCCTGTTGCAAGAATAGTGTAGCCAGTGAGAAGAGTGTGGCAGTGATTGTCACTGTACTTCGGCACTGGTGGGGGGGCCAGACCTCAAGTCTGCTTTCAGTTCTGGGCCCCTCACTTCAGAGAGGGCATTGAGGTGCTGGAGCATGTCCAGAGAAGGCAACCAGGCTCAAGAAAGATCTAGAAAACTTGTCTTACAGGAATGTGTGAGAGACCTGGGATTGTTTAGTCTCGAGAGCAGGCCCGGGGGAACCTCACTGCTCCCTACAGCTGCTTGAAATGAGACTGCAGTGAAGTGGGGACTGGGCTATTCCACTCTGCCTACAGAGGGTAAGAGCAAATGGCCTAAAGCTGAGACAGAGGAGACTCAGATTAGATACTAGAAGGGGTTTTGTTCATTGTTAGTATGGTCAGGCATTGGAATAGATTTCCCAGGGATGTGGGCACTGTCCCTGGAGGTGTCTAAGAGGCATCAGGATCTGGTGCTGGGTGATGTGGTTTAGGGGTGACAGTGGTAGTGCTGGGTGGATGGTTGGGTTTGATGATCTCAAAAGTCTCTTCCCACCTTGATGACTCTACAATAGAAGGACATGTGACAGTTGGGCAGAACAGCCATCGAAAGTGAAAGGCAGAAATACTGTAAGATAACCTATAAAACATTAAAGGCTATCAGATATATCAGCAGCACACAGCATTCCTTTGGCATGTGCTGATAGAGTATACCAGATGCTACTGCTTCATGATGTACTGCTATTTTCTGCTGCTCAAAATGTAATGAGTGTCTTTTCTATGCCAGGAGGATGGTACCATTGTACCACAAGCCACGGAGCAAGGCTGAACCAAAATACAGACCAGAAAAATAGGATGGTAGGTTGAATTAAGGATATGTATGTTTGTATATACACATGCACAGAGCAATACCATTCTTAGGCACATTTATTTAAGTCCTTTGTTGGGAAAAACATCCATTTTCCTTGTGGGATAAAAAGAAACAAAAAGGAAGAAATAAGAAAAATGCACTCATGTATTGCAGACACATGGCTATGGGTGATAGTCACTTGTTTTTAACTTCAGAGCTTTTAAAATTCAGTAAGATGCATACAACAGCAGAGGACAAAGTCAATAGAGAATATCACATTAATCTGACTTCTACAATATTCAGGAATTCTTTGATATGCCTCATTAGATATGCCAGAGTACTGTGAATATTGGATAGTCTTTCACATTCATATCTTTTTTCTTTGTAGACACTAGCATTACCAGAAGGATTTGGTGAGTTTACACACCAGTAATTTGTCTTGTAAGCCACCTCTCTCATTTTTATTCACACACACAGACCCAAAAGGTTTCTTCTGACCTACACTAAGCTCTTACAGCACCCGCTATAGCAGATGTGAAGGCAGCAAATTAAGGGTGTCAAAAGTGTCAGCAGCACAGAAACACAGAGTGTTGAAGAGGTGACCTCATGAAACCACACAGCTCTGGCTTAGGTGAATGCAATTCTGTATAAGGTGTCCTGTCCAAGCTCAGAAGCCTTGCCTTACACTGCATTCATGCACACAAATTCATCTGGATTACACACATGGAATGTTTGCACAATCAGGATCAAGGTTTTTTTCCTGAGCATTTCCAAACAAATGCAGGGCAAAATGATAACAGCCTTGCAATTTGGGATTTATTACTGTTTAATAGCAAAGAAGCAGTACTGACTCAAAAACATACGGAGATAATAAAAATTAGGATTTCTTTCAAACATGCTACCTGCTAAAATGCATTTCTTTCTTTCTAGCTCTTCCACTTTCCTTGCCACTCCCACTTGCAGAGTGGATTACATGAAAACAACTCTATCATATGAATGACAGGATTCTGAACCATGGTATTCTAAGCTGATTTGGGAATGCCATTTGGTAACAATGTAAAATCAATAAATCATGTGAATCAAAATATTTAACTTTTAGGAAAACAGATACAACAGTCTGCTGCCATTTAAGACAAATTATATTCTGCCAACAGGAAAAGAACACATCATTTAATCCAAAATTATTTTATAGCAAGCATTTACATAAAAATGCAATTATGATGACATCACACTCATCCATCTAAAGGGTGGAATTTTTCAGACACACAGAAACCTTGACAGTTATGTAGTGACAGTCCTGATAAATAATGTGATTCAGTAAAACCCTACAAAAATCATCTAATTTCAAGTGTGCTGGCAGTTCCAGTGAGAGTGCTGAGGTGCCAAAAAAACTTGCTCCATTACATGACAGACACCAAGTCAGAGCTTTGGGACCTGGTTAAGTTTCCTATATTCTCCAGAAAAAGAGAGCTTGAAGCCACACACTTGGGCAGAAGAGGCATCCCTCAGCTCTGCTCTGCCATCAGCCTCACATGCTGCAGTCTTGCATGGCAGTACCTGAGCTGGAGAATGAACCACCAGGTAACTGCTCCAGGGCAGAGAACTTCCTCAAGGCTTCCAGGTGCCCTCACAACCACAAGAGTCAGAAAGACTTTTGTTCTCCAGCCTCTGAACTGCCTGAGCACAGATGGGGTGCAGTCCATGTACCACCCACTGTGAGACATGGCAATGAAATCATCTTCCCTCAGAACAGGAATCAGAAGGGAATCTTCTTGGAATGAAAGTAAAAATTCTTCCTCTGTCTTAGTACTTATGTGAGTTTAAAAGAGCAGGGAGCAATTTAAAAACTACCTTTCATATTGAAACATCTGAGCATATTACTTGGAATGTGCAAGACTATCAAGTTAGCAGATTTATTGACCCCTTATCTCTCCAATCTCTCGCTTTTGAGCATTTATACTTGCATCCTGTTCCTGCTTGAAATTATTGTTAAATTATTTTCCTTACTGAGCTACAACAGAATAGTCATGATGATGCAGATAACAAAATACTCACAGTACGGAGGAAAAAACCTTCAGAAATAATTAACAAACCCCTACAAATTAAATAATCAACATGACCTTTTCTAATAAAAGTTCTTGTGGCTTTAAAGTAGTGTTTTACTTTCTCTAGAAAGGACAAAAGCTCTTTGTAACTATCCACTTGGGAAAGGTTCGGTCTCTAAATTAGTAAAATACATTAATGTTATTGTAATCTATGTACCTGTTTTTCCTGTAAAAAGTAATTTAGGAATTTAGAAAGTACCTAGACCTAGTATCAATTGCATTTTTGAACTATATTTTAGCTCAGTGATAAATCTTATCCCAGTGATCAGCAAGCAGTTACTTACTGAAACAAAACCCACTGCTGTTTGTCCAGTTCCTACTGGAGACAGTTGTTTTAAATCAGGAAGCAAGGACAGCAAGAATGCAACAATTTCTCTGAGTAATTGTTTTGGCTTGTTCCTGTATGCCTTGTTTATTTTTATGAAAGTATTGCTTTATAACTGGAAAATGACTAAGCCATAAACTATTGTTTTATCATTCTGAGTGGCCAGTGTTTCTGTTTTTGATAAAAGCCAAGTTTCAAACAGTTTTCAGGAACATAGGAAAAAACCTAACTGTCAGTAAATGTGCTTATATTGACCATGACATTTTCCTCTATGATGGTGCCAAAAAGTCAGAAGGAGAGGATTGCTTTCAGACTTGAACAGCTTCTTTGTTGCTGAAGTGAACTCTCATTACTGCCATATTTGTATCTACCAGTAGCAGAAAACCTTCAATATCAGGCATTGCATGCTAAAGAAAACAATTATTCTATGCATATATTACCAATCTATTTTTAATTTTAATCAGTTTGGAAATATTTTTCAATTCTGTTTACTACTGTTTAAATTGGCCCCTCTGTGAAAAAACAAAAACACCTCTCAAATATGCTCTCTCAAATCCAGTATATAGTTTTACACGAGTTTAGTAAACTCAGCAAGTGAGATGTATACATTTAATTATACTGAATTTTTAACAAAATTTTGGAGGAAGTACTAAACATCACCTGAGAGATAGGAGCCCAGACATTTTATTACTTCAATTAACAATTCAACCTCTTTTGCCTCTGTTTACCCACTTGCAAAATAGTCATAATGATAAATACACCTCCATTGGCAGAACCAGTGGGAGGTTTAATTACTTAACATTACTGAACTGACTGAAATTTTGTGTTGAAAGGTATTATAGAGTATAGGGTATTACCATCAATAAAATATAAGCTGCAGATCAAGCAAGCTATGATAAAGAGCAAGCCATTTCATTTCTTCTAGTATCCCAGAACCACTTTACCACACTTTTTTTTTATATTGAAAACCAATTTAATCCTTACTGAGAAAGCCATGCATCTTAAAAATTGTTAAATTGCTGATTAAAGAGAGAAACCATTTCTTTCACCTTTCATCCTTTTAAAATAATTCTTTATTAGGTTTACCTAACTCATCTATTAATATGAGGATAATTTTGTGGTTTAGACTGAAAAACAGACTTGGACCTACTTTTTATTATTTAATTAAACAATATCCAGAAGTCTAAATATTGGTATCAATATTATTGATTATGTTTGGAACAATGAGATAACTTGTTTTCAATCATAATTGCCAAAATTTTGAGCACAGTCCCAGGATCCTGGTCATGGAAATAAACACTTCAGGAAGCATAGAATAAGGTATGGTTAATTTAGGCCCTTGATGATAGTGCAACATTTGCTTTTTTGTATATGGCTAGTTCCATTAATATAATGTGGCATCTCATAAATTATGTAAACATCAACCATATGTTGAATTCATTGAAGTTTGGTGTGTACATAATATTTACAGTATATTAGTAAATTGAGAGAATCTATGTAACTACAAATGCATAGAGAATTTCTAATTCTCTAGACAGTTAATCCTCAGTTTGAAAGCCCTCTAAGTAAATACTTTTAACAAGCCCATTTCTTGCTTATTAAAATAGCCTTGAACAAGAAGAGAACAAATAGGAGTATCTGCTTAATTAAATGTGCTTCTACCAGTACAATGATTTGATTTAGGAACACAGGTTAAAAACTCATAGTGAAACAATGACTGATAGTAGATAATCACCACTGACTGCCTGAGTGTCAAAAGGAAAAAAAGTCTCACCAAGCTCTTGCTCTGTACTGGTATATACTGCTATACCTGTGGCCTCTGTCATGATCCCCAGGTGATGCAGAGGAATGCAACAGTTACATAACATAAATAAACACAAGAATTACTCCAATGCCCTGGACAATAAATCCATCTTACAGATTTCCCTGTTAAGAACGTGGTCATGGTACAAAATGTTTCACTTAAACTGAGGTCTGAAAGCAGATACAAAGTAATGAAATATAGGTATCTTTCTCTCTACGCACTCTAATACTGAAACACTTCAGGAGAAACCTCTCTTCCCTCCCCCAGCTACCTTTGAGATCTTGTAATTTATAAGAACATAGCAGCGTGGGGATTAAATATTAATCAAAGTCATTACCGTCATCGTTAGAACATATTTCAAGAGCCCCAAAGAAAGAGCATATTATTTCACTAATAAAGATCATATCAGAAATATGTAGCATGGTAAGTATGAAGAGGAAAAAAGAAATGATCAAGTGGTAAGTCAAAAGATTTCTGAAGCTTATAGCACTATTCAAATGCTAACTCATCCTTTAACTGAGTCTGTTTAAGCAAGGCAGGCTCACCATGGGCAAAACTGAGCTCTATCTAGAACCACAGGAGTCCACAGTATATTTAAAATAAGTAACTTTGCTGAAGGAAAAAACCCACCTATGCTAATACAATATTTTTTTTTAAAAAGAAGGATCCAAACTCCATCAATATATTAGTGAAATCCTGGAACACCTCCAAAGCTTCAGTGGAGATCTGAGTTCATTTGGTGTGCAATAAGGCTTTCCCAAGCACAACCAGAGCCTCTGAAACCAGCACTGCTCACAGGATGACTTATTCTTTGCATTAAAGAATGACCAGCCTTATGAAATCTATTATTTGCAAATTAAGGTGTAAATGATTAATAAAACAAATACCTCTCCCAGTCCTCAAGGTACTTCCTAGCTGATTTTAAAGGGCCTACATATTACTTTCATATAGAATTAAGTGCATAGTGCAACAAAAAGCTCAGAAGAGCTAAAACCATAACTTGCATAATAATAAAGGATGGTCAATCCTTTATCCTAGTCAGTATTTCAAATTCTGGCTTACCAAGTCACGAGAAAGTGAGTTAAATATTTCTTTCAATTATCACTCTTCTCACAACTCTATCCTCTAAACCACAGTTCCAACAAAATGTCTTTCACAGCAAATATAACACTTACTATGAACATGCAATTAGGTCCTAATCACTTGGATTAATTACCACATCAGGGTTTACAATAAAACATTTATTGCTCACACTTCCACACGTTAAAATTAATTATTTAAAAGAACATTAATGTTATTGCTTGGCCTTTTAATTTTCATTATAGAAAGACTCTTACATGGCTTTGTTTCTGAACACAAGTAAATGAGGGTCAGGATCTAAGCTAATTCTAATAATTATTAATATAGTTGAAATGTGGACATTTGCTAAGCTCTAAACAGATATATCCTCACCTAAATTAATTTGGGTAGAATATTAATTTGGCTGTACAATATTTTGAATACAATGAGCTATGTAAGTGTTTTGCATTAATTATTATAGTCTGAATAAGTACTTCCTTCAAATTCCAAAGGTGAGGGGGAAATACCCCTAATTATTAGCTTTTTAGAGCTAATAATACTTACATTAAGTTTCTAATTCTAAGAATGTATGAGTTCATACCTCAGAAACCTACTTTTAATAGCAGGACCACCACTGTAGCCAGGGAGAACAGAGTAAGTCTTTTAACCTCAGGGGAAACTTCCCAGCTAAGACATTATTTTTTGGAAAGGCATTATTTTTTGTAATGTCATATTATTGGGAGAGTAAGACACCTTAATAGGGGCTTCACTTTGCACTGCTATTTAAGATGCTTGAATACCTTAAGTAGGTTTTACTTTTCTACTGAATATTTTCCATGCTTCTCTACCTGAAACTGACTCCACTCCCATCACATTATTTGCCCACCTTCAGAGAAAATCACACTACAGATACATGAAATATGACAGAATTTTTTTTTCAATTTAATTAAAAATGCAATTCTTAAAAAAAGTTTTACATCAATAAAAGATTAAGTTAGATGGTCAACCTATGACAGACAACTAACTCTTGATGCAGAATATCAGGGAACACTGAGGCTGCCCAGACATGCAACATGATGCCATTTTTCATACTAGGATTTTGTGCTACTGATTTTAAAAATACTGTGCAACGTTACACATTTTTTTCTGAAACAGTAAAAAAATATGGGCACTGTTTTTTAATGTATGACAAAAAATGGATTTTTTGCCATAAACTGCCATGTGAATGAGAATTTATAGTTCCAAATCAATTTACAGATTAAAACTAACAGTGCAGAATACAACTAGCAATTAAGAAAATCACTGCTAACTAGTAATGAAATGGCTTCTTTAGACTCATTTAAATCTCCAAAACTTTTACTTTATGGAAACATGGTTACATTCAAGGATTTTCTTCCAACATGGCAATTCTAGTTTTGTAAGTCAGACCTAACCTCCTAAAGCAATGCCTCTTCTACTTCTTAGTGCCCATATTAGTTTTTGTGGTTTAATTCAATCAGCTTCTTTTTGAAATGTTGAAGTGCATAGGGAAAAAGAAGAGATTTATATGAGTTCATGTTCTTAAAAATGGTATTTAAAATGATATAAATCAAATTGTTTTTGAAACTCGTGAGTTTTACAATATTCAAAGTAATTTGACATGGAAAAAGAATTTTCATGACAGGGATCAGACATTAGAGTATCCTTGGAAGCATTCAAAATGACTGAACATAAAGCAACTGAAAACTTCAAATTTGCTCCAGCAAACCTCTAGGGGTCCCTTGCAAAGTGAATTACTGTAAAAACCTATGAAAAACCTGTAAAAACCTGTGTGTATTTGAAAAGTATGGACAAAAAATATATGGCCAAACAGTTCTATCAGCTTCTAAAAAAGTATCTCAAAGCAGAGCATCCCAGGTGGTTCCCTAACAATCAGAAATTAGCTATTTTACCCTGCAACAAACACCACAAAATGTATACACTTTGCAAACAAATCACATAGATGCATTAGAACACCTTAGAGTTTGAGCTCCTTCTGCAGCCCTTCCTCTTTACATGGAACATCTCTGAATTCCAAATTATGAAGTCGGTATGACCTTAATAATGCCTATAAGCCTATATGTGGATAGTCCTTTGAACAGGAATGAGCTCCGTTACAGAATATTAATCAGAATATTAATTATGAAAAAATGATCCCTGTTCTTTTTTACCCTTTAGTTCAATCTTTGCCCATTCAATTTGTGTCCCTGAAAACAGAATAAGAAAAATAGACACTAAAGCTATCATAATGTATTTAACAGTGTCAACTTGTGTGCTAATTTATACACTATAACCATGATTTTTGGATTAGACTATCACTGAATAACTTTAACATATTTGAGGCACATAGCTAGGACAAATGAAAAAGCACTCCTTTTAAAATCAGCACTTGAGCTCATGTTTCAGTGCTTTTATGAGAAAATGAAGTTGGGATCTCTCAAAATCACCTAGTTCAGAGAGTTTAAATCCCTTCCTTATGCTAGATAAACAGAATTTCTACTTTTTAAATGGCCAAACAAGAACATTTTGAAACTGTGTAACAGAATAACCTTATTTACGGAATAAAATTATTAGTCCATTTCTAAGTAAAATGCAGCATGCATTCTTCAAACATGGGAAATGTCTCAAGTTTTTGATATTTTTTAATGCATCTGTATCAATGACATGCTTTCATTTACAGAAAAGTCAGATGATTTGGTACTTACTGGAGCTTGGTCTCTCTTCAAAACTCCTGTCCCTACAATGCCTCTTCATCAACATCTAAGGTCCAACCCAGTCATGAATCTAGTAAGAAACTAACTATCAAACACTTCTAGTGATGATGGTACCTTGAAACCAGTGCTCAGCAGTCATAAATAAATTCTTTACATTTCTTCAATTTTCTGATGTTTAGAGCTCTAATTTTCTTCAGTAAAGGCAGTCAAGACACAAATCAGCCTTTTTCACAAAATTTTGCCCTGGACAGCAATATCTGTATGATACGATTTAAGACATCTTCTGCAGAAGAAAATTAAGCTCAAGAAATTTCCTTCTGAAGCAGATGTTCAGAACAGGTATAAATCACAGAAAAACTTATTACAACAGTCACATTTACCCATAGCAATAATCACTGATAATCAAAGGGTTAAGTAGTTGGCAATGACATGAACAACAGAAAAAATTATTTGACAAGATTCCACCCTCATTCCAATCTCTACCAAAGCATCAATTGTAATTATAAATTTTCACCAAAGATGTCAGATTCTTATGTTAATCTCTGCACAATCTGACATTGCCATTCTTCCACTTGTATAGAAGTGAACAGTTATCATTTTGTTTGTATGTCACCACAGACAACATAATCAATAGTTTTCATATCTTTCTGTTCATACTTTTTGTTAAAATGAATTTCATGAGTGCTGCTTACTTTTGTTCCACTATGAAACTTGTTACTGCTTGAATAGAGAGTACTTAATCTCAACAATAAACATTATAATGTATGATGGAGCAGTCAAGGGGAAAAAAAAAAGTTTCAACATTTTTTTTCAGTCCCCATTTTAACACAGTCTGTCCTTATCAAATTAATATCTAACAACAGTGACACAAATGCAACACAATGGATGGCTTTGTTCACTTTATTTGTACTAATCTGAAGCACAAACTGCCCTTTTATGCTCTGTAATTTTGCAGTACAGAAATCTTATTTCATGAAACTCAAAGCAAAAAATTTTAACTGGAAGTAAGTGGTTCATAAAATATTATATGTCTGGATCAATGATTAAATAAAATTCACAAACAGATGGATTGCTTGTTTATTGTTTCCATATGCAAAGAGCCACCAGGAAGGCTGGAGACCTATTCTTTCTGACCTGTCACCCAGGTGAAAGAACCATGCAGGCACATTCAGCTCTTCCTGCAGCTCTACAGCAGAACTCCCTCACCTCTGAGCTGTCAGCACAGTTGCTCTGTAACAGAAACAGACACTGATAGATTTTCATAACATTTGCAAATGATACTTATTGAAAAATTGTTCGTCATAGGATAGTGGCTCCTGTGCAGGTAAACCTGATTCTTACTGTGCTGATCCATTTACCTATTCTTCATGGATGCTACTTTTAAAAAAGGTAATTTTTTAAAATCAGTTGCCAGAGACACAAACTGAAATGCAAAGAGGAGAATAAATTTCATGCTGGCATAAGCTTTACTTCAGCTTTTACAAATGAGCACCACTGCACCAATGGTGACACTGGTCTGGATTTTCTGTTTGCTGAACTTGAGTTTGGAAACTGACTTTCTTGATACGCTTCCCTTCCAGGCACCAGGCAGGGGAAGCTGCTCTTCCAGGCACCAAAAGAGATCAAACTGCTTCAACAGAAACAACTTATTTTGGATATAATGACATAGCTAAGGTTTGAGGCTCTAGCTTCACCAGATGAGTACTTTAGACACTTAATACCCAACGAACAATGTCCAAATCTTCTATTACCAGCACTCATTTTATCCACTGTGAACTAGAACAAGTTAAGAGTTGGCTTAATCCACACCTTTCCAGCTTACAACTGATACACATAAACTACATAATATTCTTAGATCACCTAACTCATAGGTTTAGCCAGAAGTAATTACTGTTAGAAACTGTAGGCCTGGCCTTGTCTAGAAGCAGAGATGAGTTCCCCTAGAAACATGAGTTCCCCTAGAACGAGAGCCTCAGGCCTGTGAAGCTTATTCACTTAACTTTGTAAATCCCACAGGACTCAGGTCTAAGCCTAATGCACATCCATAACCTTGGAGTACTAATACTTCAGGCTGCTGAAACAGCAGACTTCAGAGAACGGTTTGCAGCACGGCAGTACTTCTGTATACTTGTAATAAACAATCTCTGAAGTGTCTTCTGACCCTATTTACTCCTGACAAACTGCATTCATACACAGAGGAGTTGCAGAAGTCTTTCTGTGAACTTGTTTTTCTAGCAATTTGCTCTCCACAACAATTTCTTACATCTCACGTACCCTGCCATATCCCTGACCACTCTAATCATTGAGCAAAGGAACTTTAGAATATTCAGTTAATAATAGTCCTTGGAAAATATTCAACAATTTCAAGACTGATACATTTTAGAACTCAGATATTTAACACCACTGATGATTACAATTAACACCATAAACATTCTATGAGGATTCTATGCTGAGAAGAGGATACAGATGTCAAGGAGAGGCTCAAAACTTTTATAAAACATCATCTGCATGTCTGGCATATTGACAGAGTAATACTTTGTCTGCTATTCTGCCTGCCTGCTACAAATTTGCATTTTTCTTTGGATATTTTTCTTATGGCAAAAGAGCCCATTGTGAAGAGACATGTACCTTGGTTTTACTACAGTGAATTATGCATCTATCCAGAGACCATGCTCTCCAGAATGAATATCCAAGCCTGCTAAAAAAGCCTGCCAACATACTGTGAAGATCTGGGAAATGGCACACCCTCACAAATGCCAGATGTTATTCTGCCCACAAGAAAAGTCAGATGGATTCTTCCAATAAATTCCTACTTCTTTTGTCTGCCTCTTTGTTGATATATGATACCACTGCAGATGTATCCAATTTTATTAAAATTTGTCCCATCAGCTCTACTCCAAAAGAAGAATTTTCAGATTTACCCTGAGTTTGTGCATATTTATTACAAGTTGTTTTTAAGCTGAAACCCAAGTGTAAAGCTTTATTCCATTTAGTTCAGCAAGGTCCATATCTGGTCAGGCAGTATTCTGTGTTTCTGGGTGAGAAAAACAACTGTATTTTTCTAAAACCGCTTGGATATTTGAGCCCTCACCTCAGTAAACTTTTGAGTTAGCCCTGAAACCGAAATTATTCTGTTGAATTTGGCTAAATTTGAAAATCTTTATAAATAGTAGAGTTCAAACTACAATACATCCCACAGGACTACATGCAGACCACAAAGATCTCCCCACAGCTAGTGCTTCAAATCCTATCAGAAGCTTCACTAAAGAACCAAACTGGAGAATGACAGTTTTTAGTGTTTAAAACTTAATGTTGAAAGCTTTTCTTTAATGAGTGGCTAATAAAGTACTTCACTATGGAGATACTGGTATATCTGTAATTACAGATATCCCTTAATTCTCCTATTCCAAAGACATCCCCAGTGTTAATGAGTACACAGGAAATTCACACAGTTGAAAGCCAAAACAGTTGTCTATGGTCTTTGCTAAATTTGACACTAATAAAATTGTGAACTATTCTGAAAAATTCATGTCCGAAAAACCACCACATATTAGAAAAGTATCCATTGGAAAGTTAAATAAAATTGATATTCAAAGTAATTTTTTATATTTTTTTATTATGAGTATAATATTTTTTTATTATAAGTATGATAATTTACAAGTAATCATATACACTGGAGAACAACTGCATTTACTACATATTCAAGACCTTCCTAAGAGGGAACAGTGAGGAGGCCAGGTCAAAATTTTTTTGGGGGAAGTATTAAGACCTGATATTGAGCTAATATTATAAAATCTTGCACTGAATTACCCATACATTTAAGGACTGATGAAATAACACCACATAAATAAATTATACTCATTCCTCTACCTCCCAAAACACATAAATATGCTGCTATAGAAATACACTGCTTGTTCTGCACCGCTTCATATAGAGAAACTAAGCTTTTAATTCAACTTGTCTTTCTACAGTATTACTTCTCTTTAGAAAAGCTTGTGTTTTGTTTCTAAAAATGACTTTTTTGGCATTATGCCCGCATTACTTAGGATTCTGAAGATATTGTCCACACTCATCCTCCCACTTCCAGTCATTCATTTTGCAACTAATGTTTGCTGAGACTGATGATCTAGAAAGTCCCTTGTGGTAAGATTTTGTATCCCACTTTCTTTTTTCTCCACTGAGGGCAGTAAGTTCTATTATATTCACATTTAAAGGAGCACGAACTGTAAAAGTTAGTGAAGCCCACGGGAAGATACTTTTCTGCTTGGGACAAAGAAAATATTAATATTGTGTGAGAAATAGGGAGATAAATTTTAACAAGAGTGTGGAAATGAATTGGGGTTACCATTTTTGTCACTGTGGGGTCACATCTGGCCTTGTGATAGATGAGTCTAAGTCTGTGTATGAAATTAATATACACTAAAAACTTTATTAATGGAAGTACTAATTACTCCAAGATGATAACACACCTTGGATCTAAATCAGATTCTGCTCAATAGTACACTGGGGATAACTAAAGATGTTTAGTTAGTTACATGAGTGCCTTTCTCACATGAGAAAAGCACAATGAAGATGCTATACATTTCAGTTCTTGCAGAAAACTGTCTAAAAGCATGTTGGAGCTTCCTACAGAAACCGAAAGCCTCTGAAAGGGGCCTTTAAAGTTGGCAAAATCAGTAAATTTAATCTATCCACTTTCTTTTGACCTTTAAACCCGACCTGAAAAAAGTGTTCGGCAACATAAATTTGATCTCTAAAGGCTGCTGCAGATCTCATTTTCTGCTGTTTTTCCATTAGGCATTTATGGGACTTGCTGGTGTTACAGGGGACTAGTAAAATGTCGAAGTAATCCTGCAGTTCCTGTGTATGAATTCAGCTTTTCCCTGTGAGATGACAACATTTTTTTTTGTCTGCCAGGGTTTTTTCAAATACTGGAGAATAAGATTAATACCATAGGTGTGATGCTATTTTTTTTTTCATTTGGTAACATTAACCAGATCTAGCAGTTCAAGTGTTGAAACAAAAGAATTCTTTCCTGAGCCAATAAGGTGGCTTGGTGCACATCTGCACTAATTGAAATCACAGCATGGCTTTTCAGGATAGGAGTTGTATCCAAAGCATACAGAGGATTTGAAGATCTTGGTTGTGTGTTTGTACATTCTCACAAGTGCAGAGGAAACCAGCTGCTTCTATTTATGAACTGTGCTGATACATGTGCCTCAACATACCAGTGACAGAATGTGCAACTTAGCAAGTTAAGACTGGCCAAGTGTTTTAACAAGGGAAAGGAAAGGACAGGTATAGAAGGCAAGAGAATAGAAAAGAATTTATAATAAAGGCATCTAATTTTCAAGTAGCACATTCTATAATTTATGCTATAATTTTCAAGGATTAGAGCTAGAGGATAAAAAGTAACAGGTTAATACATCATCCTGCCCTTTCATCCACCGATAATGGCCCTTGACTTCCAAGTTCCCTTCTCCCACCTTTTTGGCTATTGCACTTTTTCCATATACAGTCAACTTCCAACCCAAAATCACTTTCCACTCCTTTTATGCTATAGTAAATTTTGATGTAAATTCTTCTTTCTGAAGTGTTCTTTTTCTCTTGACTGCTAACTTTTCCCTTTTAGATGCTCTTACCTAACAACTCATTCAGCATCTTGTTTTGCAAGATCCCCTTCTGTAGTATTGAACATGGTTCTACAGAACATCCTCTGCCCACAGCCTGTTTTGAGGTAATCATCATCAAACACATTTCAGCTGACAGTGGAAGGACCTTTATTTCTTCTCCTTTCTCTGTTTTAGTCCTGCCTTACCCTGCCCAAGCTGAGATCCCTATTTTCAAATCACATTCTCAATTCAAGCACTTTTTTATGTTGCCACTTGAATTCTTCTAATAGTTTCTGCAGAAAATTTCCCTTACTTATTAAGTCACACACTTAAATTGAGGAGACATCACCTTATTCCAACTCTGTTTGGAAAAGAAATACAAATAATTTTCCATTCATCACCTTCCTGAATTGAGTATTTGGGATTTGGCTTCTCTTCCAGGTTTTGATACCCATCTTAAACCAGATAATCTGTGAGTATACACTACTTGCTACTTCACTTTTGAAACAATCATCTACCTTCTTTTATCCCATTCTGTCCCATAAGCAGGTGGGCAGCAACCTATAAGCTCTCCCTTTCCAGGTCCACTATAAAGCTTTTAGCACTGGAGATTCTGGGAATTCTGGAATACTCAGACCAACATGATTGCTATGTTCTTATTTTTATGTGCTGTCCCTACTGCACACTCTGCAACAGGAAATATTTCTTTGAGTAGCATCCCAGCAGGGCTTGGCTCTGTCATTGGGCTCCAAGGCACTACAACAATAGGATGAAAAAGAGTAAATCTGTGTGAAAGTTTATAGAGAAAGTTCCTGAGACAGAGAGGAAAGAGCACAGTTTTGAGTGTGTTTTACTCCATGCAACTCACACAATACTGACCACAGTCAGTCCATATACTGCAATCATAGTAAAACAACAGAAGTAATGGAGGGGGGGATAGCTGCAATTCTTTTGTTCAACAGCAAAACTAAAATCACTCGTTATTGATTTAGTCCTGGAAAACCATAAAAGCATTTCTATTCAATAATTAAATACTGCACAGCAGAGGGAGTTATACCAAAGACAGTTAGGATCCTGACATTATTACAAGAGAAGTAAAACTTAGTTCAATCAATGAATTTCAGTGTCAACAGAAGAAAATTAAGACTGTGATCACATACAGTCCTTTGTAAAAAAAATCATATAATTAAAGGTGCTAGTTTCCACATCAAATTCCACTTTGGATGTGGTTAAATTCCAGCTTGGTTAAGTATTTCCTGTCTATTTAATTTCATCCTGTAGATCCAGCTGCACATAGTTATTCCACGCTTCCTGTTCTAAACTATCACACAGTACCATTGTGAGTTATTGAGCAGCTTCATTCTTTTTGAGTCTTTATATGATGAATCAATTACATCATCTAGAAAGTGCTTTGAGACTCTCTGAGAAGTCACCAGAGATGTCAGATTGTATCCCTAACAAACAAGATGTAATGCAAACTTTCAAAAACCCCAACATTCAAAAAGTAGTATAAGTAAAGTATGAATTGTTTGATTATGGCAAATTATGCAGAGTGACTAAAAAATAAAAGACAAATAAAAATTATTTCCAGACCAAGTTTTCTGAAAAGTTACCTCAATTTCATCATAAAGATGCAGCATTTCTATGACAGTATAAGAAGGAGGAAAATGCAAAGATATTTAGAAATAGTTATACAAAACTAAAAAACTGATAACTGTATTTTCCTGTATTTCCTCTCTGTCACTTTTTTGCATTATATAAGTAGATGACAAAACACAAGTAGGCCCTGTCAATCACTCAGTAATACCCTAGGATTCTTACCAGCTCATTAAGGACCAGAGAAGCTGAGTCCTCAGATAACACCTGGTCTAAAAGCATTTAAAAATACTGATCAATATATAAAACTGCACCATATATAATCCCCAAAGGAAATAAGTTCATTTTTTTGCTGTATTAAAAAATAGAAATAGCAGTCCTTGACTGTCCAGCTTCCACAGACTTGGTATACCAAATAGATTGCTGCTATTTACAGTTTTTAATTTGGGATTCAGTCAAACAATCCAGTATCATTTGTTCATACTGTTCTTCTATTTCCTCCATTAGTCAGGACAACTAAAGCCTCTCTGAACTGAACACAGAGAGCAGGATCCTTTTGACAAGCAAAGTGGCACAATCCATCCTTTAAAATCTTACTTGGTTATTTATGTGGAAAGGATAAAGAAACATCTCTCTAGCCATGAACAGGTAACAGGGGCCACTCAAGCCCATGACCAGAATTACTGGTGATTCCAAGCATTCTCCACAGGTACCTCAAACATGCAGCACTTGCTCAGTAACAGGCACCCAAGTCTGCACATGGAACAAAACATTTTTTGAGCACGTGAACATATTGTCAGTATGGATAAGCAAAGCAACAATACATTTGAATGAATTAAAACATTCATCCATCCACATGGGTGAATGGAGTTATGGGGGAGCTGCCCCATAACTCTTTCATCAGTTACATCAGCACGAATAACAAAGAGGACAATTTATCTGAAGATGGCCCTAATCCTATCCCTTCAAAACCTATTTTCTGATTTTGCTCCTGGAACATGCTTCAGGAGATTGGGCCAGGCATACTGGGAAGTAATGCCCATTTCTGCACTGAAGCTTCACTACCCAAGCCTCAGATGGACCCACAAGAGCTCAATTCCCAGCGATGCAACTTCAGCAAAAAAAATCCACTCTTGGCTGTACCACAGTGACAAGTGAATCTGCGACACCCACATCGATCCACTGCTTCAGTCTTTCCCTTCCTAAAGACTGACAGAGATTCTACAGTAAAACCCTCAGTGTGGAGGACATCACCTTAGACATCACCTCTAACCACACAACCTTCTGATGGGCACATGATTCTTGTTGGGAAGTAGAAAGGGATATAATAACTTCAGCAGAATACAACCTCCTGATGTCAATTGTTTATTAAAGGAATTAACTAGTTAAGACAGGTACCTGGACATCACTGCAAGAATTCTGCACAAACATTTTATATAAATAGACTACTTGGTAGCTACCTTTTCCCCTTTTAACCAACTCACAGGAGCACAGAACTTATTCTGGTTTTAGCCTACGACTGCCCTTTTCTCAAGAAACCCAGTTATAACACCACTTCTCTATGACATTCTAACAAACAGATTTCATAATTAAAATAGTTTGAACCAATTCCCCATTCTTAAAGAAAGTCAGTGCTTACTGTG
Source organism: Lonchura striata (assembly GCF_050655825.1). Classification (NCBI taxonomy): domain Eukaryota; kingdom Metazoa; phylum Chordata; class Aves; order Passeriformes; family Estrildidae; genus Lonchura; species Lonchura striata. The sequence goes on from NC_140708.1 coordinate 20,138,311, forward strand.
TCTCAGAACCTAGACAAACACAAAAAACAACATATGCTGCCTACGATACCACAAGGCATCAAAGGGTTTGGATGTGCTAGAAATACTGGTGGAAGACTCACTTCCTACCAATACCAGGGACAAGTAAGATGTTAGTAAGACTAATTAGTAAGACACATTAGAAAGACAAAGACTTGTTATGATTCCTTCAGCACATTTCAGACTAATGACCCACAATAGTGAAAGACCTGTTGGTTTTACAATGCAGATCAATGCTTATATGCAGCGAGCAGCTTTGCTTGGCTTCCATTATACAAATTACAAGTTGCTCTGGAGAAATGGTAACAGCACACTAAGTAAATGTAATTTCTCTTCTGTTTACACTTCTGTAAATCACAGTACTAGAATACCAATAAAGTTTCTCCACTCAAGTGAGGAGAAACAAAAGAACTTAATACCATGAAAAGTTGCAAACATGGAAATACATGTCAATGAATCCATGAATATAAATAAAACCCTGGACACAGAGACACAAGCTGGGTGACATGAGCTAAACTATTTTCACATTCAACCTCAAATCAATTTTACTGCAACACACACATAATGTTTCACATCAGGATAACTTACAATAAAATTTACTTTAGTCTTTCTAAATGTATTTGCTAAGGTAGGGAAACATGACCAAACAATGAGTCTCCATTTAGCAGTGGAAACACAGAAATTATATTTGCTTTTTTATTAAAATAACATGTGAAAGATGTATTACAGATTGAACTTCCTTTTGGAAACTTTAGCTGCCCTGGGAGACAACACAGCCTATAATATTTCTTTACTAAGAATATCTGTAATAGTTTTGGGAAGGTCTTAAAATAAAATCTAAAATATGCATGAAATATATGTTTTTCATGAGTTCTTTTTTCCCCTGTCTTTTCCTTATGAGCTCTAAACTGCCAATTTTAATGTTTTAATATTTAATTCAATTCACTTAGTCTTTTCACCTTTTGCCTTGTAGGACTTAGGAGAGAAAGGTTGAAAAGTTACAGAAAAGGGGAATTTATCTAATTAAATGGAAATCTTTTAATGATGTTATGAAACCACTCAGAGCAATGTTTTAGATTTGCTCCTGCTGTTGTTTGAAGCTGTGGTGTTAAAAATGCCCTGGTTAGAGTTACAGACTGCTCTAAAAAACTGTGAGGAATTTATGTAGGATTTAAAACAGACACATGCTTTTAAAGTCGAGAACCTTCAAATACTACAGCTAATCCACACAATAATTCAACAACCAACCATGCTCAAATTCCTAACAGATACCATATGCAACCTGTAATAAAAACTGCATCAAGGTATTTCAAGCAATAGGAAAATTTCATTTTCCACTTAAAAGCCCTATTTACTTTTAATTAACAAAGTCTTATAAGGTGCATGAAAATTATTCCACCATTTTGCATATAACTCTTTTACTGAAATGGCTCCTGAATATATTTTACCTTCTGAAGAGACTGGGGCATTAAGTAGATTCATTATGAGAAAATTACTGATCATTTATCTAAATATACTTGACAATCATATGCCACAACAATGCCTTTTATTTTCTGTAACTACAACAAAAAGATAGGACAAAGTGACCCATCTGGTTCAGAAGTAGCAAAGGTATGTTAAAAAGCAATAAGGAAAGCAACCCACAGAGTTCAATGTCATGTATCCTGTAATGGAAAATGGTGCTTTGACAATATAGGAACACACTGAAAGGATACACTGAATTTAATGGTTTAGCCTTTACATTTTTCTATCTACTTTTTCATTCTAATATTCCCTCTCTCAACATTCTCCTCCTCCCCGAGGATTACACGTCTTCTGGAATTGGACTTTCTCACAGGAATAACTGTGGTAATAAAGCTGAACTCAAATTCCTGTAATAGTTAAAAAAATGTACTTCATACAAATAACAGAATGTAATTCCTCTTTTGACTGCCTCTTTAGTTAAGCAATATATTTAGTTGGCTAAATAATTAGGCCACTGCTAAATGTGAAGATTTTTCAAATGTGAATCTAATTAGCCTAAGTAAAGAAGGTATTTCATGGGAAATTATTTTTTGCCTTCAAGGAGATGATTCTACACTCAGTGAAATTGTGTCATCTTATTAACACTCAGCTTGTCTGGTATAGGTCCTGAATGATTTACTCCTGTATTCTGTTCTAAATTACAGATTCAGTAGTTCTTGAACACCAGCAATCTCTACGAAAATTCTCAGGATTCCTATTGAAATGATATACTTTGCAGAAGCAAAAATTTGCCAGTGTGAATATATTTTTTAAAACCAGTAAAAATTTCCACTATGTCAAATGAAAAAATTCTTTAAATAAATGAATTAATTGTTCATTACTACAATGGGAACTTTGCACTCTTAACTGAGGAGGTTCAACTTCAGATCAGTGAAGTCCATAACTGCTGACAGCCACAAGCTCTCAGAATACCAGAAGACAGACACATTTCCTTAAACATTTAAGGAATATCTGACCACTATCAGATACCAGGTATTTGGCTACATGGATTTTTTGCCCTGGTCTACTCTGATGGATTTGTTTTGCAGATATGAGCAACTGGGAAGATTTTAATGTATCCTTGGGCATAGCAGCCTTTTACTTTATGAAGATTATAATTCAACACAGCACAGCTATTTAATACACACAGCATGCACTAAACAAAGTATTTAAACTCTTCCATAAAACACCAAGAGCTCAGTGGTAATTCCTAAAGATGGCATAAATAACAATACAACAATACAACTCCAGACAGCAAAATATTTTACATGGTCCACCTGAGGTAATCATAGTATTTTGCAGCAACATAGATTTTCCCTCATGAGAGCATAGGAAAAAAGAAAACAAAATGAATAAATACACCACATGACAAAAAATTATTTGTCCTGATAAAATCACTTGCATTTTAACTTTATAAGTAACTAAATGGCCTAAATTTTGGGTGCTCCCAACTTCTGCTTCTGACTGAACAATTTACAAGCTTTTTTTGGACTGCAGAGTATCATTTCCTCTGTATTAACACTTTGACAAACTTCAGCAACTTACTAGTGTTCACAGAGCGGAAGCATGATCAGTCCATCCTCCAAAGTCTGGTGTTCACATCTCTTAAAGAAATTATTTGGGAGATAATGCTGTACTTCAGCTGTAACTTCCCTTAAATAACTACTTTTCAGAATCTAAACTAGAATTAAATAATTCTTACTCTTAAAAATTAAACATTTCAATTAAAGTATTTCTAAAATATTGCTTAATTCTATGTTTGAAGGCTGTGTTTTTATGTATTTATAAGCTACTCAATAAAATGGTGCTTTGTCTTTTTTTTTTTTCCTGAAGTTGTTTTATGAAGAGATGAAGGGAAAATGAACATAAAACAAAGTAATTTCTAAAAGCAAAATTATTGACTTCAACTGAAACGCTTTCCAAAGATTTTTAATTGCCCTAAATTTGTGAAAAACTACCCAGGAGATCAACAAATTCATATCAATGAACTGCATTATACTATTGAGAGAACCCTTGGCCTCAAGCCAGGGAGAACAAATAGAAAGGACCATTTTCACTTGGCTGCAAATTATCAAAAAGCTAAGAGAAAGCTATGCAGTTAAAGTGACATGTTTGTATGGTGGGAAAAAGATCAAATATTGATTGTCCAAGCTGAGGTAATTAGAGCAGTTGTCAAGGAGATGTGATGCATGTCGTTAGCCCTACAGAAATGCATCTTTGTTTTATATTGAGTGAATTAGCTGTTCAGCAGTTGGCAGCGATTTTTTCTTTTCTTTCTTTAAAAGGCCATACACCATTCAGTAGCAACATATTCCTCCAATTCAAATTTTTTTTAAAAAATCATACACAAATACACGTTAAAAGCTTCTTCTAAATATTGAAAGCTTTTCTACTTTGGCTTTTATGGCTATTTTGTCAAATGCATGCGTAAAACATGCACCTCCCCATGCTTATACCGGTGTAAAACCTCCATTTGTCAATGGAGAGAAAGACACATGGTGTGGAACTGAAGTGCCTCCTGCTTTATCAGAACCCTTCCACCTCACCGTAGGCAGCAAGTCCTTGTAGATTAATGCCAGTCCACTGAGGACTGGAAGCACACGGCACTATGGACACCACAGAGACCCATCTGCTGGAGCTGGTGCCACTCAGGCATTTCATTCAGCAGTGCAATGGGGCCCCTTCCCCAGCAGCGAGCCCGTGGGGCTGAGATCTCAGCGTGCCTCCCCTCCCCTCTCCTCCAGCAGCAGGGCCCAGGCTGGCAGCAGCACCTCCTGCTGCGGCCCTGGGACGCTCGTGCCAAGGAAGGTTGGAACAGAACGTGGCACCTTTTAGAAACACATCACTCTGCAGGGTTACCAGACTCCCCACCAAGACATGGGCCAAGCCAACAGCTGCAGCTCTGCAAACTGGATTTCTACACTTCAGTCATCAAATCTGTATCTATCAACAAGGAAGATCATTACAGATAGGGCACATAGCCTTTGTGGCAACTGCATGTGTCTGGTCTAATCTCTTCAGACAAAGAAGTGCTGCTTCTATTAGACATTTATTAAATATCTTCACCTACTAGACTAGCGGCAAAATGCCCCCAAGTCACCCAAAAATACCCCCAAATGACAAAAGATGAGATGTACAAGATCACAAATGCAAAATACCCCCAGAAAAACAGCCCATCTGACACTTAACTGGGAACTTAATTTGCTATATCAGGGATTTCCCTTCAGTGTCGTACAACTATTTAAGTGGTTTTGTACTTCCAGTTATAAGACTGTTGTGTATGGCTTTGTAAAACTTCCCACTTGGGCCAAAATGTGTCAGTGCTGGATGTCTTCTTTAAGCTAAAATAATAATCTTTCCAGGAAATGTTAAACAGAGGATTTGAAAGGAAGGCATGAAGTAACTCTGACTTCAATTCTCCATAGGACAACGAACATGTGAGGACAATGCTTTATCTTACTGTGCTGCTAAAATATTTTTTTTAATAGTAAAGACTGAAATATATTAATTTGATCAAATCCAGCAATTTATTTTCCCAAAGACAAAGCCACCTCTTATGCAATAACATAAGCATCTTGCAGACATTTCTCTCAAAAAAAATCTGGTCTGGAAACCATGTGAATAGAGAGTACAGCAAACAGCCGCCTTCCAGTTGAATACTTAACTAAGACTCAAAGCCATGTTTCCTTACTATGATGATCCCAGATTTTTATTGTTTAAATACTTATCACCATTTTAAACCTTCTACAGTAAGCACTAATGATAGATTTTCATACTGTTTTCAAGAATTCAAAAAATTGTTATAAAGAGAAAACAAAACACAGCTGCTCAGTCCACTAATAAAAAAACCCCTCAGCATATTAATATACTAAATGAAATAGTCTGTCTTTACTGCTTTGCCATGTCTTCAGTTTATTCCAAGTAATTAAATAAAAATAACTAGCTTTAACAGAAGCAGACCAGGTACTGGAGTTGATAGTTTTTCACAAGCCTCTGTTCTTTATAAGCAGAGCTGTACAGAATGCACAAACCTTTTGCTTTCTTTGGTCATTTACTCTTCCCTACACAGAATCAGATTCCTGAAATACCTGTTTGCTGGAAAAGGAACATGTTATCACCACCTAGTTCAAATACTATCCTTCTTATGAAAGACAAAGTAAAGGAAAATCTTGAGCCAAGTACAATATTTCATCAGTCTGGATGCCATGGGCCTACTAAGCAATCAGACATGAGTCTGAGAAACTGGCAGCCATTGGACTGCACACTGTTAAGGAAACTTCCCTGTCTGACCAGCCAGGAGCCCCTCTGGCAGTCACATCTGCACCACCCATGCTGGCACTGAAGTCCCTTCACAACAGGAGGCTCCAGAGGGACTCCCTGTTCATCCCACACACACAGGCAGACGACGTTTCCTCACCAGCTCGATTCCCAGGCTTCCCACAGCAGAGGCTCTGATGACCAAATCCTTCAAACACTTTCATCTTGGCACAATAGCAGTTTGAGCTGGTCCCAAGAAGGCACCATGGACAAAGGAACTGTTGGGCTTTTGCAGGCTCACAGCCCAGGCATGGCAAGGTCTGGGGTCCCCGGCTCCTGGCGTGCCCCTGTGACCAGTCCCCCGGCACGGCCACGGCTCCCCGAGCCCTTCTCTGTGCAGCTCACGACCTCTCGACTGGGCTCCACAGCACCTGCACTCCAAGCTAGCACTGAATGTGCTCCTTCACAATATCCTCCCTGATAAATACTGAAGTACCTGTTTCACATTTGCATTCCTGCCATAGCCAAACTCGGAAAAGTCTTCATTCTTTCTGCCATTAGAATTTGGTTGAAAACATGATGATAACTAAGTAAAAGCTATCCCTTAGATTGTGAAAAACTGCCCAGAAGAAAAAGTTCTTGTTTAAATTGTTACAGAATTATATTTCCTTACTGTATATAGAAGGAAAATATATTTCTTGTTTGTCATTAGAGTAACAACTTCCCTAGTTCATTCTAATGGAGCCCCAAATTTGATACACCATGAAAACTAAAAGAAAAGCAACTCAAAAGGCCAAGTAAACCACTAACACGATAACCACTGAGCACAGCTCTGATATTCCAGTTTCTTATATCATGCACTTGGTCAATTCTTGTCACACATAACAGCACCATGATTCAGAGTAGTCTTGTCTTTCTAAGACATTTTCACCCATACTGTATACTGTAAGGTGATACTTATTCTTAAAGAGACACCAACACTGTCCAACAGGAGCAACATAGTGGTAAAAGAATCATGCCACTAAGAATATTTTATAGGTACTGCCAACTAAATGTTGAAAAATGCTGAATTTTTAATGTAAACAACTGCATATTTACTATCTTGATCAATAATTAAAGTATACTTGTCAGAATACATAAACAAGAAACATGATTTCAAATACCTTCATTTATTATGTTTGTTTACTTGCTTCATCTAAAACCTGATCATATTTACTCATCACTGAAGCTAAGAGTTTCAACAGCACAGTAAATACCACACATTGTGTTTAGCATAATGAGACCTTTAGATCTGCACAGTATTTCTGCTTCAATACCAGTGCTGAAGTTAGAATTCTTCTTACAAAATAAGTCAATTTTTTGGCCAACAAAAATGTTGTTTCAAAACCAATCAGTTCTTTTATTTACTACAGGCACAAGGCAGTTGGCCTCTGAATAGAACAAGTGAAGGAGAGAAATTTCCTCTTCATGTCCTGCTCACAACAGTAGACCTTTAATCTTATGTCCTGAAAACTGCATCAAGCTCACAAATCTCTCAAAAAGGAAAGCCCAGCAATGGGCCCTATCTCCACCTGCTTAACAGCAAGGACAGACAGTGCAATGGCTGCAGAACAGAAATCATAAGGTGGCATGCACTGCCCTTTAGTGGTTGTAGAAATCCTCTCCCATAAAGTACACAAGTGTTATCACTAAGCACCTTACTGTGCTTTTCTGAAAAAAATCCCAGTATGTGCTCCCCAGACTTGCATTTCTCAACAGCATGAAAACCACTAGCCTCATTTTGATGTAACAAATACTTCAACAGGAAAGGATTTCAGGGGATATGTCTAAATGTGCCATGGTTTCCGACTTACACAATTGCAGAGCAGGATAAGAAAGGAGTAGTCTTGAGAAGACAAGAAAAGAGAAGAGCTGAAATTAAAGAGAAGGATACATTTTATTTATTCATTATTGTAACACTGGATACTCTCAAGGGATTTTAAAAAATATACTGGCATGTAAGGTATTAACTACTTCTGAAACTACTCCGGACGACCATCAGTATTACAAGGCACCCAAGCAGCTTTGAGTACTGAACCCTTAAACTTCTCTTTCAATTTACTGATGTTTTTATTTAGGTAACTTCACATTTGTTTCCCACTCATGCCTTTAGATGGCCAGTGATAATTGCTATTTGACATCAATACGAAATGCTTCAGTATTCTTCTACAGTTATTTTTTGTACCACCCACAGTTCCAAGATTGCAGGAAACAGCATGAACTCTGAAAGACCTGATCTACTCTGGCTGTCTACAGGTCAATGGTTGTCACAATTTCCTCTGGTTACTGTGAGACATTGAAAGGTTTAATAGAAGTTTAAAGCTCATTTGAGGGAAACACTACCACATCTAGGCTACTAAAGTGGGAAATGAATTTAGTTTAATTTTAAGGTCTTCTGCAGACTAACTGGCCAGTCATGCCTGTCATATTATCTTTTATGTATGAACAATATTTCGAAAGTGTACTGAAATGTTCTAACAGAAGGGATATATTTATTATCATGCATAGCAAATATTCAGTTCTGAAAATGAAGGCTTTTCTATTAGCTATCTAAGGAATTAGCTTCAAAGACTCCTGAATTTTTGTCTGAAGTCTTTCCTTAACCTTGCATATGATAAATGAGTGAATGCCATCCTGTATTTTCCTCAAAGCTACAGTGAAATAATGTTTACTGTGAAAATCCCAGGTGCACATTCAGAATTACAGAAGATGACCTGTTGGCCCCGAATATACCAAAACTGATGTTGCAAATACAGAATGTGAAACTGCTGCATCTTCCTGATGATTCTTGTATTTCAACAATGATCACTTAAGTCTTCTGTCTTTATTAACATAAAACCATTCAGCAATTCACAGAATACCACAAAAAAGAGTGAAGAAAACACAGAAGTGGATCATATGCAATTTTTGCTTGGGAAAAAAGAAGGCTGGAGAAGGAATGTGTGTATCAGATTATAAATCATGACTACATGGTAAATATTTATTATATTATTAGGATTGCATACAGTTAAAAATATCCACTTTTCTATAAAATTGTGTTATTTCTTATTGTTCAAATAGGAGCAGATCAGTAGTCAAAGTCTTGGTAAAAACATTTCATACTCACCCTGTGACCATGGCACAAGTCCATATGTAGTCCCTGTTAGGCAACTGTCACCTGATTTCTTTTGGTTTTTCAAAAGATTTTCCCATAGTGTTACTACATGGTTATTTTACAGTTTTGAGTATAGAATTACATTCTATGGTAATTATTATGGATTTGGTAAAAAGGGTATGCACTGAGAATCCAGTGGCAGTTGAAAATTCTGCTAGCTGTTCATTTAGTTGCATGTCCTGCCAGGAAAAGAGCAAGTAATATGAAAGTCTCTAAACTAGTCTTGCATCCCCTGTGACTGGAACACTAGAAAATGTTTTAACTTCATTATGTTAAATTAATGTTCTAAATCTACACTGTTCCACTGCCTTTCTTTCTTAGGTACCTCATATATGTTACCAAAATGAAAGGCAGTTTTAGAGCATTTTTCCAAGGAAAGAAGATGCATTTCCTGTTTACAGCAAAAAAAAAATTACACTTTTACAAAACTTATATTTTCTCAGCTCTCTCCTGTACTTTAAACACTTCTAGATTTTGCACAGAATGGATTTTTAACAGCATAGCTTTGTTCAAAGATGGAATTGAAGTTTGGTACTTATTTATCTTTGAACATCTTCAAAACTAAAATTAGTAGAAGCAGTAGAGTGAGAAGCAGTCTTCTTCATGCATTGACATGTTATTGACCAGCAGATAAAGTAAGAAGATAAGACAATTAGTCAAGATAAGAAGTTAGCCTTTAAAATATGCACCTTAAAAAACATTATTACTTAAAGTAATTCTTTGTACTTTAAAAGAATTATCCATTCAGTGATTTTCATTATTTTCTCAGAGACAGCACAGTGAGGCTGGACTCATCCTGTTTAAAATCTGCAAAACCTGGCATTCACCGTTGTTCTGGATAAATCACTTGTGAAACAGGCAGCCAGTTGGGAGTACTAGACAGAAGGTCTTTGGCAGAACTTAGTTAATGAATCTAGGCCATGACATCCAATGGAGCACTTGGAGCACCTCAAGAATAACAAGGAGTTAAATTCTATAAGCTTTAAGTTATTATGGGCTGCTTCCCAAAAAGCGTGACTTGCAATACTTGAGCATGCAAGCCAGATTTCATTTCTGGCTCCATCTCACAATGCTGTAATAGTTTAATTCAGTTGAACTAGAGATTCTCTTTTACTATAAAAAAACAAGAGCTAGAACATTATAAGTGTTTCATTAACTGCAGCAAAATTAATTAGCAATTGATGAGAGAAAGCAAAATCAATAGCGTCCTGCAGCAATTCTGCATCTGTGCTGGCTTCTTGCAAATTCTGCTGGCCCTGAAAACCCCCCAATGACAGAAGATGCTTTTTTTTTTTTTTTTTTTTTTTGGTTAATAATATATTATATATTACAATGTTTTTTATTATCTTTATCTAAAGTATGTGTTAAGTCTAGTGTATGTGTGACCAGGAAACAAAGTTTTTCTTAACTGGGAGTACTTTGCAGGCTGAAAACACCAAATCTAACATTTGCTAGTATAAACACATCATGAGATAAAAACTAAATGTTATTTCAAATGTCTGAAAATTGTTTTAAAAGTTACAATCAGATTTCTATTCTAATAAAGAAAAAATTGAAGTTACATTCAAAACAAATCGCAAACTATATCTAAAGTAGATACCATCCTGGTATCTTTAGGAAAAACATCCTGAGGGATTCCAGTTATAACAGAAAGACAAACATCTGTGTGTGTACCTGAACACATGCATGGAATAGATCTGTACCTTTGCTCATATGGCCAAAAGTTCCTGATGTATCACATCTCTCCTACAATCATCACATCTTTGAAGTGCTGCCCAACAAACTGGTCTTGGGACAGCGAAGCAGAACTTGGTCAACAACAAGGCAAATAATACTAATACTTTGCAATTATAACAGAAGCTGGGAAGGTTATTGAATTAAATCAAACAACAAGTTTTCCAGGAAAAATTCTATGAAAAATTCAAATTGTACAACCAGGAAGCAAGGTATTTTTCATGGCTACAGACTCAGTATTTCATCTCAAAGACAAACTTTCTCTCATTCTCTCTCTTCCTCCAAATAATTCTGGAGAGAACACTTCACATTTTGCAGTTAAGAGAAGTCTCACATTACTTACTTGCCCCCAAATTTGTCACCTTCCTCATATTTCTTGCAATCTGCCACTGAGCATTCAGTCATATTGAAAGGATTGACACTACACCAGTGCTGCTTTGTGAGAACTTCGTATATGCACTGAGAAATGCAGTGAAACAATTGACTTTGTCACAAAAATGTATCATAAACTTTATTATTTACTATTACCAAGTGATGGACATCTGAAGAGCAAAATCCTCTTATTTAATTTTTTGGAGCTCTCAAGTGTCCTAAAGAGCTTGTGCAAAACCCACTGCTTTGTTTTCATTAAAAAATCTAAGTGTATGCTAATAAACCAAGCTTTTAATGATGAGGTAAGAGCTACAGCACAAACAAGTGTGGGTGAAACACCTTCCTCTTGCTTTTTCAGTCACATGCCATTTTCTGCTATCTATTACACCAAGTAAGCCCAGAAATATTAGCTGAAAATGACTGAAGAACATGTATTGCAGAAAACCTGTTGAATAAGAATGAAACTGATTGCCAGTCTTAGAAAACTGAATAGGCAAAAAATACAGAAATTACCTGATTTTTCACTTTTTTTTCTTTAAAAAGAGCTAGTGGCCACTCAAGTCATCTGCCTCTAAAGGATGAAGAACTTAATTTCTAGTTCTAAAAAACTGCAGTTTTTTTCTGCTGCATCTTAGTAGTTTAAGCAACAAAAACAGTTCTTTGTGTGTAGAACAGAAACTGCCTGATTTTGCTGAAGTTAAATGAGACTTAGTCCAACTTCCAATGAGACAGAAACAGACCATAATGCACATTTTGTATAATCACTTCTTACACAAAGATAAAATGCAAATAGTTTTTATCTATTCTCTTGTCCACATAGATTGACAACATTTTGCCAAATACACAAGAGGATCACTTTTTCTCATTCATTTACCAACATCCTAAATTATAAAAACATTATACTCATAGACTCAGGAGCAAACAGTATTATCTGCCTTTGCTACAAATGGGCTGCTGTTTTTGAATTTGTTTTGCATTATGTTTCTTAACCTGAAAATTACAGAAATACTTTCTGTAGAAGAATTACAGCCCTGAATTTTCTCATGCCAATACATAAACAGGTGAGGAATACATAAAAAGGTGAGGAAACTTCTCACTTCCCCAACCACAAGTTTCATTCAGTCTCAGACTGAGTGAAAGAAGCAGGTTACAATGACACAGTTAACAATTAATTTAAATAAATTTAACAATGATTACTCTGCAATCATCACTTATTTACAAACATGTGCTTTAGTATGTAATTAATAATAAAACAGATATACAGTATACAATATTATAATTAAGTAGAGATTTATTAATGACACATAACACTTGTAACTAATTAATGCACACAGTTAATCATTAAGTATCCTGCTAAGTGCTTATTAGGGTGTTTCTATCCATGGACATCTGATATTTTTCTTTGTCAACTGCCTGATATCTTCACATTTCAAAACAGCAAGGAATATAAAGGAAGGTAAGACCTCTGAACAAATTACTTTGTAAGATGAATATTACTTCAGATTTCATTGTGCTACTGCTTTACAATTAGAAATGACCCAACAGCTTCTGTCTTAGAATGCATAATCTAATAATTTAAAATCTCAAAAGCAGGAAGTTCTGCTACATCCAGGTAACTTCTAATTTTTGTTAGAATATATATGTTTTTTTTCTTTTAATAGATGTTTGCATACATAACTCATGAAACCCAAAGCTTGCAACTCATCTACAATTGACATATATAGAATTTAGGGTAGTTGTGCATCCTGTGCAGATGGGCTGCTGTTTCTTATTAATAATGTTTTATTATTTGTTCATGTTGTGGTAATGTTCAAAGTTTCTGATCTAGATTGCCACTTCATTATAGTATAGGTGATCTATACATAAAGGCTGACTCAATTCCTACCCAAAAATTCTAACTTCAGAAAAACTGCAATTGAACAAGATACAAGGTACAAGCAAAGTAATTAAGAGCACAGAGAAACAGTAGTTACCTACTGTTTTTATAACCTCTATAAATTCCCTATTGCCTTTCCATTTCCTCCTCTGTCACTGTAAATAACATAACAATTACATCTCTTTTCTCAATTTCATGTTTTAGCTACAAGAAAAAAAGAAAAAAATGAAACACACTGCACTGAATGAGAACTGCTCAATTTACTTAGTACAGCATTCCTCCCAGGGATAGTTGTACAAATCTCCCACAGATATTTAGCAGCTCCTGGTACCTCCTCCTGTTCAAGGAGGAGTGATGGCTATTGCCATGTACACCATGATTGGTCATCCCAAACTCTGGAGTTAAGCCAGCTGCTGTTCCTGGTGTCTCCTGAACCTAGTCCTACTCCAAGAACATTGCTCTGCCTTGCCCCTGTGGGGCACACCCTGCCTAAAAGTTGTTTATACTTTCATTTATACTCAGTTTTTTTGTAATGCGTTCCATGTGTCAGCTTCAACACCATGAATATTTTTGGTGTGATTTCACATTTTAAGCTGAAGACATACCCTCTGTATTGCTTGCTTGCCCATCTTTCCAAATCACCTTGCTCCTCCACCCCTGTCTGCAAGTGCCCTCTTTCTGCCCTTGTTAGTCAATAACTTGTCAGCATTTATAAATTAGTACCAGCATCTGGAAACAGGAAATGAAGCTCAAGGATTTGGAGCACAAAGGTAACCAAACACATACTAATATTTCCATTGGCTCTGATGCCTGCACACGTGACAGGGCTTGATTTAAACATATTTTCCTGTAATAGTAGTGAAAGTAACAAAAGTCCTCATGACCTACTCTCACTGGTTAGTGAAATCTTCAATAACATCTTAAAATACCAGACAGATATTATAAAATTTATAACCAATAGATCACATAACCTTTATTAAATGCAGAAGACTGAATCCTAAAATATTATGGTTTTTAAATTTACTAAATGAATAATTCTGTAAGCTTTTCAAATATTTCAATTAAATCTGTGATAATTTTTTAGCAGAAAGCTGGAAGAGATGCCGCTGCTTAGTATGTTTAGGTAGGTAGCTTTTTCTTGGTTTTTAATTACATTTCAAATAATCAGATACATATCCTAGGGTTTGTTTGATTTTTTAAAATATTTTATCATGAAGGGAACTTCTACTACTGCAAATACTGGAATAAATCTTGGTGGCATTAATGTGTAATTTATATGACAGTAGCTACATGATAGATGTCCAGAGAATCTGAGATCAAAACACTGAATCAGTCAAGAGCACATGCATGTCATTATCTTAAGAGAAACAGTATGCTCCGTTTCTACTTCTGAAGAAATGATTCAAATTTCAATCCAACAATCGAAATTTTACTTGAAAACAATTAAGCTGCTTTCTAACTATGAAAGAAAACAGATATCATGAATATCTAGCAAGCATTAATTTCTACGGTGTTTAGTTTCTTGGTGTTCTAAGAGGTATTTTTGTTTCAAAAACAAACAACCCCTCCAAAAAAAACAACCTCATCATGAGCAAAGGCTAACAGATGACTAAAATGATCATGTTCAAATTGCCCAGAGAAGCTTTTCTTGACCTGAGACCTTGCAGAAATACATATACACTTATCTCCCACATAGAAACTGGGACATAAATGCATTGTGAGCAGTGCAACACAATCACTCATACAGTAATACAAGCACTGTAAACATAACATATTACAACTTTCTAACAGAAACCAGTAAATGTGTGAAGCACAATAGATTTTTTTTTTTTTTTGAGGAAGAAATGCATGCTGTGGGACTGGCACATTGATCTCTGTCACCGGTCGCAGAGCCCCTGGCCAACCTCAGCGTAAGACAGCATCAGATGAGTAACAGGCACTCATCAAGCCTCTTTGTCATGCCCTTATGATCTGAAATCCCTGAGCTGAGACAGGACAATAAATGAAATAGAGTTAGAATTATATGGTTGATGGTCAAAGACACTGATAAAAATGGCAAGTCCAGTGAGCAGTGATAGTTTCACATATACAGTGAAACATGCTTTAGAACACGCCTTACAATTTCAGGGATGCTGTTTCACTTTAAACTATTACAGATATCTTTCAAAACCACATGTAAAGACTAGCCACAGGCAGATCTTCACCCGGGAACCTTTCAAAAGGAATTCAGAGTACCCCAAATAATTTTTATTTCAGTAACAATTGAGGTGCAACAAAAGAAGGATGATGATAACAATACCGGTGGAGGGGCAGGCACTGAACTCTTTTCCCTGGTGACAGTGACAGGACCTGAGGGAATGGCCTGAAATTGTGTCAGGGGAGGTTTAGGTTGGATACCCGGAAAAGGTTCTTCACCCAGAGGGTGTTCAGGCACTGGACCAGCTCCCCAGGGAAGTGATCACAGCACCAAGGCTGCCGAAGTTCCTTGTTTGGACAATGCTTTCAGGCACATGAGTTGATTCTTGGAGTGCTCCATGCAGGGCCAGGAGTTGGACTTTGATCATTCTTGTGGGTCCCTTCCACCTCAGGATATTCTGTGATTGTAGTTTTTGCACATGTCACTTGCAGCAGAATGATCTGTTGCCATCACAGCGCAACACCTGAAATTTATTTTGGATTTTAGCTCTCTTGTGCTTAAGATTTTTCCAATCACTGTTTTTTGGCACGAACCAAAAATGGCCAACATATAGTATTTGAATTTGTGTATTAATTGTATTTGATCTGCAAAAACAGATATTTCACTCCAAAGAAAGCTCTGCTGGATGAAATAACTCAGCTTACATAAAGGGTAGTATGCAGCTTTCCATTTTTTTCTTATGTAAACTGTTGTATTTTCCCACACAGCTGAGCATCAGGTGTTCATATCCATATTATTCTATCTGAACCCAAACTTGTCCATGTTAGCAAACTTACTACTTCCACTAAAACCAGAAGCAGCATGGAAACAAGGAGTAGTAGCACAGTTGCTCCTATGAGCTCTATACACAAGAAAAGTCTGTCTGCAGAAAAACAATTTATTACCGATTTTTTAATGTTTCCGAACATTCTAGAAAACAAGCCACAACTCTCAATACTGAGCACAGCTATACTTGTACAAAGATGCATCCAGTCCCATGTCCTACCTCTACAAATGGCCATGAGTAGACACACATAGGGAAAACACAGAACAAGGCATGCTGCATTTTTCACTTTCCTCATGCAATCATTCAGCCTCCAGTTGTTTCCAGCTCAAAAAATTTCCTGAGCACGCTGTCTTTTCTCATATAAGGCAATATTCTGTGGGTCCATTTTTCAAGAACTCATAAGTGAATATTTTGCATCTACAAACACTTTTGCCAATGCTGTACCACATGTCTACTACCTGTATTTATTTTGAATCTGGTTTCTACTAGCTTTACTAAGTAACACTTTCATCTCACCTTGTAAGAGAGTGAACAGTTGATTCCTGTGTGTCCTCTTATACTATGACTGATTTTTTCAGCTTCTGTAGTTTCCTTCTTTCAATTTTTACTCTTCAAAAAAGTGTCCTGCGTTCCTCCTCATACAGGAGCCATTCTTTACCTTTGTTTATTGCCTTTCTCTGAACCCTTTCCAGTTCTGTTACAACTTTTTTAAAATTGACAGAACAGAACTATCAGCATTATTCAAGGTGTGGATTTCTTTTATGTCTTAATGATATTTTGTCTTCTGTACCTTTTTCTCTAGTCCTTGCTTTATGGTTCCTAATTTTTTGGGTTGGATTTTGTTTAGTTTGCTTTTGTTTTGTATTCCTGTTGGCCAGCTGAGAACCATTCACTCCTTCCTAATGTAGATTTGTAGTTGGAGATCCCTCACCCACAGGTTTGTTGAGTCCTTCAAACAGCACAAATTGAATTTCCCTTTGCAGAAGCCATAGTGACTTCTCCCAAGTTAACTATATTTAGCCAGGCATTCCTTAATATGTTTTATTAGTCTCTACTAAATTTTCCTGGCAAAATCTCCATCTCAGCTGCAAGTAACTACCTAGAAACTTCAGGGATTGCTTGAACAACAGGATTATCTCTAATAATCTAAACTACAATGTTGAACTAATTGCTAGGGAAAATATTAATACAGAAATTGCTTTGTGTATGATTAGAATACTCAATGTGTTCTAAAAGATATATTCCTTTTTCTCAAAGAAAGGAAATAATAGATATGTTTTTATCTTAACCTCAGATAAGGTGGTAATAGATAGAGTTGTCAACCAAACCAACAGAAAATATTTTTATACTGTAAGTGTATTTTCAGTTTCAACTTTCTGCCCCCCAAAATTACTTTGAAAAAATAGATATTTTTAAAGTAGGGATATGACTGATAAAAATATCTGCTACAGATGTGAACACAGTCATACATGCTTCTTCTATATTAACATACAGGAAGGGAACAATTTGCATTTCAGCTACCACACTACCTATGAAGCTTGCATTTTCTGGTAGAAGGATGAAGTACAATTGTATCATCTCTGATTGCCACAAAGCTGAGGCTTAAAAGTCATCTGTATTTAGTAACAGAAAGATATAGGGAAAGTCAGAAACAAATATATCTGACCAGGATAACATTTATCAATTATCAATAATTAAGGAAAAAAGAAACACCTAAAGGCTTATTTAACAACAGCTCTGACAAATCAATCCAGTAGTTACCAAAGGTCTTCTCCAAAAAATACTCCCTTCCCCACAAAAGGTATTTTTTGCTTCTAAAACGTTGTTGCTGGCAGTTTCATGCTGCTCATGATCTCCCACGGCTGGGTGAAGCCTGGTTTGGCTGGGGAGCTGGCTGTGCACAGGAGTGACTCAGCTGGACTAGCTCCTTGTAGCAATGCAAGCTTCTACCTGCTCCAACGTGCCTGACTGGATGGGATCTCTTGTGCATGCCAAGGGTTATCACAGGACTTTTACTTCCATTAAGCTCTCAATGGAGGCTCTTGCAATCTAATTTTACATGTGTTTTGTGTTAGTCACATTTGCAATTACCCAGGTTACCCCCACCTCCTCATTACTCATTACGTTACTATAATTGAGACTTGACTAATTGAATCCATAGGTGCTGTTTTAGAGCAAGATATAATTTTCCTGTAATAATGCACAACTCCCCCTTCCTTCCTTCCTCCAGTAGAACCATGGGAAATTCAGAGACAACACTTCTCAGTAAAAAGCTTTTAAATATTGATCATATGCAGGAAGTCTCCTGATGAATTGAGGAATCATCACTTTCTTACCCTTCACCTCTCTGTTCCTCAAAATAGCAAAAGGCAGAAATTTTATGAATAGACTAAAGACATAATGCCATCTCAGGAAGGCATCATGCAGGAGACACAGTGGAGAAAGGACCTCTACCTTTGCATCTCACATAATTTTTGACTTCCCCAGGGGGTGGACGAGAGCATTTCAACATATGCCAGAGCAGTGCTAATTGCTGCTCTGAAGCATGGTGGTTGCCTTCTTTCAACAGCTGTTCTACAGCACAGAACACAGAGTTGAAAGTGCTCCATCCTTTCAGGCCCAGATGCTCCCATCCCCTCCCCCAGCAGACTTCCAGTCTGCAGTTTGGGAAAGCTGTGGGGAAAAGTGGCTCAAGGGGCTTGTTACATTGCCTTTGAAGCTGAAGATCTACTGCAGAATGAATGCACTACTACAGACCTGCCCTAACAGATAATGCATAAAAAAATTCTAAATTTATATAGAATTTTTAAAAACCAACAAAACAAGCAAAACAAAATAATATTTATTTTTACATAATTATGCTAAATAGCAAAATTATAATAGGCCCATTTCTTTGACATCTTGTTTTATGGGAGAAATGTTTGTGGGGTTGCTTGGTGATTGGCTAAAACCCCAACATTATTTTCTGTTTCCTTCACTCAGCTCAGTTCCCTGCTTCACTTCAGACTGCAGCCCAACAGATTATATTAGTTCACAAGTGAAAACACAAAATAAGGACAGGGAGAACATACTTGGGATACATTATATTCTCCATGAGCAAGGTACAGAAATTTCCTAATTTTTTTTTTTTTAGATATAGATATGGGAAAAAACACTCTTTTCTTGGTTGTTCTGAAAGACTAAGACTATATTGTCTGCCATGGAAATGCTGCAAGCAATTTAAAAAAAATGAATTTGTACACAGCTATACAACCATACCATGCCACATAGCAATTTTTTTTTTCAAATGACATTTTTCTGGAACAAACCACCTATATGGCTGGCATTTGGTGCTAGACACAGAAGGGAAGCAAGAGCAGACTGCACTGCTATCCCCCCTCAGCCAGGAGGCTTCCAAGACCTGCTGATCCTCAGGACAATCCTGCTGCTCTCCCTCCACTCTGCTCCTTCACATTGGCCACAACCTCACATTTTGCCATCCCTGAAAATTACTCAGACTCAGAATCATGTTTTCTTCTGCTTCTTAACACTGTTTCTTTTGAGTCTCAAGTCACTCTTGGGGATTTCTGCAACCTTGAGCATTTATAGCTTAATTGGCCCATGCACCTCTGGGGTTTTTTTCCGTGCTTGCAGAACCCATTTTAGCTGCCATCCCTGCCTGGGCCGTGCTCCTCCCCTCTGGCTGCACAGAATTAGGTTCCTGCTTCCCACACAAACCAAAGGCAATGCTTTCCAAGAGGTCAGTGAAGAAACAATGCATCACCTCCTAGTCCTCAGGCACTCCCATATCAGAACCTGTTCATTACACATAAACTAAAAATTACTATTACATTAACATTCACAAGACCAGTGAATACACTTGATCCACAGCTCTGAAGTGACAGCAAACAAATATGGAGATGCATGCTAATTTAGGAAGGACACCTAAATACAGACACTGGAACTGGAGTGGGGAAGAACTGCACTCAGAGCTCCCATAGTCTGAAACAGATTTGCACATATAGTTTGTACACTTACACAGTTTCAAGCTGGCAGTTGGTGTTCATGGATGAGTTTAAGTATTAACTTCAAACTATTTCTTTAAAACATAATTAGTAAAAACATCTTAAACACTGGAAAAGGTAGTCTTACAAATAAGGAATATAGTAGAAGTTGTTGCAAATTTCTAGTTAAATGCTAAATAACTTTAAGCACCGTTAGAAACATAAAGGCTCATTTTAGCCACTGAAAGAGGTGTGGAAGTTGTTCTCATCAACAGTATATGAGTGCTATTATGCAGTATATTTTGCAACATCCTTAAAATTAGGCAGATCAGATTAATTGCACTCACAGGCATCACTGAAACCATAAAGCAAGCAGCTCCAGCAAAGCTCTGAAACTATTTTATAATTCTGAAATTATCACTATCATGTACT
Source organism: Lonchura striata (assembly GCF_050655825.1). Lineage (NCBI taxonomy): Eukaryota > Metazoa > Chordata > Aves > Passeriformes > Estrildidae > Lonchura > Lonchura striata. The sequence continues at coordinate 20,158,642 of NC_140708.1, forward strand.
TAGGACACACTTGCTCACTACATTATTATTTCACAACTAACTCCCCTAGGTACTGGTAGCTTTCCAGATAAATTAACTTATAATATGTTATGGGAACATTGTTATTTCGGGTCAACATTTTCAATATGAACTCATTGTCTCCATGAAGCAAAGAAATATTATAATCCATTAATATCTCTTTCAACAAAAAGGATGAAATCTTCCCCTGGTTATGCTGATAAACACTTTGGTGTCAAAACTAAGCCTCTTTATCATGATAACCTAGAGTAATGGTCTGCTGCTCCAGGCACTTTACTTTACAGATGAAAAATCAGTTCTACTTTCATGGAATTAGATTAATGCCATAACAGGAAATACTTCTGGGGCTGAACTTGCTTCATGCCTTCAAAGCTGGCTGTAAATTTAAAATACTTCCTGAACTCAAAAGATAAGACAGGAGAGAAGGAAAAAGAAAAACAGTGAGGTGACCCTCTTTCTGAAGAAAATATTGCTTCCTGAAAAAGCTGTCGAAAGCTACTTGCTAAGGGCATTGTGCCCCAGAAGGCCCAGGGCAAGTCTGGTTTAGTTGAACATGAGGATACTGGGTATATATCAGACACTTGCCATAAATCTGTTCCTTCCGTAATCCTCTACAATAAACTTTTCTTTTTTTAGTCATCTTAGTTGGCAAAAGCTGGAGTAATAACCTTCTCAGCTTCTCACAAATACAAAACAGCTTGCTATTTTATGTACAATACTTTTCAAGGATAACAGTTTGGCAAACTGAAAAATGCTGACCCCAAGCCTTAAAATTGGATTTCAGTGGTGAAAATGGACAACAAGCAGCAAATTCAGTAACATCTTTATACATAAATAGCCTAAAAATAACAGATGTAAGGCATTCTTAAGAGGAATTTAACATTTATAGGAACAGAACCCAAAGTCTGATACAAAATATTACTATAAAGGCAGACTCTAGGGAATTCTCTGTTAACTTTGTCAGGACAGTGAAGGGTTTCTTTAGTTCCTTTCCCATTGGACAGTATATACTAAGGAGAGTGATATATATTTGATGTGGTATGCATTTAAATGTATGCAACATCATATTAAAAAGTAAGGATCATGTATCTTAGTGGATTTCATAGTTAAGTACTGAATAACAATAGCATATACATACTCAGGACTTTGAGTCAGAAAATCTGAGGAAGATAATATATATGATTTCCATGCATCCTAGATCAACAGTTGTACCTACTTCGGACAGCATTTTTATGGATTATATAATCCTTTTTGCCTTTTTTGTTTGCTGCACTCAGCACATTTTTTCCAGCACCTGGAAAAAAACTCCACTTACTGTCTTGGCTCCCTGTTCCCACTTCACCTTTGTAACACTACCGGTCCAAAGATGCATGAGTTTAAATGTTTATTCCTGTGCTAAGACACCCTTCACTTGATCATGAAGCAAAATTATTAGCTTGAAAAAGTAAACAGGAAAGGAAGTTTGTTGACTACTCAAATTTAAATCCAGCACAAAAGGGAGAGTCAGCTACCTTCTTATAATGATTCATGTTCAGGCTTCCATGCCACATGTTGAGAACTGCATGCTATGTCTGAATGCCAGGTTCAAACAGGTAAATAAGGAGCCCACCCACAAATCACCACCAGTCTTCAAGAGTCATATCAGATCCACAAGATGCATAGCCTGCAGCTCACTACTCTCTACTCATCTCTAGGCATCAATTTAATCAGTAGGAAAAACTACAGAGGTTTGCTAAAGATGAGTGGGAGGTGAGAGAATGCTGTGAAAAGGGCACATAAGTAATGCAACCAACTGAATCTTATGACAGAATTGTGTAAAGCATGCATTTACACATTTTTGAGAGATCAGCCTGAAGCTGAAACACACACACAGCTGTTCAAATTTTCAGAAAGACTGTAGCAAACCAGATGTTTTTCTTTGTAGATTATAACTGAGCTTTCACAAATTAGAATTGGATACATTATTTGGCTAGTATTTTCTGTAATACAAGACTGGATGCTGGAAAAACAACAGCACTGCAGCAGGACCTAACATACAGACAATTCCATCTTTGACCTTACAATATTCTCAAAAGTCCAGGAAACAGAAAGAAAAAAAACTTCAAAAATCTATTTTAAAAGATTTAGGGTGCACTATGAATTGCACTCTAAATACTCATTATTACCCCCATATACAAAATCCATTAATAATAGCTAATTCTCAGGGATTTTTTTGGGGGGGAAGGATTTCAATGCTACTGTGAGTGTTCTTTTTGTTTTTTAGTCCCCAAGATCAAGTACTTCCTCCTGAGTACCTTATGCTATGGCAGACACATGCTGCAATTCAGGGGCAAACAAGCTTAGCACCAGGAAAATGCAGGATTTCAGACTAGCCTTACTCAAGTAAACTAGTACTTATATAAACCACATCTAAATAGTACTGAAGCGATCCTGTAAGAAATTGCAGGTACCAGCTAATGAAACAATAGGACTAGCTGCTTCTAGGATAAAGCAAACTTGCTGAACAATACATCACTGGCATTTAATTCCTTTGAAAGCCATACAGATTGATGAAGATTGTTAGGGAGACAGAACTAGATCTTAGTCTTGTATGCTTTTTTCCTATCAAAGTTCTACTCCTAAGATATATGGAAACCACAGGATTCAAAGGGAAAACATAATATCAAACCTGCCTATTTACCTTAGGTAGCCTTATAGAGCAGAGTATGATATTTTCCACTAATTTCTATAGAAATATTTTATACTGATGTATTATTAAAGAATAATCAGAGCATCGACTTCACAAGAAAGTTAAATTAACAGTGGTTTCATCAATGGAGTGGCAAATGTATGAAAAAGTCACTATTAAAAGAAAAGGCAGGATATTACAATGACAAGAGAAACCAAAACGCAAAACGCAATGAGGAATATAAACTAAAACGCAATGAGGAATATAAACTAATTTTTTTCATGTGTTTGTGTTTTTTTTTTTCCTTCATGGATTGGATTTGGCTTTCTTTTAGAGATGGATTTGGTTTGTTTTATGGAAGACTTGCTGAATCTGAAACCTTGCATTTTCTACAAATAAATATGCGGGTCTGATGTCAGGATTGCTGATAAGCAGGGTTTCTGCAACAGGCAGGTATCCTGCTCTGTGACACCGGTACGGGACGCCTGCACTCCACAAGTGTCAAGTTTCCATAGAAATCTCTCCAAAGCTATAGATAGCACTGCGCCCCATCTCTGCTTCCACAACACTTCCCTGCATTCACAGACATCTGTTACTTTTCCCTTTCTTTCCACAGCACTGACATTCCTCTTACTGTGGCTGTAGACCACACATGAAAATACTGAGGCTACACAGGGCACAGGTCACTTGAAAGAAGAACCATTTGGATCAGCTATATGGAAAAGTATGAACTAAGGACATCCATTTCAGTAACCTATTCATTTGTTCTTCTGGAGTTAAAAGCATCATTATGAAAGGATTAAGCTCCTTTGCAAAATGGATATGTCATGTAGAAACTTCAATGTAAGAATTTAGCCTTATCTATTATTCACATGTGAAGGAAATTTTTATAAATTAACATTACTCCTGTCAGAATGTTGTTATATTTGCATGTATTTAACAAAATGCTGCCTTTTTACACCTACGCTCACTAGAAATAGAGCAAACATTTCAGTCTTTTCATTAAAAAAACCACATAAATACCACTGTCCTAAACCTCAAACCCTCAATTTAATAAAAGGGAGGCTTTTCAAGCCTGAGTAGAAGCTGTATCTTTTACTCCTTGAATCTTTCACTGTGAAGTTTATTACTTCAATTATTGTAATACATCAAGTCTAGAGTAAGACAAGATCCATAAGCAGAACATGTGATCATGACAGGCACCAGCTGTAACACTCATTCATCTACTGGTGTCTGTATTTGTTACAAAAGGGGTGGAAGACTTCACTTGAGTGAGCTCAAACAATCCTTTTCTGTCCTACACAGATACCACATCAATATCCACTTTTGTAAAAGACTAGTCTTCCAGAAAATATTTGTTTTAAAAGAAAAGAACTGGAATACTCTATTTGTTTGGTATATTTAAGAAAATACTCTCCAGATTTTCCCCTGAGAACATATACTTGGTATTTATGAGCAGGCTTGTACTACAAACATTGATTCACAGGAATAAAAATATTCTTGAGGTGGCAACAATGTTACTCCTAGCCATTAGCCCTTTTTATGGATGGATTTCTTTTTTTTTTTTATATTTTAGAGTTCAGTTCTAAGTGTGAACATTATCTTTTGGAGCATTCTGCTGTGGGTGGCAAGGGAAGAAGACTGTCAGCTGGATGCATTTTGCCACAGCAGAAATGTTTATAATACAATATACAGTAATATTCAACCTAGAACAAATCAATTCCTGCTAATGTAACTACTCTGAATGTGGATGCTGAGAAGCTCCATGACAAGACTTCTAATTCTTTGCCACATATAATTATGTGCCCCAAAAGGACTGAGTAGCTTGACCACAACTGCTTAGGAGATGTATGGGATAATGTTTCAGCTAACCCTGAGACGAGCCCCAGGCTGCTCTGTCAGATACTGCAATGCCATGGCACAGCAGCTCAAGTGCCATTTTGCACACTGTGTGTCCATCCTCACTCAAGCCAAGTAACCTACAGTGAGGCAACCTGAGCTGAGAAAACCTGACCTAGCAGTGTAAATGTACACACTGTCCCTGTACAGTAACACAGGGTCCTTCTAGGGAGCACTCAGTCTGAGTGCAAACACTGGACATGAACATTTATTTCACACCACCCTGTGTGTGCAAGGGTTATGCTGATAAATGTATATTTGTAATTCAAGAACAGACATAAAAAGGTGTGAATGAGTTTTTGAGGGCAAAAGAGATTAGCAGATCTGTACAGAAAAAAAAAATTTAGAACAGGCTTCATGGCAGACAGAGCAAAACACTGGCATGATTTTACTAAGATCTCACTAAGACTATATCCAAAGAAAAAGAAATTAATTTAAATGGGTAGAAATGCAGCCCATTCACACTTTACAAAGACACGCTCAGACTATTTAAGAAATGAGCAATCCTGCAAAAAAAGCATGCCACAAAGCATCACTGAATGGCTACCACATCCTCCTCGTCTTCCCACTGTTTCCTTCTGAAAGTATTTGTTGATTACTTTGCTAGGTTTATCTATAAATCTAACCTTACAAATGATAAGTGGTCTGTACTAACAGCCTGTATGAGTAAGAATATTTGGTGCTATGAAAACATGAAATGATTTTTTAGCCTCATTTTGAGCAAAGCTACAGGCAATGGCTAGGGTTAGGTGTAGGAGGGTGGCAGTGTGACAAAATTCTTTTCAGGCTACAACTGATTCTCTGCAAATGACTGACTGTTCTGGCATTAAGCCATGTGTAGCAGCCCACATTTTATAATTCCCAAGTTTGTTTTGTGTTTTGGGGCAATTGTTTGGTGTTGTTGTTTGTTTTACCTTTCTGCTACTGAATATACAATAGTCTTAGGCTTTTAAAGCAGCAGAAATCTACACTCTTGGGAGATACCCACATATGCAACATTTTGCGAGTTGTCTAAACAACGTAAAAAAACCCACAAAACAACTTCAAAAAACCATTTGCATATAAATTCAAAAAAATGTAAGGAAGATTGATATTCTTTTTCTACATATGAGATTTTTAGCTTCCTGAAAGCTAAACTATCAGAAACTATTTCCAAACAAGCAAACTGATTTCTGATCAGAGAGTCTTTCAGTTTGCCCTCTTCTTCACCAGCAGCACCAAATCAGACATACTGACTCAGGCCTTAAGGCAAGGACTATTCTCACATGCTGTTGATTCATTCATTTTGTCTTTACCCTCCCAAAAACTAGATGAATTTTTTTTTTTCTTCTATCTTTTGGTCTCCAATTCTCCATCAGTATTTAGGAAAGGATAAAACTAACCAGATACACCCTCAAAGTCTACCTTTTTGAGAAAAACTCATTGCTCAGCAACTACAAAAAAAGCAAAATTCAGGAAATAATTCTGAATAAATTACAGTCATACATCCTCAGCTCAAATACAGTGTTGAGCTCTTGGAAGCCAGAAGCAGGACTCTGTGATTGCAGGGAAACCTGGTGTATGAAAAGACACTAAGAAATTGAGAGCCAGGACGCCACAATCACATGGCATCATATAATTAAGAGATACTATATTTTATATGAGATTGAAAAAATTGAAGGATAATTAATACAAAAAAAGAAATACAAATCTATATACCCTTGCTGTATTAGGGCTTGTTCACATAGTAAAATATACATACAGTAAACTAGACTGTAATAGAATCATAGTCATTAACGCTGAAAAAGACCTCCATGACCATCAAGCAAATCTCCAGTACATTTTTTACTCTGTGGTAACTCATAGCAAGATTATACTTGGAGCTTATCCCTATTTTTGGAATGAAAGTACATCTTGCTGCTCCCTCAATGTGGTGTACATCCAGCACCACGGCATTCCTCAGTGGAGTGGCTGCCATGCTGCTATGGCCTGGCTTCTGCAGGCAAGCCTTGCGCCCTCCCAGCCCCGGCACCCACAGCCTGCTCCACCTCTCCAGTCACAAGTGTTCCCTCACTAACGAGCTCCATATGGGCTCACTCACATATAACTGCTTACTCCATGTCAACCACCTCACATATAATTATTCTTTCTAGAAGCCACAGCTAGCTTTGAGCTTCAGGAAGGACACAGAGAACAATTGGTCAGTGTTTCTGATACTGTGGGGACTAAAGGACATCCAATAAAACTATCATGTGGCAAGTTCAAAATTTAAAAATTCTACTTCATCCACACTTCACACACTACTTAAGTGTAAGACTTACTCCAGGAGGCCACAAAGGGAGAAGTTCAAAAAACTATTATTTATGTTTACTTGTAGAAAGCCAATAAAACTCAAGAACTCTTCAACAACATGTCACTGCCTTTAGATGAGGAAGACTGAGCTGCAGAATTCTGAAAGCTGAGAGGGTATTTTGTGCATATTTCCCTACAGCATGGCTATGATCTCCTACTCTTCCCTTAGCACTTCCTCTACTCCATCAACTCGCTAAAGAGTTGTAAATATTGCCCTCGCTTTGGTCCATGGTTTTATTTCTCAATTACGTTTCCATTTTATTCTGTTGAAGAAAATATTTTAAAGAAAATAAACAGTGTCTAAACCCCAGTTTTATGTGTTTGATTATCTAATGAGAGTAATATAAAAAGAAGAATTTATGTAATAAACAGCATTGGTTTAAAGCAACCAGAGGGGCTGAGGCTAATTCTTGATTTTGAACTTGAAAGGAAAATCAGTAACAGTAACTTTGTCCAAACCATGCCTGAAGATTTGTATTAAACTGTGTCCCTGTAGGTTTGGAGAGCACCTTAAACTATCAAGATCAATCAGAGCACAAAGTAGCCCTGAACAAAGCATTGCTCAAAGTAGCGTAACTCGCATTTAGCTAAATCCAACTGTCAACGTCCTGCTACATCCCAGCTGGAGCAGCACGGCCACCTCTGAAAGCAGCCTTATCCAACTGCTTTCAAGCCAGTCACAAACAGCTACAACTGCATGAAATACCAGCTTTGAAAGTGATAATAAATGTTGTGCGTTTCATATTAAGTTAAGTAGTTTTCATTATTTCTGTCACGTACATCACTTCTTGGGAGAATTCACTTAAATCCACAGGAATTTCCCTAACTAAATCCATTTTGACAAAGTAGCAACTTGAAAGTGTGCTTAATTTTGCATCTGACTTGTTAGTATCTGGAAACTTATTTTCTGAAATGAAATTATTTTTCCTTTCTTTTTTAGGATTAGCTTGTCAGAGTCAGATTACAAGTTATATTTTTATTAAACTCACCAACATTTATATTAAAATGTCAAATATCCATTATGAACATACGACAGTGTTGAATAAAATTTTAATAAAACTTTAATTAGCAATTATGCAGTACAGTCAACATAATGCATCAAATATTTGGGTGATCTTACCAGCACATAATCTCTTATAAAAGAGATATGAGATGTATATAACAAAAGTATGAGCAAAACTGGGGGAATATTACACTTAGATTTATGGCTACACTTGAACCACCAACCACAGGCACTCACATTAGCACAAGGCACATCAACCACTGCTGGTCTGGGGCTCCTAATGCCAACAATCACTGAACTTTAACCACACATGTCTGGAGAAAATGATTTGTTTGCTTTATTGTGCTTAACCAGTGTTACCCACTCAGGAAAACCACACTGTAAACCAAATGAGGTATTCCACATCCTAACAAAGTATCTTCAATATGTTGAATAAAAACATGAGTAGCATTACCTATGGTACTCTGAACTCTCTTATAATGTGCTCTTTGCCCCCTCTCACTTAATTTCCTCCTATACTGTGAAAGAAGTCACACCTCCCATGTATGACAACTGCTGCACACTGTACCATTACAGCTCTTTAGATGACTTATGAGGTCCATGACTCACTTTTAAAGCCTCACGTGACTGTGGGCTACTGAATCCTGCAGCTCATCAACAGGACGGGTTCCAAAAATGACAAGATGAATTTTTACATTTTACATCAAACTACAGCAAGCAACAGAAATCTTCCATGTGGCACAAGCAAATTAAACTATAAAATAAATGACAAAGTATAGAGAACATTATCTTGAAGAAGATTTAAAAAAATAATCTCTGGAGACTAAACCAGCCATCCTTGCAGTGTAAGCACTCTGCTTCCATACACTTAAAATCCAGGATTTTGTTGCAAAATGGCAACAATCTTTTTAATGTGGCAAGTTAGAGGGAGTAAAGATCACAAAAGAATGAAATAAAATTTTTCTGGCCCATTATTACCAAAACAGCAGAGGGTATTAGGGGGTTGAAGGATCTGTGGTATTCCATTATTTGAAATATTATGCCAAACAAGGCTATACAAAATAAGACAAAGGCAGATCAACCATATGTGTGCCCTTTTACAATGAATTTTAGACAAAAAAACACTTTATATCAGACATTACAAGCTAAGAGCTTTTGAAAAACAAACAAACTATAAAGTTCAATATAAAAACCAGTGTACTGAGAAACTTTGGGGAAGCTGTTTTCTCATCAGAGGTTTTGGTAATGAAAAAATTTTATGGCAATTACAAAGCCAAATGAGTCATTAATAATAATCCTTAACATCTGGGAAGAACTGGGTAGTTTATTATAACGTATTCCCAAACATTTGTGGCAATAAACGTTACAGAGCAGATGAACTCACTATGTTTCACAGGATTTCTAAAAGCTTTTCATTGTTCTTAAACAAGAGATTTTAATCTCAGAAGCTCTTTTACACCTGCTCTAAAACTTCTTATGGGTTTGTTGTATCAGGCAAATATTAACTCCCACTAATGTGCACAAGGCTTATTTTTGAACCATCATCCATTCCAGGGCAGTGATCATTTCTGAGTATTGCTAGGTAAACTTATCAATGAAGGCAAACAGAACTCCAAGCAAGTAATACTGTTGTAGAATTTACAGCTAACATATTTTATGCATTTCATCAAAATTCCATATTTAGCTGCAGCTTTTCAGCTTGAAAGGACTGTAAAGACTGTCCTAGGTTTGGCCCAAAGTCTGTATAGGATTTTTGCGTAAGATTTTGCCTAATTCATAATGCAATTTTTTTTTTTTTGTTGATTAAGGTCATATTAAGTATTTAATCTTATTTCATCTAAAATAATTAATGCACATAAGCAGAACATAAGAGTACACACAAAGTAACTGATATTTCTTTTTATTTAGCTGTGGGCTACTGCTGCCCTTCTGCTCCAGATGAGTCACTCTGCAACACTGATTTTTTTGCCAGTGGCCACATCAACAAACCAAAGTTCTTAGTATCTTGATCCCTGTTTTCTTGCTGTACTAAAACCAGAAATGTATTTCCACTGGACATTTTGAATTGGCAACACCAAAACCACAACTACGCAATAATATTAAGGTTTTTTGGGTTTGTTTTTCTTGTTTTAAGAGTCTTCCAACTACTAGTGGAAGCAGTTTCCAGGAATTCCATATGAAGATATGAATTTTCTATTATTTTTAACCCTAGCCTATTGTTAAATTAAAAACTATTTACAATAGAATGTAAGTTACTACTTTTAGCATTATAATATATACAGTACTAATAAGATTAAGAAGACAAAATGATGAGCTTACATTTTTGGAAAAAAAACCTCTTACTTTAACAATACAACCTAATTATTGTTAGGAGGAGGAACAAATCACTTTCCAAATTGCAACTGATTCATCAATTATATATGCACAAATATATTTATGAGTAAAAAAAGAACAAGCAAGAGCAATGTCTAAGGTTTCTCCATTCTAACCTAACTGGCTGTGAGGAGAAAGGAAGAAATGTGGAAATACTTTTCCTTCCTGGCAAATATCACTCAGCACCAAAATATCCTGTATTCTGTCCAAAGACCTGAATAATGCCTCCATATGAGTAAACAAGGAGGCAAGGATGACTCTGAAAGCAGTTCAAATATATATTAACTGTGATTCAATTATAGCTTTTTAGGTATTATGACCATTTACAGCCTACAGCTAAGAAAATGGAATACATGTCCTGGGTAACATGCTGGATGCTGTCTTCTACATGTAAAAGTCTAAATTCATCCCGGAATTTTTTACTCACTTATATGTTATAACACTGTACCATCACGATTAAAACATTTGCCTTCAAGGCAAATGTTAATTGTTGAGTTGCTTTCTAATTGGTAACACAAATTTAAAACAATTATGGCTTACCAAAATCTATTTTCAAATCTAAAACCAAGAGCTCAAACAGTGTGGAAAACATATTAAACGCTCTAACGTGGCTCATTAACGTGCAAGCTGTATTCTACTATATGAACATTATCACAATATTTCTGAAAATAAAACATTAAAGCACATATATAATTTTTAGACAAAAGAAAAAGACACTACATTATAACATGCCCAGGAGAATTTTTTCCCCAACATCCAAAGATTCATACTTTTCTTTTTAACCTCCGACGCTTTTGTCTTACTTTTCATTATTGTTTCCATTTCAGTTCTCCCACTAGGTCAAAAAGCAAGAATGAGAGATGCAAGCCATGAATCTTTTGAACTTAAAAGCTGCAATAATAAATTATCAGTTCAAAGTCCTTCCTAGTCCAGTATTGCATCCCAACAGCAGCCACACATGGATGTCTAGACAAGACTAAAACAAGAGAAGCACATACAATACTCTGGCAGCTGCCTACTGTTTTCAACAGAGATGATCTCCTACACAGCTCTGCAGTTGCAGAAGGACAGGAGTACTCTTCTGATACTCTTTCCTGTCATATCAGTGGTGACACAACTGCTAGTGATATGTGAATCAGCAGACACAATCAGATTATCTATTAATTAGTAAACAATCAAAAAATCTAGATACAATTCTAAAGTGGTTTTGCTGCTCTACCTGTCTCTGTGCTGTACCCGACATCAGACCTATGATGTCACTTTATCAACAGAGCAGTCAATAACCCATGTTTTTAAAACAAAATTGAAAGTAACTTTCTTACAGATGAGATCAATTCAACCTAGTGCTGTAAAAAGCCCCAGCAAGACGACTGTTAAGCCTGTAATTCTACATTCTATAAAATATGATATTTGGTTGGGGAGCATGACTCACGTTTAATATAAAATTGATATGGTAGAGTGACTGAATAAAGCAGAGAATATGTCTCCAATTACAGGGGGGTTTAATACTCTTTTGTGATATCTCTCTTCTAAATGATAATACTGGAGTTTTTCTGTTGTTACTTTTACCACTTTACAACACTTGGTACCAACTCTGCAATTGGGATTACTATAATGACATTTTTACTCAAAAGAAAAGAAAGTGACACATGCTTGCAATTTTACTGACATAATTTTATCATCATACTGATAAAACGAAGTACTTATTAAATTCGTATTTTGAAGGTCTGTAAGCTTTGTAATAGAAAGAAATTCAATGTTTTCAAGGTAATTAGAATCTGACTATTTTATATAATGTATTTACCATGCTAATGTTCAAACATTTGACTCTGCCGCAATACAAATTTCACAATATTCCATAGTCTAAAATTTTTAACATCATCTGCTCCTCTTCCATGGACTACATTTTCTACTTCTGCTGTTACTGTGAAATGCATTAAAGGCAGGTCACATGATTTCTCTCATGTCAACAAATGATGGCTCAATTAGGCAGATAAGAATCTACAGTCCTCAGCAGAAACTCTCTTCTGCCCATTCTCAGCAGTATAAAGAAGCACTTAGGGACAGCACTGGTTCTGGGGAATGAATACTTGCTATCCTTTTTATACACACTCATTGAAAATTTCTCTCTTTCTTCAGCGAAAATTGGATCCTTCTTATTGTTGAAAATTTTCCATCACTTATAGTTTGCAATTTTTTTCTACATTCAGTTGTAGTTCATGATTAAACGAAATAAAATAATGAGGAATTTAAATTTTAGTACATTGCTCTATTAATTCTAAGATGGAATTTGTCCTCTTGGAAATAAGCTATCTTAATACCTAAAGAAATAAAAAGTATTTTGCTCTGACTACAGTCCTCAAAGAACAGGGAAATTAATATTTAAGGAACAAAGTTCATTCTTACCTTACTTTGCTGTGACCAATGACAGTATGCACAATTATAAATGCCAGTATTGTCCTGGGTGCCCTGTGTAGATGGCAAGGTTGTCTCTTCTTCATTCCAATTACTCATATAATCTTCCATATCCACTACCTACCACTGTTTTGCTGAATTTCTTTATTTTAACCCTACTGTGAACAGAAATCTATGAAAAATACTGTGGTTTCTCATATCAGGTTATGCAGAGACAAAGACAGAATATTCAATACCACCCTCTTTCTCCCATTTCTTACATTTGCCTCACTCTTTCAGATCTTATGACTCTTTATATTGCTTAGCCTTTACTTTTCACAAAACACCTCAATGTTGTTCAGCACCAATTATACTCCATATGGTCTTAAAAAGACATGTTCAGAGGCATATGCTGAGGCATATTTCATGATAAATACTGCTAACTGCTGTTTCCCACCATTTTCAAATATGCAGGAAAGCATTGTTATATTGCATCTGGCAATACCATAGTTGGAAAAACTATTAGGAGCAGTGGGATTCTGCAAAACAACTTCTGTAACTGCAGTATAAAAAGTAGTAACAAAACAATCTTCTCATCTACACATCTTCAAGGGTAAGAATTGTTGACCACGTACTAACCATGGGAAATCTTCTGACTTCAGAAGAGCTTTGCAATATTTATGGACCATGAGGTCTGAGTATTCATGGTGAATACTCACCAGGTGTTTATGGCCAGGTGTTTATCAAATTATTTTGTTCAAGCAGCTAAATTATTTAGAAACATGAAAAAAACCCACATTATCCTTAACCAACATAGTCCTGCCAGTAGAAACATGGTGCAAGTATGATTGGGAAGGTGAGAGCATTTCTGCTGGGGCAGCAGCTGTTACAAAGTGCCTCCATATTAGGCTGCTTATGCCAGAGAGAAGCGTAAATCCCCAGGATGGTTTTCCACAGCAGCTGCATCAGCAAAATCCTTCTTTTATGGAAAAATTCTAAGGGCCTTTATCTTTTGTTTAAGTCAAACATTTGCAAGGATTAGTACTGGTGTTTTTATCTTGTTCAGACTGCTAAAATGATGTTTTATCTGTCAAGCACTACCTGCTACTACGATGGTCTGTATATTCCTTAGAAAGTAACAGTGTCTCACATCCACTCTTCCAAATTAAAACAATTCTTCAAAACCAGCACTTATTACTTATCCAGAGAATGTAGTATTTCCTTGAGCATTCTACCCTTAATTAAATGAAAAATAAAAGAAAAAAGAAGGATCTTCTTTCTTTTGACCAAACCAACCACTCTGAAGCTCATTTACCAAGGTGACCTGGTGCACTGCTGATTGAACAGCAGCCTGACCAGAAGGATTAAAGCCACACCACAAAAACTTCTCAGTAGCTCCTTTCAAATGAACTTCCAGAGCTTGCTTCTGGGATCAGTCAACTCCTGTTTAAAATAACCTGATAACAAAGAAAGTTGGCAGGACTCAGCCCTTCTGCCTCCTAAAGGCCAAAGAATTTATCAAGAAGTTGAAAAAAGTCCAATCTGCAAGGTGGACTATTTATGTGTTTAATGTATTATCACTGAAAATCGATGCAGAAGCAGTTTTTCAATATTAGGGGTTTTTTACCAGTTTTTTTTACTCCAAGTACACAATTACTAAGTACAATGTAGCACAAAAATTTTCTTGACACAGACTTTTAGGATATTGATTAGCTATGCTGTAAAAACATTTTTACTTTCTAAAAGGGTAATCAATTCTTGCAAAATCAAAAAGTGGCCTGCAGGTTTCCTATCCTGTTATTTCAAAGCACCTGTAGTCTACAGTGAAGATCAATGCCCCCCAGTACGGTTTAAGTTTTGGGATAAGAAGCAGCATATTTTAATCCCCTTGCATTATGTGTATGCATATTTTAACATTCTGTAACTTTACTGCAAGTTACTGCTTTGAAATATCATACCCAAATGTTATCACTTCAATGTTCATTTCAAAGCAAATCATTCATCATAACTATTTGCAAAAAAAAAAGAAAAATTGTATTTAAATAACTGCACTGTCCTTATTATACAAGGAAATAATAAATGAAACTGTAATTTTTACTTCAGACCAAGTAGTGGGCTATCATAAATAGCTTAGCTCTAAAATTACGCACAGTCTTTGCTGTTAAAAAAATAAACTTTCTTCATGTAAAACAGCACAGTTGCAGAATTTGTATGTTTTTTTAATGTAAAAGTTGATGATATAGATACAATACATTTTTCAGGGTTATGTAGACTATGACATTTCCTCATGTTAAAGAGATCAAGTTCTTTAGAAGAAAGAAGGAACCTCACATTTCAACCAACTATACTTAAGAGTGCTGACTATGAATTTATGATAAATTTTGGTAGGCAGCAACCAAACCAAACAAGTTTAACTCAAACTAGAAAAATTCATAAATTTCAAGTTTTGTCTTTAGAATAGTCTTAAATTAATGATTCCTTTAAAATGTTATCGAGAAGTACTGAAACTAAAATTAATATAAGATGGAATCAATATTGTTTCAGAGCTTGAAATGCCTTGATTTAATGGTGCTTTAGTTTTGGGATTTTGCTCTAAGAAAGTTGACATGGTAACAGACAAAATTCATATGCTCTCACAGGGAGAGCATCGAATAAAGCCTGACATGCAAGAGAAACTACAGTAAAAATTTCCCTTCCTCAGGGAGGAGACTCACCTCACTACTTAGAGTATGAATTCTTCCCTTCTTAATTTACATTTAAATAAGTGTTTTAAGTTTGCCCAGACTTTATATAAGACTTGAGACACAATGTCCCTAAAGGCAGAGGCACCTGGGAGCAGAGGTCTCTGCAGTGAGCTGTGGGTGGCACAGCAGGTCCCTGTCCCTTGTGAACACCAATTCTCAGCACTCCTCAGCCTGCTGCTAAGCCTGATTCAGTCTTTGCAGACAAGTATCTTACAACCAAGAGACTGATATAGTATTTCAACAGATTTACATATTCCTTTAATGAAATAAAAGCATGCCCTTTCCCTTCTTCTCCCCACGCCCCCCTTTAAAAAGCAATATACTTTTAAAAGGGTAATGCAATCACAACCATTATGTCAATGAAAATTACATGCTGGGTTTATCTCTGTAGGTATCTGACAAATACAAAGCGTGCACAACATCTTTGGAGTAATAATGATGTTTTATCATTTTAATTACAAACACTTTGAAAAAAAATCCCTAAAGTGTACCAATTGGGGTGGTCTGAATTAACAGTAGCTTGATAGCCCAAGGGTAGCAAAAATAGATTGAGCTACCAAATTTCATAGTAGTTATAGCAGCTGTCTTCTTGCCTCAGGGAACCTGGGTATTTAACAAAGCAGACAGCTTGGCATTGGCATCTGATTAGTGATGTGGGTTTTGTTGGACAGAATACGCACAGTTCTATTGTTTCACTATTTGGTTCAGAATTCAGAGAGCTATGGAATCATTTCGTTTTTACAGTTAGCTTCTGTGTATTCACTTGCAGGTATTGTAAAAGGTTATTTTCTCACTTATCACTTGCTCCAAGTAGGGAATATTGTCTTGAAACGAGCAATGAAACATGACAGGATTTAAATGTCAGGGTCAGTTGCTTTCCCATTTCTGTGCCAAAATTTTGTTGAACCAACTGTGTAAGTTTTTCTAATTGGGCAGAAAAGTGAATAAGGTGAAATCCTGTTCTCCCCTTATCACAGAATTATTTGGAATTTAATATAATTGTAAAATATCATTTATTCTAGCCTAACTTTATAAGGGAAATTTCTCTTCACAAAAGAAATCTCAGAGGTAAAATCCAACTACTGGGGCTTCTGGGAGAGGGGATTGATTTTTATTTTTCTAATCCCACAGTAGCCTGACAGTTTGGGCAACTACTGGGGTAAGGCAATCCCTAGTTCAAACCTAATCTGCTTAATAGTAAAAAATCTCAGTTAACATGCTTTATCTAAAAAGGTTTGATCTCGGGACATAACCTTAGCACATACAACAATATTACTCCAAGGTTTGTGTTTGAACTTCATACAGGCAAAAAGACCCCCCACGTGGCTTCTCTCTCTTTCATTCTTTAAGTATACATCACAAATTATTGGGGCTTGTTGGCAGAGTTCAAATCACTGAACTCATTGCAAATAGTCTACTTCAGCTAGAAGTACATTCTTTTACTCTATCAAATCCATCTGAGGTAATAAGACTTGATGTTTTATTCAACAGAGCTGAGGAAAATTGTTGCACAATAGGTTAATTCAAAATGGCAGCATAGAAAATGCATCTGTCAGTGGGGATCAAATTACAGGGCAAGCTCCTCTCAATGCTTAGAAAAACAAGTCTGCAGTTCTACAGATTATGTGCATGTGTGTGTTTAAAGGGGTGGGAAAGGAGCTAAATATCTGAGCTAACCTCCAATTAAAGTCAATCATAAAAACAGCCAATTTAATGAGTACGGATTTCTTTGGGTAATTATAACACCAACCATTTTTTTTTTTCCTCCTCTCTTTTAAATCTGTAATTCTGCCTTCTTTTTATTGCTTGCTTTGTCATTAATCGCCTCAGGAACTTGATTTCCTAGCAACAGACTCTGCCACCAAACATTTGGCTCCTTTTCAACATTTTCTTTGTGAAAAATGGCACCGCTATTGCCGCCTGGCTGTTGCAGCTAGACTGGCTGTGTAAGTGTTCTAATAAGGCATTCTTCTAAAAAAACCACACGAAAATCACATGATAAAAGGAGCAATGACTGAACTTCACTAATTACTGAGCTGAAGAAACATATCTGCAATTTAAAGGCTACTGGGGTAGGAGGAGGACTGAAAAGGAAATATGTATGTTCTTCATGTTAAAAAACACAATAACATAGAAGTGAACATTTAGAACTAAATATTTTTACAGTGTTAGACAGATTGTCTATAATTTTATCCTATAGAAACAGGAGGTACAACCTTTGTTAAAAGCTAATGATGTATTTTTCTTCATCAAGTACAAACCATTCATTTGAAGAATGACATCTTGAAGACCAAATTTCACAACAAAAAATAAGAAGAAAGTTTCTCATTCATTTTTTCATGTAAGTTACTTGGGAAAACCCTAACAAAATAACAAAATAGTTTATGCATGAGAAGTTATACCTGAAATGGTAGCATAATGCACTCCCTAAATATATCACAGGCTGACACAACATGTGGCTGGTTTAGACACAGCACTTTTTGCATTTTAATCAAAGAAATAAGGCTGTGAATTTCTGTATTTATGAGAGAGATGGCTTCTTTCCCCATATTTGTTTTGGAAGCCAGTAAATGGCAGATTTACTTCCTGGTTAAATACAGAGTCTACCATCTCTCCACAACAAATGGATCCCACTTCAGCTATGACCTCCAGAAAACACAATGCCTCCAGATGGTGGGCATCACTAAGGAGGTGTTATCCCAGGCCACAACTAACTGTTGCTAGATGCACCTTCTTCTCTATGACTGACACACTCAGTATGGTGTTTTCCTGGCCATAAAACCTATTCATCATTGTGAGAAACAGTTTTGCATGTCAAATGGCATAACACACTGGTGCCAGAGCACTATGGCAAAAGTTATCAACGGGGAAAAAACTATTGTGAAGTTATTCAAACAAATGTCCTTTTTAAGGGATATTTTGCTTCCTGCCAGTATCTTGTTTCTTGTGATGCACACACAGACCTAGCACATTTCAAAGGAAAAAGCCTATCACAATCCATTGTAAGTTATCATACTCATCAAAGCAGAAAATTACAATAAAAATGCATTCACTGAATAAGTCTCTAAAAGGAAGAGACAGCACAAAAGAAATTTCATTTATACTTATATTGTTGTAATAATCAGCATTTTTTTCTCAAGTAGAATAGCCAAACCCCATGTAGAATGTTATTTAAGTTTGCTACTCATTGCTGACATCAAGCTTATGTTTTGACAGACTAATGTTGAAACCAGATAATTCCTCCATCAAGCCCACTACACTACCACAGCATCTCTCTGCTTAGACAAGCACTTAGGCATTAAAAGAAAATAAATATAAAAATACCACAGTGTTTTTTAAAACAGACTAGAGTGGTTGGAGTTTTAAAAATTTGTCCAGCAGCTAGGTGTGTTGCATTGGGTTCATCATGATTTGCTGTAATAAATGACATTTCCTCCTGGAAACTGGGCCTAAGTCCAGAATTCCTGGTCTTTATCAGAACTGTCATTATCATCAAAATAAACAACACTTGATATTAATTTTGTAAGCACAGAAGATGCTGAAGGTGGTGAACGTAACTCAACTGTGAGCTACCAAATCTAAGCAGCATTAGAAAATTTTATACTCAATGTGGTACAGCTAAAGGGCATCATCATTGAGAAACGTCAAGTATTTACTGTGCAGAAGCAGGAGAAGAAAATAATTTAAATGTTTACAGATTATGAAATAACAACAGCAAATAACAAAGATTTGTTTGGGTTTTGGAAGCCACTTTACTGATCCATTCTAAGCTAAGACACACATTACCACAGATTGGGAACACAACTGCAGTCAACACTGCCATTTCAGATGCTTAGTAAAGGAAAGTTCTTGGGAAAGAAAAAGAAACCAAGCACAAAAACTCAACTGAAGCACAGAAGGAGCTTTCAAGAAGAAATACATTACTTCAGCACCAAGAAAATACGAACATCAAATGCCAGTTTTCCATCCACCTCATAATCACCAACTGCAAACACTGAACAAATGCAGGTGTTGGGCCGAATTGAGTAAAACTAAATAACTGGCTGAAATAAGGATGGCTAACTGGAACAGGAGAAAACACATATCTGGGAAGCCACCATACTTGTAAACAATCATGTTCACATATGGGGATAAAGTTAAAATTCAGCTGCCTGTATGAGCAAGCCGTATGTATTGATACAGTAGATTTCACAAGGTTAAATGCAGTTTTTAATGAAGGAAAGCATTTTCTCCTTTTCCATTTTCTTCCCATTATGGAAGACCAAATGCAAAATTTCTTACTTATATACAGTAACACAGAGTTACCCATTGGAGTCAATTGACTAAAATTCTCCTCAATTTTTTTTCTGCTCTTCTAAGTAACTCTTATCAACGTTTTTTTTTTAAACCAAAACCACTGACAATAAAAATATCTTTACATTTCAGGCCTTTGTAAACTACGAAAATTACCAGTTATACACTTCAAGTTGCATTAATAATGTCAAAATTATTATTTGTGTGCAATGTTAAAGAAGTTGAACACCAGCAACTCCCACAGGTGCCTCTTAAAATAAGACAAGGCGCACAAATATGGAGTTTTATCACCCAAGTTTGTAAGATGCAACTCCGACACAATTTCTAAAATGCAAGTCCTGACAGCAAGCAGAAACTCACAGAAACAAAACCAAATACAAACAAAAAAAGTAATTTGCCTGTTCCTTCCCCAAATTTACAATTAGTTTCATGTTGTGTCCCACTCACAGCTCCAGAGACTGAATGCCAGTGTTTAGTGCTATCATTACTCTCAACATATTCTGAAATAAGGGAAATGTCTGAGGAAGAGACATCTTCTAGCCTCAGTAGGAACCAAATAAAATTCCTCACAGTGAATTTTAATCAGACACCAGCAGCACATCTAGCTGATGCACAGCGAAATGAATATGACAGAATGGAAGATATTATGTCAATGGTATAAATTACAACAAGTATAGGAATTATCTCTGGAGAAGGGAAAGAAATTGCATAGACTTTGACAGTACATGCAGCCTATCTTAAATGACACAAAATAGAGTAATTTTAAAGGATTAAAATACATCTTCAAAGTTTACCATCTTTAAGAAAGAAACCTGGGGCAGCCTCTCTATTTTACTTCTATCTATGATTTACTGGATCCCATTCTCCACTAGTCTTTCTCTAATTTGTCTGCTGGATCTGATTACCAGATGGCTAAAATAAATGTATTGTGTTCATTCATGGCAACAGAAGTTGCTTTTAAGGGCTCTGCCACAGCTTCACTATGTTTTCCTTTGTACCTACTCCTCCCTCTGTGAATTGATTAGATTTCAGAGCTAAGTTTCACGTGAGGGTCATTCTGCTGAATGCTGCATTGAAAAGCATATTATCTATTCTAGGAAGCACATACAGATGACCACAGGATATCAGAGACCTGTCCTAAAGCAACAACTGCCCAGTTCTGCCAAGAAAATAAATTGTTTTATCATCTCAGGACATGGATTTCCAGAATAAGTATATGTCACTGACATACTCTTTAATGCAATCCCAGAAATAGGTGACAGTTAGATAGAAAGAAGGAAATGAAAAGCAACATATGCACAGTACAAAGTCAAGGAAGGTAACAAGACTAAAGTGAAGACAGACAACAGCAGACAAATTATAGACTCAGATCTACCCTCTACCTCAGGAGTGGAAATTGCTCCCTACATGGTTTCGTTTAATCTGGTAATCACTACAAACCCACAAGTAAAGAAAAGGGCATGAGCACACTGTAGCCTGAAGAACCGTGGATGGTTCTAGACTGTCTCCTCTTCTTCAGTAATGTTACATATGCAATCTGTAATCTCAAGTGATAATACTGTTTTAGAAATCTGAGTTGATCCCATCCTTGAGTGCTTTTGCTATACATGCGAATAAGGTTCTTTCTTCACTCAAAACATCTCCTGCAGTCATATACTTCACTAATCTGAATTGCATATTGTAAATATACAATACCCTTTATTAGTATGTCAATGTTGTTTTTCTATCCATTATCACATGCACATCTTGGGGTATCTTTTCAGTTTAGTACAATAATTCCCTGTCTCCTAGACAAAGTTTGGATGTTGTAGAACTGGCATCTGAAAAAAACAGCTTTTAATATATACAAGAATCAGTGCAGTGAATCACCTAGTCAAAATTTAAGTGATCAAACTGAACACAGAAGACTGACTTCAGAATTAAAATAACAGGAAGGCTTTATCTTAAAAAAATACAAACCTGCTTAGCACCTCATGTAATATTTCACAGTTTTCCTGAAGCATCTCCACTAAGTTTAATTTTTCCAAATTGTACATTAGAAGCTTCATTGAGAATGATATACAGGCATTGGGAAATTATTAAAAAAAAACAACCCCAAACTTAGTGCAGTAAAACTTTTGGGGATATTTATCATTCTTTACTTTACTTTCAAAATTTTTCAGCCAACAGCAGTAATTCCCAAGCATGGCATTTGGAAAATAAAGAACTCTGAACACATGAATAAAACAGCAATAAAAAATTAGTAGACAATACACATACATATATTTTAACTACAGCACAAACTTATGGTCATAACAGCGGGAGGTATTTTTTTTTGTACACTGAGAAGGTTGCAAGCATTTTTTGATAGTTATAAAGGGGCAGTCTTGGCCATACACAAGAATCAACAACAACCATGTAAAGCCTACAGCAGTGCACACTAACTGGCTGGAGGAGACATTAACACCATCTAAAAGAGCTAACTGTATTTTCAATGAACTTATTCCTCCTGGATAATCAATTTTTTACACTTTTTGCCAGCTGTTCCCATATAGTTCAGGTAGCAGAATGGAAACAGTTGTCATACAGAATCCATATATTACATGCATGTTATGAGGTTTTAATCTGTTATAGATGTTCTACGTTTGTTAATTTTGATCAGTCATATCAACTTGAGAGCAAGGTGAAAACAAATTCAACACTGCTATTTAGGCAAAACATAATCTACACAAATACATTTATTTGGATTGATTAATTCTGGATGATAAGAAAAGAATACTAATTGTGAATCTACTAATGTCCCATCCTCAAACCCCTCAAACCCCTCTTTATTCCAGAAGAATCATTAAAATCAGTTTGCCCCACCACCCACATTTAAGAGATTTGTCACACTCATTGTTTCTGAAATATTGAGTTATAAGGTGCCACAGTAATTACTATGGAATAAATAGCAATTAAGATTGTTCACACAAATAAGCTCAAACTGTTTGCAGTGAATAATTATGCTAATAGTGTTTTTCTACATAATTTGTGCATCCTTCACAACGATTTACTAGAAAATGTGAAATGTAAATTTGATGCATTACTACAAAAGCTCAGAATATGTTTAGTTCTTATGATTTTCCCATCAATTTAAGTGAACATACAACTAAAACATACTTCTGCATTTGTACATCTGATTTTGAAGAAATCAAACTGTGCTGGAATTGAAGCAGTCATTTTCTTTCCCCCTCTTCCTATAAAATCATTCAAAAGCACATACAACAGACATACTCATTGCTTAAACTTCAGGATACTCTAACACAAACTTTAGCAATTTGAAAGAGGCTGAACTTACTGCTATATAATAAACTTTGGCCTTTTCCACCAGCTTCCAGTTCTTCTCCAAATCAAGATGCTTTTCCTTCTTATAGCAATTAGCAGCAGCAAGGTTAGCTACAAGAGACCTGAAAGTGATTAAAGAACAAGTATCAGACCCTCTGTAAACAACAGTACTGCCAATTTCTCACAAAGAACACAATTTCACAAAGATCCTACAGAACATAAAAGCAATTAACAAAGAGCACCACAAGCCACATATACTTTATTTGACCATTTCATGAAAAGTGAATAATATATTTAAATAATAGATTAAATATAATTTAAATCTTTTATTACATAATGTATCTTAAATGGAGCTACATAGTTTAGGTAACCTATCACTATTCTATTGTTCTGAAGGTGCCTTCGTTTGCTTTGAATCAACCTTAGTTTCATTCTGTGATCAACTCCCTCCAACTCCTCTAACACCTAAAAAAAAGTAGTTACTCCAGTTTATCTTCTGAAAATTATTTTCCCTCACTAGAAGAAAAAGGTTGATGGATATGTCATTTAAAAGGGACTTGTTTTGGGGCTTTTTCCCCCCATTAGACTCACATTTTCCTTTACCAAATAAAAAAGGGTCAGGTTCCTACTTTTAGATGATGAACTGTTAAAAAAAACTTTGGCTTAGCTGTGGATTACTGGAACACTACCAAAAACTCATTTGTACTTCCTTCTTTCCTAACAAATTATAACACAAGCTGTGGGACACAACATCCATTACCAAGAACAAAAATACTTGTATCACATTGCCTCTCTTACATGCAAAATTCATTCTATTTTAAATCGTCTTCCTCACCCACTTCACTCAGCCTTATGAAACACACAAAACATACACACGTACTCCTAAAAAGAGGTCATAACTAGACCTCTACCTCTCCACTCTGGCTACCATAACCAAATTCTTCTATGCAATTGTATTATGAGAATGTTTAATAACATGCAGTATTTAGAGAAAGGGCATTGGGAAACAGGTTATTTCCATGCTAGCATACAGAGTTTTAAATATAATTTTCAAAATTGAATAGTCAATGAATGCCCCTGTAACATTAACACACCAGTATTTTGTGATATTTAAGGGCATTAGCCAGATAATTAATGTGTAATTATAGATGCAACATTTGGCTATTGAAAACTTTGGCCTTCTCAAGGTGCATGCAATTGATATTGTATACACCATCCTCTTCCAGACAAGTGCTACTACAATCCAGAGACAGCTCCAGGAGGGACCAAACTGCTCATCTGCTTTCACCAAGGTATGCTTCTGCCTCCAGGCTCATTACCATCTCCAGGTGTTAGACTAAAAGAAAATTTTTTATGAACAGTGCAAGCAACTCTCCCAATAAACTTCCTGAAGTACTCATCACTGACAATCCTTGTCAGTTAAGCAGATCATGTATATAAAATGACAACAAAGTTAGATCAGCTTTATCTGAATATATCAAAATTACCGTTCTGTGCCATTTCATCCCATGAGCAGATTTGGGGCTTATCTCTTTAATTCTAAAATCTAAATGCAATGAAAATTAATGCACATTTGGAAAAGAGAATAAAGAAAAAATGAGAAAAATTTATGAACAAATACACCAAGCCTCCGTAGCATTACAAGTAACAGGGCAACAAGTTTCATTCTTCATGACTATTACCATCTCAACGACAAAAATTCAGTGGAGAACCAAATGAATCCAAGAAAGACATGTGCATAACTGTGGTAATTTTCTGTAAATCAAACTTTAAAAGGAAATTAAATCTTTCAGTTTTGGCAAACTGTAATATCCATCAAGGAAAAAAAAATCTTGTCTGTCTACGTATGTTGCTAAGTGAAAAGCAATTACGTTCCAGAAAACTGAGCAAAGACTTTCTATATGTTTCCTTTCACTTACCACATGCCCCTGAAACTGTAAACCTAGCTCTGTGTGGCTACATCCAACTGTAGAGATGCTCTGCACATATGGGTAATAAAAGATTGCTACACTGACGACAAAGCACCGAACTTTTCCAAATTAAAACTGTAAGTCTGACAGCACTAAGTTCAACATGTGGGGCACAGACTAGGTAGATATTTTTTCAATGAAGTACAGTAATTTGAGACAGCCAGAGTGCTTCAATTGAGACAACTTAATGGAGACACTGTGCATGTGGTTATTTCTAAGCAGAACACACAAATCAAAGTCATGGACTATGACAGACTGTAGGTATTACTTTAGCGTTTAATCATGTGCTAGGATTTTCTTGAAAAGCTCTGAGAAAACAAAGCATATTAGTATTGCTAAGCTAGAGAATTCAGGATGGTAATCTGGCATCAGATCATAACCCTTTCCTGCAAAAAGCTAGAGTTAGCAGAAGCAAGAAACATTTATACAAGAGCATCTGGAACATAAATATATATACAGCCACTTCCTAGGACAACCAGGAGTGCTATTAGTCAGGTGCTCCAAAAGAGACAAGAGAGTTGAAGAAGGAAGTAAGCATATATCTGATCTGGGACAAGAAAGCAACTAGTAAATAGTTTTGTCAACTGAGGCAAAGTTGAAGCGATTCTTAAGAATATAGAAAATGCTAAAAACAAAAAAACAATCAGAAGGTAATGAAAGATTGAGAATAAACTTGCTCTCACAGGATGGACAATTGCACAATAAAGCCTTTAGCAGCAACCATCAGCTATTGCTTTCTTTTCCCAAGGAGCATGAACTCCCTGCCGCTCTTAAGCATCAACTGAGATGAAGCCACTGTCTAGTACTTGAGCAAATATTTGATATTAAGAAAAAAGAGTGGTTTATGTTAGCAAACCAAAAATACTGCTCATTAAGTCAAAGAAGTATTTGCAGACATTCTCGTGAACAGATTTACCTAAACTTTTAAGTTCCATTGAGATGCACATGTTTTTCTTGAATTCATATTGTGTGCCTATCAACAGTCTTGACTTCAGTTTTGCATTGTGTTATCTAGAAAAATTGCTACAGCATGTATACACAGACGTTACGTGACTGAAGATAGAGAGAATCACACTGCAAAAACATCTTTATTGCTTTTCTTCTTTTGAGAAACTGAATATGGATCTTGGAGATGAAGGGGGAAGTCTGTATACATAATTAGTGTCAAAACTCCAGATGAAGACGAATGAACTTCCTTCCCCAACAGAGTATGTACATTCATTCCAGAGAGTAAGACATTATGCAGAACATTAAACTGGGAGGGACAGGTTGATAAGCTGGAGGACAGGGCTGTCTGTCATTCAGTAGATCTGCAACAGCCTGAAGAATTGGGCTGGCAGAAAACTTCAAGGTAAATGCAAAGTCATGCAATTATACGTAACAATATAGGCTGACTGTTAAGAAGATACCACACAGTTTTCCAGAGAAGGACCTGGAGATGCTGGTGAACAAGGCTTGGAACATGAGTCAGCAGTACATGACACAGAGAAGGTAAATCACATCCAGGTGTATTTGAGCAAACGTGCAGACAGGAACACAAAGGAAGTTATATATATCCAGAAAGGAGGAGAATCTGTCTCCACAACTTATCTGGAGCTCTGTGTCCAGCTTTGATTTTTCCATTACAAGACACTAACATGGAGCAGTGAGTCCAGCAGTGGGCCATCAATATTATTAGGAGGCTAGAACACTTAAATGCAGAAAGGCTTTGGGTGAACCTTAAGAACAGGCACCTAAGGGGAGACCTTCCTGCTTTTTTCAAATATCTAATGAAAGTTTACAGAGGAGATGTAACCAGACTATTCTTGAACACAAGAAAGAACAGACCCAAGCTGGAAGAAGGAATACTTCAACTGGGTACCATCAAAATAATTTCTCCTATGAAGAGTAATCAAACATTTGAACAGTTTGCCCAAAGAACTTGTGCAACCTCTATCTTTTCAGATATTCAAAACCCAGCTGGACATGGCCATGAAAAACCTGATCTACCTTTGAAGCTGGTCCTGCCTTCTGCAGGGGTTTCTTTCAGATGTGTGCTCTAATTAAAATTGTTCTAGAGTTCTACACGTCATACAGAAAACACTTTATCCTCTGACTCTCACTTCAATTCATGTTGCTGTCTACCACCTTTTCTAACTCTATCCAGAACATTCACCAACTTCTCTGGAATTATGGTGTGGACTTTATTTAGGGGACTGCTATCTCACATTAATAAATTCTACTGACTGCTGATACTGCTTTGAAAGGAAAAGAGCAGGTCCTCAGGACCAATGGCATTGAAAGCCACAAAGGGAGACCAAAAAGGATAATGACAGATATTTTTATCTTATTCTGAGCCAAAAAGAAAATATTATTCTGAGTAACTGATGCAATTTTCATTATTGATTCAGTACGTGGCATCAGAAATTTTAAATGCTGTCATAATCAGGGAGGGCTGATGTGTGCCAGTAACATCTCAAAATTAAGGCTAACCTGAGTGTCTGGATTTGAAATCTCTAAACAAATTGTCAGAAGGTAATCAGCAAAGAAATAGAATACAAGTTCAAGAGTTCTGAGCAGAGGGTGAAAGAAGAAAGCAAAGGGCCATGGAAAAGAAAAATTAATAGCAAAAAAGTAGCATATGAAAACATAAAAGACAAATTTGGAAGAAATTTTTAAAATGTAGACAATTGCAGGTACTAGGAGAATTTCTCAACAAGTGTAATAGTGAAGCTAAAAGCTTTTTTCTTATATAAAATGAAATTAACCCTTTCAATCTGGCTATATGCTGACAGCTACCAGCATACAGCTAAACACAGTGTCTCACCAAACTCAGTATCACCTGAGGTACATTTCTCACTTGCCAATCAAGTATAAGCCTTATGTATCAATCAGCTTGCACATAGGCTTCATAAACATACTTGTTAACCAGCTGTTGTCTCCCACATATTTTCTCTCTCCAGAGCAAGTGGAAGCTATCAAGTCCATGAAGAAGTAGCATACTATTATCTCACACTTTCTGGCCATAATACAACTGCTGTTTTCTGAAAGTATACTAATACTGCCCAGCCCCAAACTATGGCCTAGGCAGTCTTGTCTTGTCTCAAACCAGCGATAACACTTTATCATTCAAATCACAATTTTTCAAGGCCAGATACTACAAGCAAATTAGGCTACATTCACTGTGCCAACTGCATTTGTATCTTCAGAAAATATCAAAAGTCCCTGACCTGTTATCACTAGTGATGCAGGCAGCACAGGTTCCTGTTGGTTCTTCACTCTGCTCATAATAATGGGCATCCACATGAGCTTCCTCAGCCTTCTTCTTCAAGATCTCTCCAAATTTATCTTTGCCAATGCACCCGAAGAAAGTTGCGGCTTTGTGAGGTTTCTGAATCATCCACTGCAGATTGGCAGGAGAAAAAAAACAAACCACAAAACAAAGTTAATATATCTGGTATATTATTTTTGCCATTTTTCTCTCCACTCACCATATTTAACTCCATGCCTACCTTTTGATGTAAAGAACACTTGCATACCTGAGGTAAAAAACATCTTGTACAACAGAGGAGGAAAGGGCACCAGAGAAAACAAAATTTACCCTTAATGATCCCACTGAGCTTGTAACACCTAATGTAAAACCTAAATAAATGTAGCTAATTATATATAAAGTACATTAGTATGTTTTTACAAGGTATACAAAAAGAAGTTTCCTTGCTCAAAGGAATTGCCTCTACACTTACATTTAATCAAGCAACATATGGTATCTTCAAAGAAAAATTGTGGGAAATACAAAAAAAAAGGAAAAAATATCCCACAAAACCCCTCCAAACAAGTAAAATAAAATATAAAAAGAGATAACACATAAGAAAAACAAGACATTTGACAAACGTAAGTAACATTATGCAACATTCATAATATATATAAAAGCTAAGTGGTACTGAAAAGAATAATTTGTGTCTATCATTTAATTGCATGCAAAAAGTAAATGCTCCCTCTTTACACTGTCAAACCACACATGACAGTATCTAATCTCCAACTTTACTAAGAGCAGCTCTGTCACTTGAATTGCAAAGAAAGAGAGGAGATGCACAATGTTGCTAAGGCATAGGTTATTTCATAAAGTTCCCCTTTTATTCATAACAAATGTATCATTCAGCTGTAAACGTAACTCCATTTTGTCTAAGTTAAAAAACAGCATTTATCAGCAATGTGAAATCAAGAGTGAATCAAAAAAATACATATGAAGAAACAATCATAGGCCTACTCTACTGGTGGTGAGTCAGCCAACTGAAGTAATTATAATTCATTCTAATTACAGTCAGCAAGCTTATCCATTCAATCTATAGTATGAATTAAAGGCTACAGCAATTTTCTGCTATACTAAAACCCTACTTATAATTGTTTCCAAATCAAGATTTAAATAAATGATAATGTCTCCATTACAAAGCAGCATTAGCGCTAGCTGTGGGTTGTAGAAAGGTCAAGTAACTAAGTTGCAAATACTGACTTAGTCACATCTTTATGAGGGAAGAGCAAGAGAGGAAAAAAAAATAAACCTTTAGTCATGTAAAGTCTTTATTAATAAGACAATGGTGGACAAAAGTTGCAAAGTCTCTTTCTTGGAGCAATTTTGTATAAAGGTTAGGGAGAAAAAAGATTTTATCATCCAATAGTGGCAGTGTTAAATCTCTCGTTCATGAAATACATAAGCTCTACTTATCCATTCCATACCACTCTAATATAAATTAAGAAAACCCCTAATAAGAGAATACATTTCATACAAGGGTATCAATTATATCCTTGTATTTGACACCTTTGCATATACATAACATGCGTTTCCACAGGGTTCATTTAGATGTCTCAGGAACAATAATCCTTTATATTTGGAGGTATGATTAAGTGGAACAGATAATTTAAAAATGTGAAAACCGCTGTGACCAACCATAAGCAAATACAAATTTCCGCACAGGTAAGAACAGAAGTACCTGCAGGCTTGTGCCACATGCAAGCATGCTTTACTGTCACAAATAACAAGAATTAACAGAGTTAATTTATCAAAGAAACAAACCCAAAAAAAATCTTCAAAAAAAGACTTCAAACTGCACCTTAGGCTTACAACATTTTATCATATGATATATACTTTATATATAAGTCTGACAACATTTATAGCAGTAGTAACTAATATTTCATATAGATCTCTGAAAAAAGAATTTCCATTCAAGTATCGCAAGTTTTGGCTATTGGCACCAGCTCAGTTTGAATTCAGATGTGATACATGCCATATATAAGCTGTTACGATCCTGATTTTAAATTTAAGTCAAGTTATACTTGAGAATCAAAAGTCATGATTCAGACTTTCCTGAGATCAATCTCTGTATGTGATGCAGACTCACTCAGCAGCTCTACTCATATTCATGATTATTTAAAATACAGGTACTATATAGTGAGAGGATATTCCCACTGTATAGGCATTACTTTCATTTGACTATATGAGTTAAGCAACACTGAGCAAGATGGGAAAGCAGTTCAACAATGTTTCTGCAAAGACCCTCTCATCACAGATCTCCAGTTACCAACAGAATGATCTGCTCTTATTCCCACAATAATGGCGGTGAGGTGCTGTCAGTAGCAGAACTCATCTGATTCTCCTCTCCTCAGCTACAAGGCTACATATTAGTAATGGTAAAAGCAGACATCACATTACAGACTTGATGAAATGGAATGATAGAAGTATCTCTGTGGTACACCACTGAAGTCGCAGCTCATGGAATGAACCACAGCAGGCATCTTCTGCATAATGTGAAAAAAACAAGGGAGCCTCTTCAAGGCAGGTACTTGGGGATTTTTTTTTTTTTAAATTTGACCCAGAACTGGATTTTAAGTTTAAATAACCTGATATGAAAAAACAGACTTCTCTGGGCTATGTCACACACTATTGTTATTAGTGACTTTTTGGCTAAAACATTCTAAATGGGAATGGGAGTCAGTCATCATGAGATGTTTATCACTGTGAAGCAGCCATGCAGCATTACAGCCAGTATCATATGCAGACCAATAGCAAACTGCACACATTAATTCCAGGTATATGGTTATAGAGATTGAAAATTAGTTTTATAGATTTATGTGAAATAGAAGATTTAATTGAATGAAAAAGACTCTAGACAGAAACAGAAAATGACCCAGCTCAGCGGGAATCAGCATAATGAGTTAATTATCCAGGGTTTGGCTAGGCAGAGGCGGCTACTAACAAACTGTATTGACAGTCTGGTCAGGAGAGGTTGGCACCTGGCCACACCATGAATCCTCATCAGCACCCAAGGGAATTTGAGGCTGCTAATGGACCAAAGACAGAAGTGTCAAAAGTAGGAACTTATAATGAAAGAACACGACAGCCTCAGGAATGGGATACCACAAAGGAAACTCAAGGAGTGGTTTATGAAATCTAACATGTTTCTCTGCTCTAAAGTTTTCTTCTGTCAATACAGCTTGGACATCAGGTACACACAAGGGCAGGTCCTGACCTTTTCAGTTAGTATAAACATCTGTGACAGAGAAAAGAGTATAGGAAATAGAACACCTTTCAGATGTTCTCTTGTGTTAAAGAGATTGCATTTTCCTCATATTTTTGTTGCATGCAATCTGATGAATGCCAAGAAAACTTTAATTTCAATTATTTTCTTATATTTATGCCTTGCCTTTAGCACAAACCTGTCTTAAAATTCAGCTGATTTCAAAATAAGCATAATCTAATATTCGGTTACCGTACCCCTACAGACACATTATTTCTTACGATCAAATACCGAGGCCAGTACTTGCAAAAGAAGTCAGCACCTTGGCTATTCCAAGACACACTAGAAGGTGACAAAATACTCCTCTCCTTATTTCCATGAGGTTAACTTGGGTTCACAGTAGCAGGACTATCTGTTCATGTGGTTTTTGATGATCAGAGTTAAAGAAGATGAACTCTCTGGCCAAACTTTAGCTATCAGTGCAAGAACCGTTGTGTTCCAGAGAGTGGGTGGTAATTGCAGACAACAGCACCATCTTTTCTTGCAAGATGTTGAGATGCCAAGAAAACTTGGTAACAAGAAAAGCTTCTGAAAAATTGTGACTTTCTGAGACTGCCTGGAGTGAACTATGTCCCAGTCTTCTAAATCCTCAGACTCGAAGATGTGGTACACTGATTTCCCACTTTTGTCTGATGAGAAAATGGCTTTTGGAAACAACCCTTCTCCCTTCTTCTGAGTTACAGAAGGACTCCTAGAAGCATTTCTAGCACTAGAAGTGACTTGACTTTGATTGAATACTCAGTGCTGTCTTTTGAGAACCAATACCCCTCCACACCCCCCAAAAAAAGGAAAAAGCCTCTTATATTATGTGAAAGAAAATCAGTGGCCTTATAAAATTAGAGAAAGGGAAAGTTCTTAACTTTGAATTCCCCAGGCTTACGCTATTTATCTTGAGAATGCCATGCTTCTGCCACAGGAGTAGCATCCAGCATCCCCTATCACAACACTTGATCTGCATTCAAAGCTTTTCTCTGCTGTTCCTGCAAAGTTCACTGCAGAGGAGGACCCTACCAATTTACCTCACTGTCTTCAGTTGCAAAGACACATTCCTTGCAAAAGGAGAGTTTTCTTCTGCTGGGTCTCAGCACACATTACCATAAGATTTAAAAAATAAACATACTACAGATGAATCTTAGAGCAGCTTTATAGCCTTCTGTCTGTAACAAAGATCCTTTAGAAATTACTTCACTTTACTCCAACATTCTGCTTTGCTTTAAGTGCCACCATTAACTGGACAACACTGATAACTGGAACAAGGAGGTTGATGAAGATACTCACAACCACACTGTTCTCTGCTTTGAGTTCCTGAATTAATTTTTAAAGTGGCAGCTAGTAGTGCATTTCCACATCTGTCAGTCATCTTAAACTAACAACGTCAAAGCATCCAAAGCTTTGCTTAGACTGACATACCTTCTCTGCACATAGGAGTTTTCAGCTGTAGACTTGAATCCCAAATGCCTAGGAACTGACAACACAACAGGAAGCATTATGGCCCTTCACAGTGAAGGATCTTCAAAACTCATTAACACTGAATACAGACATCTGAAGTGCATCTGAAGTACGTTATTTGAAGCTGGACTCTTCTCTGCATGACCTGTCAAATCTGATCTTATTTTAAATTTCAGTTCACAGAGGAGAGGACCCCAAGGACCTAAAATTAGCTAAGATTTAACATGCCTGCTAAAATCTAAACTAAACAATGTGAGCAACTACTCATGAAGTGTAAATTGAAATAGGAATAGAGTACTCTTTATTTTTATATTCTAGATTTTAGAGGGAGTCCATATATTTTTCAAAAGGTTTTACCTGTCTGTTGTGCCCCTCACCATTTGTGTCCCTGTTATGTCCAACCACCAATATATATACAGTCCATTAAATCCCTGTCCATTAAAACCCCTTTGAAATACTTTCAGGCATATTTTAGATGTTAAAGGAAATTAAATCACAACTCATCTTAGACGGCCATATAAAATGAGAACACATGGGATCAAAAATCAAATCATATATCTTAAAAACTCAGAAGCCTGATAATACGCAAAACATTACGAAAAAAAGAAAGTGTCACTGTTCCAAATGAGCTCCTGAATTAATTTTTATCATACACATATCATACACAACTTATTTGTTGTGTATGATATGATACACCTAGGGCTCAAAAGGAATGCAAGTCTGTTACCATTACACATTTAATTACACATTCATTTAAAATCCCTACCGTGGTGGGGTAAACCCACCAGTAGTTAAGCCTCCACCCAGCAACTCTCAATCCTCCCTCTTTGAATGATAAAGGAGAAAATGAGAAGTGCAACAGTGAGAAAAAACCACAAGGCTCAAGAAGAAATGATGCAAAGACATTCATTCACTACCTTCCATCAGCAGATTGATGCCCAGGCACTGTCTGAGCCCACTGCTACTTGGAAAATGTGGCCTGGTTTATCACCTTGGTCAGCTGTCCTGTGTCCCTTCAAAACCTCTTTACCTCTACACAGTCTACTTGCTGGGGGCAGCAGAGTGAAAAAAAACAGAGAAAGCCTTGATGAACTGCTCAGCAATAGCTAAAACATTGCTGTGTTAAATAACACTGTTTTGGTGACAAACCTAAAACACAGAACCATATGGACTGCTATGAAAAATTAACTTCATCCCAAGCAGACCCAGTATACCTAACTCCTAACAGAATCACTGCTACAAGAGAACAGCAGCAAGACCTTGGAAAACAGGTGAGTTACTACAGTTTGTTCCAATACCTTTGCAATTTTCTTCCTTTCTCTTATTTTCATCGATGGATTTTTAAACATTGTGACAGCTATTATCACATAGTGGTCATATAAGAAAAAAAAAAAAAAAAAAAAAAAAAAAAAAAACAAGAAAAGGAAAAAATAAGCTTATCTTTATAAAAACAGGCTTATGAAAAGGAGGTCCATGTCCTGTACAGTAATTCTTCCACCATCAGCTGAAGCTGCCAAATCTTGCATGAGGAAATGATATTGTTAAAATGCATGACAACACCCTCAAGCACCTTCCAGTCAAATTAGATAAAAGTGATAACATTTTTTAAAGGAAACGACTATTTAAAGCCTTGCACTGAGACCAATATCTAAATCTTTTCAGCATTTGGCTCAACATGTGCAATACAAATCCCTGCACAGGAACATCTATTAGTTTTAACATGGTGCCACAAGTGCCTCTTGCTACAGCTTTTCAAATTAAGATGCCTATCAAAATATTAATCATTCAGGAGCTGAACTTCATTCACTTCTACATTTACAAACAAATTTAATAAACTGTCTCTTAAAAAAAATTCTATAATCCAAATAACTATCTTCAGTGCTGCTATTCTTCTGTATTCCATTCCCTATTTATCATTGCTATTCATCTGCTTGTTCAGTTTTATTTTTAGTCTAGTTTGTAAGCTTCTTGCTGTACAAGGAAATACAAGAATATTTTCTGTGTAGTAGCCATATCCCAAAGTTTCAATGTGACCAAAAGCAAGTGCTCTTTTCTACTGCACCCTTTAAATAACACTTAATTCCAAAATACCTTACTCCATCACACTCTTATGCTGCATTAATAATGTTACAGTTCTGCCTCAAATACCTGAAGTGCTGTAGCCTCTCTTCTGAAGGTCAATTTATCTGAGGCCAAAGGCAGAATGTCTCCTGCAAGGCCTTACAAGGCACACAGCTGAGACACAGCTGGCCATGTGTCCTATTCCCATTTGAAGGGCAGAACCTGAGACAACAACCACTTCCCCACCGCCTGATCTAAAGTGTCACTCCCTGTACTTAACCTTTGGGCGTTCCCTTCCCAAAACCAAGTGAAAGATGATAGACCTACAGAATAGGGCTGGTCATACCAGTTCTTCATCACTGTCACAGGTAACAGCTACTTGAAGCTTATCACAACAGAAAGAATTTCAGATTTACTTGGGATTCTTCTGCAGCTGTTTCAGTGTATACAACTATTTATTTTAAAAAATCACCAATACTGCAAAGCTGTGCATGAAGTAAGGATTAGGAGTATCTTTATCAGTAAAAGAAATCAAAATAGACAAACATCCTTCTTGAAGACTGGGTGTGAAATAACGAAAAGTGGCAAATAAAGTACTACATAAAGTCTTGCGCCTCTTTAGTCAGAAGCAGAGGGGTTCAGATGTCAATAAAAGGATATAAAAAACATGAAAATGGAACATCATGCCATGGAACAATAAAACAGACTCACTGGGCAACTGTAACTCTACCTCAGCCTACTCTACTTGTAAAGAATTACCACTTCAATTAGATATAAAAACAGATAACCAATTTAAAAAGTCATTAAAATTCTCCAGTGTAAAACATTGTATATGTATTTAGGTACTACTCCTTAAGTGAAGCTGATGCTGTTGCAAAGTGACATTTTTAGGATATTTCATGTATGATTTTGCATAGCTCTAACATTAAAACAAAACTTTCTTATCAAAACCCATGCATATGTCAACCACACTCCCCTGCTAAAAGATGTGCAGTCTCAATGAATACACCCACACTCAGAAAAGGACAGCAAAAAAATCCACAAGTGGAGAGCCTTCTTTCATTGTCTGGCAGCACAGAATTCACACAGCACAAACTGTAAACAGCTGCCTATCAGCTTCTATCAGCAACAGTATCAAAAACAGATGGCAAAGGTCAAGTCAAAGTTTATTGACAATGATGAACTTGGACAACCTCTATTAAATTACTTCTTCCTTTAAGGTGTATGTGATCAAAGCAGCAGAGAGATTTTCACTCAGTCACATAACAAGCTATTTGTTGAGATTGAAACATCTGGTCAATATCTTCTAACACTGCAATTTCATGCACAGTTAGCAATAGGGTACATTTCTTTTCTTCTTCTTACAGGGTCCATAAGGGTGGCACATATGGCTGATCATCTCATTCAAAAAGGTTGCAATTCCAGGCATTACATACAATTGTCTCTATGCTTTATAGTATTTTAAGTCTACCTACCATCGTTTTCCATCATCACTGCTGTCTGCTCTACTCTTTGCTATAAAAGCCCACAAATATGACAGAGCACTTAAAGCTTAAAAGCTTTTGACTACTGGAGTTAGAAAGCAGTAAAGGCAAGGGAGTTTTTAAAGTGGCAGGTCTTCATCTATCTGTTGTCAAGAATTCCCAGTGCATTAAACTATTTACCAAAGCTCTCGTAACACAGATTATAATTTTTGTTGTAATAGCAAGCCATTCATTTTAAAGGCATGCCAGAGTAATTGGAAATCATTCTTTTTACTAATTTATAAATTATTATACATTTTAGAAACATAGCATACATTTTCAAGCATAACATACATAACATACATATTTCAAGCAAATGTATGCTAGTTATAAAATTTTGACAAAACACAAATCCCATTTCTCAATCTGAAGTAGGAAAAAGACACTAAATGCTATCTACCCCAAAGGCTAAAAAATGCTTGCCTTTAAAATTATGCATCTATGTTGCCACAGCAACAAGTACTGGATAATGTAAAATGCACTTCACCCTTCCATTTCTAAATCCCAATCTTTTTGGACAAAGAATGAAGGATGGCTACTTGCAAGCCTGCCCACACAAAGTACATTTCAAGAATTTTCCATTACTACTAAACAACCTTCTCTTTTATTCAGTTAATATTTGATTTCCACATCTTGTTCCCACAGTGACTTGACTCCAAGTAGTATCTGAACCTTAGAAGTTTACCTAGCAGGTGTAGGAAGATACTGATTCTAAAACTCTTTACTATAATGATGCATTGTGCCCAGATGTTGCACTAAGGGCACAATGGAGGTGTGGGCTGGGAAGGACACCAGTAGATAATCTCCACGAGGGAAAAATGTACAAAATGCTTGAACAGAGACATCCCTCAGAGACGTCACTGAAGGTGTCTCAGGAGTGTGTTGACTTTTGGCACAATGACATATCTCTTCAGGAGATCTATTCTGAAGGAATGGGATATAACCTAGATCTAATAACAACAGCCAAAAAAGAAAAAACAACCAAAAATCCTCCCAAACAAACAAAACCAAAGCCAAACAAAACAAAACCAGGATAGTCTACTAGAAACTGATGGGCTTCATGTAAATGTCAAGATCTGGCTTCTAGGTAACAGAGCATCTTTTCAGGTTGTAAACATGTAAACATGAGCCTGTCACCCCATGCCACAAAGACAGACAATACAGTCAGGAAAGCAACCAACTACAGTGCTTAGCACTAACAGCTAAGTGGTGTAGAAATTAAGTAATTAACCAGATACTAACTGGGTTTTTTAGTAGAAGTTCAAAACAGGAAAGGTTTCAGAACTCAAAAAAAAAATCAGAACTGATGGGATTAGCACTACTGAATCACAGTATTTTTCCAAAGAAACAGAAAACCATCACACCCAGTAGCAAAGAGTGTAAATTCAGCCTTAACTTTATTGTATTTATCAAGTAAGGCTTATAGTATTATGGTGGAGCATTCCATCTAAGCTGATACGGAGTTTATTTCTTCCAGAGTTAATAAACAAGATTCTCCAAGAGATTAAGAGAAAAGAAGTACTAAAAAAAAAGATTAAAATAGGGTGTCTTCCCTCTAAATTCAAGGTTTTCTCTCACTGGACTATGAGCCCTCTCAAAGACCAAGTCAAAACATTGGAAAGGTGATATTAGGCTTTAAGTTGATCCTTTCAGGAATTAGTATTTTAGGATTGTCCTCTCCTAATTGTTGTACCATATACTTCATCCACAATTCCACATGGAAATGCTCTCCCTCCAAAGTTCAACATTCTTAAGGAATGATCCCTCTTCTAAGAAAGAAAAATGTGAATCAACTGAAAAATTACTGCCTCAGGACATGCAAATCACAGAAAAGCCTCTGGATTCATCATGTGTGACCTCCAAGCACATTTAGTTGGAAATGCTCTGTGTCCACCAAATCTGTGACTGGAACAGACCAAGCTGAGGTTCCAGGGGAATACTGGTCCACAGTGTGCATGTGAACAATGTTTTGGAGGAGAACTCGTACGTGCTCTCACAAAATAATAAAACTGCCATAGTATTCCCAATGGGAAATACTCCCTCAAAATGAGAATGTTTTGTTACTGAAGCAAATCCATTAATTTCACTGCTATGTGTACAAACAGAGGTGTCTTTAACAGCTTACAAAAGAACAAGGACCCTTGGATAAAGAATACACTCACATTTCTAACAGCTTTTTATTCCAGTATCAGCTAGATACAAAATCAAGACAGGATATAAACTGCACAACTCCTTTCTTATTGTCTCTGCTGCAGTAACATCAGCAATTCTGCACAAATGTCTCCAGGAGAAATAGCATGGAAATTTTGTAGCCCAATGCAGACAACTTCTTCAAGCCCTTCTGTCAGATGCTTCTGCCACAATCACTTAGGGGAGAGATAGCATGTGGCTCTTCCACTGCAGTTAATGTTAGCCATTCACATAAACAAATGGGGCTTTATTCTAGTTACCAATAACTGAATGGCAAAAAAACTAATTTGTACTATTTCTTAAGTATGTAAATACTGTATTTTATCTGTTCCAATCATAAGAATCTCTTTTTGCAAGTTTTGTCTATAATGTCTTTAGATTTGCTGTGGTGGTACAACCAATACCTTTACCAAATAAATTTAGGAGGGTTTCTATTTGCCATGAACAAAAAGAAAACCCATTCTTGATTCCCAAGAAACATTTTTTAAAAAGCAAAATAGATTTTTTTTAAACAGATATATTTCTTCCCCCATGACAATTTTTATATTTCATTGTAACAAATCTATTTTTTAAAAAAAATTCTTTTAACTAAATGTATTACAGAAGTCACATATAATTATCTGCAGTTGAAAGCAGCGTTTGACACTACCTGGATTTCTTGGCACGTGGCTCAAACACTCCAGTAAGTTAAAATAATTTTCACAGAACAGATAATTTAGTTGCCAACTCCTGTGTACTTCTGAAAAAGAACTGCAAATTGCTCTTAAATTTGTTTTTTTTCCCCGAATTCAATCCCTGCTAAGGCACTTGACACTTGACTTCCACGATCAGCTCCACCTCGGCACTGAACTCCAAGACCTAATCTGGCAGGAGTGGAAGGCAATGGAAAGCTTACATTTACTAGAATGCTGGTTTTGAGTAAAAAAAAGAGTCAACTTTTTGCCACTGGCTTAAAAAAAAAACAAAAACACAGGATCGTACCTGATGAACTTCATCTTATCTTTTGTACAACAGAAAACATTTTATTCACATCTAAAATCAGAAACAACAAGAAAGAAGAAATACATACACCAAACACTGAGAAGATGCTTTGCTAGCAACTGCACATTCCTGTTCTAGATAATATTCTCTGAGTCAGGTGTATTTTGAAGTTAACAACTTCCTTTTCTAGTTTCTTCTGAGAATCTGGAAATCCCTGGCCTGCTTGGCATCTCAATTAGTCCAGTTTTACATGGATGCCTTATGATACTAGTGGCAATTGAACCTTTAACTGTAGGCAAAAACAGCATCTCTGAAAATGTCTTCCAGTTCACAAATTTTGAACTTTCTGGGGGGACCAAGGGGGTTATCTGTGTTTTGGAATGCATGCTATTGATGAGGATTGTACTATAAGGGTGAAATGTGGATTCACAACTTAATTTCAAAAGGGAAGTATCACAGGCAATAATTATTAAAAAAAAAATTAGAAAAATCTTGTGGCCAAAATTTGGTGTGACATA
This sequence comes from Lonchura striata, assembly GCF_050655825.1. Lineage (NCBI taxonomy): Eukaryota > Metazoa > Chordata > Aves > Passeriformes > Estrildidae > Lonchura > Lonchura striata. The sequence continues at coordinate 20,198,911 of NC_140708.1, forward strand.
CTCTTGGCCTGTAAATGTCATAGAGGACAGTCAATGCTATTGAATGAGACAGAAATCCTCAGCTGATACATCAATAATACAAACAATTTGGTAAATCTTATTTTATAATAAATGCCATAAAATATCTCCATCTGAGCACATATAATAGTCCATTTACTTTTAAAAAAATTATTTTTAGATATGCTTTATAGAAGCATATAAAGAACAGTCAAACCAATAATGTCATTCAGCAAACTACTGCTTTCTGTTCAGGGACATTGCTGCTTTCAGCAGCATCAGGTAAGCCAACAGCCCCATATCCCCTTGCCTGTTTGCATTGGCTGCAGGAAATGCTAATTGTGAACCCTCAACATCCAGCATAGTAGACAGCATGTACTTCATGCAAAATGCTAACTGTACATGTGTTAATTAATTTGGATCTATCATTAACCTCCATTACTCTAGTATTTTGTATCATTTTCTGTACAGCACAAAATCTATTATATTGGATGTTCATAAGTATATTTAACTTAATATCCATGGAAAACTAAAATCAAGGGACTTTGGACTGTAAGTATCTTGAGATACTTCCCTTCTCAGAAAATCAAAAACTGTAACATTATTTTAAGGATTCCTTCTGGAGTTTTTTTAATTTTATCATTATTGTTAGCTGCTATATTAATAGCAATTACATCATTAAATGATTTCCCATTGATAGCAACTTGTAATTTCATCTATTTATTCACTTATGAGGAACCCAGTAGATTAGAAGGCTGTCAAGATGATAACCTGATATAAAATGCAAATTTGCTTTTTTTAAATACAGTATGCAAGATTTGGAAATGCTTCTTAAAACAGAAGCACAGGCACAGAACGCATACTTCAGGCAGCCTCTGTACAAAAAAATGCTAATGCATTAGAAGATATGACTCAACAACAACAACAAAAAAAAAATCTATCTAAACTTCATTAAGAGGAGAACCTGTCAATAAATCAACTGAAAGATAAGGACAAGTATCAATATTGAAATATACCAGCTATAATGAACATAAAACTGTTTCCTCTATGCAAAAGCTAACAATTTATTATACAAAAGGTGAACTCATCAGTCCCTATTTTTAATTTTCCAGAAAAAAATCCCTATCTATTTCAGATGCTTTTAACCTAGAAGCCTATTTTCTGCTCATATATATTTTGATGGAAAGTGATTGGTATCAGTGGGATTATACCAGTATGTATTGAAAGAGAATTTGGTTCTATTATCTTAATTCTGTTGGTAAATTGTTAGTTGTTCTACTAGTGTACTACTACTCAAAATTAAGTCCTCAGGATGGAAATACATTGCTGCATTAGTTGGCTGTGAGGACATTAATTATAACCATAAAGCAATCTGAAACCAATCACTGCCAGATGCTGGTATGAAAGCTCTCCCTATACATATGATTTCAAAGGCAGCATCACCACTTTTTATTTCTAAGAAAACACAAACACATTTCTTTTCACCAGCTGAGGTACAAAAACTACTTTTACTATATCAAAGCAGTTTAGTATAAAAAACAACAAGCTGAAGTTAGACCACAGAGATATTAACAAAAATTATTTATTCAGATCCATTATTTTAACAACATTCATCCCTTTAGTAACATGACATAACCCACACTCAGAAAAATGCCATATTAATAAAAACAACTGCAGATAACACAACAATGTGATTAGTCTTATTTTGAGGCAGTCTAGAAGGACTGAATTGCTACTGAAAATGAAAGCCACTCATGACTGGCCAGTAGGAGCAGTGGCCAGTGACAGCAGATATCTAGGTTTATAAACATATATTCACAGGTTATTTTAACATATATCAGCATACAACAGTGCCCTATGGATAGATGGTTTGAGATGACCAGGATGAGTTCCCTCTCTAGCACCTCAATCTCCAGGGCAAAGGTATGGATTGTGTCCTGTCACCTCGTCCACATCATCTGACCAGGGAGTAGTTACTATCACTCCCACTGTTTCTATTTCTAAAATGATTGTTTACACTTTCTTCTGCCATTTTAAATTTTACTATTATTTTCCAGAAAAACAAATGCACCTGTTACAAAAGGACAGGCTGATTTTTATGAGACCAAAATCTGTTATGTACTTGTTTTCACATTAAATGAAATTACATAGGAGCATGACCACTGTTACCAACTTCTCAGGGGGCTTGACAACTATTTACATTTAAGTTTAGCCTACTAAGTCAAGTATTTCTACTGGTGAAATGCAACATGATAATGAAAAGTCTTCGTTTTCAGTTGTCTCCTGGAAGTGTACATCCACTAGATTTTTGCTATACAAATAAATCCAGACAGCAGACAAGAATTTCCTCATTTTATTTCTATGGATCACTTAAAAGGATCACTTGATGCCACCATGGACAACAGAAGGTAAACACTAAGCAATATCCTCCTTCAAAGGGTAAATTAGAAATGAACCCAAATTCAGCTAGTTCAAGTTGATATCTTCAATAGCTGCTCCTATTCCACCACCACTCCAAAACCAATAGAAAGTTACAAAGGAAACAATTAGCTTCCAGCTAATCTTTGCTGAAAGACTGTGTGTCATCCTGCTGTGTCTAAATCCAGATTTATTAACTCTTAGGTTGCTTCCTCAAACAGCAGAAATAACTGCCAAAATGAGGATTCATTCTTGATTTAGTGATACTAAAAGCTCACCCTTTAAAGCAGCACTTGTCTCTCAACAACTCAGCTCCAGCCCCAGCATACCATCTTGTAGAACTTTTTACATGAGCCCAAATAAACACCTGATTTCTTCCCAAGTTTTATCTGTTAGAATCCCAGTCTAACTCAGTATTTTAATATTTTGGAAAGGTTAGCATGACAAATGTAAGAAAACAATGCTGTTACAGTCATTCCTGCAATTAAATGACTTATAGCATTAATCATATCAACTTTTTCTTTCTTTCCTCTGCTGAAAGCCGAAAGTAGAATTCTTATGTCAAGAAATTGTATCCAATTTCCTTGCTAATCCATTATCCATTTTAAAAATTGCTCAAGCCAGAAGAAAAGATAGCAATGTTAAAAAATGAGAGCTAGCAATACAACAAATCTTGGACTGTTTCAGAATGAGGCTTTAAAAATACAACAACTCTGATACTAAAGTATGCCACACATTTGGAAGATACCAAAGTAGAAGCCTGTAAAAATACTTTTTACGCTGGCCTTACCAGACATCACACACATCTAGACAACTCCCTGTGTTACAATAAGCTAATCTTCCACTTCCCCTCCTCAGAATAACAAAACCAAACCAAGCCTCCAGCAAAAAACCAAACCAACCAAGCAAAAACCAAAGCAAACCTCAACACTGATAAAGAAGTCTAAGCTTACTGCAAAAGTGCTTTGGACTCCTTAAAATAAAAACAAACACAGAATCCTCTTAAATTGTTACTAATCTGTCTGTGCACAGCAAGCCAGTTTGCACATAGCACATTTAGGAATACCAGATTGCATTCTTGTACACTGAGGAAGAACTGAAACTGAGAAAAGACATTTCAGGCAGAATTCTACAGCATATCAATGAATTGTGACAACTGGCAGTGTGCAGTGATAGATCCCACTTAGAGAAGCATTAGTAACTTCTACCAAGTGTGTAGAAATCAGCTGATTTATGGAATTCAGACTCTAACACTGCAAATGAAATTTCTAAGAAAAAAATCCTGAGTTTTGCTAAGATGGAAACTACCTTAAAATAAAGAAGTAGTTATAACTACAGCACATATGGCTGAGCATTATATAGTCATTCAATATTTTGTCACTTTAACAGCATAAATACCTTCTTTATTGTAATTCACAGCTATTGTACAATCGCCTTGTTATAGCACGGGATTACTTCTCACAATTGCATCACCAGAAGATCATGCTGACTTAACTGATTTCCCCAGTAAAAATTCTAATTTTCTGTCTAGGAGAGTTCACCACCTCAAAACTTCCTACCATAGCTACATGCAAAAGAATTGCAAATTGTTCTACCTTGAACAACCTATTATTCTAAGACAAGGTCTCCTTGAACTGTACTAATGAAACAAATGTACCTGGAAGAGAACCAAGCTATTGTTACTGTTACATGGATAAAATTTGTTCAGTCAATCACAATAAATTGCTCCCAGGCATGCATATAAAACTGTTCTGCTTTCATCAAGACAGAGAAAATCTTCAGCATCCCTCTAGAAATTTAAATGAAAGATGAGCACTGGGAAGCCATTATAAACCAATTTTCCATTCCTATGTTTTGTACCAAACTCCAGTGAAAGCCTAAATTTTGGTTCAGAAAATATGGTAGATATTAAAGTACTTAAACATTCATTATACTGTTTCATACCAAAAAAGAAAAGAGATTCTGCATATTCAAAACTGACTAAAATATTCACCTAAACCAAGCAATAAATACTCTATATACAAACAGTATTATATGTGCTATTATTGTGTTCTGAAGAAAATGTCTACCACAAGACACAGTAAAGATGGAATTGCACCTAGTATCTGGAAAACAAAATGACTTCAAGTTGAACATTCGGAAGAATTTTTTCACTGAAAGGTTTATTAAGCAGCAGAATGAGCTGCTCAGTGGAGTCACCATCCCTGAAGGTATTCAAGAAACAAGGTGGCAATTAGAGCTATGGTTTAGTTGTTGTGGTGATGTTTGGCCAGGGGTTGGACTCAGCCTAGAGGTCTTTTTCAACCTTAATGATTCCATGATTCTAAATATGCAGTCTGAGACCTGGATCACTCAGTGAACCCTTCCACATGAACACTAACAGAAATTAACTTCTATACAAATGGCAAGGTGTTACTACCTATTGAGGAAAGAAAAAAATTTCAAGCTAGTCTATCTACAAATCTATTTTTGTTTCAGATCATCTGCTCTCAAGAAGGCTTTCATATTTACTTTGAGATATTATGTGAAGTAACAGATGCATGGCAGAGAGAAAAGGTTACAGAATTTCCAGAACAGTCAAAACAACTGGATTGGTTTGTGTTTGATAGCAGGGCTTAATATAGAGACAAACAAGAAAACAAGAACTCCAACTACCATAACTACCTGACTCAAGATACAGAGAATAGGAACAAACCAAGCACAACACTATTAACACCAAATGGAGCAGCAGAAGGGGTTTGAATAACACCGTAGTGGTTCTCTTAAAGTTCCCAAACTTTATCTGAGTAATTATTCATGAAGTTACTATAACCATGTAGATGTCAAAATGGCTAGCAAAAACAACTCAGATTTTTCTTTATAAGCAACCTTCAAGAAAAGTCCCATTTCAGCTTATTTAATTGCACAAATAAAATATGCTCCTTTTACATCTCACAGAACCAGTAACCAGTACTTTTGTCATGCTATGCATCCACCATACTTGTATAGCAAATACCCAAATTTAACTGATCTTCTAAAAGTTCTGCCTTGGTAAATCAAGAGGTTTCAGCACAGTACATAGTAAACTAGTCTATCACTCTAATAGGTTTTTTTTTTCTTTGAGTCTAATGATCACATTACAGTAACCAATGAACCAAGCACAGCTTAATTTCTTTACTGTATTGGGAAGTTATTCTTCTCTTGACATTCTGGCATAGCTCCCATTAATGTTAATGGAAGTTATCATGTTCATCATAATGACAACAAACTCTTCCCAAAACACAGTATAGAGTCTGCAAGCGAGAAGGTGCTTTGCTAATAAACTGCACTTTCCAACTCTAAGACAGAAAAGCTCTATGCTTCAAATCCAGAACTATTGATTCACAGCAGAGAACAGCTATAAGTGGGGATAGTCCATGTAACTGCTGGGAACTACTTCTGTTTCATTATTCTGAACAGTTTAACTCTCATTTGAGAGCAATACAGAGAAATGTTGAAGGGCAAGAATTTTGTCTTAACTTCAAGCTATTTAGATATAATAGCTTAAGTTTAAGGCATTAGGGAGTGTCCAAAGAAGAGCTACAAAGACAGTGAAGGCCTTTGAGGTGAAGCTGTGTGAGGAGCAGCAGAGGTCCCTTGGTCTGTGCAGCGTGGACAGGAGAGACCGAGGGCAGAGCTCACTGCAGTTCCAGCTTCTGCTGAGGGGAAGAGCAGGGCCAGGCTCTGATCTCTGCTCTGAGGTGACACTGACAGGAAACAAGGAATTGGCCTGAAGTGGTCAGGGGAGGTTTAGGTTGGATATGAGAAAAAGCTTCACCTGGAGGGCGGCTGGGCACTGGAACAGCTCTGCAGGGCAGCGGTCACAGCACCAGCCAGCCAGAGGTCAGGAAGTGTTTGGACAACGCTCTTGGGCACGTGGTGTGACTCTTAGGGGTTTCCTGTGCAGGGTCACGAGTTGCACTTTGATGATCCTTGTGGGTTCCTTTCAATTTAAGATATTCTGTGATTCTATGAAGTTTGAACATATTGAGAAAATACAACTTGTAACTTTGAGGAATAGGAAAAAATAATATGATGGACAAAAATGACAATATATTAATGCAGGTGGATTTGCAGCTCTGAGAAACAAACCTCAAGTGCAACACATAGACAGAATAATATCTTGAGAAAGAAGTACAAGTGTATCTGGCAGGGAAGAAGCTGCAGTAGTTTAACATGTGAAGAGAAATCTGAGTAGATTTAGATGTCATAATGCTCTAGACACAAAATTCATCAGATTTAAGAGTTTGACACTGAATTTAATCTCCCTAATGGAAGCTTACCTGCAACTCTACCTTTTTAATTGCAATTTGTGCTGTTATTTTGTCTATTTATTAGTACTGCCTTCTGAAATGCTGATGAGAGTAAAACAAAGTTATATATCAGGTGAAAACCTGTGTGTTCTGATTTCTTGAATTTAAGTTTTCAGAATAAATCATACCTATAGATTTTTAAATACTTCATAAAAACTGTGATACCAATGCTCAGTTTTACAGCTACAGTTTGTATAATCTAAACTCAGGTTATTTTAACACACTGAATAGAAGACTGGGTTGTTTCAGCCACAAAAGAAAAGTTTCTTTGAAAGACTGCCAGAAATACTTCCATAGCTGATATGTAGCTGACACATTAACCTGCTAAATGTTTGTGGAAGTACTAATGACTAAGCAAGGAATATCAAAGAGAGTGAATAAAAGAACAAACAGCTGCCAGCACTTGGCATTCCATTCTGCTATCATAGCTCATACGATTGGCAAAGGAAGTTACACCTACTTTATAATAATAATACTACATTTGGCAAAGAATTCTAGATGGAAGTATTCCAGCACTCACTTTTTCAAAAGGTGTTGTACGATTCATTAGAAAGATCAAAATAAAATACACTACTACTATAACTGCAGTACTGCAGAGAAGTAGAAAATTAACACGTCCAGATAAGCAGTCTGCTAAGATATATAATCAGTATTATTTTGACACTGATACACATTTTACTATCATCTGATTTTGGTCTCATTGAAAGCATTCACTTTAAATATATATTAATGGGCAACTGACTTGGTGTTGGACATGTAACTGAAGAATGGCTTTTTTTGGATATTATGATACTATGAGATTCCAATTTTAAATAATCTATTCTACATTAGCAATGATAGGGAAAATTAAATTTTCAGAGGACTATCTATTGAAAAAAATGTGAAAATTAATATATAAGAGTTACTTACAGCTTTCAAAATCCCCCAAAGATCCCAAGTAGCACAAAAAGCAAGATGGACTTTACACCTTTCTTTTATTCTTGGTCTAGGAATTACTCAATGTAAAATGAACCCTGTCTGTAATGATCAATATTCACAACTTATGTTAATTTTACCCAATATGCTAATCTTGATAATATTGTTTCATATGTCTTCAACATTTAATAGATTTCTAGTACGGGTTGTAAATAATAAAGTGATATTTAAAAAAAAATACTGATTTCAGAATATATGTTGAAAACCTGTAGATTACAGAATCATTATTATGAAGATGACAGGAAGTATTATCATAAATCAGAAAAACAAGACAAATATTGACCTTAATGAAATCCCTCGGGGTTACCAAAAATCCATTTAATTAGCTATAGGTAGTTTAACAGATTAGGCCATTATAAGTACAATTTATAGAAAATGTACACTCTCAAGTAATACAAGAAGTTTTTTTTCAGCAGGTGAACATAAATGCTATTGTTCATATAAAAGTATTTAAAAATTAAAGTTTTGAATTTAAAAATTATCACTTTTAAAATCTGAAAATACTAGTTAAACAGGCTGTCACAAAATTCACAAAATAATGCTTCTTTAAATCCTTCTTTGTGAAATTTAAAATGTGAATGAGTATTCAGAAATACTGTCTTCAGTATTTCAGTCAATCTTTGCCTGACTTAAGACAAAGAATATCACAATATCATACATATTTAAGCAAATGAATAAAACAATTCCTGGGGTGGGAAAAATATTTGTTTCATATACATATTTTTCAATACTGTCCTTTTGGTAAGCAGAAATTTAGGGATGTCTTATCAACAAAAGCACTATCATCCCATATCATGTGCTTAATTAGCTCTTGATTGGGATGAGATGGGTGAGTAAAAATGAGCTACATGTATTTATTCTACTTAAGCATTTGTACCATGCATGATTAGTAATGTAAAAAATGATAAAAAGATAATTCATATTCAAACACAAGGCACCACAGGAAATAGGAGACCACTTTACCCTTTGTTGAACACACCTAAGGAAATGAGACAATCCCTCTTTCCATTAAGAAGAATGGGCCCACTGCCCCTTAAATAAGGCAAAAGCATTGTGAGGGTACAAAGGACTGAGTTTGATGTATCTGGAAGACTTTGCAAGGCACACTAAGGCTACCACTGCTGTTTGAGGCAGAAGAAGAATCAGATGGACACGTGTGCACTGCACGGAGGGACTGCAGCAGCTCCCCACCACTCACCCCAGCTCACTCCCACCTTCGCTGCCCACTCCAGCAAGGCCTTCCAGGGCTTCTCCCAGAAAAGCAGCAGCCACTCCATGGGAATGTATTTACACAATATTTGCTCTTTACACCCTGCCCAACAGCTGCCTACTATTTGCTTTCCTGCTAGTTTTCACTTACCCTTCACATGCCTTGTTTTCTGCCTGTGTTCCAAGACTACAGCACAACAATTTGAGCATTTTGAGCAGGGAGGCACAAAATTTTAGTTGGCAGCTTTACAATGAGCATTTTAAGATAAAAGCCACATTCATGTGCCCCCACCAACTGCTTGACCACCATCTCAAACCCTGAAAAATGAAGAGTATTTCCTGAGATAATTTATTTAACTTTTAATAAATTTTTAAAAAGCAAACTGCCTAAAGTAAACCAGTGAAGATTTTACACCACAGACTACCAATTTTTTATCCGTGCACTTAGGAAAGCTTCGGAAATGTTTATTTCCAAAACAAATAAAAACATCCATTGCAGGACAAAAATTATGTTCCAGATCAAAAACTCAAAAAATAGCAGAGTTCTACTAAGGAAAATTATCAATCTGCCATTTACTTAAAACTACTACACCTTTACATGGCTGATGAAGTAAGAATACGAAAAATATACAGAACAAATTTTCAATACACCTACTGGAAACATGATCAAATACCTCAAGTTATCATTTCTCACAGAGAACGTCTGCTTCAGATACTCATAGCTTTTTGCCCACACGTATTAATTGGCATGTAAAAAAATTATAGGATACAATAAACTGACTACTGACACAATAGACTGACTACTGAAACATCATGTACTGCCAATATGGGGAGAAAGAAACAGCTCACATATTGAAAGAAAAGGCAAAACATGACATGGATAAGTGAAGAAGTGCAATGTGACTTCAACATCATGCAAGACTCTTCTTGAACAGCTGATTGAAACATACAGAAGCAAAAGTGAGAAAACTTGCATGGACTTCCTAAGGGTAAATCATGTCAGACAAATATGACATTGGTCTTTAATATTTAATATATCTGGCTTGACTGAGTATGTAATTTAATGCTATAGAGGGAAGTATTAATGAAGCTGCAGAAATAGAAACTGGTAGTACACAAATCTCAGGAAGTAATGGGCAGTGGTGCCTGGCATAGGGTTACGCTGTGATAACGATCATGAGGCTTCAAGCAAGTTTATGCTGTATTTCCTCCAGGATCAGCCCTAGGACATATTTTACAAAACACTAATGAAAGACACCCCAGAACAGTGCAAATGAGATTTGCTTACAAAGAAGCTCAATAAAAAAGAAAACCTTACAGAAAACAAAATGTCTTTGGGACCTATTGAACTGTGAAAATAATAGTATGAAATGTTTTCACATGAAATGCAAGCTCACTTAAATGCACAGTACGTATGTAGGTCAAATGCATAGTAAGTATGTACGTTTATTTTTTAGAAAGATCTGGACATAATAATTGACCACAACCTTAGACAACCTGAGATGCTGTAAAAGACACTACTTCAGAAATTACAATAAGCAAAGAAACAAAAAACCCAAAGGACATTTCCAATATAGAGAGTGAAGCATTAAGTCTGTTGCAAGCATCCCTGTCACGATCACAACCAGAACCAGCAGTCTAGTCACTGTTTACAGAACAGAAAAATAAAATTTTAATAGAACAGTAAGATGAAAAGAATGAAGAAGGCATGAATGGATCCTAAAATGCTCTAGCTTCATGTAGCTTAATAAAAAAAAAAGGATGACAAGGATTTTATACTATAGATGATACATCTTTCTACAGTGAGATTACTAGGTCACTGAATGAAGGGAACACAAAGGGTTTTGTTTATCTTGACTCAGCAAGGTTGTTGACAGCCTCTCTCATAACATTCTCAAATGATGAAGTATGGCCTCTGCAAATGGACCATGAAGTGAACTGAAAACCATCTGAGCTTCTGGGCTGAAGGTACATAGGTTTTAAATTTTTACCTTAGAAACTTACTAATTAACACACTTGAGAAAAAAATTATAAAGGAAGAAAACAAAACCAACCAACTCCCAACCCCCGCCACCCCAATTATCAACTTTCCCCAAACACCAAAGTCCAAAATTTCTATTAGAATTTTTAAAATGCCTTCACATTGAGAATAATTCTGAACAAATAAGCACCAGCTAAGAGTTGCCAATTTTCAAATGTAAACCTGCAAAAATTAGAACAAGTTATGTCACCTCTCCTTGACTTCTGGGTCTCAAGATCACTCTATGTAAGAAGCCTCACTTGTCTTGAATCTATTTCACTCCAAAGCATCTTCAGTGCCCCACCTATCATAACTTCTGAGCAATTGATTTTATGGCAGCAAGCAATTAAACATACTTCCCAATAAACATTCAAAATCTACAAAAGTTGAAGGGTTTTTTGTTGTTGTTTTTTGTTGTTGTTTTTTTTTTTTTAACAGATTAGCAAGTTATCCATTTAGTGTATGACTGTAATAAGGAAGTATCAAACAATTTATGGGATGGAATAATAACTACTAGTCACTATAAAATATTTTGCATACACAAGAAAACAAATATCTGCAGACTTCATCTTAAAACTGTTTTCTAGTGAAGTGCATTCAAATACAGCAGTTTGTGGAGTTATCCTGCCTTTTCACTGGCAGTTTTTAAATGCTATCACTTAATTTCCTCTCTTGCAAACAGCAGCTGTCCACACAATACATAAAATTGCATTGTAATTACTTTGAAATGACAGGATTTTCTTACAATTTGACCTATGCTGGCATTCAACATATGCTCGTTATTGGCTTTTAAGTCAGCCTACTTCTAACGGTGTAAATGGACTACTGTAAAGTTAAGGAAAATTATGAAGGTACTACTTTATCACAATACCCTTTTAGTAAGCTTTTACTAGCCCCTGATCTTACAAAATGAAAACACAACACGAAAAAATTCTCCTTCCCTTCTCATCACACTTCCATAATATACAAGCAACCAAGCAATTTCTCAGATGGCTGTTGCAACAATGACATATTGCTTCTGAATTTAAAACTTTGAAAAAACATTGCAAAAAATGCTGAAGTATCTACCATAATATATTTTTCCAAGGAGAATACATGGATACTCAGTTACAGATGATGTGTTATTCATTTTTGCTTGATACTTCTTTTGGTAATATCCTATATGGAAATATTTCAGAAAAGCAAATATATAATAGCTATAAGCAAAAACACCCTGCAAATCAAGGAGAAAAAAAAAAAAAACCAAACCACCTTGGGGAAAAAGAGTTACATTTAACTGTTAAGAAGCCATGGGACACTTTATTTCACTTGAACTGATAACACCAGACATGTATTTTTTTGACAACAAACATGTAGAAACTGTCAGTTATTCTGTCTAGCAATCTTTAATCTCTGTGACACATCTTTGTAGCCAAATTTTCAATCCTAAAAGAAGGAATAAACTTAACTTTTAAAAATGTTTCATTTTACTAGAAACAGTTTCTGTCAGGATATCCTCAGTGTGAATCCACACTCTCAAAACATTTTCAAGTCTACAAGCCTTAATAACTGAAGTTTGGTATTGAATATAGTGGCTGCCATGTTCTACAGTATTAGATAACCTCTCCATCTATTGACATAAAATACTGAATGTCAACACTGAAAGCAAGGTGCTCACTCAGCAGCTCACTCTCAGAAACAGAGTGTTTCTGTGGAACTATTTAACCAAAAGAGAAAATGAAATCTTTCATGGGGAGCTCCCATGCTCATGTATAGTATAATCAATGATGTTCTCTGACACAACTGGGACTGGCTGAATCAGTCTCCTTTTAGCCATCAGGACAGAGGATTTAAAGAATTCACATGACAAAATTTGATTCTCATTTAAATAGTCATGGTTCTGCCATGACCATTTAAATGTTAGAGAGTGTGGGCATAAAGGCACGCAGGAATCATTTCATTCTCAAAATACATCTCTAATTCCAAATAAAACTTCAGACATTTACTCAGTTCTACAGACACCTAAATGGTCCAGAAGATAGTAGTCAAAACTGAAGATGAGAAGAAGAGCTAGCTGGCAGAAATGCCCTTGTACACTTGTGTGGAGGCTAAAACACCTACCAAACAAATATGTAAGAAGGATACTTCAGGCAGTCTGCAAAGACCAAGAGAAAAAGCAAAGGAAAGTCAGGAAGTGGCAGCCATCAGACCCTGCCTGTTGATCAGCTCCCTGGAAATGTGCATCTCCTTGCCTCCTCGGGCCTCTTCTATACACATATCCTAAGTACAATCTATCAAACCTGTATAGTAGGAAGCTTTCTGGGGTATGCCACCTAGTCTTATTCTTTAAAATTATAAAAAAAATAATCAAAAATTATTAAAAATTCCAAAGAGTGATCAGTATTCTTTGTAAAAGTCAAGACCACTCAAAAAGTGGCCAAGTCAATTTGGCTTCAATTTATGGTGAATCTAAATTCCTTTCTTACTTAGTTCAAGAACTGAAACCAGCAAGTCCAAGAAAATTGAGTAATTTTCTGTGACATCAAGTAACCATTAGCAGAATTAATACTGTAAAATTATTTATGTTTTAATAATCTTCAGAGCTAGCTCCCGTTCTGGGTAAATGAACAGTGGTAACACCACAGTTTCTCTTGTAGTAGCACTGTGGGCTTCCTATTCTTCCTGTTATAATATTCAGTACAAAGTTAAGAGAGACACATGATCTTATGCTCACTTCACTTCCTTTTCTACTCTAACTATAGTAATAAGACACTTTTTATCAGTCGTCCTCTGCATTTCTAATGTTCAAGACAAGAGTACTCTAAAAACAAAATGAAGACATTAAATACAATGTACTTAATCACTTTGATCTGGAATATGGCCCTTTTAGAAGAAAATAAGACAGCTTTCCTGCATGCATAAACAAATATCACTATTGGGTTCTTTTTCTTAATTGGTCTTGGAAAAATAGAAGAAATAAGATTTACCCTAACCTGTATGCAATGTTCTTAAATAATATGTAATTTTACCACTTTTGAAAATGTTAGTTAAGAAGCAAAATTGATAAAAAGAAAGGAACAACGGCGTGCCGCTGTTGTAGTTTTTCACTGAACTACCAATAACACACACTGAGAAAGACTGGTGTTGAAAAATTACTGCCTGTTAAAATGGATTTAGTACAAACCAGAATGTATAGTATAAAAGAAAATTGATCACTACATACAGAGTGCTATAAATGAACACAGGGCTTTACAGATAAACATTAACAGGGTTCCTACCCCTTAAGAGCATATAATTGAACTCAAATGGGATACTCTGAATGACAATTAGGGATTGTGAGAATGAGCAGAGACATTGTTATTGCAAAGATGGATATAGAAAGAAACAACAGAGACTTGGATACTCCCTGCTCGATTTCCTGCAAAAGCCATAATTTGCACACTGCTATTGTTCTGATGGCTGTATGGATTTGTCCAAAGGAAAGACTACATACCTTTAATTTAAAGGGTAACAACTGACTATTAGAATGATCAGGCTTGGTACTTCTTTTATTAATACAGAACACTAACAGAAAATGTAAGAATTCTGTAATCAATGGAGTTCACTGTCTAAAGTAAGGCATTCTTTTTCATCCCAGAACAAATGAATGTAGTTATAGCATGCATTTTGTTCACCTTCTGGTTGTGGTAGAACAGACTGAAAGCTGTTTGACACAGCCAAGGAGATCAATATAGATGAGAAGACAAATGACCACCAGCTGTGTAGATACATCACAGATGCAATACACAAAACCCAGAAGAGAGCAGTCAAAAATAAATGATGTGAAGTAGGAAATGGTCTCTGTCAAAAGACAATTTTAGAACACTTCTTTCAAGGGTTCTGAGGCAGTTCACACATTAATTCACAGAATGAAACTGTATGCGAACCTTTAGAAGTAAATAGGACAGCTGGGGATAGTCCTCCAACACTGACAACAATGTAAAGTTACAAAAAAAATAAAATCAAGTTCCAGGTGAGGTCATAGGCACTCTAAAAGACAAGCTAAGAACATTTTAATGCAAATACTGCAGTTGAGAAAAATAAAGCAGATACTTTTTATAGTTATGGTAAAAAGCCACTTCCTATTCCAGAATCCACTCTGAATGCACCAACACACAAAGAACTGAGAAGATGATCAGAGACTTTCTAACGAGTTATGTAAAAAGGGATAAATTCAAGTTTATCAAACTCAAAATTTTCTTCAAGAGTTAGATAGTAGACTGAGAAGAAAATTTTGAGGGAGCAGGGGGCCTGCTTGTTAATACATGATGACCACTAAAGAAAAAAACCCAAATACCCAAATGCAGGAGAGAAGAAAGGTAAAATATAGGTAAACACAAAATCATCAAACCAACACAGCAGGCCTGAGCGAAGTAGTCAAGTTGTTTGAGAAGTACTTGAATAAAAGCTGCTTTGGTGGTTTTTGGGGGTCATTGCTTTGTTTGGGTTTATTTTAAAAACAGGCAGAAAACTTGAAATAACTAGTCAAGAAGAGAAATACTGATACAGCAACAGAAAATATTCCTTTTCCAGTAAAATCAGTTTAATTTTCAAGATGGTGTTTAGGTACCTACAGAGACAAAAGGAGATATACAAGTATCTGAAAATTTTTCAGACAAATAATGAAGTATTCTTAACCATTCATTAAGATGTTGAGTTTCAAATATCATTCTTTGACACAAGGGGAAACCACCTATTTTTAAACATCTTCATTTCTTATTGATGATATCTGAGAAAAGGTGTCCACCCACATGTAACAATATCACAGCGCAAAAGAACAATCCAACCATCAGAAAGGAAAAAGAACACTGCTGTAGGATCATCCAAAAATCTGCAGTTGTCCCTTATGACACAGAAGGCAAAAACTAAGGTGAAAGTTATGTATACCATTATAAAACTTTGTTAATATATCGTTCTTTAATTGTGTGTAGATTTTCACACACTAACTTTTCTTCCTAATGCCCAAAAGAAAAGTATTGCAATTTTTTTCATCTGGAAATGGAAAATAGATACATATTAAATAAACAAAAATTCATCAATACTTACCTTAAAGATAAATTAAGCTACAGATAGCATTCCATATTTAATTTTGCCCAACAAAGGAACATCTGAAAGGGGTAGCAAGGAACAAACAAAACCCCAAATGATTAGGCAGCTAATGTTTTTGCAGTACACCTTCATAAGCATTTATTCTGTTAGTGATGGCTCATCTGTTAGAGCCTCTGGTTTAGTAACTAGAAATTAAACACCATGAGAGTCACATTTAACTATACAGATGGGCAAAAGAAAACTATAAAGCAGCAGCAAGTATGCATTACTGAAACATGACACTACAAGCAGCAAAAGCAATGCTCCCAACTTCTGTAACACCGTAACAGTCAGCGCAGCGCCTAAACTTCAAATCTCACTACTGCTGTTGCTTTAAGTCTTTAACATAAGTCCTGAAATAATATAAAACTTGAGGAAACGCTGGAGTGCTATTTTAACAGGATTTTCAGTAACCCATATTAAACATAACAGAAAGTAGATGTTTAAAAAGAAGGGGCTTAGAGGTGCCACTATACCAATATTATTATTCATATATTTGAGAGAGGAAAACTGCATCTGGTCTGTGATTCCACATTGTCTGATCTCACCACAGAATTTCAACTATAACCTGAAATATTTCCTTCAATGTAGAACTGCAGTGTACCACTTGAAAAAAGAAATTTGAAGTAGGTATGACCAACTTTTTCTTTCAATAAAATGCAGTGACAAGCTGGTAGAAATTTGTGGATTAGAAATGAGTTAATACACAAGAGTGATGAAAGCAATACTGGCATTTCAAATGTTTTTGTTTACGTTTGTTTCTTTTTGAAAAGAAAATTTGAAATATGAGCAAGTTTTCAATGAGTTTTACACAGAAAAATTGAAGAGAACACAGTACTTCTGCTAGAAGCAAATCACTGAGACAAAGAAGTGCATTTAAATTAACCACTGAGAACAATATACACATTTAGAGGGATGGGTATTGAAATGTCAATTCCTTATGCTATTTAAACATGTAATAAAAGCAGACTAAACATTTCAGCTTCATTTATAGAATCTGTTTTACAGCATGCCACATAAAGTGAATCTAAATCTATCTCCTAATTGTAGCAGATGCAAAATTAGTGAAAGCTTATCCTTTAGTTATTACAGGACTGCACTCATGTCCATAAATACTGGCTTCAAGTGACAGCTGTATTATGCAAAATCCTCAGTTATAAGAATCCTGATAGAAGCCTCACTGCTTTTATTGGGTAATAAAATGCAAGTCACTCCAGTGGAACCATTAGAAGTAATTTTTTAATATATCATTAACACTACCTCATAAACTAAATTGTTGATTTGAAAAGGGTATGAGGTAAACAGCCCACATTTCCTGGTGGACAATTTACACCTAAGAATGCTGTAGTATAATATTTTTACTTTTTATAAGGTGACTTTGCTCCTGTTCTTATGCCACACACACTGTATTGGAGGGACTTCTCGGGAAATTTAATTTCTAGAAGTAATGTAACACCCAGCATTGGCCAATTGCTGAATTTCCCAGTAGTAGCTGTATTACTGATGTTAATACTCCAGAAGACTACATATTTTCCACTTCTACAGTGTGTTTTCCATCTGAAGCTTAACATGATGCTGTTGTAATAAGATTTTATGTAAGCATACTTGCCAGTACACAGTGTACCATTACTTTATACAGGTCTATAATACCTCTAGGTTTGAAAATACACTTGTTTCCTCCACTAAGTATAATTATTTTCCTCTTTTTTACTCTTTCAAGTTATCTATAAAACTCTTACAATTAAGTGGGAAATAAGTTTTCTTGAATATTGTTGACATTTTTAATAAAAACAGAGTAAAGTCTTAATAGCTTGCATGGGCTAATTAAAAAATACTTTCAAATATGGTATTTGCAACATTTGTGTACAAACACCCAGACAACAAACACAGGCAAACCTGCCTGTTCCATGCATGTGATACACACAAAGAAGGCCAGAAGTTCCATTTGAACTTCTGAATTTTGAAGTGCCTCCAATACTTTTTAAATTGTTTACTGAATATAAGAGTCCACTCAATGTAGTGAGTTAGAGAAATAATTTATAACATTTATGTACTTGTTTAGTGCTACTTCTGAATCTCTGTTCCTGCCAATGTGCAGCTCTTTGTTCTGTGACTATTTTGATGCACTGTGTCTCAGCTAGGAGAGACTTAATCACTTTAAATCATCTTCCCAGTTAGATACCACAGACTTTTCACCTTCCTCATTAAAAAAAGTATATTGCACACCCATTTAATACACACTGGTAAATGTGAATTAAATCTGCAAGTCTTCCTCTATTTGTCAGTATTAATATTGAGTTTACTATATGGGGGAAAAAAAAACCTATGAATAACTACAACTCCTGAAAACAAGCATAAAACCAAAATAGCTTTATAGTGAAGGAGAAAGTGTTACACCCAACATATATATTTTAATTTTTATGTTCCAGATCCCACCATTTTGCAATTCTTGCCACTAATATAGCTGATTATGGTAACTTAAAATATTTTTCCATCTTGCAATTAAGAAACTATTAACTGGGACATGTTAATAGTTAATAGTTAATGTTATTAACTGGGACATGTTAATAACTCTCTCTCATTACCACATTAGAAATCATTATTGTCACCACACAGTATAATGTAATGCTGAATTAATATAGTGGAAAATTGCTAATCATATAATAACATTTCAATGTTTTTATTACATTAGCAAAACTGATTAGGAATAAAGTGCAAATAATAAATAAGACAATTTTACAAGCAAGGAGAAAATTACAAGCAAAATGACAGCCCTGAGAATGCTGCCATACCAAATAATATAAATATCAATTATGTTATGCTTCTAGCTAGAATTTAAAATACTTCAGAGTTGCTGATACACAGCACTTTTGGAAATTAAATCTATTCTTCTATGTCTTAAATAAAACTAAAAACTGTTATGGTCTTTTCTAATTGCAATGGAATTTGCAACCAAATGGGAATTATTTTAAAGGTTGGAAGCCATCTACAATTTTAACTTCTGTTAAACTGTACATATTTTTAAGCGCTACATTACAGAAAGTTAGCAGAAAATTTCAAGTTTTGGCTAGGAAATAACTGTGTAATTTTAATAAGTCCCTGTAGCATATTTAGATACTACACTTTTGACTTAGCATGTATGAAATGAAAAATGCCAACAGGATCCCATTTTTGTTAACATCCAAGTGTTTTTTTCTAAGAACTTTCAAGCAACCACAAACACTACTTTTAATTTAAAACATCCTTTTTGTAGCATGCAAGTTCCAAAAAGCATGATGAAATATGAGATTACAACACAAAAGCCTTTCCCTTTTATCAGGCTTCGTCTTGAATACTCTTTCAAAGTATGAAAGATTTATT
Organism: Lonchura striata; assembly: GCF_050655825.1. Classification (NCBI taxonomy): domain Eukaryota; kingdom Metazoa; phylum Chordata; class Aves; order Passeriformes; family Estrildidae; genus Lonchura; species Lonchura striata. The sequence continues at coordinate 20,218,327 of NC_140708.1, forward strand.
ATAAATGGATTCATTAGTTATTTAAATATTCTGAACAGTGCATATTGCTTCAAAAGCAGTTAACAGCATATATTCAGATGCTTCTGCAATTTCTTTTGAAATAAAGAATGCAAAACAATTGTAACACAACTTTTAGTAATTCTAGCAAGTCTACTGTAATGCTGCTCAGAGAATTTTAACTTACCTGAATAAAGTATAATTAATCTGACTTTATCTAAATGTAACTTAAACATTTAAAGATAACAGGAGACTTTAGACCTTTATTCATTACAGTAGATGTTTTTAGAAGTACTAAAAAGAAGAAAACATTGCAAAGTGTTTAATTTTCTATCTCTAAGACAATAATACTAACCAAATGAAAGTGAAATTTTTATATCTCCTTCCTTCCAGCCTCTCTGCTAGATTCATATTAAATTACAGTACTAACTGATGTTGTTTCCACTGACAGTACACCTCACCATGTACCCTCAGTCTCTGAGTCCAAACAGAGTTTGGCACTCAGTTACTGTTAGAGGTTAACTCAAGCTCCATGCAATGCCAATAGCCACTGTGTATGTTCCCTGTTGTTAAATGTCCTCTCTTCTCACTTGATTTCAAATTAGAGAAGAAGGTGGATCATGAATGCAGTAGACTGGGAATTTCATTTACTTCTGCAGAAGGGTATCTTTATTCGACAATACTTGTCAAACTGCTCATGATGAAATTGCATCTTCTCATCAGAGAGCCAGACCTGAGCACATCAAAGAGTTTTGCAGAAGATCATTTAATTAAGGTGCTGAGAAATGGCAAAGGACATTCTGAATAAGGGTTTCCTGAACCCAGTGACTGCAGGGACTACTTCACTATTCTTTAGGCTGATTACTTTTTGTCATAGAATGGTTTAGGTTGGAAGGGACCTTTAAAGGTCATCTATTCAACCCCCCTCCAATGACCATATTGAAGTAGATCTACATCTTGAAGTAGATCAGGTTGCTCACAACCCCATTCAACTTGACCTTAAATGTCTCCAGAAATTGAGCACCTGCCACCCAGAATATTATTCTATCATTCTAAACATTTTCTTCCTTATAGCTAGTCTAAATTTGCCAGCTTTTAGCTGAAACTCATTATTCCTTGTCCTATCCCTACAAGGCCTACTAAAAAGCTTGTCCCCCTCTTTCTTACAAGCCTCCTTTCAGTACTGAAAGGCCACAATAAGGTCCCCATGGTACCAGAGTACCATGGTGGTACTCTTCTCCAGACTGAACAAAGCCAGCTCTCTCAGCCTTTACTTACAGAGAAGTCTTCCTCCCTCTGATTATCTTCATGGCCCTCCTCTGGATGCAGCACCAAGGTGGGGGTGCTGCTCACAAGAGCAGAGGGGCAGAATCATCTCCCTCAACCTGATGGCCACACTGCTTTTGATGGAGCTCAGGTTTTGGGCTTTCTGGGTTGCAAGTACACATTGTTAGCTCATGTCCAACGTGTCTTTATACTTCAATCAATTTCCTCCTTACCCTGTCAGATTTGGCTCACTTGGTAAAGGCTCTTAAAAGCTGGCTCTTGAAAATCTTTTGGCATTTCATAGGAAGGAAAGAGTATTCGCTGACAAAGGCAGAGCTGAGAATGTGAAGCATCACAAAACACCAGTGAAACTTCATTTTCTGATAGAGGAAGAGAAAAAGCTTCTCTATATTTTATTTCTTATACTGACAAAGATACTAGTCTTCCTCTAGTAAATACCAGCACCGGTATTTCCAAGTGTGAATACATTCATGATTCCTATATCCAGTTGAGAAATTTTTATACTGCTAGGAAACCCTGAGAAATGCAGAGGGAGGAGCAATGAAATTACAGTTCTTTTAGAACTAAACCCGTATGTGTCAATTTCTAAGTTCCCAACTTTGAAGATCCATTCTTGCAATGCCCAAATTAAAAAGACAGAAATACAGAAAAACCTACCTAAAATTTTTAAAAAAGACTCTTGAAGTAAAACTAACTTCAAAATTAATTGCTATTATTTGCTAGATGATATTTTAAATTTTATGTTCCAGTTCATTTTCCAAATTAGATATTTAAATACTCATGTCTCCTTTATTTCAGTTTTTTATCACCATGCTGGTTCAGCACTTCCTTAAGAAAAAAAAAAAACAAACAAAAAAAAAAAAAAAAAAAAAAAACAACAACAACAAAAACCCACAAAGCTCCAGAACTGAAAAAACTTACCCTGGCATTTATTATGTTAAGTTATATTAAAGAATCACAGAATCACTAGATTGGAAAAGACCCACAAGATCACCAAGTCCAACCCATGCCCCAGCAACTCCGCGAAACCATCACACCAAGTACCACATCCAGTCTTTTTTCAAACACAAGATGACTCCACCACCTCCCTGGGCAGACCATTCCAGTACTTTATCACTCCTTCCGTAAAAAACCTTTTCCTAATATCTAACCTATATTTCCCCTGGCACAGCTTGAGACTGTGTCCTCTGGTTCTGTCAGCTTCTGCCTGGAGAAAGACCAACCCGCACCTGACTACACTCACCTTTCAGGGAGTTGTAGAGATGATAAGGTCAGCCCTGAGTCTCCTTTTCTCAAGGCTTTCTCAACCCCAGTTCCTCAGCAGCTCCTCACAGGGTTTGTGTTCCAAGCCCTTCACCAGCCTCGTTGTCTCCTCTGGAGGGCTCAAGTGTCTTGATGCCCTTCCAAACAGAGGGGCTCAGACTAGTGCAAGTGCAGTATCCACAGACTGGCATTACTTCACTCATGAAAGACTCAAGCAATGAAATTAAATCTGTATCTTATCAAAGGGGCTCATATTCTGGCATGGGGTTTTTGCAGTTTAATCATTTTTTATCTGAAGTACAACCTCAGAACAACGTTCCTCTGAAGAACAAGGTGATAATTCCTGAAATTCACAGGAACAAGGGAAGACTTGATAGCAGGTACATAGCAACTCATGTATTCATACAAAACAGATTTGCAAACCAATCATTTTCTATTCTACTGATAAAAACAAGCACTTAAATTATTGATATAATACATTTTCTTGTGTCCTGAAAAAATTTTTTTTTATTTGTGTCAGTGGAAATTTAAGAGCATCTACAGACTCTGCCTTGCTGTAATTCAAAAGCATTGCTTCAAAACCATTTTACTCACATAATCACCAATATATCACTGTTTTAAAATTAGAGGTTTAATAGATCCTTAAATTATTTTGTCATATAGAAGATGGGGTTTTCAACTTATACAAAAAAAAATACTATACCATAAAAAGCCCAACATCCAAACAAGTTGGAACAGGCATTAAAAGCCTGAGTTTACCAACAGAAGCAAAGGTATCCTAGCAGAATTCCTAACCTTAACTGCATGGTGTCTAGGTAATGCACCACATGCCATGAAGATCAATCAGAATTATGAAACTATTCCAACACCTAGACAGACACACTGCATTGAAGACAGCAAGTTGGTACACACTGAAAAGCTGTTACTTGTGCTTGCAGGATATTTTATTTCCTATTAAAGAAATATCAACTGTCTTGAAAGTGAAGAAAGCAACATATTAGAACAAAAACATCCATTTTTTTTTTGTTTCATTATCCAAAAACCTAAACATATGAGTGTATGCAAGTTAAGCTGCTACTATGATTAAACAACTCTGCTCTAGTACCACAGATAACGTCAGTAAGGAGAAAGCTGAGTCTGGGCACATTTTTGAGAAATTTTACAGTATTGTGGATCAATCCCAATTGTAAATCTTTTCATTTCTAGGTTTTATTGGAAGTGTTTGAAAGAGAGGTTATTACTACAGACAAAGCTGACGTTTCTCATCTAGTACTTCCTTTCACGCAATCACCTTCATGAGAAATTGATGGGTGCACATGCAACTTAATATACTGAGAGACAGGTATAGAATGAGACTCTAAAAGGTCAGAGAGAAAGTGGGCGAAATGAAACTGCCTGACACCATTCTACCAAGTGATGCTCCACTTCCCCAGGAACAAATACTTTACACTTCTAGCCCAACCACAGAGCTAAATATTTCTAAAGGTGCAACAACAAAAACCAAAAGATAAAAAAACCCCAAACAACCCAACCCCAAAAGTCTTTGTTTCCTCTTAGCTGTCTTTCAGTCTTGTCTGGACACTTCACTAAGTTTATCTTGCTCTTTTCTTGCATCTATAGTTATTTTACTTTGTAGAAAGTATTAAATAAAAATGGTTGTTATCATAAATAGCTAGTGAATAGCTACTTGGATTTTAGTTACCACTGAAAGCTTACAAGTGGTTCAGAAGATCTGGGGTCATGAATTTCCCTTGCAAGAAAATTTCTGGAGGCTGATCATCAGAAAAAAAGTCTAGATGATGTTCCAAAATTATATAAAATTCTCATAAAATACATTGTTTTACACTGACTTGCCTTAGTTATCTTCTGTTATGATGCACACATTGCAGTTCACACCTATAAATTAATTCCTTCTGTCTCTAAATTTCATTATTTATTTCCAGCTGTAATTTTTAACAGCTCCTCTGTTTCTGTGGAGTACAGCCACCATGGGAGAGGTAGAGCAGTGAGATTTGATATTTAGCACCATGCTCTGTAGCCAGTTTCAATATGTAATAGTGTGCAAAACTGCAGCTTAGATCTGAAACTTTCAGTTGAATCGTAAGTTGCCATGTTCTGGACCAGAAAGCATTACTTTAAGCCTTAGGTCTTTCCCAGGCATATGATTGTTAGAGTAACAAGCACCCAAGTCTCAAATGTAAGATCTGTGTCACAGTAAAAGCACAGACTTGTAGTCAATAAAAAGCAAATTTTAAAAGCTCTGTCCTAGACTGAAGATCTTAAGCTGTATATAATTTTTAATAAAGTGTGACATTTGAAGCACTAACTTCTAGCAAAGGTTTCATCTTTCCATTGGTATCAATTCTACACTAAGTTCAGTCCAAATATATTGATTTTCATTTATGTTCAGATTCTTCAGAAGCCTTTGACACTCCATGCACTTATTTAAAGGAAATATACAATTATTTCATGCCTGCATACTGCCAATATTTGATAACCTTCTGAGGTTTCATGTGAGTTCAAACTACCACGGAGAAGAAAACAGAAGTCTGAAAGACTCTGTACAAGACAGCTCATGCAATAAAGATGTCACTTCCCATAAAATGGAATTAACAAACTTACTGCTACTGACAGTAGCAACAGCATTTGGATCCCTGAGCTGTGAAACAAATAATGAATATGACTGTGGAAAAGCTGTTTCCACCTCTTCTTTTATCACACCTCTGATTAAAACCCTAATATTAACTCTGTTAAAATGAATGCTTACCCACATCCAATGAAAGGGTCAAGTGGAATAGCTCCACAAGAATGGCACAAGATGGGCATTTTTTGGAATGGGAATTTTTTGGAATTCAATCTGCTTATAAAACTGATTCCTTGGAAGTGAAAAATTATCATCCAATGAGAAAGATACAGAAGCATCAAGTGCTTTTCTTTTTAATCTTTCTTTACATCTGAATTATATTTCATACTTGTATACTACATATATTACTATTAGAAAAAAATACAAAGGAAAAAAAAAAAACACTCTCCTTGAAAGACATGCAAATATCTACACTTCAAACATAACTCTATAGTACAGGCTAGATCCTATGTCTATCAACAACACTCCCAAACATACTCAAAAACCAAAGCAAAAAAAGAACAGTTTGGAACTGTTTATAGGTTCTGTTTATAGGTTTCCATAAGGACAGTGGAGACTGCTGCTTGTTGACAGAATAAGCAGCATCTGACAAATTCTGTACTAACCAAGAGCCATCAGCTCCTTCCTAAGCAGAAAAACTTTCAAAAAAGAAAACTTTCTAGTAATGACATCTTGCCACTGCAGTCTGGGTTCCACTGTTTTAAGAGGAGTATTTCTACTGTCCTGACAATAACCTGGAAAAAGGAATGCTTCTTTCTTCAGATCAGAACATGGGAAGATTACAGACTCCTAAGAGGTACAGTGTGCTTGTATTAGAGAACAAATCCAAAGCAAACACTTGCAGAGATCTCAGGGTGAAGAGGAAATTGCACAGAATTTGTCTAGTGTCAAAAGCCATTTCAAGCCCCTAGACTACAAAGTAAAACCATCGAAAAAATCCCTTAAAAGAACAGAACAGGGTGGGATTTATTTTAAAACTTTTTTATTTTAGCTGCCTCACTCATATAATTTTAAATTACAGCTTTAAAACTGAGAATATTTGGTATTCTTTGCATGCTCACAACAATAAAAGGCATAGAAAGAGATCATGGTAAGTGGAAGGGGTCACTTCTTATTAAGCAGTCACATTATAAAAGAGAACTTCAATGTCAGTGGTCAGACATAGTTCAGTGTATGAGTTAGAAAAAAAATTTTATGTCTTTTTTGTGTCTTTGATGGAACAGATTTATATTTTAATAGGCAAAAGCCTGTTTTCAGCTGTCTAAAAGCATCTTAAAAACTAGACACTTTTCATAATGCTAATTAAATAAGAAAAATCTGACAAGAACTCAGGTCAGATGACGGTCAAATTCTTTCCCTCCTTCTAAACCTTCTAGAAAAGAAGTAAGAATAATTAAAACTCATCTTGATATGACTAACAAAATAGTGTATCAATATGTCTCAAAGAATGAACAGGAAAAATTATAAGACTAAAAAAATTACAAGAGTAAAAGAAAAACAGAGATCCCAAAATGCCAATTCACTCCATCATGTTGCAATTAAAAAACAATCATCCTACATATGTTATTGTTTGCTTGACTTGGAACATAACTACTACACCTAAACATGGGTAATAAAGCATGCCATGCCATTCTCCATTTTGTGAGGGAAGTTTCTTTGGAATTTAATTATTAATCTTTAAATTGATTATAAAATTTAACTTGGCCACAATATTTAACAAAAGCAAACCTGATGTCAAGGTTGTGCTGCTTCACTAATTGCTCCATGGAGCTTCTTTTATTTGCAAGAAAAATATTAGTCTATTGACACAGGGTATCTTGGAAATGTACCTTCTGATGGCCAGGTCACAGTTAGTTATTCTTATATGTATCCTAATTCTCAATATCTTCAAATCTTTGAACTGTATATAAGAGTTAAATAAAATATCACAAAAAATCTCATGGACAGAAGCTTGCTTTTTTTTTTTTTTTTCTATTTGCATATATATTCCAAATTTGTGTGTACAGCTCAGCTTTTAAAACAGAAACCTGCTTTATTTTTAGCAGGGCAGCTTTGAGTCATCTAGTCTACAATTCTAACACAGTTAGATTGTCACAGAAAATCACACTTAGTCTACTTCACAGCAGCATTCCCAGCATAAAGCTCAAATTTACATTATGTATGTAAATTTAAAAACTGTCACTGCTACAGTTTTTTAAATCATGTTAGTACTTCTGAAAAAATTATATGTGTCATACCTAAAGCCATTATCCAACTATACCAGGAATAGGGTGGCAGAAAGAGAAAAATTTCCTTTGATTCTTGCCAACTTGCTCTTATTTGTGACCCATCAGTCTCAGCTCATACTAGATCTCTGGATCCGAGAACATGCTTAGTGGAAAATAAGGCATGCAGTTTCTTACAGAAATACTGCAAAGAATTTAAAAAGTAGATATATCTCCATCAATAGTGATGGCAAAATTTGATAAGTTCCCAGTTTAGAGGGCCATGGACCCACTTGTAATAAAAAGCCTACCTAACAGGCAGGCAAATGCTTATTTGAGACTATTTGAGAACAATTTCTTTGGAAGAAAATAAAAATTTAAGGCATAAAATAGTTTAAAAATGCAATTAATTATACAATAATTAAGTGTTAGATATAATTGTAGCATAGGTATATTTCTGTAGTGTTAATTTCTTTGGATTTTGTGTATTTCCATTTAATAAGTTTTTGAAAGTAATAGTTGAAAAAACTTCAGTGACTTAAATAGGCAATCCCTGAAAACTTAATCATGTGTTACCATTTTATGTCATTTATAAGATGAGAGTAGGGCAGATTGTTCTAAGCAGCAGTAGTTAGCAGTACTAAGCAACTTTTCACAGCAATTTTAAAAAGTAATGCATGTCACCATTTTATCAAGGTATCTGCATTTCACACATGCTAACCATTACCAAAATTAACTTGGAGATCACTTACTGAAATTAGACTAATGCTAAATCTTGGACTACCTCACAATTATCTTTAGGAATATTCATAAATAAAGGATGCCATAATCTGGGATCATATTTCTTCTCACAGGGAATATGTACAGGGGCCTGGGCAGACATAGCTGGGCCCCAGTGAATGACCCAGATGAATTCCTGTCATGTGCATCCCCTAGGGAAGAAGAGCTGATCTCCTGGGTTCTCAGCTAGGTGACCAGCTCTGACTTAGGAGAAGAAACAGATTTCCATGGGAGAGTTTAGTGGTGTTTAAGCAGCAGCCTATCAATCTGTTTCCCAGGAACCCTTGCCCTCACTGCAGGAACAATTCACTGGCTCATGACGTATCTGCTAAGCTACCCTAGGTGACAGCCTGGTAAATTAAAATAAACCAGCATCTATGAGAACATAGAACAGTATTCCAACCTGGAGGTTGCAGCAATTCAGCAGCTGTTACAGAATAAGGTGACCCATTTTGAGATCACAGAGAAGAACTGCTGAGGCTACACAAAAGTCAGTTCTTTTCATTCATCACACCCACTGGAGTCTCTATTTGTACACAATGTTTTTTAAAAACTTGAACAATGAATACTAACGATGTCAAACATTAATGTCAACAAGTTTCCTTTTTAATTTAATAATTTTCTACTGTAAATTAGGGAATTAATCTATAGTCATGCAAAATTTATTCCACAAAAGACGCATGAGAAAGGCAGAAAATCTTAGCTAATCTTAGGAGTTCTAGTGATCTCTCAAAAACTGGTTTTAAAAACCAAAACCCATTTATTTTATGTACAAACTAAGAATAAGTTTTCAGGCTGTATTTTTCAAAGACAAGCTAATCAACTTAATTGATCTTACAGCTTACTTATACCACTACAAAGACAATAAAATAAAGATGTATTCTTAGGGTTTACAAGTAAGTGTCAACACATGAGTACTACCATTGACAGAACAAGAGTAAATAATTTTCTTGAATTAGTTTATTTGTCAGACTGTAATGTCATGAAGAAATTCAGTATAATTAAGTGTAGTCATTTCACTTCAGTAGGATCTCTAAACTTCACTCTGCTCATACTGATATGTATGTAATATAAAGTATGTCTTCTATAAGTAAGTATCACTCAATTCCACAAAGCCTGCATCTAACTCCTAAAGATGCCTTAGTAAATCAGAGTAGTCTTCTCATAAGAAAAACGGAAAAAAATAAAACTGTGTAGAAGCAACCAAGTTAAATAATTCGGACATTGTTCAGTTCGACCTGTGAGGATGGAGGAAGAGTGAAAGGTAGATCCTTAGGAACAGGATCTTGCATAGCAAGGCAAAGGAGCTATTACACATAAAGGACTCTTCCTCACTCAAAAGTGAAAAAAACCCCTTCTGTTAAAAGCAGAACACAAGCACAGCACTTGAAGAAACTGCCAAATTTCAGTACTGTATGGGTACAGTACAGCAAAAAATTTAGTGGAGCTGCTGCATGTTTTTTTTGTGCTTTAACAAATTCACATTATACAAGAGCTGTATTTTTGCCCTTCAGGTCTTGTGACCATTTTGAATGGAACTCCAGCAACACAAGGTAAATACTCTGGTAATTTTCCACTACAGTTGAGATTATAACAGGCCTAATCTATCCAAATATTATTTTGCAGCAAGAAAAATGAAACTGTGAAACTCAATACATATCAATAAGATCAAATTTTACAAATGTTTTTTTGTTTGTTTGTTTTGGTTTTTGGGTTTTTTTTTTTTAATTAAAAGACATATGTACCAAAAATAAGGTAACCTACAGGCCTACTCTTATGGGTCAGGGTGTAAGTGAACTGCTAATGGAGTAAATCTAGGATTAGATTTCTTTATTGGGAATTCATTACATTACCCCATATCCTTTCTTTGAAGAAAGCAGCATATAATGCTAGTCACTGCAAAAGCCACAGTCTGCTGATGTGATTGACAATTTGTCCCTTTGAAATCATGTTCAGGATCCTAAAAAAAGCACTACTGTACCTACTGACAAATCAGTCCTTACCTCTGTGTAATGTTAAAAAGTTTAAGTAAATTCTTGTATTCAATTTCTATTCACTTTTACCTCCATCATATCAATAAGAAAGAGAAAGATAGACTAATTTATCACAGGCCTACAATGTAAGTTAGCAGTAATCAAAAGTAGAAAATCAGACATACCTCCTCTTGGACTGAGCACAAATCACTGAAGGAGAGAAAAGAATGGTTTCAAGCAACAAACCTGTGGATACCTCTAAAAAATGTGTAAGGAATTTATACCAATATATTTAAACTTTTTGAGGGAAGGATTTCCCAGAATAGTATATCAGAAAAGGTGCATGGAGTTCTCAGCTAGCAGCAAGATTGTCAATGCTTATGTTAACAGGGAGGAAAGAAGTTTACTTCCAACAGGAAGCATTCCAGAGATGTGCAAGAAACCTCTCTAACTTGGCATTTCAGATTTCCAGGGCAATTAACTCCCTACTGTATCACATCACTTAACATTAATTAATTGCTAAAGATGTAGTTACGCAACTTACTGAGCTGCTAAGGATAAAACAGCTCCGGAGCTCCCAAGGCTTGAGTGGCACGCCAAATTAATATCAGTGAAGCACAGGGATTTACCCTCTCTTCTGAGATTGCCAAATCAAGCACTCATTCTCCTTCCAGTGTCAACCAGTGGGAGCAAGTAAAATAAATGTCAGTCAAGCCATCTTGACAAACTTTCCACTGCTGCATGGTAAATTTTATGGGGCAAAATGTTCTGACAAAGTCCCACTGTCATTCTGCACACAAAAACACCGGGGGTTCAAATCCTGGCACTTTTGGAACCAGGTACCCTTATTGTGAGTTACTGATACTTTCAGAATTTTTGCTAAAAAGGGGAAATCCCACCCTGCACTAATTACTGCATTGCCTAAAAACGGCTTAATTTTCAGGATAACTATAAATTAGGGAATGTGCTAATTAATATCACTTATATATAGCATGTCTTAGAAGTTAAAGGTACTGTTGGCTCAGGGAAAAACAGAATCAAAAACCAATGAAGTTTGAGTTCCCTCATTCAGCATTCAGGTATACAGCTTAGAGACAGAGTCTAAATTCCTTTGTTGCTTTTGAAAAAGTTTTTACAGCTTCAAAACATGATGTTTTCATAGCTAAAGAGGCATGTAAGTTGAGTCAATCAGCAGAGGCAGCTAAAATGCATACCCAGAAAGAACCAACTGCCACCATTTATATAGTGCCTTCTGATTCCATGTGGGTAAGTGATGTCTGATTACTCCAGAATACAGAAACAGTTTCTAACCATTTAAATAAATTACAATTTTTGATGGGTGAACAGAGGCTGCATATATATGCTGAAGCTCACTCAAACACACTGAAGAAGAGAGAGTTTCAAGGTTCTATCTGAATGGATTTAGCAGGAATGTGATGGTACAACTCCTTTTTTGTTTTTCTAAAATATGTCACATCCAAAATCACATTGAAAATCGTCTTCCTACAATGCTACGGATGTTGCTGGCCAGGAGCAAGACCTGAAAAAACATGTGAATACATGTGAATACATCTTGTACATTAAACAGAAAAGTCCATGGGACCAGCAGTGAACCACTCAATTCCACACCAAAGTGATGCACATAAGGAGACATTTGTCTTGCAATGTTTAACAGTTACCATCTGTCCCATAACAAAGTCTGTTGTTCAACTGACAATGGTGTAACTGGAACTCTCTCATTTTCAGAAGAACAGATTTAGGAACCTGGCATTGCATAATCTGAAAAACTGCCACAGGCTCTTTGCACCTTCATTTTCTGACCATCTAACATTGGCTGAAATTATATTCCCAGGTCTATAAATATACACAGAGTTGTACATAGCTACTTTCCAGTGTACAGAAAAAAGCCTATCAGCAGCCTCAAAAAGTCAGGTCTTCCAGTGCACTGCTGCATCTTGCACCATCTGATCCATAACCACATAAACAATGGATGGGCTCCCTTCACAAGCACAAAGAAAGCTTGACAAGTTCCCAGCTTTGTAATCTGGGAGGAAATTTGCTTACATTTTTGCAGAGTTTGTCATTAGGATAAAAAGGTTTTGTTGCTTTTTTTTGGACTGTCCACATAGCTCTGAATAAGGCTTGGAAAATCATCTTAGCTACAGCTGAGTAAAAGGTCTGGAAATTTTCTCTAAGACATTCCAAAAAAATCTAGGCAACTCAAATGTTACAAAATTTCTCTGACATCTGTACTGATCAGTTTAGGCATTATACCAGTTTCCCAAGCTGCATGTTTTAATTCTAATGAAGAAAGGCTGTCTGCTCTGTAATAAGCAGGGACACATCACTGTGATGTTCGACACAGACTGATTTGGAAACACACATGAATGACAGAATGTGCTTGAGAGAATAAGCAGCTCAGGAAAGTGATGTCACTGGCATGTGGTGCTGTCTGCTGTGACACTATCAACAGGACATCATCTCTGCCATAGTGGGAATAGCCACTGCTGTATTTCCAGAGAGACAAACTTAAATGACTGGTTTTGTTAACTCTGAGGCATGTTTTGTTACTCCTTCAGCACATACACATCTCATTGATTAGGACTGATCACACAGAGCATTGAGGACACCTGTTTAAGAAATCCACTTAACTGACTAGTATAATTTAAATTTTAGTAAGGTATAAACAAGAAAAAATTAGCTGTAAGTCCCCGCTCTTTGTCTGGTTTATCTTCTTTTACATGGAACAGGTTTAAGAAGCAGGTATGTGCACTTGCAGGACAGCACATGGTTCTGACAGAGGACCACACTGAGAATGCTACTCCAGCATGGCAGAAACAAGCGAGATCTGGCACAGAAAGAAGCACACACCTCAGGATTTTTTCTGAAGAGCGGGTAAGGCTATTGCCCCTAAGTTTATTAAACCATAACAAACAGAAAATGGTTTAGAGACCTTTTTTGTACATTTTCTTAAAGCTGGATTAAACCACTGAAAATATTAGAAACACATGTTTGATGGGGCCACCAAGCCCGTAGGAGCAGAGCTGCTTAAGGAATGAAAATGAAGCTGCTTAAGGAATATCAAGCGTATGGCCAAAACTAACTCTGAGGAATTTAATATTCTGGTCCAAATGGTTCAGAAAGCAAAAAGCCTACCTCTCTGAGCAAAAAAAAAAATTACCTATTTCATTTTGGTCAGAAAGCTACAGAGCTAAATGTTCTTTGCTTCACTAAATAGGAGGAAAAAATTGTTTAGGAGACTCTCTTGCACTTTCTTGGAGTGATAGTCCAGAAACAGTTTTTGGAGAAAGCTATTCGTTGCATAAGTGATTTTAAGCACACAATTAAGCAGAACATTAATAGTCGATGGCATGATTGATTTAATAAAAAAATGATAGTTCCTGAAAGTTGTGAAAAAATTGAGAGTGTGTTTGGGGTGCAACCCCTCTGACAGTTTTTCCATTATCTCCACGCCAGTTATGCATGTTCCATATATTTTGAAGCCTCTTCCTGAGCCAAATCTTGCCTCCTGCTATGCCTCAGTCTAATCTACTGCAGAAAAGTAATCCAGAAATTCTCACTGTGAGAGAAATTATTAAATTCATTAATTATATGCTCATTTATACAGAATGACATCAGAGTGAGCAGGAAACCACTAAATGACCAATGGATCCCTATGCTATGGATCTTGTAGATTACATTCAGTAAGTACTGTTTAGCCAAGGGTACTTCTTGGCAAATAGGTATAAACTTCATTTTAAAAGCACGGAATCAGTTTCAATGAAGCTACTTAGATGTTCACAAGATTACAGCTCATATTGTTTTATAGAATGCAGCTCTGTGCCTGCAAGTATTCTTCATAGGTAAATTTTTAATTCTATATATTATTTTTGCATTAAGCATAAAGTGACCCAGAAGACAGATGCGCTTAATATAAATCCAAGGTTTGGCTAATTACACGCATAACAATTAGTAAAAATTTAAAATACTTCTAAGCCTTTAGAGCATACCACTTTTTATAAACAAGCATGAATCTGTTCATTTTTCAAAGCTGAATTCTCATACTTATGAGTTCATTAGAATGCTAAAACGCACAATCCCTTTAGATTAACAGAACAAGTTAATCATAATGGAAGAATGAAAATTTGGATTAATTTACAACTGCTTGAAATAGAGGCTGATATTCAGAAAAGTGCCATACTTCCCTGATGTGAATTCAAAAGTTCAACATAATTTAGCATATTATTCTCTTTTAATGTTATCCCTCATTTAAAAGTCATTCCAATCAACACTTTATTTACTCTTAATAAAGACCTAGTCAAGATTAAAGCCAAACTTCTTTAAAGTATCTAATGACAGGATGTAGGTTTTTCCCCAAAATGTTGTACAGCTCCAAAATTGAAAGGTTACAATTAGATGGCAAAAAATAATGTGGAAAGAAAAAGGGAGTTATGATAATTCTCTCAGGTGATTCTACAAACATTATTGTGAATTTCCAAGAGTTATCTTTATGAAAGCTTCCCAAAAATTAAATTTTACATTTTCCCTTTACCTGCCAGTCCCACCAATCCACGTTGAAATGCATCAAGCTACATTCTTCCAAGCTCACACTGCATCAGCAGTAATGAAACTTGTGTAATGACAATTTCAGAATTCAATCAAGGATTAATAAACAATAGAATACAGGATTCCCTAGCTGCTAAGTTAGATTCACAGCAATACTAGAATTGCTACAATAAAAATATTAAGCTATTAAGAAATAGGACAAAAATCAGGAGTACCCATTCTGAGGATGAATATTGTGCCATTCCTTATAAGTATTTCCAGAAAAACAAGAATGAAAATGTGCTGTTTGTTGCCAAGGTCATGTAGTTTATAATCCAAGCTATAAAATTCTATCAAGTTGAACTTGAAATCCAGCACTTGTGTAAGAAAGATAAAACTTCAAAGACTATTTCTTGAAGTTCTAACCTCAGCACTCCAAAAGCAAAAGAAATGCTGATAAAAATCATGCAAGTACAGCCTGGTCAGCAATACATGCCCTCTCTGCATGTGTAAGCTATTTGCTTTACATACTTTACAGTCATGAGCCCTATTAAAAGACTCAATTTTTTTTTTCCCTTTCCAGATCTATGTCTGTTGTTAGATGGGCACAGGCTTAACTAAAATTACAGAAGGAAGCTGAGTAGTAGTAAAACACTGTCTCTATGAATCTGAATTTAGTTTGTTGGCAGAACCCTAAAACAATACATTATTTATGAACTGCATGCAGTTACATGTATGCATATTTTATAGATTTAATATAATGGATCCAATCATCTGGAGAGATTGCAAGAGCTCAGATTAAAGCAAGATGTCACATATCATATTAGATATAAAGCCAAAATTTAATGAGACAAGTAAAGGTCAGAGAAGCACACTGCAGTTTCAATTTAATACCCCTACACTTCTTGTTCTTAAGCATGCATCACAACTTCAAACATGCAGCAAAACTAAAAGTTAGTATAAAAGGATAATTCTAGTGCCAAGCAAACAGGAAAGTTAAACTTAGGTTTCTATTCCAGAAACTAAAGGATTGCAATTCAGTCATCCTCTCTAGTCCTCATTTTCTGAAGTATTATCAAGCAATTTTTATTGACTGATGTCTGATCAATGGAAACTGATCCAGCAAAGTTATCAACATGTCTTATTGGTGGGTTAAGAAAAAAAACCAATGCAACAACTGTGTCTAATAGCAACACAGCACCTTTAGGAGCACATTACCTGCATTTTTACTGATTGTCTGGATTCCACCTGTTTTCTGTATTGCAGTCAGGAAAGCCCTTTGTTATTCCTTTTACACTCTTCCTGTTCTTTACATTCTGTCCCTATTTTTCTGCTAAAGTCTCAAACAAAAAGATGCTTCAATAAGACTTGTCTTTAAGGCCTTACAAGTACTCAATCTGTCGTAGCTAGCCATCTTTACTTTGCAGGTGAACAAACTGGCATGCAAGAAGGATTAGAATTGACAAGGAAAGCAGATTGGTAAGGAGAAACAAGAACGGGACAGTGAGGGAATAAAGAATCAGAGCAACATTGGGATTTTATACTGTTTTTCTATTTCCATATTACTTATTAACTTTTCTCTCAGTTTTGTCATTTCTCTCACATTATCTTCACCTTCTTCACTTCTTTCTGTCTCCATTACTCTCCTAATATGAATTAGTATTTCCAAAGTATAATTTGCTGTTAATTTAATCTCATTAAGGAACGACTAAACTGTTGTCTCATTTATTTTATCTTTTCCATTTTTAGGCTTGTGACTGTCATTTCTGGAATATATCTGTCACCTTCACCACTGCCCCCTTTCATATCATGAGTCAAGCCATGATAATAATGATTCCCTAACTCTTTCCAGGAACAGTTCAAAGAACTTTAATAGTCCAGAAAACCTAACCATAAAGAGCTTTAGCACCGCTCTTCAATACCCTTACATTGTTCTTGGTACTCCCTTTCGCCACTTTCAGGTATTTTTAAGAAATATTATTATACTTATAAAAAATGCTTATATAACACACTTTTGAAGAGTGTGACATTTATGAGTTTCTGCCCCTTTGTTACTTATCTTCCATCCTCTCAATGTTTAGCAACAGAAGAATTTTTCCTTTGCTCTTTCCTTTCCTTTTAGAGAGCTTTCCCTCTAATGTATGATGTAACCCTGCTTCCACATTACATTTTGTGGAAATATGTCTTCTACATTGTACATTAGAAGCATTTCTATAAAAAAAAAACTTTTCAATTGTTCCTCATATGTCCAGACTTTTCTCTTTTTCTGACCCTGCTGAGATACCCTGTCACATTATGTCTGCTTTGGGCAGTCAACAGGGCCAACCTTTGTCTTTCTGATTTTCATGATGCTCTCCAACACTTGCTCATTCCTGCAGAGTGCCACACACTCTCCTGCTCTGCTGCAAGACAACACTGAAAAAATAGAGATTCCCTTTCATACCTTACCAGCCAAATTCCTCCTTCACGGCTGCACTTCACATCTTTCCTTTCCGTTAACATGCTAGGAAAAAAAAAAAATCTAACTCTGTTCTTCACAGCTTAACTGCAATTCTAGTTAATTCTTTGTAAACTTCTAAAATCCTCACTTCCTTTATAGTTTATGCTGCTTTAATTTTTAGTTACAAACCCCACGATTTAAGCTTCATTTTCTTCCCAGTTTTCTTCGTAATTTAGAATTTCTTCCTATTGGCTCTTTCTGTGATTACCATCTCAGATTTTTCACACATGACAAATACAGTATTTCTAAGACTTTTTTCCTTAAAGAAATTGGCTTTCTCTGCTCAGAAACAGAGACAGCATTTCTTGAGTAGATGACAATACCTTTGCAGGTAACAAAGGAAATACCCAAAATATATGAGCACATGTAACAGATGATGATGTGCTCATACGCCATGAGTAGATGATCACCATACACCATGTAAGCAAGCATCTGGCAGGTTCATTTTCCCTTTTTAAACACATTATCTACTCTAAAGTTTCTCCACCCATTGCCTTTGGGGATTTTTGTTTCAACATAGATAAACCCTCTTTAAAGGTCAGAAAAGGAACACTATCTGAAACAAACAATTCCATAACATTGAGCAGCTTCCTAAGTTCTTCCTTTTTTTTAAATTTCTTTTTTTTTTCACTTTTGCTATTTTACCCCTTAGTAATATACTCTTTCCACTCACAACTCAACTTTTAAAAAAGCAATTTTTCAGACTTCAGGGCCCATTTGTTCATTCCCAACTATTCTACTCAGTTGCATTTCATTGCAGTCAGGTTTCCAATGATGCCTTTCTTTAGCATGTCATTATTTCTGACTAACTTCTAAACAGTTGGAGCAAGTTCTTTTAGGTGTTCTCTCATTTCTAGCACACTTTTTCAAGCTTTCCTCATAACACTGAGAAATTAGTAAGAGTTGTATTCTTAGGATTTCTTCCCTGCATCTTCTCCCAGAGAATCCACATTCACTCTAAGTGTGGCTACCTTGGCATTCTGAACTTATTTATTGGTCCTTTACTTCTCAGTCACCAGATAAGCTTCCTAAAATAGTGTTTCTTTCTTCCATTACTTTCAACAAATTGATATCTATTTGAGTTGGCTGTCTCTAAGGTTAACAACACACTGTTTCTCTCCAATAAGCCAACTAATACTGCTGCAAAAACTCTTTCAGAATTTCTAATTTAATTTTTGGTTTACATTTCAACTACTTTTTTCCTATCCTTGCATTTTTTTCCCTTCTGCTAAAGCTTACAGAAAAAAAAGCTTCTTTCAAGATTTTCAGAATTTACTTTTTTCTTTCTCTCTCACTCTCCCAGCTCTCTTTTTAAAAGTCTTTTAGTGATGTTATGTTATTCATGCACAACTGTTTAAGTTTCAATCGTATTTAAAACAGAAACTAGGAGATGACAAACCTTCTGGAGACAAATACAATTCCAGATGGCAACTGGAGCTGAATGAGGCTCCCAGCTCTGAGCCAACATAAAGGAAAAGTTCACTGACAAACCCTAATCAGTGTAAGAAAGGCACACTGACACAGAAATACCTGCATTTCACTGATTCAAATTTCATCTATTTCCTTGACTCTGTATGGGTTCTCTGTACTTCATAGTATAATTATTGAACAATTCCTGTACTGATAGATTAATGACAGTTAAAGAATGAAACATAGTTTACTAGTAAATTAGCTAATGCCACAGAAGTCACTTCAAGAAGAGATGGAATTAAAATCCTGGGCTCTTTGAAGACTTGAAAGTTTAGAGACTCAGAGTCTGTCACATACATTCATTTCTAAATCTCCCCAAACTAAATGTAGCAACAAAAACAGAATTCCACATCTCAACTAATAAAGAGTTTCAGAGCTCCTTCCAAAATGTTCTCCTCTAGTCAGCTGTCATGAAAAGGCACCACCTTTACACCATTGCCATAGGTCAAGCAATAGTGACATCTGACAGAAAATTATTCCAATAACTTAAGCTCCATTGATCAAGAGATTTTGCTAAAGTATCAGAAGCAAAAACTTGTCTTGATTACATGGTTAAAAACAAAGCTCAGAACGCTTACTATCTTTTAAAAGCATAACCATTTCAGACTGACAACACTATATACATTAAAACATATGCAACTTTTTTTTTTTAATATAAAATATTTTCCAGACATTTGGGGTTTCTGAAAATGAAAACTTTAGTAAGGAAACAACAACTGTTTTGTAGAAAGGAGCAATAATTATGACAATAATTTTTCCCTTTTATGGGGGGGGGAAAGGAGGGAGCAACCTTTATTATAATATAATTTTATTCCTTCCAAATGTGCATTTAATGCTATCTGGAAGTCAGTTTTAACTATATATAGGGAGCCTCAAAGTTAATATACCAGGATCATTAACACGAAGATACAAAGTGCCATTTGTGTATTTTTTAATAGAATTTTTACATCCCTCATAATATGAAAACATGCACACAGGTATATGCTTGAAAGTGTTGTGACAAAAAGCATACTTTAGTTATAGAAAACATAATATACCTGAAACTAAATTCATCATTACTGTTGTTCATCATACCCATAGCCAGAAACATTCCCATTGTATAAAAGTAAAGTTTTATGTTTCAGTCTTTTATAGACAAACTTTGAAGTTCTTACAGGATAAATGTGGTTAAAATCACAGAACAATGCAGGCTACACAGGACCTCTGCAGTTCTCCAGTCCAACACATCAGTCAAAGCAGAGACTGCCTCAAATTTAGATTTGCCAGACCAAAGGACTCATCCTGGTACTTTATGAAAATCTCCAAGCACAGAGACTCAACAGCTTCACTGTTTAACCATTGTCATTGTGACTTTGCTCAGTGTAAGATTCCTGACTGCACCTAGAGACCTTGTCCTCGCCTCTCCTCCTTCCAGTTCAGATCTTTGACAAAAGCTTTTCACTCTTGGTACACTGGAGGTGTAGCTATAACCTTTGCAGAACACTTGTGAAAAGACTGGAAAGCACAACTACAAAACAAGTCACATGCAACACTACCAGCATAGGTTGAACAACAGAATCACAAGTAGCCAACTCTGCAGCGCTTATGGTGAAACAGACAACACAGAGCAGATTCAAACACAGCATTTGAAATTATCAATAATTCTTTGCTTATGAAGAACAAACCTGGGCCACTTTAACGGAATTTTGAGTGGAACCACCAGCATGATATTCTACTTTGAACTTTTTCACAAGTTCTTCAAATCTGTTAAGAAAAAGTAGAGAAAAAAGTTAAACTTCACAACTTTTTTTGCCAAAACAAGTAATGAAGATTAGAAGTAGATGACATCACATTACTTGAAAACAGGAAATTCACACAGATCAACTGTTCCACATAATGCAAGCAGGAAACATTCATTTAGAGTTTGTCAAAATCACAATACAAAGTATGACATCAAATTGAACTCTTCATCTGAAGAGTGAGTGGAGTAAAAAACCAGGGGAAAAATTATCTGGAGCATAAGCTCAACTGCAAACTGTTAGAACTGGACTGTTAGATTGGTAAATATATATCCTTGAAGAAAAATTACATAAATTAAGATTTTCAGATATTTATTCCACCTCATTAAATTTTATATTCTGTAAGAGAGAAGATTGAGGAGATCTGGTGTGTAATTCAAAATTAACTTAACCCAAACAGTAGTGCTATATTTTAAGATTTCATATGAAATAGTACATTTTGACAGGCGAAGAACTTTGATGAACAAATCCAGCAGTATGTGAGAAAATTTGATAACAGAAAAGGTGTCTCCAGGTGAAATTTCAAACTCTTCAAGCCATACTACTATGAAAATATAGAATTCTCTGTCAACATTCAATAGTATATTAGGTTTGAATACTAAAACAAATATTCGAACTTTTAACAGAAGTATCTACCCTCATACTTCACATCACACTTTCTGGTTAAGAGCCAGTGACTGTAAGGCACTGTCCATTATGTAGGATATGTGTTACAGCTCTGATCAGAGGATACAACCCCTCAAGAACAGTCTCCTCTCTGGTCACTGGCTCTAGAAAAGGGGACTGGAATGAGGAAGTAATGGAGTCTGCAGGAAGGTCATGCACAAATACTGCATCATGCCTTTAAATTCCAAGCACACTTCAAAATTAGTGGATTAAACTGCACAATTAGTAACCTCAGAAGATGTCAGACTCAGAAGTACTCCTACAAGTCAGTCAAAATGTTTACTGTAAACTTTGTTTGCAGAGATGAGGTTCAAAATTACCTCCATTACCCTAAATTTAATAGCATGTGTTTGTCTTTAATGCCTATTAATTTCAACAAGTGAAACTTGCCCAGTTAGATGTATTCCAGTATATTTTATTGTAATTACCTTCAGCATCATTTTAAGGAGTGACACATCTTGATTTCAATCACAGTGCAAGTAGAATGGTATCTACCAACCCCACCCTTTCTCTCCTCCTCACAACTCCCATCTTCTTACATTATGTGAACAACAGCTTTGGGGATAGATTTGTCAAGCAGTGACTTGTTTGTTTAAAATGTTTTTTATTTTCAATACCATCTTATTAATAAGAGCATTTTTCTTTTTACAGTACTTTCCATTTAAAAGGTTTGAATAATGAACTACTTACCCCTAGCGAACTACCAATGGGCAGACAATTACAAAGAATCAAGAACTAAATTACTACATATGCTTTTCAGTTATCCACACTACTAATTATCCACCAGTTCGAAGTCAAGCAATTGAAACCTTAAATGATAGCAAGTAGCTGAAAGTGGGAAAAAAATAACAAAACCCAACAGGTATCTTAACAATTGCTTTTCAAGCAAAGACAAACCATTATGAACCAATTAAGTATTTTGGCAATATTTTTTCTTTAATTTAATTGACATTTTGCCTTTTCACTCAATTTGAGTATGTACTGCACAAGTCACATGGTTATTTTTGTATTCTTGTGTATCTATAAGCATGCAAGTTGATATTTTAATTCTTTTACCTAAAGGAAATTCAAGAAGTTTCCATGTCCACATCATTTAATGGAATGTTAAACCTTGCAAACACAGTATACTTCAGTTAAGCACCTATATAAGCAGCTCTATGTCTAGGCAAACACATGTTTAAATAATTACTTTGTAGTTCAAATGAATAAAATATGCACTATCTGAATTTGGAGTAAAAAAATTGGAAATCGCCATAAAATACCATCTGTGTTATAAAAATTTCAAGGTGACAGCTATGCAATCTAATAAAAATCTGAACAAATTGCTTTACAATTACTTAGAACAGTAAGACAAATGATGGTTACACTACTTCAGATTGAACATAAAAACATGTAACTCCTTTTTTTCAAATTAAGATGGTGAATTTACCATCTCTAAATATCTGTTATATAAAATAGAACAAGTTCATACAGCTACAACTGAAGTCAATTTTGCTGGTCATTTTCCATGACACATGAGAAGGACAATCCGAATTCTGTTGGTTTAATCCACAAAAGCCTGAATTGCATCAATAATGACCTCAAAATTCAGAATACTTGTAGTTTTTTATCTCAAGATGATCAGTCAGATGGACATTTTTCTGAATGTCAGCAGATGGCACAGGCAGTGTGGGAATACACACCTTGTCGCTGTGTGCTGCCTGCCTGACCTGCAAAGAGAAGACTCATTCCAGCACGCCTCCGAAACACGGAGCTGCCTTTTAGAAAACCCTCCCCTTGGAGGAAGCAAGTTCAACTGTGGAAACTGCTCCACAGCTCGGGAATGCTGAACAGAGCTGCTGTGTGTCCTGCAGAACTAAGCTGCTATCACACTTAGGATAATTCAAGCAAATTAGAACCTTATGAGCACAATGGAAATTATTTTTGTTTCATGTTCCATATTTGCTGGTTTTTCTGAGTGTTTCTAAGGCTGTTCTGTATCTGAGAACCGTGACCCTTTTCTTGACCTCACAACATACCATTACCTTAAATAACAGAATAATAAATCCCACAATCGGCACCATATAAAGGGGCCTCTATTTTTAGTACCATGAATTTGTCCACCACATTAAAGCATATTTTAACAAAAATAAGTTTGCATTTGCAGCAGCATATGTTTTCAGCTGTGGTACTGCTGATCACCTCTAGCACTGACCAAAAAGGATATATTAATGTTTTGCTCAGTTACAGTAAAGGTAGTAACACTTCTGTCAGTTGCTTTTTTTCCCTTCTTCAAAAGAGAATGTACTCCTAATTGAACTTGATACTAAAAGGTGAGGCTATTCACTAGCCTCACATTTGACAGAATTAATGTCTATTAAAAAAAAATTACAAGGTGGTAGTAGAAGAAGCTATTACACAAAAGAACACAAAAAAGAATGAGAATATAATCTGCCCTTTTTTTATCAAAATACACCTCCTTACTTTACAGGAGATGGAGGCTGATTTTTAGAAGGCACAGACTCTTCTTACATATGCCATACCATTACCTCAAACTAGATACAGCTGTTAGAATTTTCCCCCAGTAAATATCACTGCTGACAATTTCACCACCCTGTTTGACTCTCAGACCATTCATAACCCGAGCATCACTAGTCACTTTCTCTGTGTGCTCTTACTAAACTATGTGTAAACCTTACACTACTCCTTCTCATAGCACCTCTTAAAAAAGCATGATTTACTGTACTGTAGAGAAAAATGTACTCGCTGTAATATCTAATCCCTTCAGACACCTGCAAAGATCATCTGTGTCAGTCGCCCCTCTGACCAGCTCTTGCCTCTCACCCCAGCTCTCTCACAGCCCCTTCTCAGTCAATGCAAGCAGAAGTCACTTCTCTACATTTTCAAGGCCCTGCAGTGTTAGGGACTGAACATCCCATCCTTCATTCGGTACATTCACATTTACAACAGCCTCCAGGCACAAAGCTGTCAACAAAAATAGCTTTTCTCTCACTAACCCATGATATCATCCAATGTCCAGTTACTAGAATTTTCTATGACTATTAGCAAAACTACTTTAAATCTTCCTTCAAACTATCTTTCACCATAATGTCATAAAAAAGTCATCAGCAAGGCTGTGTGATTTCCCGAGGCTACTCTCCAGCCTAATAACTGGCAATCCTCTCGTGGATCAATACCCGTCTCTCGTAACTTGCTTTATACACAGATTCTGAGGGCCTTGGAGCTGGGACTGTCTTCTTGTTACACAGCAACAGATACACTCATGTATGGCTCACCATGGTTCCAAAATCAAAACTGACAAGAAAAATAAGCACATAAAACTGTCCCTACAACCAAAAGCAGGCAACATAAGGAGCTACACTGTGGAAAATTAAAGCAATTCAAGGAATCCTGTTAAGTTTTATGACAAAATTTATATTAAACGGTAAGAAACCCTTTTTGAAGAATAAAATAGCCACAGAATACCTTACATTGAGAGTGCACCAGAAAAAAAACAATCCTGATGCACATGTCAGATGCTACTTAACTGCAAGAAACAGAGAAAAGTAATCTCTTGGTTTTCAGCAGGGTATGTTGCCCTGGATATCTTTTGATATATCTGCTTATTACCTAAGATGTACTCAATAGCACACATCAGCAGGAGCTACACATAAAAAAATCACCTGCCAAAAGCAGCTAGAGAGGAGAGAAAAGTAATTTTTGCCCTTTTGAATGCCAGGTAACCAGATAATGACAGTCGGAATGTAAGACAAAAATCAGATTATTTCATATAACAATAATAAAGTATTTTCAGTGGAGTATATATTTTGTTTGGTGTTATAAAAATCTTCAAAACCACTACGATGGAAACCTCTTAAATAATCAATAAAAGGTTGCAAGCTGCATGTAAGTCTATAACTCCTTTTCTTTAAAGATTATGTTGGGGCTGGGGATGCAGCCATTGTTGATACCTCTAAGAGAGGGAGGTAGAAAAAGATTTTGTATGTTTTTAAGATATTGGATGAATTTTAAATAGATTTTAATTAAAAATCATAATTAATGCTGATTCTGACACCTTTGCCAGATATTTATTTTTACTGGCAAGAAGCAGTCGTATTAAGACATGGCAATAGCTTTAAATGTTCAGCTGTGAGGAGAGCCAGACTAATATGCTGACAGTTAGATGTTTGATCCTTTTAATTGCATTTTTTTTAAATCTACTTAAATCTTCAAATTAAGTAACCTATGTCCAATTGCCTATGAAATCACTCCATAAATTAAAGAAGAAAGAGAGTGAGAATTGTATTTTACAACCTGTTTTAATAATACTAAAAGCTCAGTAAAACTACAAGAACAACACCAAACATTATTTCAATTTTTAAGAAAACCCTCAAGGAATAAACCAACACAAACAAGGAAATAATGCCAAACCTGCATCCTGATTGTTTTGCAGGGCATGGCAGGAGTAGCTATGCGTACATCTGGACAAGCCTGTCATCTGTCACATTCTCAGTTTCATCACAGCCTGGGCCAGTGCCAGAACAATGCAGGCAGCCACACCGCCAGGCAGATGGGGCACATGTTGTTGAAAGACAACCTTCCCTGGTCAGTGTTAGCAGGCAAGCTGAAGCCCTCATAATCTCATCCTAAGAAAAATCTAATTTGCATTTAAGAAAAAGGTCTAATCTTGAAATTCAAACATGATAATTAAATCAGAGAGTATTATTTTTAAACAGAAGTAAAAGGGAGAATATTTTAGAACTAATTCTGTGAGTAGAAAAAGCACAATTCCTGTTTTTTAACTCTAAATAGTGTACCTAATTTCTCTAGCTAAATTGTACAACTCTGTGTTTAAAGTTCAAACCCTAGATAGGATAGTCACATATACAAACACTTTCATCCCTACTCTTTGAGATACAGATTTAATTGGTTGCTCTTACTTAAAATTGAACCTGAAAGAGCAAAATCCCCTTTTGAAATGAAGCACAATCACAGAGGTACATGAGAAAACTTCATAACAGCTGCTTGGCAATGACTGACTTTATGCAGAGCTAGTTCTTCTTATTAGCTTGGCACAGAATTAAAGAGTTTGGGAAGGGGTAGGGGAGCAAAGGGGAAGAATGAAGCATGCTAAGAAGGAAATATTGCAGACAGGTTAGCACCATATACATATAACACAACAAAAAGCAAAATTTGTTAGGAATAGGACTGCCACAATTGAATAGAGCAGATCATCATGTTTTTCTCCTTTATTTACTGAAGTTCACAGAATAGTGACTCTTCATGGAAGCATTTACTGCTGCAAACTAGAATTTCACATGAAGTATTTTCCTAATCACCTCATCCAAACAAACACCAAATGAAAAAAGCCAGTAATTCCAACCAGGTTAGGATTATGAGTACCAAATGTTATTATATGAAAAAAGAAAAAAATGCATAGGCAAATTGCAAGATTCATAGCTTTGAAATATTTTACCACAAATGTTAGTGAGGTTGAAAAAAATGCACTTAAATGTCAGTTTGATAAAAGCCAAAAGAACATTTTCCACATGTGTTTGCATTTAGGCATATTGAAACAAGATGGAAGAAGTAACAGTCATTCAAATGTAAGGTTAAAACATCAGCTCTTAAGATCATGATTTACAGAAATTTCTCAAAAGTTTTTGTTTGGTTTTTTTTTTTTTATTTCAGCAGAAGCAAATTTATGCAAGTGTTCTTGAAAAGCCCCCTCTTATTCCAGATTATCTGTATATCTTCCTCCACATTATCTCTGAAATATATATGATTACACTCAGAAGTATCAGCCACAAGGCATGTTTTTCTGTTGATATTCTACAATGGTGCAGGAAAATGAAAACAAACAAATCCCACAGCTCTCCACCCTATACATGAAAAGATCACATTTCTGATTCTGCCTCTAACCACTATAAATACATACACTATAGGTACACAGAGCACCTTTTCAATCCTTAAAATTTGTGTGTAATATATAATTACTATAACATCCCTCCCTCTATTAAATTTCTATTCAAAATATTTTAATAAGTTTCATATAAGGGCAGTAATCAAGAATACTATTAATAAAGAAATTCTGTCAGTTCAGTAATTCACTACAACTGCATGCTTCCCTCCCACTGTCTTTTTGAAGGAAGATCTTCCAAAACAACAGTCAAGATTCAAACATTTTCTGGATACATCTAGGGATTTTCACCATAGTGTCTGCTGCAAAACACAGTAGGCAGAAACAGCTCTCTGCCCTTATGCATAGCCAATAAGGATCAAAAGGCATTGCAGGCAGAGAAAAGAAGGTAACATTTACCTTCTTCATCTTTAAATGCACCAAAGTCTGTTCTGGAGCACTAAGGAACATGGTCCTTTCCTTTGTTATTTCTCAGCACCATTACATTTACACTTGCTCCCAGTATACATCTGGCAACTTGTGTGCAAGAATACTACTTCTAAAAAAAACTGTCATTTTCTGTTTGTTTCTCAGAAGTAGCATGGGAAGAGCATGTGCTTTATGAGACCTACCAGTAAATTTTTCATGTCTAAATTTACTTGCTAACTAAAAACAGTGAAAGGGCAAATTGCTTATCATATTACAAAGTAGTGAACTTAATCCTTTTATCATCAGTATCTTTGATCTAGAATAAAAACGCAGGAACATAAGTAACACTAACTGGTGTTGAAAGTAAGACTGGGTTTACAAAATTAAAAGCAAATTAGAGATCATAATCCTAATTATGCAACAAATATAAGAGACTGCAATAGATGCTTCCCACTTGGCACAGTAGAGACCAGGTGTTAACTGTCAATAAACCTTTAGTGAATGCTAATTGAAACTGCTGTTTCACAAGCATCAACTTACTCCAGCTCACATCAAAGCGAAAATTTAACTTAATAAAGTATTTGCTAAGAATATTTTAATATTAAGAGTATTTAGTTATCAAGATATCTTAGATCGCATCTTTGCTATAATTTGGATTATCTAAAGCTGTAGTACAAATCATATTAACTGAACTGTGAACTGACAAAAAAAAACCCACAAAGAATCTATAGGCACACTCACACATGGTAGACAGAAATGTTTTACTATAGAAATTTTACAGTTTGTACTTTAATCTGTAAATAGATAAAAATTGTAAAAAATGTGTTAGGTGCAAAGCTTGGGTTCCGATTTAGAGCCAGTAAGATATTAGAAAGTTTTGCAGAGCTCCTTCAAAACCAAATTATAAAATAATTGTTCCCATGCATCACTCAGATCAAGAAACATTTAATCTAAGTAATAATCTCTATTAACACGAAATCCAACATAATGGTGACAGTTGTTAACCACAACCTGAGCCAATTTTTTTGCATTACAATAATAGAAATGGTTCATGTCAATGCAACTACACTGCTAAAACATTTCTTTTTCTTCAACCCTTGTGCTATTTTAAATTCTTTGAATTGGTAGACAGTTTGCACATTTAAACCAGGAAAACATTAAAAATAGAGCATGAGATATAAGTAGACCAAGAAGACAGTATGCATCCACTCTAAGCTCCTATTAACATGCAGTGAACTGTAATAGTTTTCCTCATGAACAAATAATGAATGCAGAAAACCCTGCTTTGAGCACAACCATCAGTAAAAACCAAGATATATTTCATGTTTAGCTCTCTTTATCTTCCCCATTTCTCAGTACAGCTGTCTTCAATATACATTAAGACAGTCATCTACTCATAGTAGGAAAAAACTTGCATTTTGTAGAGTGACCACAGCAGTATGAGGAGTTAAAACAATATACATTGAAGGGTCAACACCTGCTAATGATGCAAAAATATTTATCTCAGTAAGGTAAGAGAAAGTATTCTTTTTTCTCTCAGTACTTCTTTTATAAATCAAGGGGAAACCCAAAGAGCTAAATAATCCATGGAGAGTAAAAATTATTAGCTCTAAAGGAAATATCCTTTTGCCACCAAGAAAGAAAGGAGTCTTGAGATGTGTAATCCACCACTTTACAGGAGGAAGATGTGCAAACAAAATAAGACAAGTGTACAGATGGTAAGTGGCATTAGAAGTAACAAGGGTGACAAAAGACTTGATACTCAACCTATTCTTTAAAACACTCCCTTATAGAATAGGGTTTGGGAGTCTTTTTTATCCTTTCAACTGTTTACCCTAAATATTTGCACTTTTTTGAACAAATGAATCATCTGCACTACTGAAGTCTGGAATTTCAATAACACAAAAACAAAGCAAGCATATTAACAGCTTTGATTAACTCTTACATTAAGTTTTTTACTTGAGTGTTAATATTGTTATCTCCAAAACAATGCTATATCAACACAAAACCTTCAAACCTTGAAGGAAGAAGTTGAAGGAGAAACTACAAATTGCATACAGAAAAGTAAAAAAAAAAAAAAAAGAAATATAGTCTTCAGTAGGGAGAAAAGCAAAGATGTTGGTTAATCCTTAAAAATAATACATAATGTTATTGAATTTGGAGTTCTCTCAAAGGCACAAGCTTTTTATAGTGCTCCTCTTCTCAGGAATCTTTTCAGGAGATTCCTTGAGAACTAGGGAACATATTCAAATTTTAGAAACTGTATGATATTCTCAATTAGGAAGCAACCATATTATTCTCTCTATTTCTAAAACATGACTGTTTTCAATTAACCTTCTCCCTCAAAAAATGTTTCACTATTATACCATTACCAGAATCTTCCTAAGTTTACCAGTTTTTGAGATTTTCATATACATGATAATACAAGAGTAATAATAGCGAGTGCATGCTTATTCTTACAGGAAGATTAGTCTCCATTTCAGCACATTTTCTAGTTGAAGTTTTAGTTACTTGACAGAGTATCTCCTGCAGAGATTAGCCTATTATTATTTGCTACAGACCCTCTCTGAAAGCAAGCCCATTTTCTCCAGATGACTCATTAACAAGCACGACAGAATGAAGTGTTCCAGCCTGAAATGCCAACAGCTAAAAATAACTCATCCCACAGCCTATGACAATTCAGTCCATCTCTTCACTCCACAGGCACCATCTCAGAGGGTCACCTTTTTTTTTGGGGGGGGAATTAGCATATGCAATGAACAGGGGGGGCAGAGGGGGGCCAGGGCACAGGGGCACCAACCTAGCAAAACAAAGAAAGAAAATCACAACTTACAGCAAAGCTACAAGGGGCTAGTACTGCATAAGTCATTTCAAAAATCAGCGTTCCAAACATCACTTAAAAGGCTAATTTCATAGAAGAAAAACAATTAATGGATTGAAAGGAAAAATACAAATATTTGATACAAATAAGACAATCCTGTGTTTTCCTCTGAAATAAGTAATTTTGACTTCCCCTGTCTGCGTGCATCCTGTTACTACAATACTAACAAGACATGTTTGGTGACACCTTGTGTAACTCTTCATGCTTTTATTAAGAAGCTTATGGTCAGCTGTCATGTTGCACAGAATTCCACCAGCTCTTTTGCTGAACAGTATTTCTAAAAAGACAGCATTTTGTCACAGGAGATGTTCATTAAAGAATTTTCTTCCACTCCCAAGAAGGCTGCAATGAAAGAGGAAGAAACTTACCTTCCTATCCTTAGGCCTGCAAAAAAAAAAAACAACCTTAATCTCTCTTTATGAAGTACAGAAAGACATTATGGACCATGAAATCACAGACTAGCTTAGGTTAGAGAAAGCCTTTCAAGGTCAACTAGTTCAAGCCCCTTGCAATAAGCAAAGTATCTTTACCTGGATCACGTTGTCCAGAGGCCCCTTCAACCTCACCATGAATACACTTAAGGATGGGGCCCTTCTCCTGACCCCTTCAACAGGCGTGTGTCCCTCCTGTGCTGAGGACCCCAGAACTGGGAGCAGCACTCCAGGTGAGGTCTCACAGGGGCAGAACCCCTTCCCTTGATCTGCTGGCCATGCTGCAGGCAGCCCAGGATGCTGCTGGCTGCCTGGGCTGTGTGCCCACCATGGCTGGCTCATGGTCAGCTTGCTATCTGCTCATGACCCCAAGTCATCCCTGGCAGGGCTGCTCTCAGCCCCTTCACAGCCCAGCCTGATGGAGAGCAGGGGCTGCCCTGAGCCAGGTGCAGGACCCTGCTTGCATTGGGCCTTGCTGAAGCTCATCAGGCTCACATGGGCCCACTTCTTGACACAGCAAATACCACATAAGCTCATTTCTTTGTCTGGAAAGCCACTGAAACAAAACACCTATACATAACTACCTGATAATTAACTGTCTCGCAGTTACCACTAATTTGATAATAACATTTTCTTCACAAACTAACTCTTAAAAAAAGATTGAAAAAAAAGTAGCTTAGTGGAGACAAGAAATGTCTAGAAACATTTAACAATGACTCTCCAAATACTTAGAAATGCTTGCTTATTTCACAGTCCTCCTCTCTAGTCTTAAATACTAGTAATTAACCCTTTGAACTGAGTGGATGTGATCACAGCTACATTGTTACATAAAATCTAGAAGAGCAAGGTGGGTCACTTCAGCTGTTTGAAGCAGCCTTGGTCACCTTGCACACTGCTTTATTATTGAGAATACTTGGTGTATGACACTCATGTTAGTGTAGCTGAACTGATTGCAAAACCACATTTGCTCTTATGCCAAAGCTGGCTGGTGTTTGCCACACTACAGCAATAGTACCCAATTCAAACACATTTCAAAATGTAGTTTTTGCTGGCCTTGTGAGACGATCCACAAGGGAGCATTATTGAGTAGAGAGCTTAAAGACAGTGTCACTACCTGTACATGGTAGTGACATGGTTACCCTGTAACCTTGAATATGCCACTCTGTTCACAAGCAAAGTCAGTCTTTTTCTAGCAGAGACTCCTTAGTTGTGGCATAGGAAGAATGTCTCAAATTGTTCAAAAGTATTTCCAAGTTTTATTCATTAATTCTGCAAAAACAGTAAAAATATAAAAGTCTCCCTAGAAATGCTTTCTGACATTAGAGAATACAAAAAAAGGAAGTTGAAAAAACAAATCAAACATTCTCTCTCTAGGTAAGAATGATTGAAGGTTTTCTGCAGAGACATTATTTGTATCAAGACCATATAGAAGTCAGTAGCAATGGAAACTTATAAAAAACCAAGTTGAACTGATGTAACTTACATTTTCTCACGTTGTATGTCATGTAATCCTTTAAGCATGAAATTTCAACCAAGGTGAATTAAGATCAACAATTAAACCAATTTTATACTTTTATTTTAATTCTTAAAAATCTAGGCTTTTAAAAATATGTTCTTAACAGGTTATAGTAAAAGTCACAGTCAAATAATAAATTCAAAATCAGAGTCTTCAGCTTTAATAAGTAGTTTGATATCATGGTGAACTCTAATTTGTTTGCTTTTCCTAAGAAGTAGGAACAAAGCAGCTTTGAATCACAAACAATGCCCTGCAGTCAGTAAAACTCATGAGGTATTAATTTACAGTTTCATCTGTGATCAGTTAAACTGAATGTGAAATCTTAAACATCTTTTAAAAAAACACCACAAATAGTTCAATAAGATATATTTTCAACAGTGCTTTAACAAAAACCATACATTATTAACTACTATTGCCAAAACAGAGCCAAATGCAAGTTGTATTTAAAGCCTGAATTCTAGTAACTAAACAATTGTGAAAAAAGCTATCCTCCAAGAATATCTAAGAAGTTGATACAGAGGTTACCAATACAGTCTTCAAAAATCACTTTACTGACTTTTAACTCTTTCAAAAGTAGTAATAAAAGCAAAAGTAATACTAAAAACGAAAAACCCCAATTATCAGAAAGAAGTATGTGTATGTACATATATATAACACACACTGTATGTATGAGTGCATGTATTTAGATCAAAAGTCAAACACTTGGAAAAGAAAAAAGAATCATGTGTGAAAATGGAAAAAGTTACACAGAAGACCAGAAATCAATCTTCCAGGAGATTCTTCAATGCTGCTGTACAGGAACCTGCACAATTTTCACTCTCTCTCTTTTCATTCATATGCACATATCCCATCTTCCACAGGGTATGATGCTTTATGCACAAGGACATCTTGTCATTTCAGAATCACCTTTCATTTCATATTGTGCTCTGCACAGTTCTACATAAAAAATAGTGTATGATTATATTGTCAAAGACCACTGGCATGGAGATACCACTTGTTATCAAGACCAAAGAATTGAGACAATCATACTGCTGACAGCTACTGTCACCTTGGTGGAGAAGTGCTGCCTGTATAAATGTGGATGGTCAGTGTCAGTCTAAAACAAGGCAAATTACTTCAAATCACTTTCAGAGAAAATGAGGAGGCACATCACACTGAAAACACTCCCAAAAGCAAACCCTTGTGTGTCATATACAATCATCAGGTTGTTACTGGAACTGACAATAACTACGCATTTTTTAACTTAACTTGTAGAAAGAGCAAGTACATTCACAAAATGATAATATAAGATATTGCCAGATAAAGATGCATCCTGAAGACATGAAGTATTTAATACTCAGAGAAGTTTCAAAGACCTTTCTTACATCCTTTTTCAGTTTTAGATCCTACAACAGAGAAATTACACTTGGCTGGCAAAGATTGTTAAGCTAAACAGAGTCTGTGCAAAAGAGCTATAAAAAACTGACCTGAAAATCTGGAAAAAATTGACTGAATCTGCCGTTCATCTGAATCCAGGATTATTTTACTATGCTTTAAACTTTTAGGACAGGAAAATGCAGCAGCAATGGCAATGACCATCAAGGCATCACATAGAAACCTTAAATTAAGATTTTGTCAAACAAATAACTATATTTTCCTGATCCCTTATTGCAAACCATCCAGATTTAAGAATTTAATGCCTGCATATTATCAGCAGAAATCTTGAATGTGGAGAAACCAAGAGCTTATATAGCAAAAGAAAATAAGTTCTGGTCGTGATTTTTTTTTTGTTGTTCCTGAGCAGGCAGAATCACAAAAAAGTATTTTTCCAAATCCTTTTCTTTGCAAACATGCATGTTATCCATAACAGTGGGCCTGAGGAGAGCAATCATTATCCATGTGTTCTCTTACTCCTGTTTTTGAGTAATGGTTTACAAAAATATTTTTCCCAACCTAAATGTCTTCCTGCTTTTTTCTCTAGCAAAGATACATGAAAACTTATCATACTGTCCTCTGAGCAAGAAAATTTAACTTTGTTTATTATTCAATTTAATTCCTACCTAGAGTATTTTATGAAATACCTGTTCAATTCCCTTATTCCCCTTCAACTATTTCAGAGAGGCACAGGGATTTTTAAGGTGATCTCATCTGCAGACCTTGTTTTGGTTGCTGGGTTGTTTCTTCTATTTGGAAGAATTTTCTGTTTGTCTGATTAAAGTTTTTATTTGGTAGTCCTTTAGGAAACCATATTAGCTCTGTGTGGCCTTCCACTGTTTAAGGTAAGTGTACCCTGCAGCTCAGACTTCTAAAGTCTCCAGGTGGCAGATTTCAGTCATTCCTTGGCCCTGCACAAGGAGAAGGAAAAGAGAGCCTGCAGACAACTCCTTGCACACGTGTCTGTCTCTGGTAAGCACAGCAGATAGGTTAAACTCCTATGAAGTTATATATGGATAAAGCCTTTAAACGTCTGAGCAGAATTTACACATTTAATTTATAACTAATCATTTAAATAGCATTAGAAGTGAGGCAACTGCCTGTATTAGATAATTAGGTATAGCATTCAGAACAAGCACCATGATCTGCTTAAATCTATTACATTATCAGTGGTTTCAGCTCATAACAATAATCAGTTCACAAAGAACTAGTTTCAGTTATACTTCCCTTGGGAAAAGTTAAATCTTCTGTAACACATTATTGATAAGAAAGTATTTATGTACACTGTTTGGCCTGGTGATTTCCTTTATTTCCCCCTACTTGAATGCACCAATTTTTTGGTTAATACAGTAAATCTGTTGTATTAAATCTGAATCTGATTAATGATGCACTGTATCAAGCTAAGTAGAATTCAATTAGTGTATAATTGATTAGTGTGTAATTGGAGCAGAGCTCTAGATTTACCAACATTAATTAGGACGGCTTATTACAGATAATTTATGTTAACATAATATAAAACAGAAAATAGAAGTACTTGGTTTATCAAGAAAGCTTAACTTAAGATCAGGTGGACATCCTCACAGATTAGAAAGCATACAAGCTAATGCCTGCAGAGTTCTTCAAGACACATAAATCATAACAAGCTAAGTCTTTTAAACAAAGTTAAATTGCTGATTAACCTTTTACCCTGGATTTCCTAAGCAATTAGACTGTTCATACTAATTTACTCTAATAGACCATTCTAACAGAAGAGAGTACATCTCCAAAGCTGCTACAATTAAACATCAGATCCTTTCAGTCAGTATACAATATTGCCAGTCTGAGAACAGAAGGATGATTATTACTCTCAAGTATTAGAAACAAACCAAAATCCACCCCAAAAAACCCAAACCACTTTTAAGGTTAAAGTGTACAAAGCATATGCATTTATTAAAGCAGCACAGGGAAATAAGTAGCAGCAACTCAACCACCAGACTTCATCCATATTTGCTTAAAGTTCCTTTGGATGGTAACTCCAGTCTAGACAGAGGGAAGAACCACACATTCCCCTGAGTACACTGCCACAGTAATTATGTTCATTATCTTGCATGCTAACAACAAAGATATAATAATCGACCAGTGAATAATTCATACATTGTCAGGTCCCTCTATGATGTTCATTACTAATGGCACTACTCATAATGCAAGTTAGAATGCAGTTTTTTAAAAGATGCATTTACTATATAAACAAAATCTTTAAGTAATTTTTACCTTCTTGGCTGTTAACAAATTTAGCAACCAGTAGAGATATGGGTGGTTTAAAATAATTTTATTGCATATTTAAATGAATATCAAGCAAAAAATATGAAACAGCCAGTTCGCAAGTTCACAGATAAAAGTTTAAAAAATACTTTAGGAAGTAAGACCTTAACACTTTTTATTTTATGTTAACACCAAAAGACGACTCAAAAAGTCGTCAAAAGACGACTTTAAGAACAATCATCGATTCTCTTTATCCCCTCTCCCAATGCTCATTTCATTCATTACCAAAATTAAAACGTTGTACCACTATTTTTATCTAAATAAAGTATTTTAATATAAATGCTTGCCCTCTTTCTCAATGAATCTAAACAAACATCAAATTTAAGCGCACACATTAACATAACTGACCTACTTGCCCACTGTAATCAATAATTACAGCATTTGACCATTATTAAAACCAAATTCAATCTCTATACCTACTATTTTGCCTCCCATTTCCACTTGCATTTATAAATTTCTTTTATTGTATCTCCTGAACTTTGCTTGGAAAAGTTAAAATTAGTGCATCTTGACCTTTTTCAAAAACCGATTCAGGTTTAGAACTGCCTCACCTTGTCTTATATAACTGAATTCCCTGAGTCAATGTACTTAGCTTCAATAACCTGAACACACTAATGTACAAAATGCCCCTCTTCATTATTTTCACACCCCTGCTCTCAAATTCTGTACTAGTCCCTTCAATATATTGTTATAGGTAACAGGTATAGCTAACAGGTAATCTAATTACACACATTTACTCACACAGCTCAGCACCAGTGCTGTCTCTGCATATACAAGGCATTAGGTTTATAGTGAAACACAACAGGAATAACCACAATTGATCATAATGTTCTGATTTAGTTTTTGCACACTTAGGGAAATCCATTCCTACTAAACAAACACAAAATCAGTTTTCTGTTGAAGATAATAATTAATTAGCCCGTGTCAAAAACATGACTTTGGCAAAATCAAACACCAAAATGACGAAAATAATATGAAGTTAATTCAAAGCATATGCATCACCAGTACCCTTCAGCACCAAGAAAATATTTAGCAGAAATAGTTGGTTCTCAGGCTCCCCTTGCACATTTCCATGACCATTAATAGAGGATGCCAGGTAGCCCAGTCCTAGGAAACTTCTGGCTTCAGTAAGGCACAGCACTAGCTATGACACAAGCTCCCTGTAATAAAGGGCACCTTCACAAACCTAGGCATATGCTTGGCAGCATTAAGAATCTATGACTAATAAAAAAAAGTTCAGTACGAAGACATTCAAATTCAGTTGTACAAAAAAAAATTAAATTTTAAAAGCACCCTGTGGATCAGAGGTCACAGCTTACATGAATGAATGAATGCACTTCTGCCATTAATTAAATAATCCAAGGCAACAGAATTAACTGCCCCAAGTGGTTAAAAATTTTCTGTAACATAAAACCAATGTCACCTAAACTTGGTAATCTGCTATTTAAGTTGCTTGAAGACTGTTATACTCCAAGTTTGTGCAATTTCACGTTGTTTGATTCAAAACACAGTGTACATTTCCATATGGCCTAACAGTATTCTGCTCCACAAGCTAGCCACAGGACCAACATTTCACCCAGAATATTACCAACCAGTTGCAATGGTTTAGAAACAAAAAGAGAGTTAAAATTTTACTTTCACACACCTTCCCCAACTGTTGCTTCTAGGGGTAATTTCAGCATCTGACACCTTTTCAAACTTTCCTTAGCATCCTTAACTTCCTAATATTGTATACTTAATATACAGTATTATTACTGTATAATATACAGTACAGGAAGTATACTTAACTTCCTAATTTTCCTAATCAGCAGCTTCTGAATCTAATATGCTAGCATATCATCCTCACTTATTACACAGGAAAAGCCTTTTATTTTGAAGGTTTTATTAAAAAGACATGCTTGCCAACCAAATCTTCAAAGCATACTGAAAAAGCAAAGGAAAAAAATGCAATTGGCAAAAAAAATGTGACAGTATGTGGAAACACATTTTAACAAGAACTCCAGAAATATTCAGGTATGTTTGATTTTTAATAGGTTACAATGAAATTATTCCCTGAACAAACTGTGATAGCCCTTTTATTTCTTTCCCAGCACTGCTGTCACTCCATTATCTACTTTATTATACAAGTACTCATGCTCCAGTTGGTCTCTAAATAAATCATCCTCATGTAAGTAAGAGAAACTAGTTCCATTCTTAAATTATGAAATTTAGATCAATTTTCTGGCACTTTAAATCAATGTAACTAATGGTCCAATTTCAAATCAATTTGATGCATGTAATTTACAATAAGCATGCACATCTTTCCTCTGAAAGGCTAACAAATGAATTCTACAACGACCACACCATGACTATGATAGGAATTCAAACAAGTTAAGAACCCTCAGCTATAAAGTTTAAGAAAAAAAAACAAACAAACCAACAAGAAGACACGAGCCTCTACCTCCAAACCCTTGAAACTTAGCACATGGGCAGCACATAAAAGGTCTAAGTGCTGCTCTTCACCACAGTGACCCAAATGTGCTGTCTGTACTATCCAGCCTCTCTCATCCACAGAAGTCGGTCATTTTTTTCATGCCTGGTCTATTCACAATTTGAGACACACTGGTACTTTTTCCAGAAGTTTAAGAATAGAACTGATTTCTCTCTCTCTCTCTCAGTTCCCAGTGATACAATAACAATATTCACCAGAAACCCCAGTGCACCGGTAACTCAAGATCTGGTAGACATAGAAAAAACCCAAAACTATTACAGGCTGAGGAACAGTAATCAAAAAAATTCAAATCCTATCCATTAGAGAATCAAGCCTCAGTCTAGATCCTCAAATCTAACCTCAAAACCAAAGTCACAAAACCAACCCCAAAGAAACAGCTTAGTAGTTTATCAGTTCAAGAAAACTGAAGACAATTTAACAGGCTTCAAGGAAAATAACAAGAAAATGAAAATAAAAAGTAAACCTCAGAGAGGACAGTAGATGCATCATCTATCAGCTTCCTCCTCCCTTCTGTCAAAAGTCAAACCACTTTCTCCCATTTATGTGAAGAGTCAGAGAGTGGCAACTCCCAAATGACACTGCTTATATCACTCACTACCTGGGTGGTGCAAAAGCACAACTATTCCATGTCTTTCTTTTGCTACTCCCAACAATTTTTTCTATGTTCTATTGCTATTTAATATCTGTGAACTTTGTTTTACTTAATTGATTTTTCAAGCAGCAATTACTGTGACATCTTAGTATTGCAACTGAAACTAAAAATAGAAATTATACCAAAAAATCCTGCAGTGATGTTAAGGTCTCTATTAAAACAGTTTGTGCTAAGCCCAAATGTAGAATTTAACTTGAACTGCAAAAAGAGGAAAAACCAACTATTGCTACTCCAAATCCAGTTCCTGAAGAACAAACTTTTTATTAAAACTGTATGAAAACACCCCTAAGCTAACAAACAAGCTTTATTAACAGCCAGTACATGCATTCCAGTCCAGTCCTGATTTCATTCTTTTTTTAAAATCTAACATTGTTGGTTATTCTTCTCCAAGAACAGCGTGAACTCTTCACCATGTCTTCACTTATTTATTCTTCAAATAAAATAAAAGCTACAAATGCATTAACAGCTATGAGCTCAGCAGCCCCACACTGGAAAGCTTAAACAATGCCAATATAAGCATGCAGATAGCTTGTGGACAGTAGTGCATTGCCCCAAGAAGTCCTAGATCTAGAACTCATTTCAAGCTGCTGTATGTGGGGCCATGATGGAGCCAGACAATTAGCTGGCTTTAGGAGTAGCCATGCATTGTACAAGTATTGTCAGACTAACTCTTGCCTGCTCCCACATCCTTAGTTCACAGCAGCTGAGGCAGATAAGGCATGCTCCTGGAACATTCGATCTATTCTGTTTTGTCCAAAAAGAATTCGGTTTATGCGCTTACAGATCACTCTGCAATGGGAAGTCAAGTGAAATAAGTGGGGAGACATTAAAAATTCAATTCAGAAGAAGAGGAAATACAAACTAGACATTAATATTAAGGCACCTACAGAACACATTAGCTCAGTCTGTCCAGACAGAATCCAGATTAGCCAGAAGTCTTTTCCTCAAAGGCTAACTCCCTGCTGTGTTTTTAGGATTGTACATAACATCCATCTTCCCAACTGGTATTCCTGAATGTAATTCCAGTGAGTCAGCTTAACTCATCTTTTATGTATTAAAACTGACTGAGATAACCTACACTCCGCCTAAACAGACAAACAAAGCATTCCAAGGCTGATTTCCAGAGTTGTTGTAACCTGTAAGTAGCATTATAGATCAGACAATCATGATACTTCCCCTCATCTCCCAAAACCAGCCATAATCTTGCCTTTCCACTGCAAAGTACACAGAGGAGGTAAGATTATAGCAGAGTGTCTGCCCAAGGTAGGGTACTTGGAGCAAATTATTTCCACTCTTATCAGCACCAGAAAGGATTTGGTTAACACTGCTTTGCATCCTTGAAGATCAAGCCTATATTGCGCCTCATTCCAAACCTGTATTTTCATGATGAGAGAGTAGGAAGAAAAAACAAGTCCAAATGAATTCTTTCTGCTAGGAGAAACTGAAACATCCAGCAAAATTTGGAAAGCAGTAAACATACAGACCTTGGCTAACAGAAATGTGTATATTAATGTATAATGCGCTAAATACACTACTAATTTTATATTGTTTAGATACACATTTAACACTTGCAAAGAATTCTTCAAGATAAACACTAGTTGAAATCTGCACTTAATTCAATCAAATGTTCTTCATTAGGATCAAAGTTCATCCAATTCAAGAAAGTTGTTTTAAATAATGCCAAGTACTCAGAGACAAGTAATGACATAATATGAGAAATTTCCTTACTCTGTTCCCTCTCATTGCATCTTTGGGTGTTGAATGCAAAATTTAACATCTGCATATGTCCTCTCCTACCTCAGTTTATTAAGGACTTAAGAAGGAAAAATAATTAATTTCATTAATTGTTAAGATACTGCTTGTAGGATTGTCATTCCTTCATCCAACCAGCTTACCAATTTCAGCATGCTTCATCTTAGCTCGCTTTGCATGCCTTAAACTTCCAGATTGGTTTAATCTTGGTTAGCTTCTCTTTTATATTAAAAACCACTCTCCAACAGTCTGCATTTTCTCCCTATCAAGGCTGTTGTCAAGTCTGGGACAACATCCCTAACGCTGAAGTTTTCAAGGCAGAAGAGGCAAGCTGTTCCTGGGAGAACGCCAAGATTTCCACCCTCCTTTTTCACTTGAGCACGTGTCTCCACACAGCGAAAGACAGAGCTCCCCCAGGCAGGACCAGTCACAGCACAACTGACACAGGACAACTCCAGCAATTCCATCTTTCAGAAAGAGTGGAACAACAACAAATGAAAGCCAGCTTACGGATTTAACACAACTGCTATATGGATAACAGATGAAGAAGAAACCAGGATATATTACTTTAAAAAAATCAGAGGAGCATTATAAAAGGCCAGTTTTCACCTTACTTAAAATGCATCTTACTCTTGCAAGACAGAGCTTTGAAATAGTACAAGATGCAAGAGGTGACACAGAGCACTAAGGTCTAACCCTGAGTTCTAACTTCTTTTATGTAAGAGGTTGGAAAAAGTAAATGATAGTGGGGAAAGAAGAGTTGAAATAAATGGATAACTGAAAAAAAAACTGGAGAAGGGACTTCCGATAATCAGGGAAATTCATGATTTTACACTACAGAGGTGCTGGACCCAAAAATGTGAAGCCTGGACAGATGGTATCTTTAAAGAATTGTCTTTATTTATCAAATGAAGTTGGATGCTCTCAAACAATATCTGTTTTACAAAATCTATCACGACTACTGTACATTATAAATTTTAAAAAAAGACATGTTACTACTACATCTTGATGTTGAACACCCTATCTATATTCACAGTCACACTGACTAATACATGAGTTTGTGATGTGTTACTTCATTACACTCAGAAAATGAATCTCTAGTAATAAGAATTTAAGTGAGGCAGACCTATAACACACTGAACATGAGAACTCCATGTGGGAATGTACCTAGGATTTAATATTCCTTCAAACAAGGGATCATTCTGCTTCACTGTTTCATACAGAAACTGGACAGCATAGCAACAGTCACATAATAGAACATAATGACTCTTCCACATGCACACCAAATAATCAAGAAAAATCCTGAAAAACTGAGGTATATCTGGAATCACATACCTAGCTACAGTGATTCAGAAATTTCACCCCAGTTTATTGCCACTTTTTTGTATGGCCTGGTCATTTTTGAGCTTATAGTAAAAAAAAAAAGGAATTTGAAAAAACCTAGAGGGGTGAAACAGTTTTTTTTTCCCCACTGTTAAGTAACATTATTTTATAGTGACCTACAAAAAATGTGATATAAAGCATGATCAATGAAATCATAAAATACATTCATCAAATTCCTTTAATACCTCAGACACACATGACATTGTCCAATAAATATCCACAGAAGACTTCCAATTTTCAATTACAAGAACACAGATTCTTGCAGGTATTTTATCTTGCAGAAGATTTCAGCTTGTCCCAGGAAGAGGGACACAAAGAAGAATGCAAAGGTAATTCTCCCATTTTTTCTTTCTGAAACACATCATATTCAGGTATTCAAGAGGTAAAGAAACAAAAATATATCACACGAAAAGGAGTCCATCCAGCTTACAGGTCCACGTACATAGAATAAGATTATAATTGACCAAGATCTTCACTTTTAAGCATTTTAGGTCCTTTTCAAAGCTAAGCAATTTTTAAAAACTTCAACCAAGTGGAAATTAAAAAAAAAAAAAACCAACAACACAAATACAAAAAACAAGATCTAGATTCCCATTTGCTTGTATCAAGTGGGAAGAGTTACATATCCTATTAAACTATTTAAACATAACAAAGGGGATTTTCAACTAGAATTACACCTCTTCTGAGCCCTCAATGCAAGAGGAATGGGTCCATTATTCATAATCTTTTTAGATCATGTCCTAGACATACTTAGACTAATACTTCACATCTCTTTTCAACTTCTACCATCTACAACATCTACCTGCTTCAAGTAAGTACAACCTTCAGGCCAGCTCCAAGTGTGAGATCAATACCACTTATCACAGTCATAAAAAACTTTCACATGAAGCTCCAAAGTATGTTGGTCAACTCCCCATAAACTCCTGCACTTCAGCTTCCAGCAGGGATTCCCTGCATCTTCCTTACACCCCTCCT
This sequence comes from Lonchura striata, assembly GCF_050655825.1. Classification (NCBI taxonomy): domain Eukaryota; kingdom Metazoa; phylum Chordata; class Aves; order Passeriformes; family Estrildidae; genus Lonchura; species Lonchura striata. Next base: position 20,261,536 of record NC_140708.1, read on the forward strand.
AGCCCCAAGAGTCTCCATTTAGACCCAACAGTACTGCAGCATGTCCCTAAGCCTCTGAATTTCTTCCCAGACTTCTCTTAGAAATAATTCGTCAACACTTCAAGCTAGCTCCTCACAGTCTAATTCCATCCTGCCTTATCCCAACCCTGCTCTTGATCAGAGCTCTAAGAAGAGAATTGCCTTCTCTTCAAGAATTTAAGAGACACGGCATTACATCATATGATTATACGCTTACTGTTTCCTCAAAAGTTTAAACTGCCATTGACTATGTCTGTGCTAGATAGAGCCAACATCTACAACAGCAAGTTAAGTAAACACAGTAAAAGAGCTGATGGGTTGAGACAGAAAGGAGAAAAATTAACATAATTCATATGAGAAAATTTTATCAGAAAAAGACGACTGAAATCTCTGCCTGTTAAAACAGAGACTTTGGGACAGGTTGTCTGACAACAAAAAGAAGTTTTAAAAAAGAAATTAAAAAAAGCTAGCTATTCCCATATTAGAAAGTTCAATTAATAAAAGTAAAATTAAAACTCCAGGGCAGATGTAGCATAAACAAACTAAGGTCTTTCAGGTGCAGATTGAGCAAGCATAGAGCTTCTGATTTCAGCAAGTAATGAACATATCCAACAAGCAGTTTTACCTGCTGAAGGTAAAACTGCTTCTAATAAAGAAACCAGTTTTCTTAACAATACATATTCTATATTTGCTATATCAACAGCCTTACTTCTCTGCAATCCCTTCAAAGGACCTTCTCGCCCTCATTCTTCTCCCCACCTCCTCCAGCTGAGCTGCTTAGCTGGTGAAAAGGGGGACCTGCTGATTTGTGGCCCCCTGCATTGTGGTTTACTGGGTAGTGTCCATAGGTTGTTCCAGTCCATCAGGCATGATCCTGCTGCAGGAAAAAAATGTCTGTGTTCCACCCTCCTTTCCCTACATACAACTCTCTTCTTTATCAAGCCCCCAACTTGCTTGAGACCTTCAGTAACTTCTTATCCTATACATTTTCTCTTCCCTGTCAAACATGGTTCTGATATTGCCCACTGAGCTTAAGAGTTATTAGAGACAGACACAGAAGAGCTCAACTAGTAAAAGAGACAGGCTATAAATACACAAGAAGTTGTCTTGCCAAATCTCATAATTTCTTCTGAAGTGAGGACTGACAACAGCAATAGTTTTCTTAGGTTCTAGGGACTTTCTTCCCCTTCCTCTCCTCTCCCAGGCCTCTAAAAAAATTTACTCTGTACAGATCAAAATATATGAATGAAAATGGAAGGGAAAGAAAGCAAGCACAAAAAAACCCCCATTTTTAAGTCAGCTTATAAGAAAATTGGAGTATGCTTTCAATTGTTCATAGCATATTCAAAGATGAATTTCAAAAATTTATAAAGTCATTTTAACACTCAAATCTCTAGCTTATCAGACTGCAATCTTTAAAAGAAAGTGCACCTTTTCAAGTAGTTATTTACTTCTTGAAATGCAAATTTGTAAGAAGAATTCATTTTCTCCACCCTCAAAAAAACATGAAGGGCTTTCAAAAGCTGATTTACCTTCTCATTTATACAAGGTAATGCAGTATATTTGCATAAAACAGTCAAAACTTTTTTTTTTTGTAATGTAATAGGTAGCTAACTATGTAACCCCTGCCGTTTTAAAAGACAGTCCCCTCGTTAGGAAACCGTTCAAAGTGACAATTTCAGTAACTCAGCATCTCTTTCTGGATAATTAGATGTATTATGAATATGCAGATTTCACACAACTGATTGGCTTAAATGTATCCCATTCCTCAAGAACATCACCTTCCCTCCTAACAACTGTATTACTAAAGGCAGGCAGTCATCCAAACTTGTTTTAAACATTCATCTGCAAAGCTCAAATACAGATCGGAGCAGACAGAATTACCTTTGCCCAGCCTTCATGAAGGTACAGGTTGTGAATGACTATTTTACTGCTGGTGACCTCTACACACAGGACTTTGTTGCAGCAGATCTTCACAAAATCTTTCAGAGGGACAGGGGTGGAGATTTCATGCCATCCACAGTATCACAGCAAGTAAGTTAAATAACATAACAATAGCACCATCCAGTGGAAGTGTCTTCCCTTTGAGATATTCATCACTCATAACACTTAGCATGAAGCCACTGAAGCAACTTTAAAACAGGTAAGTAAGGTGCTTCCACTTCTAATCACAGTTTTTTGAGCAGCCAGCATCCAGAGAATATAGGGCTCTTGGTAGGAAATTCAGTACTACCAAAGAGTTTGAAAAGAGCAACTGCACATACAAATAACTGGGGGAAAAATACTGAAAAAAAATACCAAATATAACATTGTGCAACTTGTAAATATTCCAACATCTGTAATTCAAGTTTATTCCAATACTGAAACATTCTAATATATTTACTGACAGTGGAAAATACTTTTATCTGAATTAGACTGCTTCTTAGTGCTTTTTAGGCAGAAAATTATTCAGTGTCTTCTCAGAATATACATTAAAATTAAAGATCCAAACAAAAAAGACAACCCTGGCCATTTCCACTAAAAGAAAAAAAAATTGAACAATGATACTCTGTATATTTTACACCTACTTGTTCCTCCCTCTAATTTTTTAATTCATATTAATTTAAGGTTTTCCCTTCTATTCACTCATTTGATGTCCCATTTCCTCAGAAAAACAAGTATATTTTCAGTACCAGAGTGGCAACCTTTACTCATAGTAAGCATCTGTGGCAGAGCCAAAAGAAATCCCATAAAACAATAAAGGGGAAAAAGGCAGTTGTACAGTAATTGCCAACTGCAATAACCAAAGCAATAGAAATAAAGAAGTACTGGTTTTAAAGATATTTTCAGAGTAGACAGTAAGTAAGCAGTCACAAAGTTCAATAGCTCAGTGTCCAACCCTTGACACAGGCACATCCTTCCAGTTTAGGACAGATTCCCATAAAATGATCAACCAATAACACATGTACTTGGAGAACTATGATGGAATGATTTTATCTTCATTGTGAAGTGGGATATTCACACTGCAAAGTTTTAACAAAGCTGCTGTTTGTTTCTAAACATTCTCATAACTGCTACTGAAATTCTAACCCAGATTTTTTTTTCTTAGAATTCAAGAAATCTGTGCAGGACTGTGTCAACAGACGGGAATTGGTAGGCTTATTCACTGATGCATACAGACTGATATATCACTGTTGTTGAGTGCTAGAAACATTAGCTCAAGAGATCGCCTACTTTTAGAAAGGTTCTTTAAGTTAGTTTAGAAGCTTTCAACAAATCTGTGAGAAAATTTGTCACTATAGCTTAAAATCACAGTGTTAACTGGTGAAGTTGCATAGTTGAAAATATTATAATTGCTTAAAATACTATATTGCTCCAATACTAGAGTTGCTGTTTAAATACTCAGTTTTAACTTAAAGCACCCAATTTTTTTTTTGCACTAATACTGAATTTCCCAAAATTTTTTTTCCCATAGTGAAAGAGTGTGATTCTGCCTTCCAATCTTTGATAGTCCAATACTGGACCTGCACACATCCCGCTGAACTATATTGAGGACGAGAAAGATAGGAGACCGTATGCGTCTTCATTGTTTTCTACACAGATATTAGAAATAAGAAATTGAAATTAAGTAATGCCATTATATTACCACTGTCAGTAGCTCTCGTTACTCCCCTCACAACCAGAACCAGTGATATCAGCTAAAGAGACAAGATCAGGCCAGGACTGACATACTGGGTGCAGGGTGGTTCAGATGCTCAACTGGCAGAGGCAGTTTATATGCATCACCTCCCACACAGCCCTGCAGTCGCCTGTATAAGGCCTGTGTGCTTCAGCTGCTCAGCAGAGACACTGGCATCTGCAGCTGCAACTGCACCAGCTGACTCGTGTGACCAGAAGGTACCACTGAACCCCTTGCAGCAGCTGCACTCCATCTGTGATCGCTGGTTTGGGGACAGAAGCCGCAGTGTGTGTCAATTGCTGTTTCCACTCCTTGTAAACAAGGTCGCCTGATCATACAGCCACAACAGCAGCAGGGCAGGAGATCCCCTTCAGAATAAGCAGATGGCTCCATCGTTCAGACACACAGCTTCTGAATGTGCAGCAAGTTTCCCATGCAATTTAGAGCCAGCTACATTCCCTGTTTGCTTTGGCCACAAATCCATAAAATTGCAATCTTATCTGGTACAAAGCTTCAAGAACAAATCAATTTAGATGTCTGAGAGATGATTACATGATACAATTATTACTGAACTATATAAGTATGTAGATCAGACAATGTTCCCTGGCAAGTCTTCAATATTATTAATGAGCAGGAGGAAAGCAAAACAAACATCTATCTGCAAATGCAAAACTGCACAACCATAGTGGACACATACACTTAAGACTGCTAAGCAGGGGCTTCCAGATGTCCTGATTAAATCAGATGGTCAACTTTATGCAACCTCTTACATTACACTAGTAAAATTTGAGGCTCAAATCTCCATATTTTCCTCACACTACAGGCTACTCTCTCTGCTCTGAGTTTTTGCCTGTAGGGATGCATGGGTGCATAGATCCTTACCCTAGCAAAAATACATGTGTACATTGTCTTTGCACACAGCCTTGTCCTACCCTGTCCTTGCTCCCCTGCTTAGAACCATTGCCTTTTTATCCCCATCACAATTCCTATGCATACTGTAATCTATCCAACTCCCTATTCACTGTTATTGGCAATAGTTCTCTGTCCCATCCTGCAAGCAAACTTTTCAGTGGGAATGAAGGAGCACGCCATTACAAGTTATGTAGTAAGATTGCACTGTCTCCACATGACATCTTACTATTTCCAAAGACCCTTAGAGACAGCTAGACAAATATCTGCCAGGAATGACAAAGATGCATCTCTAGTTGGACTGGGGGATTGAAACAAAATGATCTCTTGAGGTCTCTTTATACAGTTCTATGAAAGGAAAGGCAATTAATAGGCAGCTACTAAATTATTTTCACACAAGCCATTTAATCTGCTCTGATAGATGACCACCTTTAAAATAGCAGAATTCACTATTCTGAGCACTAATTGGTACTCTTGGGGCTAAGCTTAACTCAGAAAAGACTGAATGGTCAACAGAGACTTAGCTATTCTCTCAGTTGCTAACAAACTCTACAGCTTATTTTATGTTTTATTTGTGGTGCTTACATCTCTAAATGAGGATACTTTTAGAGCCAAATTAGCAAAGACAGTGATGCTGCATTAACTGCTTTGGAATGGAATATCTGATGTGATTCTGCCATTTTTATAATAGGGTAACAAAGTAGGACATCAGTGGGCATTCTCTGGCAAACCAATTCTTAAGAGTTTCACTAAAAAAAAGACTTCAAATGAGAAAATTGAAGTCCCAGCACAGGAAAATTGTATACAATTATTAATTATATGTAATTAATTAATTGTATACAAATATTAATTACATACAAATGTAAGAACAATAAAGCTCATTACCTGATTATTTAGGAAAAATGCTAGCATTATATCCTATGTCGCTTATAGAATTATGAAAAAACAATACACAATAAATACGCATACTTTATTGATGTAAACAGAGCAGGCAAACACAAGTGCCACCAATAAATAAGTTCTATTCTTAAAATCCTAAGAGTTCACAAAAGCCTCCAGCTACTCAAAAATCAAATGAAATGTACCTGCATTTGAAAATCAGTTATAGTGTATCTTTTTTTACAGTCATTTTTTTGGTCATTAAAATGTAAAAATATTGGAAGTTTAAATTCTCCATCTACTCTCAGTATTATAAAAAAATTACTAATAATTAAATAATGAATACTTTTATTCTCTTTGGCATTGACCAGCTTTTAGATAATCACACCAGCAACATATTAAAAACCAGAACAAAATTAAAACTGAAATTAAAGAAGATATTATTACACTCTTATTCTGGGTTTTGCAATTTCACCTAACCAGTTAACATAGCAGTCTGAACAGGAAAGATATTTGTGGTCTGCATTACACAAAAATCCCTCACAAGCCCCCGCCTGGCTCAGGTGCATCTCATCTCAAGCTCAAACTGTATGCACGTGAAATATGCATTTCTTACCTCCACTGGTTTTAAAGAGCCTCAGTGAAAGCAGTAAGCCCCCTCACTTCAAGCTTAGAAGTGTTTAAGAAAAAAGGTAACAGTGCACTGTCAAGTCCTTTCAAGTGGTTAAAAGCTTTAGACATTTTACACCTTTTACAACAGGTTTCAAAGAGCTGCCACCAAGGTGGCTGCTGCTCAGAGCACCCCCTCAGCTGGTGGCACTCCCGGCACTGACCGCACCCTTTGCCGGGGCTTTCAAACAGCGCCTCTCCTGCGACAGCTTCGATGTTATGTCATTAAAATCAGAACAAAATCAGAATCAAAACAGGATCTGCCAACAGAAGATTATCTGAAGGCACTCCTTCATACTCAGTATACTAAAGGCAATAAAATAAATGTAATTCCACAAAATGGTTGGGTGGATATTAGCATTTATTCTGATTCTGGTGCAATGTCTAGAGGACTGAGCAGAATACATGTACGAAATACAGTAAGAGAATGGAATAAAAATCCCATGTTAAATTCTCACTCTTTGTTTCAGAATATGCAGTTCTTGCTGTGTAACTTGCAGCTTGAAGTTAAATAATTACTCGGCTCAAAACCATCCCACAGCCATCTTTAATACATTCTATTTCTAAGAGACACTAAGACAATATATCTTCTAGGCTATTAAAAGGTCCAATTAATAATTTCTAAATTTTAGGAAAATCTCACGTTTAGTGCTACATTGCATAACACAAAAATTAATACTCTCAAGCCAGATCTTGGCCAATTCTAAACTGTGCAATAAAGATGCAGAAACCTTAGCTACCTTAGTTAAAAATCAGCAATCCCAGGAGATTTTGCATGTTCTGTAGCACAAGACTGCATCTTCTTCTAAAAAGAGTGCACCCCATTCTCTACTGGAAAGAAAGCACTACAGTGACAGAAATATGCAGCAGTATTGAAAAAAAATCATTCCGCATATTCAAAATTCAGTCTTCGAATAGGACTGTCGCTGTACACAGTCCTGTCACTACTGCATTAGCACCACACTTCATCAATAGCAGGAGTCGGTACAGGTGAAACATAAACACTGTTTTTTAACAAGTTGGAAAAACTGTAAAAATAAGAAAAGTGCCAAGAGAAGTCATAAGGGAAGTCGTCTTCTGGACAATCATGTCTTACGCACAGCCCAAACTGCATTTATTGGAAATGAACGCCAGGATGACAGGAGGGTGCAGCCATCCTGTGCTGTCTGTGAAGCCTTTGCTATGAACACTGGGTGAGAGGCAAGCTGAAGTACTTTACAGGAGTTCAGAACACTTGAGCCTTCCAAGTCTGAGAGCGTGGTTCAGGGCTGTGGGTTCTCTACTCAATCTGTGCAGGAGGGTGAGCTTAGGAACAGGCAGCAAAAGGAAAAACATTATTTCCTTGCTTTAAAGCATGTATGTCTAGTACACACTGAGGAACAGTAATCACTGTCAGGAATATTATCAAGAAGAAAAACAGAGTAACCCTGCCTCATTAGCTCACTACACAGAGAAACCAAATAGGTGGTCCATGTCAGCCTACCTATTCCTGCACAAATTGCCAAAGTAAGAAATCATTACAAGAGAGCAATTTAACCCAATAATCAGTACTGTGAGAGTTCCTGTAAGCGATGAAATCTGAACTGGAATATTAGAAAACATCTTTCCCTTGAAGGATCTTTTGATATCTCTTCTGTACCACATATGATAAAGCAGTGGTAATCAAAGCAGATGACATAAGAAAACGTCTATTGAAAGTAAGTGAAGACAAATTAGCATATGGAATTAAGAGCAAGATATAGAAGAACAGTGAATCTCACATTAGGAACTTTTAAGCAAATAAAGTTTCAATCCTTTAGCAGCTGTTTTTACACCACGTATGTCACATACATAAAATATTTTGGATTCTCTATTGGCTTTCATAACCATCCTTCTCTTTCCCCTTCCCACTATCAAGGAAGTGCTGTATCACACAACAGCCCCAGATAATCAGCTCAGGCTACAAAACCAAGCTCCCCAGAGGAACATAAGCCTTGTTCTTAACTGCCAGCCATAGCTATTTTCAGAAGTTTTCTTCTATTTTACATCAAATAAGCACTGTGCCATACAAGAATGAATTGACACTGATTTCCAGGAGCCATTTAACAATAGAGAATATTCTAATAGAGCCTTTAAAGCCACATAGCAAAGTTGGGCTTTAATGTACTATACACATAAAGGAACATGAACAGAGGCAGGAGGTTCAATTAAAACACTGTACTGATACATATGCACAGTTTTAAAATACTGATGCAATCTGCTTACCACCCTGTACAAGTATTGTGCAGATTACTGATTTAACATCTCCAACAGCAGGATGCAAAATTACATTATCTACTAAAACTAACTTGAAATTTTTGATTTTTAAATTTAAGCATATGTAAAGACTACACCATGAAGGAAGTATTTCTGCTATAACTTGGAACCTTAACTTCTAGAAATTTTATTCAGGACTGCCTCTTACTGAGAATTTCATGAGCTGATTTCTATACTGCAAATTTGCATTGGTGCTGTAATTCAAAATAACTGCATGAAGGGTGAACACAGAAAAATGAAGGAAAAAATATAGAGGGAGTAATCTATAATAGAAACTTTGTAGCTAACCACAAATCATTCTTTTTGTACATCTGACTCAAGCTTTTATGTGTATGTATATATTACACAGAAGTGATAAAACAATTCTAGAGAAATCAGACTGCAATTTAAAGTAGCTTCTACAGAGGGAGCCAACAACTCAAGGAACTGGATTAAGAAAACATTCCAGATCAGCACAGAGTTTTTCCCAACCATCAAGCTCATTCCTTACAAGTTTCTCAAATATCCATAGCACATCATCCAGATTTTACTCTACAGAATTCCAAAGTACTTAATGGAAGTTTAATTAAAGAAATGCTTAATTACATGTCATGGAACAATCAGAGTCAATATAAACAGAATTTATTAGCTTTAAGAGAAAGTGTAAATTTTAGAGACTAGTAATTCTAAATAACTATTTATTTATTAAAAAGAGAAGTTAAGTGCTTTCCTCTGTAAAATTTCTAAAAATATTTGATTTTGTAAAAACAAGTTTCAATTGCACAATCGAGATTTTTATTGAAGTTTTCAGACAAAACTCTACACCAGGAAACAGGTCAATATGATACTTGATTAAAAAAACAAGAAGAAATCTAAAATAAAGTCATGTAAAGGTGGGAGCTGGCAAATTTTTTCATGAATCTGGACACCTTGTTATAACTGCCATAACAGTTTTCCACATTAATTTATTGCCAAATCATATTTCATAATATATATTAATCCATTCAAATGTAATTACAAGTGAGGTATATTATATTAAGTAACCCAACAGCTGTGACAGATTCATATATCACCTCATCCATACATATCACATATATAGTCAGCATATGTTGAGAAGGCCAAGAAAAGACTTAAAGCTTCATATTTCTGATATTTTACTCTCTCTATTTACCCTCTCTCCCCCGAACAATTTTCTATCCCGGTTTTTAGCTTTAGAGGGAAAGAGGATGGATGAAAACCATTTTACAGAGACTGGAGCCCATCAGGAGAAATGCTGAAGGGCGCCCAAGGGAAGGATTTCGGCAGCGTTACCGAAGCTAAAGCGCCCCCTCTAGCGGCACAGGACGCGCGCTGCGTCCAGAGGCGTCCGATGGACGGCGGCGTCCCTTTGGTGACCCGGAATTCACCCCTCTCACCCTGCAAGCTCAACTACCAATGACACACGGCTGCACCCTAATTGTGCTTGGGGTTGAGTCCCTTTTGTACAGTGACTAACATGGGATAGCCCCCCGGGCCCCGGATACAAGGAAACTGTTCTTCAACATGCCTGTCCTTTGAGATTCTCTAGCTCTCTGACATACCCAGACTACTTCTAAATCCTTACTGTAGATTTCTCTACTCTTTCCCAAGCAACAGAAGTCCCCTGTAATCCCCAAACATCCCTATTATGATAGGGATTGACCCTCCAAGATTGACCCTTCCACTTAAATATCTATATTGCCTAAGCAAAACCAAAAAATACACACACACACCACCCTCCTGCCAGATGCTACAGGTAAATCAAAACTCCGTCAGTCACCCAAACAGCTGTCCTCAAATTTGAGAGTCTCCCTCTCCCTTGTTCAGTTTCACTATGATAAATAGCGAGTATGCAGGCAAGAATGAAATCCCTCTCAGCTAAATGAATCCCCCTCAGCCAGCTTGCAGCAGAGTAACACATCTGTCACACATCTCTCCCTTCTGACCAACACATCAAAAATTGACTGAAGAGAAAGCTGATATTGATCTTCTTCCGCACTTCATGGTATTGATCTTTCAAAAAAGAAAGCTTAAAATATCAGAAACACAATGTGGATTCCACATTTCTTACTCTCTCCAACTAACTTTCAAAAGTGTCCCATCACAGTCAAAACTGCTTAAACGGAAGTTTATAAAACTGTTCAACCAGTAGTTAGTCAAAGCTGCACTAAAACAAATGTTCTGAAGCACTACTTACAGACTCAGTGGTACTATTGAATTCCAAACAATATTTTTAAAACTCATAGTGACTATATTTCAGTCGCCTGTATTCAAACAAGCTAGTCAAGCTACCAAAATTTGGCTAACAGCCCCTAGTTTAGTAAAAGAAAATATTAGTAAGAAAACCCATGTCCTCTGTCAACACTTACTCTGCACAGTGAAGATGAACTCTGTATTAAAGTATTCCTACTTTAATATCAAGACAACTTATATCACACCCCATCACTTACTAATGCACCTAGGCTAAACTTATTCTCCTAAAAAACTTTTGATGTGGAACTATAGTTAAAAAAAAACCCATCAGCCTAGCATACACGAGTCTATACTTAGCTAATATAACCTTCAGTTAAAGTCATTCAGACCGATTCTGAGAATTAAAAATAGAAACAAGTCCTGTAAAAGGATCATACAAAGAGAAATATTTCTGTTTGTCTCAGAGTTTCTATTTTTCTGTTGTTCTCAGAAAGAGAAGAAAATATATGCAACCTTAAGGCCTCACCAACGTTATTACATCTGAGTTTCTCTAGCAGTCCTGAAGGACACAGAGTTAGGGGGATTAGCTGGGTTCAGGAAGGTGGGAAACATCTGCAGGACATCCCTTGAGCACTAATGCATACTTCCCTTGTAAAACACCAATGCAAACAGGAGATACCACTGTTCCCCCACCTTTGTCATTCCCGCTGCAGAACAGTAGACTCACCACTGAAAACAAGCGTGTTGCTCATCTGATTCCCTACAACATGGGCATGGCTTGGCTTGATCACCAGTGCTGATGGCTCTAACTAATCTGCTAATTTTACATGGAAACAGGTTGAGCTGTGGGACAGTACCCTTTACCCTTCATGAGGTACATTCAGAAGTTAATTGCAGTGGGAAAGGAGTAGATATTTCCAGCAAAATTCTCAATATATGCACAGACTTAACAGCTTTAGTGCTAATAAATTCCTGTTAAACAAAAGAAGTGTACACAAAATGAAAAGACAAATTTAGAAGGCTGCTACAGTTGAAGTGAATTGAAAGCAGAAAAAAAAAAATTGTGATCTTTCATACCTTAGTGCTTAAAATAGAAGTTAAGCACGATGCCATGCCTGTAAACCAATGCCAGTTTTAGTGGCTGTACTTCTCTCTCTAGATAACTAAGACTCAAGGACTAAGGGATCAAGCCAAGTCAGGATAGCAGGCTCAGTTACCTTTGGAGATAAGGAATTTATTACTGAACAAAATTTATATTTTTATGAACAATAGCTCTACAAAAGTATCTTTGAGAAAGTGATGGACATCTGACAGTCAGATAAATCACCATGATAGATTTTAGATGAAGAATGCCAGAAGAAGTCTTCTTTACTACTAGGGAAGACAATATAAAAGCTGCTGACATTTTAAAGACTGAAAGATAAATTATTTTAAGTAGGAGGATTGTGGAACTGAATATGTAACGTGTATAAACCAGCTTTGTATTTGACTTAAAACCATTATAAGAGGGACATGAGAATACATTAATTATAAGGGCACTGTACCTGAGAATAAGTTTATATCACTTCAGCAACAGTTACCCTAGTGGTAAGTTGTCTTGCATGTTTCTTAGAACTGGCATTTCTTTTAAATATGAAGGTCTACTTAAACATCAGAAAAGGTTAATTAAGTATCTAACAACTCATCTGTAAGTTAAATTAGAGAATTTAGCTTGAAGAACTGAAAGTGCTCTGAAGTTCAACAATGTACAATCTGTTGTGTTCCCATGGTCCAAGGAGAAGAGTACACAGCATTAGAAACGCTCCAAAGGTCTCTCCTGAAAACAACGTGACACTGACCTACAAGAGTTTTTCCCTGGTCAAGTATCCAGTGACATTCAAGATGACAAGATCAGTGGCAAAAGCATGTACAACATCTTTCATTATACCCAACAACATATAAATCATCTCAGGAACTAATGCAGCGTGTACAACAAAACACCAAAGAAGGGCTTCTGTTGCAGCTGATCCATGTAAATCTGGAGTTTTACTGAACTTTCTGTATTAAACAAAATTTAATAAAGTTTCTGTAAATTTAATAAATGCTTTCTGTATTTAACAAACTTTAATAAAATTAGTTCAATCCTACATTTAAGAAGTGACTGCTGTAAACATATCAATAAAAAACATGCAATTAACTAATATGCAATATAAATATAATAAAAGCTGAAAGATAACTACTACTTTATCTCACATCAAAAGGCTGTATGTGATTTACCTTGTGTTTAACCTCTCTGCATTTTTTCTGCAGCACTTTTAACACTTTTAGCTCATAGCATCCAAAATGGGTTAATGGTTTAATCAAAGCTATGCTGTTCATAAGTGTTCTGTCACTAGAGAGTGTGCTCTGCATAAAACCAATCTTATCTACTCATCAAAGGCGACTGATGTTGCTTGTCTTTTGCCTAGAGCTCAAGCAGTTTTAATGTCACAGGTACATTATCATGATATACTAAAGTTAAATGTCTTTTTCCATCCTCTGAAAGAACATGGGACATTTGGTTAGTAATTCAATCACTAAGGCTTTTGGGAAAAAAAAATATTTTCCAGAGGAATGAAATCCTTTTTACCAGAATACATTCTTACTGCTTGAAATCTGTGACTTTTTTAAAAACATCCAAACTTTTAACATGGGAAAACTTGACAGCTATAGATATGGATTCACCTGAAACAGGTACATTATCTTACACGAGGATAAACTCTGTAAGTCTTCTGGGTATACAATGAAATAATGCAAAATAATGATAATGTAATAATGGAAACAGACAGTTATATGCAAGAGCCTAAAGAAAAGAAAGATATATAAAAGATATTTTTATATCTAAGCATGCAGAAGAACACAGAATAGACCAAATTCCCCACTATCTCTACCCTGAAAACAAGAAATGTGAAAGTAATTCCAGAAATCTGTATCTAATTTAGAAATGAACACAGGCATTTAGGATGAACATTTAAATGGGGTATTTAAGTTGCATTAGTACCAACTGCAGTTAATAAAATAATTTTTTAAATAAATTAATGAAAAAAGATTTTTAAATCTCTTTTTGCAACAATTAGTCTTCAGACAATCAGTGCAATTTACAACAGACAATACTAAAGAGCAAAAGCTAACATTTTTGCTTCAGGTATTTAACAATAAGACAATTATATACATGAAAAAGTATATAGGTAACATGCACGTATATCACTACAAAAAAGCTTACAGTTCTTTGTGCTTCTCCTCTGCCAAAATTTGGTCATTTGGCTTCAGCCCATACCTTGGGGGAAAAAAAGAAAAGAAAAACATAAAGCAGTTACTCACGTGAGAATATGACCATAAAATGAAGTATTATACTTTCAAATTATTAGACTGTTTGTTGATTCAGATACCACAGGTATTGCAAAGACAGCCACAAAACTTTCTAAAAACTTGTAATGTGTTTATCAAAGTAAACTTAACATCACACAAAATTTTGCTTTATATCTTGACTTCAAACTACTGGATACTTTGGCTGACACTATCTACCAAAAATCACTGTACTTCATACCATGAGCCATACATCAATCTTATAATTTGAATCTGCCAAAATACGAAAAGGAAGATTACAGACAATAGAAACACTAAATGTGTCTGTAGCGTTTCTCCCTGTACCAAATGAAACTATTAAAATAAATACCAAAATAACTCAGTAGAAAAAAAAAATATATACTTTAACACCTGGCTATTTAGGAACACTTCTACAGTCCATACAAGCAACTTCAGAAAAAAGCAAGTGCTTGAGACAAAGAACTTTCTTTGCTAGCTTATAGTTGATTTAACAGAATAGCTTGCCAACACTGCCTGATTAGTGGGAAAAGAGAATGCAGTCTCTGCCAGGACAGCCTACTGCCAGCCATGCTGCAGCTTGCACTGTCACTCAGTGTGGAAAACCTTTAAGGAGTGACCTCACTTTTGTTCTGCATCAGAGTAGAATCTCCTGACATCTCAAAATAAATTGCTATGGTATTCTGTAGGTTTTTTTTTTTTTTTCCCTCTTGCATCTGGTGGGTTTTTTGGTTGATTGGTTTGTAAGACAATCATTCATAATGTAAGCAGCTAGAAGTCAAGTGTCCATTGGACAAATCTGGAAGCATCTATCTGCTCACACTGCTGAAGGTTCCCACTGCCCTTTGTCTTCTGTTTTTGGTCCTTGCTCTAGGTAACTGCAGAACCGTAAGCTATTCCTCCTGAGGAAAGATTCTGGTCACTGACAACTACACTGAATCTATCTTGCAAAATTATTTTTGTTTATAACAAATAGGCAAATTATCCTTCCTCTATTTCTTACAGCATTTTCTGATGATACTCTCTGAAACTCGTATTTTCAGCATCCATTTAAAATGCAAGCACCAATGCCGGACACATTCTCAAGCTCATTAGTGCTCATTGCACTCAGACATACAAGACACTGACTGACTGATTTTTATTGCTTACAAACACAGAGACTTCCCCAGGTTATTTGCTACAGTATCATGCTGACTTGAATCCATTTATCCACTTTGCTGCTAAATCCTTGCTATAGACACTTCTAATCAGGATACAGCAATTCACCCACGTTCTCCTTCCAAGTGCAGTCAGGGTAAGCAGGGTTTCCTGTACAGATTCAGGTCACTTGTTTTAATTGCCCAATCTTCTTCATACTTTATCATCCTGTCAGTCTTTAAGATACCAATTTTTCCTGTTACAATGTTACATTTACTTCCAACTTAATGTTTTCTGTAATCATCAGGATCAGCTTTTTTTCTTACATGAAAAAGGGTCTAGCCCAATACCAGTCTCTTCATAATGCTGCTACACTTTCCAAATAGATATCTCCATTTGTCATGTCTTAATGAATTTCACTGATAGCAAACATCATGTACCTGAGAAAACGCAGTGAGTTACCAGGAAATTCTAAAAGGAACATCTTTCAGAACTGAAAGGACACTATATCTTCTTATGAAACTTGCAATCTGACTTAAAATTAAATTAGGTCTTTGTCCAGAGGATTTATCTATCTGTCATAGACAGATACACTAATATGCAATCCATTTTGCAAATGGAGATCATTTTGCCCATTAACCAATATACCCACAGAAAGTCACAGGCATTCTTCATCAAAAATTAAGCTGCATGTTTTTCCTCTACCGGTAGTCAGACTACTTCAGCTTCAACTATGTAAAATTTTCTCTGCTGAGAAATAAAATCTATCTTTGGGCTTTTCAAAGCTTCCAGAATCCTTGTTACTACACATTTTTTAAACCACAATTCTATCCCCACGGTTATTTAGAGGGGAAAAAACCAAAACAAATAAAACCTGTCACTATTACTCAGCCTAGTAAGTCAGATACTACAGAAATCATGTAACATAAGGGGAATGCTGTTCAACAGATGTGCGATTTTGGGCTATGTTACTGACATACCACAGAGGGGCTGGGAGGGACACAGTTGCTACCCCTAAGGTTTGCAGAACGGTTCCTTTGGTGAACCTCAGCTTACACAATCTTTTTCACCACCCTCTTCTTTTACTATGAAAACAGTTTTCCTAAAATATTCTTCCTTGGTCCCTAAAGACATTGCTTTGATAGCAAGTTGTCAAAGAAAACTTTCCACAAAGGGACATGCTCGTAGAGTTCACATTTTTATTAATATTTTATGCATTAAGATGTATATTATATTTCATAACAGCTGCTGAACTATTTAATAGATTTAAACATGCAACTAGCACAGTGGTCAGCTTACATAATATTTTCCCAACATGTGCTCCATAGGCAAGATTGATAAGCACCAGTTGGATCTTCCTAACTGGTGAAAGTTAGATAAAGGAGCTAACAATACTAAGTGCAAAGCCAAAGACAAGCAGTCAAAAAAATTTAAATAAGGACATCTAAACCCTCTAAGCAACCAGAACAACAAATTGTGTATGTATTTTAGATTTAATTGCCTCATTTTAAATGAGTAGAAGAGAGCCGTATATGCTATGGAAGTAAGCAAAGAAGATCACAACTTCATTTTTTTCTACTCTGAAATTCGAAGTTTAACACATCCTAGAACACAAAATAATTATTATTCTTTTAACTATCCAGTAGCAAACTGTGATAGTTTCAAAGTCTCTTAGTCATTGCTTGAGGTCCTATTTTTAAAAAAAGGGGTTAAAGAGTAAAAACATGGAAAAGGGTCTAAAGCCTGACTGTAGGTAAGTGTCAGAACACACTGCAGTGCCTTTCAAAAATGATACATTTAAGCCCGTGGATTTGTCCTTCACAAACATTTAATCTATTGGAAGAGTACCTAATGTTCCAGGCCCTCCTTCAGAAGGGCAGCTGTCCATGAGGCTGGGCAGCAAAGGGCTGGACTGCAGCAGTTAGCACAGTGCACAGCTGCCCTGCGCACGGAGCTGCGCACAGCCGGCCTCCGAGCATCACGGCTGATGGCTGCTGACAGCCCCAGCACCACTGCGCCCCGGGCAAACCTGCCGCCTCGGAGAGCTGCTTCTTCCCCAAACTCAGGCCCTTGAGAGGTTTCTTAAGCCATAGCAGCCTGGTTTAACCTCTAGATGTCATTGAAAGATGGTCACTCCAACACAGCCTATTCTAACCAATGCTAAGTGTCCCAGCTACAGATAGGTGCTAACAGAAACTACAATTCTATCATCCATCTCGAATGGCAGTTTAAATTGTAACTTTCACAGAGCTATACAATAACTTTTCCAGAGTCAAGATAATTCTTTTAGACAGTACTTTTTCTGACCCTACAAAAAGACACGTTTACACATTTAACTTACCAGGACAAATGAGCAATCTCATGTGCCTGTATTTCATCAATAAACAAAGGCACAACTAATTATAAATTCACAACTATAGAAATCTCAAGTATTTTTCCTCTCCACAAGCCTGGAAATAAAGTAAGACCCAGACTATTGCAGGCATTCTGAGCACATGGTATTAAGGAGTCAGATGGTGTTGAGAAAATTTGCTCTAAGTACACCTAAATATACTCCGTGAAAAAATTGCCACAGCTACTTGGAAGAGATTTATTCCAACAGCTAGAAGTACAACTCTGACAATAGATTCTAATTGGTTACAGTGGTAAAAAAGGTGGTATACTCTTCACTTCTTCATGTACATTGAAGGACTTGCCTAGCATTTACCTGCAAGTTTATAATCTCAATTTCAATTTCTGCTGAAATGTATCATCTTTATTATATGCCTATTTTTCATTTTTTAAGCATACCAAAGCTTCCAAGTTCAACTTTGGCCATTTTATTGATCCTTCTGAAACAATAATCCTACAACTCCAGGATTTTTACTTTCCAGCTCCTAATACAAGACAGAATGACAATTCATGTACTTGGACAGTAGTGAACAATTTTACAGTAATATTTTTAATGTAACAAACAGCAATAAGGCAGAGTTCCTTTCAGGCAGCATCCAATTTTTCAGAAGGCCTTAACCAAATTAAAAAGAAAACATAGCCTGCACTAAATATGCACTGCTGATAAATTTCAAATATATATCAAGTTCAGATCTACTCTATCAAAAATTTCCTGAAAAGATGGTAAAATTCACCTGTCCAAAAGCCAAAAATGAAACTGATGATGAGCAAACAGGTTTAAAAAATAGCAATAGATCTTCATAGCTTGAAAATAAGTCACCTTTCAAAATTGCTACCAATCTAAGCAAAACCTTCTATAGAAATAATAACTGCAGAGATATCAAAATGAAAATCAGCACACACACAGATGTGCTGGTTGGGCCAGAAGAACCAAGATGAAATGCATACCACCCACAAGGATGTATGAAAAACTGCATAGGTATGACTGTAATATTCTGATCACTATTTTCAAGAGTATTTGTGAAGAACAAGACACTAGAGATAAAAATATTTTTCTAAGCATTTACCATCAATGTGAGCAGTCAGCAAAAAAACCCCTATATGTAAATTATTTTCATGACAGAAAGCTGGGACAGTAAAGCATTCCAGGAAGCCCTAAATATATATCTGCACAGATATTCCTCTGCTTTGGTTGATGTACAAATAAATACAAACTTCTTGCCTCAGCACATGTCTCTGACTAACCTTGCTCAACTTTAAATGCACTTGGGCTTTGCTATTCCATAAGCTTATTGTATTTGACATGCTTTGCTGTACTTACTGCTTTAAGTATTCCCCAGATTGATTAAAAATTCAATACATGAAAGGGCAGATTTCCAACGTGTTCTTTGAACTTTGCAGAAAAGTCATCAAAAAAAGGAACAGAGTATGATTTCTCCATCAGACATCTAACATCCATTGGTTGCATTAACTGGACAAGACAAGTAGATTTTATTTATACTAGGCTATGCTTCATCGATAAAAGAAGATACCTGTTAAGACAGAGCTCGGCAGAAGTATTTCTTCATAAATTTTCAAGGAAGTCATGAAGGAACCTTAAGGATTTCCCTACAGTCTTATTACATTTCAGATTGATCTAAAGAGGGTTGCATAAGAATGATTCAGCAACTGCATTACTTCAACTTCCAAGTGATGTTAAGTGATGTTTTTAGACCTTCAGTGGTCTAAAAAAAAAACCACAGTCCTTGCTTTTTCTTTTTTCTTAATTGTTAATCTTGTCAAAACTAGAACAAGGCATCTTTGGGCCATTGCATTCACATGTCCTTTTTCAGAATATATTGAGTGATTTCTACGCGGTTTTTACATCCTATGAGATGATTCAGGTCAGAACCACAGCCCTGTGTGAACCTGCTACAACAGGGCATCCTCATGAGCATTTACAAGCCAATGTGCACAGCAAGCTCAGCTCACAAAATATTTCTAACGCCTCAGATTTATGGGGGATGGGTACAGAAGGTCAGCTTGTTTCTCAAGTTCCATCTGCAATTTATCAGACAGAATAAGCAATGCTGCCATAAGTGCTAACTCCATTCCTACTGACTTGATCTATATAGAGATCAAAAAGCAGTAAGACAACTGCTTTTCTTACAGTAGATAAATAGCACTTGAAGCAATTCTGCATTTTTGACAAGGCTACACTGCTTAGAAATTTCAGTTAAATCTAATGTAGCCATACTCTTCCCACTAGCCCAATTATCTTTCCCCCCTCTCCATCCCCTCAAAGTTTCTTGTCCTCTTTAGCCTCTCTCCTATAACAGGGCAGCCAATCCTCCCTATAGATTTCACATTCCTTCTTGGCCTCAAGTTGACAGTAAAAGAGAGACCTTTTTCTACACTAATTTCTGGGTTCAGTGACAGCTCATAATTATTTGCTGTTACTTAAGGATGATATTGTAACAGGTTAGACCATTTTAGAAAAATTATTTACTGAATAGATACTGCTTTGTTGACAAATACAAAAGTCCAGATTGCCACCCCTGAAAAATTGAAAGATTAAAGACAGAATGTACAATAGCAATACAAACCCAAAGAAAGCCAGCTTCCATAAAAAAAAAAAACACCAAGTTTTGCAAGGGTCCATTTAGAGCAAAAAAAAGAGAAAACTGCTTAAAATACCTTTCAGACATTTCTTTGGGAAAATATTAGAAGTGTGAGAGAATGCATAAATCAGACTGATTTCAACATGGATCAGTGCTACACCCAACACTATGCCACACATCCATAAGTGTACTTATGGCTTTAAGTACAGAAGCTACGGATGAAATCCACAGATGACAGCAGACTGGCACAGGTATGTCATGACAGCAGAGCATTCTAGCAGACAGTAAGAGTTCAAAAAACTAACATATGTCAAGCTAAATAGGTAAATTAAAAGCATAAAAATATAAGTGGGGTTAAAGGCATCCCACAGAGTAGTAACTTGGAGAGAGGGGAAATGTGTTATGAACTGTAACTAATTCAACCTGAGCTTCCAACTCACACCAAACATTTAAGACAGCAAGGGACTACTATAATTCAGAAACAGGAACAAGGAAACAAACAAAACAAAAATTACCAAAAATACCCCAGAGTGAGCTGTCAGCCTCACTAATTATTTCATTTTCTTCAATTTTCAAACAGAAAAACTTGTAGCCAAAGTGTTCAGCTTCAGAAGGAGAAATGTAGGTAGGAGTAAAGCACACACCAGTGGTAATGGGAAGGAGACTTGAAAAAATAGCAACAGAAGGTTAAGATACTTGTATCTTAAATTCTATGGACTGTAGAAAACAAATTACTTCCAAAAAAATAAATTACTTCATATTTAATAGGAAATAAATTACTTCATAGTTATCAGCGACAAAGAATCAAGTTCATTTTGAGAAAGGGCACATACATTGACTGACAGAGCATCTGGTTAAGGAAAAAATTAACTGCAACTCAAACCACAGGTACTGTGCACTTAATTTTAAAGAAAATTCCAGACTTTAAACTTTGCTATGGGAATAGATATGCCAGAGCTGAGAGAATGAAGTACAACCTTGGAGAACACATGGAATAAATTTCTAGTGTTTTCCTTTTTACTCAGTTCCTCTCCACTATTATGACTGGAGTCTTATTTGGCTGCATGACTCCCTATACAAACCTCTCATTTTCAGAAAAAAAGGTCGGAATTTCTGAGTAAAAGGGATTCAAAAAATATTAGCAGAATTTCTTTTTAACACATTACTTATTATGAAAAATGGATTTTGAATTTAAATGTCAACACAGAATTGGCTTTAAATGACACTACTGAAACCTAAAAGAAAAAAGAAACAGAGTTATTCATGTCATAAATTAAAGCATAGATTTTGTTTCCCTCACTTAATGAATGGATATGACCACTATTCTAAATATAGAAATTACTAGGTCCAGTTTTTATGGTGTTTTTTTCTTTCGCCCTTCATCAGTATTTTCCTAAATGTTTCTGAATTATTCAGTGTAATAAGGTAAGACGCCCCACTGATAATATGGTTGGAAATCAGGACTTTAATCAGCCATTAATATTGTAAGACAGATTTAAAGGGCTTTTGAAATTGAAGTCAAAACAATAATAGGTTTAAATGATTAAAAGGGATTAAGAAAGCCAGGAAAGTTCAAAGCCTATTAATCACCAGACTGTGAAAAACTATGATCATTTAATAGGGTCAGCCCTATCACTCTGGACTTAAGCATATAGAAGTGGCATTGTCAAAGGCCTTAACTACAAACTTCCTTAACTACAAACTAGGGAGCTAAAAATTTAAGATCGCTAAACACTTGCTGTATAGAGATATAGGTATTTTAAAAATTATGACTGAAAAACATTTTTATGACTACAAGTACCTTTTTAAAAGCTGTACACACTCTGTACATTTTTTTTTAATTTGTACTCTGAATTCTAGACTCATTACACAGTAGAAATACATTTTGTTGACCTTTAGTAACTTTATCAAGGGGTAAAATATTAATTCAATTTGTGCAGAACTATAGCTATTCTCCTTACAGACTGAACTCTTAACATACTCCATTACTATTAGCCTTGAATATTTAATCCACTTCTTTAGTTTTCATAGTTCTTTTTGCATTGTTCCTGTTCTGAAATGAACATCTAACATTTACATACCTATTTTCTTCAACCAGAAATAAACACTCACTTGCAATTCAATTAATTTTGATTATAAACACAAACCAGTTTCCACAATCATGTCTTACAGTTTTACTTGCATAAAACTTACTGAAAAACACCAACTAAAGTAACATGTACATAATTTAAACGGAAGGGTTCCTTTTCCTAGTTACACACAATTATTTGCTATTATCACTTTAAAATTTATTGTTCGGACCAATTTGTACAAGATCGACAACTGAACCTGTCACCACTAGCACTGAAAATCCCCAGATACTTCCCCTGCCCCATGAGGAACCCTTATCTCTGAATTAGATATATATGTGTGTGTGTGTGTGTGTATTTATATATATACACACACACATATATATATATCTAATTCAGAGAAGGCACAGTAGTTTGGTTGTTCATGCAACCCTCAAATTGATATATTTCTTCTAAATATTGATGATTTCTTCTAAATAAAGACTCCCTGTTTGCCACATATGAATAGCACTGCCAGCTATTCAATTTACACTTGAAAACACACTCTTCATTGCCTTCTTAGAGAAGGCAGCCTTATAAAAAGCCACTGGCATGAACTTCAATAGGCTCTACACCTACAATAAAATACAGGTTAATAATCTGGATACACTAACAAACACAGGAACATTACACTGCAAACATAAGACCATGCTGGGCTCCACTAACACAAAGTCCATTTCATAACTGAATTACAACTCTGTCCCCATACTAGATCTGTTCTATCTCTGAAAAGAACAAATGAAAACAGAATCTCTAAAATACAATTATTTTAGTGTCTCTAGTACAAAGAAATAAATGCCACATCAATAAAAATCAATTAAGACAGAGCAAAAGACATTTATTTGTCAGTGAAGACCTCACAAACCACAACGTCAGCTCAGAATATTACCTTCAGGCAACAAAATCCTCCAAAAGGTACTGGAAGTTCTGAGACTGTATTAAATCTTGACTGATATTAAATATTTAACTGTCTTCAAAATGCTAAGAATTGACCTTGTAGTCATTCATAGGGAGACACAGAAAAAGACTGGTGTATTTATATTTCATATAATCCACATTGTTCCCTTTTAGAAATTATAAGGAAACTAACAACAAGTCTTAGATATCGGTTAAAACCTCTCTTATTTCTTAAAAAATATAATTTAAAATGTATTCCATTTTCCTGTTAGACAACTTTACCAATGTACTTCTGCTTGTGACAGGCTAGGCTGAAGTACTAATTTCATATTATTACTGCAACCTAAAAGAGTCTCAGTGCTGCCTGAAAGCTACATCTCTCTCATCATCTGTCTCTGCACCCAAGAGCTTAGTACAGGACAGTCCAGCTTACAGAAACTTAAATAGGTAATTGTCAGAGAATTCACATATCTTAATTTGCTTCTCTACAAATTATTTTCAACACTGTTTAGAGCAAACAGAAAGCTACAGACAAATGTTACAGGTACTGTGAAATTTCAGCCATGCTCAAAGAACTTATCCAAGCCAATAAAGTCACCAACTTTCTAAAAAAAGTACCATGTGGAAAATGGCAGAGAAGGCTTTTTTACTGCACTGAAAATTTTTATTTTATCCTGAAAAATGAATGAGCAATACCAAGATGGAGATTTAGGGAAGTATTCTTGAGAGATTAAGTCCTTGCTCTGATACCACTGGGCATACCGAGAACTGCAATTACTCTTTCTGGGAAGAACTGTTCCTCCTTTCTGCCTCAAGACATGGCCACTGCTCAGTATCTATTAATTCTTACCCACAGTGGTACCTACAGCATCAAGTACAGACATGCAAAGATCTGGCAGAGGAAAGAGACTGACTGAGGTATTTGGACAGTTCCTGTCACTTTAGGCCTAGGTGAGTGTTTTGTCTCAGGACTGGTTGTAGAATTGCATACAGAACTTGACACATCCTGACAATTCTGATTAGAACTTTGGCTGTTGTTTAACACTACTGCAAATAACATCACAAGCACATTTCAAACCAGCTTCAATAAAACACACCAGAAGATAATCTGGCAAAAATGGGAGTTATTGCAATCATATTTGGGGAAAGGACTTTGATCCCTTGTCCACACAGTAACTATACAAAATAAATTGTCAGGAGACATGTGAGATTTTGGAACACCTTGTCTCTTTTGCTGAGATATATTAATGGCAGAAATCAGAAGATTTATATTTGTAACTGTAGTTCTCATCTTGACACAGCCCAGATAAGGTATGCTAGACTGAAACCACGTAGGACACCAGGCTTAGATAAATGTTCACAGGTGAGACTGCATACAGCCTTTACTTGGAGTGGTCTGGAAGTGAATTTGTGTATAATTTAATTTCTAAGGTAGGAAATTGACTATGCGTCCAGACTACAGTGGCAGCCTAATGTTACAGTAATCTTTATTGGGAAATTTCTGTTATTTAGAAAGAGTAAAACCCAGCCTCAAGACTGAAGAAATAAATAACTTCAATAATACAAGAACTGAAAAAACGTTCCTGGTAATGTTTGTATTTCTGTGGCTTCATGCTACTATTCACTTGTTACAGTTTGTCATGTTAGACAGTCATATACTCCCCTTCACACTTTGTCCCATGCACCTCAGATTCTTACATTGAAAATTAATCACTTTTGCTGTCACAAAACAAGGGAAGAAAAAAAAAGGAAAAAAAATATTACTGGAACAATCTGCTAAAACAATCGCCAAAACTTCTTTAGCCATTGCTCCCTAGTATTCATGTGCCATATATCCACAGATTTCAAGTAAAATTAAAAACTGAAAATAATTTGTACATTAACACATTGAAGAGAGGAATCAAGGGTTTGTAAAATGAAAATAATCTGTCCCCAGCTCTGCATTTAACATGAATTTACAAGGGAACTGCAGGCTTCATAACATCCTGAAGTCTACAACACAACCAGTAACTTGGAATATTGATGACTCTGCCCTGACAAAAATAATATAAAACAACTCTCAAATAGCTAGCTTACCCTACTCCAGCTCTTGGCTAAGGGAAAACAAGAACACCAGTAATTAAGGGGAAGATGGGCTGCCTCCACCCTTTCCCTGTGGCTACAGCAGAGACCACAAGGCCAACAGTTCCTTTTTTTTCCTCCAAAAGGAACAGGACAAGAAGAAGCAAAGCACAGAGCAGGCCTGGGCAGGGCTCTTCAGTGCCATAAGCACCTCATACCTTAAGTTACAGTTACCTGTAACACTGATGTGGTATCTGCACTTTGTTCAGTAATAGCTTGATGTAATAGCAAGTTACTAAAAAGAAACGTTAACAGTATTTAATTTCAAAATGAAGGACAAGTCACTCTCTCTTCATGTAATGTGAAGAAAAACTGTAGAGATTGCATATTGCCTGACCTGAACGAAGCACAACTAATCAAGTAGTAATGAACATTATAATTTACTTTGATATCTAATTTTTTGAAACTGAAGTTTTTAGAAAGATGAAGGTATTCCAACCACCTCAAAAATGTTATCACTAAAAAGCCATCTTTTCTAAAAGATGGCAGATCAATTTCATCTAGAGTAAAAAAACCTGAGACTATGTCAAATAATTGCTAATTTTTGACTGGGCTTTTTTATTCAAGTCACAAGTGATCAACCAGTTTCACTTTATTACTGTAGCAGGAAAAAACCCTCTAATCTGTACTATTCTATTGAAAATTTTGGGTTGGACAAGCAGGATGGGAATGGAAAACAACATTAAAATCACAGAAATCTGTAATTAAAAAGAATACCTGAAACCATACCCAGAACATGAATCACAATTTTTGTTTACTGTATCCTAAATAAAAATCTATCTTGTAATCATGCAATCTGGAAACTCTAAATATGCAAGGTTCTTCAGTACAAACAGCAAGTAACACTTTCAAAGAGAAAGTTTTACCACTGAGATTAAGATGGATTCTAGTTCTCTACTGAAGAGACCCAGCTTTTTCCATCAAAGATATCTTCAGCAAGGGTCTTTTATTACCTAATTAAAATCAGAGACAATTAATAGATCTCTTCCACTTAAAGCTCCTTTTTTGCATTAAAGAGGCAAATGGAACCCATTATTTCATCATTTGCCTTGCAAGTCACAATGTTTTGTTAAACAAATTTTCACTTGTAAGCGAAGGCAAAATACAGGTAAGTTCTGTGTATGTGTGTATCTGTCATGTCCTTAAGGTTATTCTAAAGAATACAATTAGTCCATTAAAGAGACATGTTCTACATGCATTAAATCTGTAAGTCTTCTGATGAATGGGAAAAATAAAACAGTAATTCATGATTTACAGTTTATTACTAAACAAGTATATAAGAAATTGAAAACATACAATAAAGAGAAGAGTGGAATATTTCCCATTCGTGAACATCATACATTCTATTTTACAGGTAAATACATAATTACAAGTTCCTCTATAAACACTGCTCAAGCTATATACCTTGAAAACATCAGCTCTCCATGCAACACTGTCACTCCATAGTAGATTTTTCAAACAGCCTTTTCTAAATGGAGCATAACTAAAATCTTTCACACATTTAAACTACACATTTAACTAAATGCACTAGGAAAAAGCATTAGGGCTGTAGAAAGCTTTAATTATGTTGTCAGGAATATTACCAAATTTATAGACATACTAGTATGAAGAGGACCTTCTTAGGACAGCTATCATCATCTTAAGTTTTTGCAAGCAAACTGAGTTTTTATCATTTATGAGCAGTCAGATGATGCAATTGGGCTCAACAGTTTCAACAATATTCTATGTTTACACCTTGTGACTAATTAAATGGACTTCTAGAGATACGACTAAAACCACAAGGTAATAATACAGCACTCAGCTGTTCAGCTTCTCTGCCAGATAACCCAATGCAACAAATACTTTCAGGATTAATCTTTCCCAAGAATTATTGAAACAATGGAATATCATACACCAAATTATCTTCTGCAGGGGGTGGGAAAATACAGAGGCAAATTTTCAGGGAGAGGTTTTAAAGTTTTTACCATGTACTTTACATACCTTCATCACTGTATAGACAGTACACACTAAATCCAAAACACACAGCACTGCAACACCCACTAGAAGGAGAATTAACCCTGTCTCAGCCAAAACCAGGACAACAGGCAACACAATTCCCAGCTCAAAGCAATACAAAAACCCATTAACCTCTCCCCAGGGCTGATGAAGCACAGAATCTAAGTTAACAGAATGAAAGTGAAAAGTCTGAAGGGGGTAGGGGGGGTCCCCACTTAAATCTAGTAGCAAAGCCCATGTTTGCATCCTGTGCATTATTGGATACTGCAGCTTCCAAGTACAGAATGGAAGCTGCAGTATTTATCTTT
The DNA here is from genome assembly GCF_050655825.1 of Lonchura striata. Taxonomy (NCBI): domain Eukaryota; kingdom Metazoa; phylum Chordata; class Aves; order Passeriformes; family Estrildidae; genus Lonchura; species Lonchura striata. The sequence continues at coordinate 20,289,053 of NC_140708.1, forward strand.
CTCATTTTTCAAGGTCACTCCAGCAGGTGTTTTTGGGGAAAGGTTTGTTTTGCATTGAAGCCAACTTTGGTGAACAGAAAATCACCTCTTATCGTCTAAAAGCTATTTAGACCCTTGGCCACTTCATGAGAGTTAACTGAATGAATGGTCTTTTGATTTTTTTCTTTGCTATGGGAAGTTACAATGGCTTCTGTTAGACAGGACAAAGGTAACAAACTGTAAATGTTGAGAATAACACAAGCCACAGTTTATATAGACCAATCTAAATTTAACACAAGTAAGGACAAGTTTTTCGTCATTGTCAACTGAAGCTGCTTCACAAAATTTTCTTAATTTATTTTATTATTTCTTAATTTATAATCCAAATTTCCACAAGACTAGAAAAAGGATCAAATATGTACATCTTCACTTCCATCACAGCAAACATTAAAATAGCTTCACACAAGAATGTTTCATTTACCAAATGTTAATGCTGTTCTATTACGGAAGTTTGTGCTTAACTGATCCATCACCTTTTGCCAGTACTTTGCAGTGAGGAAAGGTAAAGGATGCTCATGCATCTTGGGATCTCCGGGAATGACCCAGCCACTTTCAGTGCTACATTAAGTTGGCTGTACACAGCAGGAGATCCATATCCATACTTGAGAAATTATGGATCACAATGATAGCACTTCTTCCTTCCCTGAGATATTCTCTTTTCATATAGCAATCGTTACTACCACTCCAAAGGCCCCATTCATTCTTCCTTTTCTGTTTCTTCAAACCTGTTCTTTCCAGTGAAGATGAAAAATAATACAAACCCATTACTTGATTTAAAGATACTTTGTATTTACACCAGAAAAGGCAGGAAAGAGAACTAAGGAACAGATGGTAGAGGGCATGACAGTTATAAAAATTCCAGTCCTTGCTGAGCATCCTAAATGAACCTGTACAAAGACTGTCACAGACCTTAATTTAAAAGGAAAAAAAGACCTAAAGAGAAAAATACTTGTCTGCTTGGATAACCAATGAGCAACCATACCGAAATTTATAATCCTGGACCACAATGGTGACAAAATAGTCAGTCTGCAGGTTTTAACTATAATGGAATTTGGCAGCCCGAGTAGTAAACATACCTCAACTTATGAGATCATGGCTCTGGTCAAGAGCCCAGAAATTAGAGTGAAATACAGCAATATGAGTCTTGAAACTTCCTGTGATAAATAAAACATATATCCTATTTTTCCCCTGTATATCCACTCCTTTTTAAGAACATAGGCTGAAAGATATTTCCATGCTTATACAGGTGCAGGCAATTACAGATATTTTCCTTGCCTTCCCTCTGATCAGTCAGGAAACATCCGAGGTTTCACATATTGAGAAGTTTCAGGACTGGCACAATAGTCCTGTCAATGTCTATTTGTCAGCACTGATTCTCTTCTCCTTCTGAGCTCCTGCAGCCAGACACAGCAAGAGAAGATTTATCCATACCATGAACACACATTTCTCAACCCCTGAAGAGCACCTGAGGTGACAAGTAATGCCCAGATCTCTACAACCTAAAAATGAACTACAACTAGATAAGCTAAATTCAGTGTCAAAAACTGAGTATTTGCAAAACAGAGTGTTCTAGGGAAAGCAATGAAACACATGCCATGTCCTAACTTTGAACAGCAGGACACTGGAGTATTTACAGGAGTCAGCAGTACTGAGTTTGGTGTCTTAAAATGTCATTGGCATGTTAATCAGAATTTTTTTCCCATTTTAGCAGAGTTTAATATATGTAGAGTAGATTAAGTTATTTTTAAATATCTTTCAGAGTTAGAAGGTAAAAGAATCATTCCTGTTAAATGTCATGGGTAGAAGGGAGTACACAAAAAGCTTTAATGAATACCTGCTAGCAAAGTTATTTTCACAGATTAGCATAGCTATAGTTAGCAATTCACCCACAACGCATTAATTCTTCTTCTATTCCTTTCCCTCTCAGCCCTAAGAAGCTGCTCTTTCAGTCAGTATCTGTATCTTGATAAATTAAACAAAAATACTCTTAGGTAATGGAGTTGATGCAAACTAAAAAGAGTCCAAAAAACCAAAACAAAACCACATTTCTGATATTTCTTTCATGCAGATACTAAAAACAACCAAAGACATATGGTGGACTATATTTATTTCAAGACTTCTTTCCAGCTCTGTAAACAGAAATGAAAGTGGTTTGTGGTATTACCAGTTTTCAACAGTGCCATCAACATTGCTAACACTTTTCCAGATTTTCTCCCTGAGAGGCAAGAAATGGGACCCAGAAATCACAACAGAGGCTAAAGCTTCTCTGGCCCAGGTAATGCCAGACTGCTGATATGGTCTGAAAAGCCCAGATGGGAATGGTGAACTTTTGTTGTGATATAAATTAAAATTGACTCTCCTAGGAAAGGCTTAATGCCCTCCAAAACTTGTCAAGAGAGTAAAAGACTTCGGAGATCAGATTAAACCAAAATCTACCTTGAAAGCAAAGAGTCAGGGTTGTGCTAACCCAGCCCTCCAACACTGCTCATTTCCTCAAACCAATATTACATGGCAGCAAACTGTTTAGAATCTGCAAGGAGTAGAACTGCATTATATGTTTATTTTCAGGTTTATTTCTAACATGGATTGTAGGCCAAGTAAATATTTTTAAAAGACCACTTTCTATACTTCCTTACGCTGTTTCAATTCACACTTTCTTAACAGAAGTTACAAAAATAAGCTGTTTACAGGACTCATTTTAATACTCTTATTTCATTTACAATATATATTGATTAAACTTGCAAGTTTAATCAAGTCCTTTATTCTGAACAAAGGTATTTATTCTTACAACTGACTGTACAAGAGGTGGATAAAACAACAGCAATACTGTAAACGTTAAATGTATAAAATTCTTATGGGTATTTACCTAAACTTTTTTTATTTTCCTAAGCTACCTTCTCAAGTCAGAGCCCTGCTGGCCTGACAACCCCATTAAACATTCCCACCCAGTAGAAGAGGTGAGAAACAGACTCAAGGTTGCCAAGATACCAAAAGCTGACACTACATGGCTAGAGATGGGTGCATGCCTTGCTTGACAAGAAAAAAGAGAAACTACAATGATCAACAATTTCTCTTTCAAATGCTTCACAGTCCTGAAATGTTTATGCTCTTGCACCTCCCTGCAGCATTTGAATAGATAACTTTATTCTAGCAGTTGTCTACCACTCCATTTTCCATTTTATGTCCCTTCACAAGCTGAGGAGACGTGGGATCTGATCCCCACTTCAGGAAGTGTTGCAAAAGGTAGTTGTACCCGGAGCAGAAACACTTGTTGGTTTGTTAAATGGACTTTTCTGCATACCCTGACAAACAGGGAGAGGGATATCAAATCAGGTGCAGGAGAAGGTAAACAAGCTCCTCAGTTTTGAGGTTATTACCAGAGCTATCACATTATCAGCAGGCTCCTGTGAAACTGCTGGGGGAAGACTGCTTATGGCTTTCAATAATGCAATACCCCACAAACACATTTCAGCAGTAAAGAAACACTCACAGAGCATATGCTGCTCCAGGAGATAATTTATTTTGTCTGACAGGACTCAAATTTGAGTACATAAGACTTCTAATTTTTAAATTAAATTAAATTCTGCAGAGCACATCACATCCAGTGAAAAGCACAATGCACTCCTGAAGGATTTCAGTGCTGCAGTAGAGATCCCATCATCTCTTTTATGTCAGCAGTTTGTAAGGATTAGTTGGGGAGTACTGTTGGGTTGGGAGAAGAGCTTTCAGCTTATTTCAGTGGAAACGTGAGGCAGAGAATTACACCAGATTAACTCACTTTTTTGAATGCTCAAGACATAGACCTGATTTCTTAAGTTCGAGGTGTTTGAATTTGGCACAATCCATTACATTCTTGTATTTTGTTTCCAGCTTACAACAGAGAGGCTTTCACTTAAACCTTAAGATAAAATTTGAGTGATGAAATATTGATGACAAATTATTGCTATTAAAAGCTGCAGAACAAAATATTTGCGCCTGATAATACATATTCAAAAATAAAAACTCTGCACCTGTTCTTTATTTGGTTATGTGCAATTTAGTTTTGATGCAATTTTCCCATTAACAAAATAAAGAACTATCAGAGAAAAAATTCATTAACACTTCAAAAATTATAGAAAAAATTGCAAAAGCACTCTGAAAAGGATCAAATCAACTTACAAAGCAGAGAAAAAGTGGAGAAAAAGCAATAAAAAATTGAGCTCAAGCAGAAAGATTTAAAAGAGCAACTGTATTTTACACCTCTGGAAAAGACAGATCTCTAAGCTGATTCAAGAATGAGTAGGCTTAATGCCAATTAAGCAATCCAGTAATATGGTTTTATGGATGGTAGCATAACAAGAAGGCTTAAGAAAGATAACAGACAACCTGATATGAAGCAGTTCTGTTCCTGACTGATAAACTGGAATATTTTTTAAAGGTATATTTGCACAGCTTTTCTTAGTGTGTTACAGAAATGGCCTATTTACCCCACAGACATCACTGAAGAAGAGTACAGTAATAGTAAATCAAAAGTAGCACACAAAGATTCATATAAGAGCTACCTAAATCTTACTGAAATTGATGACTCCTTCCAATTAAAGACTAACAAAGACAGCATGAGGACACCAGAATAAATTGATGAAAAAACATATGAAAATACCGAAGGTTTTTATAGATATCATCACCACAGTTTCATGGAGCAAGAACAATCAAATGACAGATACTGGCTACTTCCAGCACAAGGCCAGAATCCCAGAGATCAGCCTAAACACAGCATTATACAGGGAGGTAGCCCACCATTTATTTACAGGCATAATTCTGGAAACAAAACTGACATTAAAAAAAAAAAGCCTTACTTGTCAAGGAAGTCCTTGTCCACAACTGCACAGATATCAAGCAGAGGATTTCCCATTCCAAACAGGACATTTTCACTGTAAGAGAATCAATTATTTCAAGTTAGCTTTGCACTGGTTTATTGTTTCTAGTAAAGACATTTTTTTATTAGGGAGAAAAACAAAAGAATACACATTTTGCCCAGCACAGTAAACACCTAGTGACCTGGCATATACACAGAATCAAATTTGAGTGAAGTACCATCCTATAGTGATATTTGATCAATACATGAACTGCAATAATAAACACATTATTCTGTTAAACAGTCACTCAGATAACAAATGTAAGCTGCATGCCATGTTCTGGAGTTTTAAAGGATGACATTCAATTTGTAATACCAAATTTTAGACAGGGGAAGCATCACACCAGAGTAATAAGAATTTCATTGAACCTACTCAGTTGTTGGGTACCAACAAATAATTAATAATTTAAGTCTGTTCTACTAAACTGAAACAAAGAGACTACGTATTCTGTATTGTCAGCCATTTTAAACAGTGCAGCTGTATTTTGGTAGGTTGGATGTACTTTTAAAGCAATTTGACTTTCATTACCATTACTTCTTTCACATAGAAAAAAAAATATATCAAAAATACTGTAAACAGTATTCTTGAGACAGATAGCTTTAACCTCCTTTTTTAGATTAATTCAGAAACCATGTGTTACATTTTCCTGAATAGCATGTACTGGGGTGATAATGCAGTAATACCAAAGGATTAGATATGTGGCCAAGTGTCAAGTAGGAGTGAACGCAGCTGTTCTCTCAAACTACATCCAAAACCATCACATTCCTTGCCCAACTAAGACCTACTGTCTCCAACCAACAAGGCACAGCCATGCTCCAGCTACCAAAGGTAGCTTCAGTATGACCACCTATATGGGGTTTGTGTGGCCATGTTTTGGTAGCCAGGGGCCTACAGGGGTGGCTTCTGTGAGAAGCCACCAGAAGCTTCCACCACGTCCAGCAGAGCCAATCCCTGGTAGCTCCAAGATGGGCATGCCACGGGCAAAGGTGGGACTAATTAGAGATAATCATTATACTTCAGTGACAACAGATTTCAGAAGAAGGGTGAAAAAAACTTACTGAGTCGATGTAATGAGGCCAGAGAAGAGCAGGGTGAGAACAGGTGAGCGAACAGCTCTGCAGACACCATGGTCAGCAGAGGAGAGGCAGGAGCTGCTCCTGGCACCTGAGCTGAGGTTTCCCTGCAGCCCTTGGCGCAGATTGTGGTGCAGCAGAATGTCCCCCTGCAGCCCATGGAGGTCCATGGGGATGCAGAGATCCCCCTGCAGCCCATGCAGGAGACCCAAGCTAGAAAAGGTGGATGCCTGAGAGGAGGCTGGGACCTCACTGGAGACCTGTGCTGGAGCAGCCACCTGGCAGGGACCTGCAAACCCATGGAGAGAGGAGCCCGTGCTGGAGCAGGTTTCCTGGTAGGACTTGTGACCCTGTAAAGGAGCCATGCTGGAGCAGCCTGTCCATGAAGGACTGCACTCAGGGGAACGGTGACCCACGTTGCACTATGGAAAATACAATTAATAACCTTGATACTGAGACAAAGCAAACCATGCTTTAAGTATCCTAGTTTTTGTAGCTTTAAGGACAATCTTTTAGTGCGCACTTAAATAAATTGTGGAAGATGCTGCTTGAAATGTGTGCTAGATGCTGCTTGTGTGCTTGTGGAAGATGGAGCCAGAAATCCAGCTTGCTCCTAACTGGAATAGTTAACATCTGCTTAGTAAAAACCTGTAAGACTGGCTAGATACTTTTGTCAGTGTGACAAATAGCACAATGTTCAAAATAGCATAACCATAATTACACCTGGCTAGAAGACATTGAAGAGTGAGAGACAGATGACAGCTCGGAAGATGTAAGGGTAAAGGGGATTGCAGTTGAAGTCACAAGACAGAACATTCTCTCTGTTGTAAAACCTAAGTATTGCATAAATAGTACTGTAGGACAATGAATGAAGTCTGAACTTTTCAAGTGTTGAATGCAGATTTGTCCCAAACTATATGTTCCTGTACTTAATGTTTACCTGATTTTCACATGCTGTGAAATTCTACACATCAATAGATTTATAACTACACTTAAGAAAAAAAAAAAAAAAAACATATCATGGATAACTTCTGTATAAGACAAGAGCCAGGACTTTAATGGTCAGTTTGCCAAAAAACAGCAGCTGTACTTACAAAAAAAAAAAATCTGAAATACAGCTGACATGCTGAGGTCACCGCCCATGAAGAAGTTACACATTCAATGTAAAAGCAAAATAGAAGCTACCAAACATTCAATGAGCTGTGGACTACAGAACCTGCAGGTCAGTGTGCTCAAAGCAGCACAAGAGCTACTTTGTGCAGAAGCTCTATGAAGCCAATAATGTGTACAAACTTCTCACATGTCAGCAGCAGCAGGAACCAGAACTTTTCAGTACTATTAATCCAGGCAGCTCTTTACATCACATCTAAGTCCTGCTCATTCCCAAGCCTTCCTTACCCACAATATTTTATAATCACCCCCATTCAAGTATTCCAGAGGCTGTATGTTGAGTGCCATTTGGAATCAAGTTTGAAAAATCAGCATCTATGTGTGTATATACATACAGACACACAAAGAGTATATATATAGCAACAAGATATATGCCTTTTAAACTCCAAACTAAAAACAGGATGTTCATACAAATCTAAAAGTTGTTTAGACAAAAACATACCATCTATCTAACAGGCAAAACTACAGAACAGCAACAACAAAAACCTTTGATGTACATCACATTTACATTCCTAACTATTGACAAGCAGCAATAATCTTCATGAGTTTGGCTTTTAACTTCGGACTACATGAAGTGTGAGTTGCAATTACAAATTCAAACAATGTAACTCATTAAGTACAAATAAATCTTCACCTGTTAATTAGGTATTTTGTTCAGACATTACTAATATGACTGATTTTACACAAATGGCCACCTTTTCACACCTTACTCTTATCAGAAGTGGCAGAAGTAATAAAATGAAACCAGACTGGATAAAAACAAAACAACAAACACAAACAAATAAAAAAGAACCCACAAATCAGTGCTGAGCTACCCATGAACCTTTTTTAAGAAGTCAACAAAATTAACTGCAACTGAATGATCTGGAACGCTGTCCAATCTCATGCTCTCCTGCTGCAGGCATTTTTAAAAATATGGTCCTGATTCAAGTTGGCTGCTGAGCAATAGCAGCACTATATCCAACTATCACACAATACTGTTATCATCTCAGGCTGCTGTGCACTTCCGTGGAAGAGCAACATCAAAATATCAGTGAAAGCTTATTATTAGTTACTGGCACAGAGACAGAGGAATATTTTGGGCCTTTGGATACTGGCAACTCAGAAAGCTTTAAACATGACTGAGACATTTGGACGTGCAATTGCATGGCAGCACGCTGTGTGCCTAGTTGTCCTTTTACAAATTTAAAATCTAAAAAGTCTTGTAAAATCTAAAATATTAGTATTTCTAAAGGGTTTCACTATGCCCTTTAAAGTAGGGCAAAGCAAGGCATGTTTTAAGCCTGTTCTCAGCATATCCATTTCAGTTTAAAACACCATATAAGACAAGATTTGAACTTACCGAAAGTTACTTATATTTGTAGTTAAAGCAAAACAGCAATAGCACCAGATTTATAGCACTTGACTAGCTATAAGCTCTCAACTAAGAGCATCCTTCTCTCATCCCACATGCCCATGTAACATTATTGCAAGTAGGATGATACTTACAACAGTAATTAACACAGAAGTACCTTAGAACTATTATTCCATCCTTCCAGAGTTCAGACAATTTTCTTGCATCACTGGTCAGCAAATCACTTTAGCATATAGACCTTAAACATACAAGGTGGCCTGCAGGACTGCTCACATGCTTTCCTGACGTGGGTAAGCAAAGACAGTATTTGGCTAAGCAGTTACATATTTACATACTGACTTAGAGGAACATCTTCAGTGAAGATTTAATTTATTATGAAACTTTCGTAGTCTTCTAAAGTGACACACACTCACAGGCTCCAACTTTGAAAACAAGTCTAAAAGCTTTGGCCTTATGTAAGCAAGGCTGCCGCAAAAAAAACAGTTCCACCACTACCCAGCTCCTCAGACAGCTGTGCTAACTTCATGAGCCCCAACAGTGAAATACTATTGCAATTTCAAAATTTCCGTCTCGGTCAGAAACAGTGTAAATGAAACCTGATACACAGAGTTTGGAGGGTGGAAAGAGGAGATGGGAGAATTGCCTTGAATTATCAAATTGAACGTGGAGTCTGTAATATTTGGCATTTCATTAGAAGCCAAAGATCTGATCAAAGGTTACCGACTTACCTCACAATACAATCCTATCTTAAGGTAAAGTGTTTGGGGGAGAAAAACTATTCACAGTACCTCCTGTCACTGAACGTTAAGTTACTGGTTTTTCATTCTCCGGGATTTGCTGACAGGCTGATATCACCGCAGTTCCAACAGCCTGCCAAGAGCCTAGCCTGCTATTAAGCCCCTGCTTCTCGTTATTGGGGATTCTTTTAAAACCTAGCTCCAGTCACGGCAAGCTACAGCGAGGGTTTAAGGCTCCAGCGCGGCTGCCGGGGCCCCTCGACACGCATCCTCCCACGCCCACGGGCGGCACCCCGCGGCGGGCGGCGGCCGCCCGCGCCCAGGCGCTACCTGTGACAGCGGCACCGCCGCCGAGCGACGCCGCACGCAGCCCCCGGCCGCCGCCCCGCGGATCACCTGCGGGCCCGGCCGGCAGCGGCGCAGCTCGGGGCTCTCGCTGCGATGCCGCTGGGCACCGGCATCGCCCAGCGCCGCCGCGAGTCCCGGCCGGGCGCACCCACCTGCCCGCGAGAAGCCGACGCGGCGCCCCGGGAGCGCTGCCCCCACCGGGCTCAGGGGCCGGCAGGACACCGGCACAGCTCTCCCTCCTTCCCCGCCCCAGGGGAGCGGGCGTGCAGCCACCAAACCAACTCGCGACGGTCAGAGAGGGATGGGACGAAGCAGCGCTGCCCCGCATCCTGATTACACAGCGGAGAGAAAAGCCCGGCTGCGGCGGAGCATCGCACCGGGCGCCTCCGCCCCGCCAGTAGGAGCGCATCAGCGCCCGCCGCCCCTTCCCCCGGGACGCGGGGCTGTGCTGCGGGCGCTGCCTGGGTGCTCGACATTACCTGAGAGCGGCCATGGCTCCGCGCCCGCCCGGCCGCCCGCGGCAGAGTCCCCCGCCAGCGGCAGCGGCAGCGTCGCCTCTCCGCCCGGCGCCCGCGCCTCAGCCGCGACTGAGCGCTCGGCCGGCCCGGCGCGCGCCCCGCCCCGCCCGCTCGCGCGTCCCGCCATTGGCCGGGCGGCGGGCGGGGGCGGGCCCGGGCCCTGCGCGGCGCGAGGAGCCGCGGGGCGCTGCCGGCGGGCCCCGCGCCCCGGTTCGGCAGCGCCCGGTACCGAGCGGTGCCGCCCGCCCGGCACCCCCGGGCTCCTCGACCGCCATCTTTGGTACGGGCGGAGAGCGCGCGCCTCCCACCTAGCTCCTGCCGCGGCCGTCCCCTCCGCGAGCCCCGGCGGCGAGTGTGGCAGACAGTGACAATTGGCCGAGGGAGAAAAAAGTTGAGTGGCGGTAGCCGAGCAGAGGTGTGGGGCTCGAGCCGCACCGCCCACAGCAAAGATGGCCAGCGGAGCCCCTGGCAGCGCTGCCCCTCGGGTGTCACGGGGCCGTGGGAACCGAGGGAACCCCCGCCCCGGCTCTGTGCTGGCCGCGGGCTGCCGCCCTCCCCGACACACGATCGCTACGCCCTCGACACGAACGCGTTTTCATTGATTTCATTTAGCTGTGCGTTGTGTCAGACGCGGAGCCGCCCCGAGTGACCTCCCGCCGAGCCCGCCTTCCTCCGCAGGCGGCGGCCGCCGGGCGCGGGGCCGGGCTGCCGAGCCCCGGGGCACATCGCCTCAGCCCGGCTGCGCCCGGCAGCCACCTGTGAACACAGCGCTCCGGGTGCCCAGCACTGGAAACACGGGAGGAAAAGGGCAGCCCGTCATTGCTTCTCCACTTTTCTTATTCGCCTGACACTGGCAGAGCTGCCGTATCAGAAAGGGAAAGTCTCGCTACAGCCAGGTTTCTATCGTCACTCCTCGTCTAGCTGTCAAAATTACTGCCACATTGTGCAGATTTGGCACTTACTTTGTTAACTTACTAGCACCAGAAACACTGGTTCATGAAACTGAAGCCAATAGGTTGTTTTTGCCAAAAATGAATTCCACATTGTTAAGTACTGCTGTGTCACCTCTAACTAAATATTTAAACTTCACAACTTCATAATCCTGTGGTTACTAGTCTGAAGTTTCCCTTCCTTTCCATCCACAAAATGGGAATATTGTACTCAGAAAAATTAAAGTCAAACTTTCCATCTATTTCTGATTTTGGGGTCTCTCAGAGGAGATGATGCCAAAATGCGACACACTGATGAAGGTCAAGGACCTGCATCGTCACATGAAAACAACAGAAACGTTTATGTTCATTACCTCATGTAGGACAAATCTCTTAGGTCCTCTAAATCAGGCACTCAAAAAACAACCACTTACCGAATTAGTCACAAAATTCTTATTATTGAAGTGTCAGGGGTCCTGAAAAAGTCAAATAAGAGTAGGAAACACATCCATCCTCTTACTGTTATTGCAACACAATGTGTAAGAGGTCCTCAATCCTGAGGGAGGATTTTGAACTCTACTGAAATGCAAATACATAGATACATAATGGTTGCATCCTCCGATTCACATTGAACAATGTATTATGTCCAGTTTAGCAGTTTCAGTGCTTAATAGCAAAACTTCTGTTTTATAACCTAGAAGGTGGGGGAGGAACATCCCATCACCAGCAAATATAGTAATAACTACATAACTTGTTATTGTATGTAACTATAGAATGCAGCTGTCTTCTTGGTTCTATCACTGTATTCAAAATATTAAAAACATTTTTTAAAATCAACTTGTAGACTCCCTCATAAATAATTGCTTGATTTTAACAAGCACATAAAGATATGTAAAGAAAAATACATATAATACTTCAACATTAATTATATTTAGAGTAATTTGCAGCATACAGCTCCATATTACAAATAGTAAGCTATAGACTAAGAAGCCAAATGAGGTACCATCAAATGTTTCTAAATTTTACCACTTGAGCATGTATTCTCTAAAAAATATTAACATCTTTTAGTGGAATAGCACATATAACACCTCAACAGCAGCTTATAGCACTTTATAAGCCTCCAGCTATTCTCCATGCCCAATCACCTTGCCTGTGCTATCACATACTCACAGGTTCTACTGCTACTGACATCTCTAGACACCACCTACCCCTACTTATCACTGGGGTTTTAGTCATTTGCCATGGAACTGCTAGACATCCAGACCTAACGCTAGCCTAAGTGGAGAAAAAGCAACCAGAGTATCCCTGGCAAAATGGTCAGTTATGACTTATGGTCATTCAGAGATTAACTTAATGCTTGTGCCCCAATTTCAACTTGCAGTCCCACCATGTAATGTGCTGGGCAGCCAATCTAAGTTTGCTCAGCCTTCCTGACCCTCCAAATTCCCTCTGCCTGCATGAGGCAGCTGCCCTTGCCTTCACAGGTGATTTGGCCTCAGAAATCCCTGAGAGAAACATGCAATTTACAGCTTTTGTATCTAAAAATATATAATGTCTGACGCAGTCTAGCACAATTTTTTGACTGCTGTTGTTACTATACAAGAGAGAAATCTTCATGACCACATAAGTTTCTCTACATATAATAAACAACTTCCTCGGGTGATTTCACTAAAATGTTTCTTTTCAAGCACACTATGAATTCAAAATGAACTCCACCCCTACCTGATAAAATAACAGGCGGGTATATGAGAACATTTAAAATTGTACTTTATTGAATTAATCCATGAAACTCTACACACTATATATTTGTAACCTGTGTATCCAAGAGATAGGCAATCTACGCCTTAGCTTTGGACTAATGTGTTATGTTTTACACCACAAACATTTGGTATAAATCTTACCGTTTTCAACATAGAAACAAAAAGTTCTCTATTAACTCCCATATTTTCACTCAATTTCTTCTAAGTACAAAAGGTTGATCTTAGATAAGCTGCCTGTTTGCAAGACAGAAGGGTGATCTTTTATGTAATAGCCCCAGTAGACATTATAAAATGGGACTAGTGAGCAGCAAGTCCACAAATTCTCTTTCAATAACAGCATTTTGCAGAGCTTGCAGATATATTCTATTGTAACAGTTGTTTTGGAAACTTTTTTAGAGCGAATTTAATATCTTGCAACATAAGATACATTTATAGCTTGTATAGGATCTGCTTGCAAAGTATTAAAAATCTTTTATTATTTAATAATTCTGTTAAATCATCCCATTTCTTTCCATGTAGCTTCACAGAGTGTTCGTCTGTAGAAGCAAAGTCTATAAATCTGCTAACTCTTCAGCATATTGCAGACATCCATACTTTCTTCTATTTTATTCTAATCAAACAGCACAGCCCTTGAAACAGTTACAACTGCTTTGTACCACTGAATGTACAAGGAAGAAAACCACACAACAATCTCTCACTGTAAATGAAATCCCAAGGTACCATAAAGCCAGCAAGTAGCTTTATCTTACCATATCCTTCAAGTTCAGAACAGCTTTGACTGTGGTCAAATAATCATTATGGAAATTATTACAGTTCAAAATGGAAAAAATCCCCTTCCCTTCCCTGAAATCTAAGTAATACCCAAAGACGTCTCTCCTTCACACAAAATGCATTGATATTGTATAAATAATAATATTTTGTACTACTATTATACATTATATGAATAATACATTTTAAGAATCAATTTATGTAAATAAAAAATGAACATCCTTGAAAAAAACATTGTGTTCATATTTTATCTGAAAATTCAATTTACTTTTCTCAAGAAGATAAGGTTTTCCAATACACTGCCAGCAAATAGTAATTAATGACCTTTAGATAGCAACCCATTCCCTGCTTCTGAAACTGGTTTTGTGAAATATTTGTGTACCATGCCTGTGTAACTAACTACTAAAATTCAATATCACAACCTTGTATCACAAGCCAGAATTTTGCTTCCAAGATTTCCACATGAAATATACCTTAGCAACAGCAGAGTAAGCCAAGGTCTTGTGCTACAGAATTTCACATTGCTACGCCAATACCATAGGCAGCTAATTCTGCATTCTTTTAAGTCTTTCTTGGGCATCTTCCTTGTCTGTTCATAAACAATATTAGTAGATCCAGCGAGGTGGGTAATCCTACACAGACTGATCCTTTAGTTGAAAAAGAAGGAACTCAAATTTCAGGAAAACACAATTTCAAGACTCAAGATGAAAGAGACCTGTTTACAGTGGCTCTTCTCTCCCAGGTAATCCAGCTTGCAAGCAGCCTCAGGGACAGGACTAGTCCCAGTGACTTAAGGGAGGTAAGGACTCATCCCAGCAAGGCAGAGCTGCATCCTTCTGCAGGTTATTGGCCAAGGCTGTTAGTCTAAACCACTGCTGTGGGTGTGGCTCTGCTGGCCAGGTGGGCTGCAGCTAACATCAGTAAGGAAAGAGCCTGTGGTCCAGACAAAGAGCCTTCCCACAACCTCCTGTTTCCTCAGCTTACACACTCCCTACAATAAAGCAAGGAATTACTTCAACTAAAAGGATGAAACGCCACAGCAATCTTTCTCCAAAACACAAACACAAAACATGTTGTCATGTGGAAACATGACTCGTGCTGTGCAAAATCCCAGAGGATTACATCAAAGGCCAGGTGAAGACACTTGTCAAGGGTAATTTGAGAGTTACACATCTGAACAATGGAAACCAGTGCCTGCACTGTAACAGCACAGGAGTTTCCATGCTGCAAGTCATTCCGGTTTTGGATATATTTCTGTCAACACAGCTTGGAAGGGAAGGTAACTGCTGTTATATCCTAAATAAAACAAAATTAGCAACGTCTGTGGCTAGTGTCCTCAAGAGTATTTGTCTGATTTCTAAAGAAGACTAAATATTCATCTGAAGAAAAAGTCTATTGCTCTAATTCTGGGAACAAACACAGAAAAGTGCTTGAGTTTCAGCTCCTTCTTTGACCTGAGGACATTATGAGTACCAACACGGAAAACACTACCTGTGTTTGCAGATATAAGAAATAGAAAAGTAAGAAAACTATAAGCCATGAAGACAAAAACTGAAATGAATACAAATGGGGAGTAAGGTGAAATTAAAAAACAAAAAGAAACGCCCCCCCCCCCCCAAAAAAAAAATACAAACCCAAACCAAGAGATAAAAGAGAGAAAAACGTTATTTACTAAATTCTAACTGAAAGCTTAGTCACAGCTAACTTAAAATATTCAAAATCTTCTTTCATTTATAAAGAGCTGATGAAAGAATAAGCTAAATTAAAAGCCAGCTTATTAAGGAAATTTAAAATGTGTGAAATTAGCAATATTTTTTACAGCCACTAGTACCAAGCTTTCTAAAATCTAGTGGAACAGTAATGACAAAAGACTGCTTTTGATAACAATTATGCACAGAGTATTTGATAATTTATTCTTAAAATGAAGAGATCTCTAATAGTAGCAGAAGAGGAGGAATACTGTACTTTTTACTTTTAGCAGGAACTATTTGTCAAACTCAGTGCTTACATTGCCTACTAGATAAACTGATTTGTTCAAACAACTAGCCACGTCATGACTATTCAATCAATACAGCAGCTGCAGAACAGCCAGAAGGTCATAATGCAGCACAGGGGACTTGACAAGTTTGTGTGCAGAAGGAAAAGATGAACATGCATATTTCTATACAGACACGTACATTTAAGCTCAAACATTTCTACAGAAAACGTCCAAATTCTTTCATATCTGTACCAGACTGTTAAGAGAATCTGCCTGTGGTTTTCACAGACTTCCCTAACAAAACCACATATAAAAGAACACAAATCCTTAGTAATTTTCCTCTAAAGTAACACCTCATGATGTTTCTAGTAAGTTGGTGCTACCACTCCATGACAAGCCATTTGCAGTTTTGCAAGCCCATTTTCTGTTCAAACAGTGCAGTTCACAGAGCAGAGATGCAGTCAGAAGCCCAAAACAAGGCAGCACACATTAATGGCCTTGCCTAAAGCCCATTGGTTTGTAGTGGGGATTTGCAGGAGTCAATAAAGACAATGCAAAACCTGCCGCCCAGCAGATGAATGTCAGCACAACACATTGTTGAGCTGGGAATGCCAGTTTGGGTCTCGGGCTTTGTATGCTGCTCACTGGGTGGCAAAAGCCAGCCATCCTATACTGCTTTCAAACAAGTGTAGCTTCCTGAACCCAGTCAGCTTTGCCTACCTCATGAGGGAGCGATATTTGCTTTCCTTTGCCTGAAAAGATCAAAGGGGTCTAAAAATGTAACCATGAAACCTCTATGAAGCCACTTTGAGAGAAAAAATTATGACAAAAAAAAAGAGAAAAAACAGGGAAAGGAAACATTTGCTATTGTTGATGAGGTATGGCTTGTATTGCATTGCAGAATTAATTTTTTTATACTAAAATAGTTTTCATGGTAGTCACGGGAAAGGTTGAGGTTGATATCACATGGGAGGATAAATACGGTACAACCAGCCTTGTTGAATCCATTAGACATGGTCTTCTGAAGAGACTGGAGAGCCCCAGATCTACATATTGAGAACAAGCAATCATTCTCTATAATCCCCTCAAATTCTTGGTATAACAAGTACGATGCTATTGACCTCCAAAATTATTAAGTGATTTTTCACTTCTTTTCTAATCTATAGAGGAACCGTTTCCAAACATATCTAGCAGTGCTTTGCATTACAACTGAATCTCGTTACAAATACAGCCAAGTCATGGAACCTCGACCAGTCTGGTACCTTCTCTAGTAGCTTTTACGTCCCACAACAGCACTCAGCCAAACATGTTCTTGCCACTACATTCATATGAGTGCTGAAGTCTGCTAAATCTAGTCCAACCACCAACTGCTTCATGAGTTCAACCTGTGGCAAACAGCACACATTAGCTTTATTTGATCACCAGTTAATTATGGCATTTCTCCTCTTATGAAACAGAACTGGAGCCTATTTATACTTTGGCTTGAAATAACTTGCAACAGAATTAACATATGCAAGTTCTAACAACATTCTTCCTGTTTTATCTATCATACCTTACAGAAGTAGTATTTGCAGTTTAGTCAGTCATTACCAGACATGGTATGTCACCATTGCCTTTCATTCCACTGCAAACAACCTTTAAATTTTTAACTCGGTACACCAATAATATTCTCAGATTTTAAATTTTTCTCATATTTCATCTTAAAATGCTGTTTCCTCTAATAAACTTTATAAACAAACATTGCAGCTTCCAGTTTCTTCCCTCATCTTGCTTTAAGGAGACATGGAGATAACTGTTGCTTTTTTACTATAACCTTACCTTGCTGCATGCCATTTATTTGCTTTCAGAGCTCAGTTAACATCTTTCCTCTTCTATTATCTGCAACTGAGCTTGTCAACCATTACTAAACTTGAAAAGTCACTTAGCTGCCAAAGAAGCAAGTACCCTGACTTTGACAAATTTAATAGGATTAGCTCTTTTAATAAGGACATCAGTACCAAAAAAATTGTTCTCATCTCAGTACTAAAGTACATCCCCTTTATGCTATATTTGAGTGAGTTATTGGTTATCAGTTATCGCCAAGATAATTTTGGACCTTTCAAGACTTATGTCATTAATTCTCTTCACACACTGAACACTTGGAAGGAAGTCAGCTATCTTCCAATTATATTAATATCTGAATAATCCTGAGAAAACAAACTTGAAACTGTACCAAAAAAAAAAAAAACCCAAAACTGCTCTACAGCTCTCAGTACTCAAAGTTCTCATTTTGACTGTGCATCCTCCATTGAGAAACCTTACATTTTTCTGCTATGACATTTAAAAATAAATTACTTATGTCTGTGCAGGCCATCATTCAAATGGGATTCAGCCAGTGCTATTGTACTGTGATCACAGAAATGAGGAAGTATAGCAAATCGCACAGATTATTTCAATATGAAGATATTTTAAATTATACGGTATGTCTTGAAGAAAATGTAACTGTTAACTCGGATTTTCAGTTTCCTATCTAACAGGGACAGAGACACCCTCGCGTGAGTATTAATCGGGGTATTTTATATTCAAAGGGAAGGCAGACGCAGTGACAATCCCAGCTGTGCTCTAGTACGGGGCCATCGTTGCGAGCAGCGTTCCGTTTTACCGCAACCCATCCAGACTCTCAGCAGCCCATTCGCACCGACCGACCCGACCCCAGGGCACAGCGCGACCCCCGCGCCGCCCACCCGCCCCTGCCTCGGCTGCGGGGAGCCCAGTGCGGCGGCGCCCCCGGGCACCCGCCGGGCCCGGGCAGCGGCACCGCAGCCGCCGGGGCAGCGCGGCGGGACGGCCCCGCCGCCGCCTGCACGTGCGCCCGGTGCCGCGGAGGGGCCGCCCGCGCCCCCGCGCGCAGCCCGGCCACGCGCAGCCCGGCCACGCGCAGCCCGGCGCGGCGGGACCCTGCCGCGGAGTGCGACCGCTCCGCGGAGGCGGCACGTGTCTCGCCCTCCGCCGGGAGTAGCACCAGCGACCTCCGGCACCCGCAGGGATTGCTGGCGAAGCAGAGCCCGTCCCGGCGCCCGTTACCTCAGCTGCTTCTGCTCCAGCTTCAGCTTCTTGGCTTGCGGCTCCCCCGCTGCCATCTTCGCGCTGGGCGGCGTGCGGCGCGCTCCGCTCCCCTCGGCCCGCCCGCCGGCCCCGGCCCGCCCCGCCGACCGCGCCGGCACCGCCACCGGGGGGCGGGGGCGCCGGGACGAACGTACGGCCGCGCCGGGCGCCTGACGGGGCGGGGAGCGGAGCCGGACCGCCCGCCGTCCCTGCCCAGCCGCGCGCTGCCGCGGCGCCGGCCCGGGTGGGTTTAGCGCCCGGGGGCCGCTCCCGTCTCCTGCCGGCCGAAGGGGCCGAGCGGTGCTGACCGGCGGCGAGGGGCGGCCGTGGCAGCGGGGCCGGCGGGCCCGGGGAGCGAGGGGGCCGTGCTCGGGCGCTCGGCGCAGGCAGCGCCCCGGCCGGCCGCGCCTCCGCCGGGGGGCGGCCCCGCGCCGCCGCCGGGCCTCGCCGCCATCTTGGCCGCTGTCCCGGGAGCGGGACGGGCCGTGCCGGGCCGGGGGAGGTACGTGGGGCGCGGGGGGCCCGGGCCGTGAGGGAGTGGGGCGGTTCTGTCCGTGCCCGGGGGGACGGGATCCCTGCCGGGCGGGAGCCGCCCGTGCCCGATCCCGGTCGCGCTGGTCGGCCGACGCCGGGCAGGGGCGACATCCCCGCCAGCGGCGGTACCGGGAGGCTGCCCTGCAAATCCGAGACTTCCCGTTTTGTTCGGTGCCCATTTAAATACAAAATCGTCGCCGTGTTCGAGTACCATCCCCCACGCCGTTGTTCTGGGCTGCGGCGGAGGTGCGGAACCGCCCGGCGGAGCGTGCAGGGCCGGGCAGAGGCGGTAGCGGCGGGGTGCAGCGCTCACGCTCCGCCGTGAGGCGCAGGGCCGTGAGGGGGACCGGGCAGCGCGGGGCCTGCAGCGGGGCGGGGCGGCAGCCGCAGCCACGCCGGGCCGGGAGGGGCAGGGCGGGCCGGGGAGCGGCGCCGGCTCACCTGGGTCGATCTTCAGCAGCCCTGCTGCAGCCGTGGTGTTTCTACTCCAGCTGTAACCGCTTAATTAGCGAGGGGCCCTGTGAGTGCGGATCTGCCTAATATGCGCTGGGAATAAACGCGTTATCATCCATCACTATGCGCTGCACATCGCTCCCGCCCTGTTCAGTACCCAGCGGCAACTGAGTAGAGGTTGTCGGTTCTTTTCTTTTGTTTCAGTTCAAATCTGCTGTGAATTAGTAATGCACTTACCGTCTTTTCAGTATGATGGATCGTTCGTACCCATTAAGCGTTAATCAAACTGGAGGAATAGCATCACTATTCACTGTAGCTTTTCTATAACCAACCAGACAAAAAATCATACTTGAATGATGAAAATTTTTGTTCATAGCAGGCAGACTGCAGTATGGGAGAGGAAAAGGTACTTTACAAGAAAAGCAAAACCAACTTCAGTTACTCATGCATGAGGTAAAATGATGGAAACAATGTTTTACAAAAGAACTGACTGTGACAACCATGAGAATGATTTTGCTGTGGCAGTTCCCGGCGGGTTTGAATCATACATAGCTTCTCATTTATTTATTGAAGAGAAAAAAAAGAGAAGATGAAATATCTGAATGATATTGCTCTGTAAAACATCTGTCATATTGCATGCTAACTCAAAGCACAAGCAAACTTGGGGTTTTTTTGGGGGGAAAGAGGACAAATAGATTCCTTGCTGCCTGTATGCACGTATCTGAAAATTCCTTGCAAATGGCAAATCAAACTTGATGAATAGCCTATGCCCTCTCATGTTTGATTTTGCTGGTTTTATTCAGAAATTAAATTTTCTGTTGTGCAAGATCAGCTAAATCCCAATTATTCTCTCATATAAAGATCTCCTTACATGAGGAATCTTTAATAAAAACCTTGTCATGAGGATTCAGAAAAGAGAAATTGAAGTCCTGGAGGTAGAGAAGTCTGAACAGTAGGAGATGAGTGGTGACTGTATTTTATGGCTGTAATAATGGCAATAAATTAAACAAATTATTTTTTTTAAGTGTTAAGTTCCTTCCTTTTATATCCATTTATTTTATCTCCAACTTACAGCTTCACATATAACTTCAAAAAATTAATACAACAAAGATAAGTTGAATCTTTTTTATGCTTATTTAACATAATGTATGAAAGGCAGCCTTTTAACAGGAACTTCTTAGAGTATTCATGAGATTCATTCATACAAGATAAAATAATTAGGGGGGCTGCTTTGCTCTGTCCTCTTGGAGGAGAAGGAAGTGTTTTTGTGCCTTCTTTCTGCCTTGTGTTTGGACTGGCTGGGGCAGAGTGCACACACATTGGGAAGGGCTGTCATGCACAGCAGAGTTCCAGTGATGCTTGCTGGCTCTGATGGAGTGTTCCAGTAGTGCATGGCTCTCTGGCACTGTGCTTGTCCTTTCTGGAACCTTGAGTGCCTCTTGAAGGAGAGCCTGTGAAACACAGTGGTATAAAGCTAGGAGCGCTGTTGTTCTGGCCTGTCAGACTTACTGGAGGAGTGAACTGGGTGAGCATGGTGGAAAACATTTTCACAAAGAGTTGCTGAGCTGGGGCTTTGATATCCTATGACTGAATCCTTCTGCCTTGTCCATTCAGAGTTCTTAATGGTTTGGCTGGAATATGAGCCTAATTATATTCCCGAAAATATTATGGACAGTAAATATGTGACATGAGACTCACTTTATCTCTGTCCATTTGGCCCTATCTGTCTATTCAGTACTGCTTTCAGAGAGTGAATTTCTTAAATCATCTGTTAGTAGTCCTAAACCTACTGATTCAGATCTAAGTAGTGTTCAAAATGTTCCATTTCCATGTAAAAATGTAGTTTTAGCAAGGAATTTGTAATTGTTTTGGTGTGGGTTTTTTTTTCTAAGAAACTCTAGCTTTTCCAGCAAAGCTTTCTATTCTTACAGGTCCCAAAGGGAACTGCAGCTATTCAGGATCTAATATTGTTCGATTATTCAGAATCTAATATTGTTCTGTTGATAAGAGATGGAACTCTCTTGCCAGCAGTTAGAAGATTTATACTGGAACTAAATTGAACAGAGGTGCCATGCAAGTGTGTTATTGGAAAGCTCATCAGACAGTAGATTAAATGCTGCACAAATTCTCATGCAGGCTGTAATTGCTACTGGTGAAAGCACAGAGGAAACTGCATATTTTGTTATGTCTACCAAACACTGATTTGAGTCAACTTTTGACTATTCTCAAAGGACTACTTCCTTTTAAAAACAATTTCAGAAAGTTACTAACAGTGTTTTAAATTATAGCAAAAATAAATAAATATATGCTGAACATCTGGGAAGCAAAGCATTTAGTCTTTAATAGGGATGATCTTGCTGATAAAATATGTCTGAGTAGTTGTACAGACACAAGCACTTCATGGTGCTGAGTAGACATGAAATTTTATTTGACTAACAGAGGAGGACAACAAGCGGTTCTTAAAAAAGATTGCCAAAATGTTTTTACTTTGATGTGTAGATACCTAAGCTGTGAGCATCTTATATGTAAAAATATTCATTACACTTGAGCAGCATCATTTAAGACACACAAACAATAATAAGAGCATAAAAGCCCTTGTGAAAATTACAGAAGATTTAGTAAACAGAGCTTTAGTAAACCTGAGACTTCCATATTTATCATCTTAAATCACAGCTACTAATGATGTGTCAGATTGGTCCTGCCAATTATACAATATTTCAGAACTGCCATGTTGGCTGTCTTGAAAGTGTTGTTCAGGTGCTTAATGGGACTTCTCTTTATTAGGTTTGCTGGGTTGAAAGCCAGTGAATAGGGTTAGGGAAGTCAGGAACACATTTGTGGCACATTGAATTTGTAGGAAAAAGCTAAAGTGCTGACTAGCTGATCGTGACAAAAGTACTAGCTTCAATAGAAATAGAGCTGCCTATTTTAGTTTATTTCTCCAGATTACTTTAAGCATTTGATTACTTTCCATTCATTTGTCACTAGAAGTTCATTTCCAGAAATACATAACAGAGACTCAGACAGTCTACCCCCACTAATTCTTCCACCCTTCAGAGCAGCTATGCCAAGTTCAGGGAACATTGAAGCTGTGGAATACTTTCCTAATGATGGTCCTATTTGGAGCTGTTTTCAGTAATTAGTACTAGCTCTAAAGGGCATTGCAGAGGTCAGTGATAAATTCCTCACTTTGTGGCTTCAAACCTTTGTATGTAACTCAGCTCAGTGTTATGAAAAAGCAGCTGTTGACAGTATTTCTGCATTAATTACACTTTAGAGTACTTAATTGTAGCTAAGGACAAGCAAGTGCAATCAGTCTTTTTTCTCATGCTCACAGCCTCTTTCTCTTGCCAGTGAGTTCCGTTTTTGTCTTGTGAGCCTGTTGTGCTTTAGTCCAGATGTTTCCGTGCCAGGAATTTGAAAATCAGTAACATTGCAAATCCAGATTTAGTCAAAAGAAAAGTTAGAGATGTGGAAATAGCTCACTGGAGACATCTTAGTTAAAATATGTTTTTTCTTCTCTGTGGACTTCAGATTCTGGTAGGATGGAAATGACCAAGATGAATCACGTGGAGTTTTGCACATCAGACGAAGGATGGGAAGTTTGTGAGAAGCTGCAAAACTGCAGGGCTGCTTGTTGGTGCAGAGCCTGTAAGGTGCCTTGCAGTCAGGCAGTAACATGAAAGTCTGTCAGTCTACTGAAAATGGGCTTGAACAGTTTGCTTTGGCCTAGATGCAAATAATGATCCATGTACACCTTCAGTCTGCTCTTAGGCCTAAAAACAGAGAGATGGAAGGCATGTCCTATAGAACTGTCCTAGAAACATCTTCAGTACCTTACACAGAGTGGTTTTATGCTGACATCTCAAAATGGTGTCTTTGTACACTACTACATGGAGAAGAATCTCATGATTCCTGAATTCTAGTAATGTACTTTTGCTAGTGTTTTTTAAAACTTAGGAACTTTGTTTCAAGACCTTTGCCCTCAAATTGCTGTAAGTCCTAATATTCTTTGCTGTTGACCTACTGGTGTGACAAATTCTAATGTTACTGGATTGATTCCTTATGTTCAGCATTTGTCAATCTTTTTTGCTTTTCAAGTCATGTTCTGATGAGACAAAAAATTCAGGTACTGAGAAATTAGTTCAGGGATCTCTACATGTCCAAAATGAAATCTGGCACTCAAAAATGGAGTAACAGGGAAATCTTCAGTATTTGGAGCAATGTATGTAATCTTTGTTAAATGATAGTTTATATATCTTGTATTGATATTTTTGTAGTGTTACCTTTTCTAAGATATTCAACATGAAATCTGTCTTTAATCAGCTGGTGCCAATTGCTTTACAGTGTATGGGATAAATCAAATTACTTAGTCTTGTGTATAATAGACTGATGTCTCCACTGCTGTTGGAGCATCTTTATTATAGTACGCACTGGGAAGTGAACCAACTGAGCTGCCCCTTGACTGACAGGGCAGGCCTTGTACCTCTGGGGCTGCCAGCTCTGCACTTAGGCTGCAAGGAGAGAGCTTCAGTTTTCCAGAGCACCTCATATGAGCAGCAAATTAGCATACTGCTAAAACTTGTGAAGGAAGAGAGGAGTATGTGAGAGGATTTGAAGGGAAGTCTTATGCTAGAAGCAGAATATACATAGTGGGACATTCTGTAATTCCTGTCTTCCTACTTAGAAGATAGGGTAGGCAGTCAGGTGGCATTTTACTGCTCATATTCCATGGGTACTACAAAGCTGTCATCTGCCAAGCATGGTCCCCTGGATCAGTTTGCTGCTCTGGTTCACCACCAGGCCACACAAACACTCCTGTGAACCCAGCTGGTACCTAGGCAGCTTGGGGCAGATGAGTAAAGAAGGGCAGTGGCCAAGTGCTCCTTCCCCTTCTGGCTGCCCACGCCCTCCCTTGATGGCGTATCAAGTCATGGTCTAATATCCTAAGTGGAACTTAGGGCAAAAGAAGGGGCCCTGCTATTACAGTCATTTGGTGCACCAGGAGCTTGCTGTGATTGTGTGGTCTCTGCTGCACAGCTGCACTTCCTAAAACTATATTGTGACAAATGCAGACAATTTCTGATGTGTAGATGAATAGAATCTGGATGAATGTTAACAGAAGCACTACAAATACTGTCACACGTGTCTGATACTCTTTGTTAGTGTATCGTTAGAAGCTGCCTGCTGAACAACATAGCTCCTCCAGAGCAGGCTGTGGATCAGCTCTCTGGAAGTGGAGTCCTACCAGTGCTGCTTGTCCTGGATTCTCAGATGCAGCTTTGTGTGCATTTAATAGGAAATGGGTCTGATATTTGTTAACAGATATGCTATTGTATCCATTTTAAAATGTACAGAGATCTATTCTAAGCTTTACAGCTGAGCACCTCTGTATGTGTGGGCAGCCGTGGTGTCGAACAATACTGACATTCAGTGGTTGATTATACTTGCCACCCTTGTGTGACTATCCAGGAGATTTTTGGAAGGCTTTAATGTTCAATGCTGGCTTTAATGTTCAATGCTGGCTAAATTCACAACATGTTTACTGGAACTGGATTAAAGCAACTGTGCTCATTTATAAAAATGCTGCGCTCACAGTATTAAAATTTTCTGGGTTTTTTTAACAAACTAAATCAGAGATTCATTTGGTTCAGGAGAGAGATAGTAGAAACATGCAATAACACTTTTTAGCTTTGTTTCCTTTCCCCTTTTTAAGCAAATTTGCAATCACAGTTTCTAAAAGAACTTTCCTTTACATTCCCTATTGGCTTAGAAGAATATTTTTGTCCCCCTTTTCACTATTGGTCTTTTTTTGTCAGCTACCAAAGACTGCATGCTCTTGGCAGGAGGTCTCTGAGACCTGGCATGGCCCCAGTGAAGATGAGCACGTTGCTGTCATGCTTGGGAAGGAGCAGCTGGAGTTTAGAATTTGAAAAGTTGGATCTTGGCTTTCTTCCCACATCTGCTGACTTAGGTGGAAGGAAATACCATGCTGACAACCTTCTTGAGCTATCCTTTTTCACTGTAGTTGGTGAGCTTTGGAAGACATACTTTTGTTTTGTGAAAATCTGAAGGGCCAGACCATTTTTCATTGTTACAAGTCTTGGTACAAGACTTGCATTGGTAGATGAGATAGTACTCTGAGTAGTTCAGATTCAGACACAGAAACACAAGTTCACTCTGGGTGGGTCTGGCTGCTTATTCCAGTATTTTGGAACAAGATTTACTCATACAGTGCTTATAGTCTTAAAATTTCTGTGGGACTGGGCCATGTGCATGTAGATGCTTCCATACTATTTTTATGTTAGAGTTAACAGAGAAGGAGCACATTTTATCTGTGTTTTAGGACAGTATCCTGGGCAAACATGTTAAAAATTAATGAAAATTACTATGGGTTTTTGGTTGGTGTGTTTGGCTTCTCTTGGACATGCAGAGTTCATGGTGATCTTCCTGTTTCAAGATATGGACACCCAGTAATTGTCTGATCTCTTTCCAGTCATGTTTGAATTCCTCCAAAGGGTAACTTTCAATTCTGGCTCTCCATTGCTATCGTCTTCCCATTTCCACCATATGCCCTGTGCCAGCTCTAGCACTCTCTGTCAGTGAAATAACTTGCATTAGAAGCTGGTCTAACCAGCAGCTCCTTTTGCTGGGTCAATTTCTGGCTGGACTATTTTCCTAATGTAGATAATTGCAGAGCCACAGACCTATTCAAATCAATACCTGAGAGGCAAAAGGGAAGAACAGCCAGTGCCAGGGATAGCTTCTTCAACTACAGATTAATTTATGCTTAACATTAGTACCAAGTTAACTTCACCTTCAGAAGCTGCTGTTGGGGTTACAGTTGTGTTTGTTTTCTAAGCCCAAGTTCTAACTTATTTTTTAGGAGGATCATTATGCTGCAGGTCAGCCAAAGTTGTATCTATCTCACGTAAAGGCTGAAGAGATAAACTGCAGCTTGCTAGCATTTGTCTCCTCTGTAGATGCAGAGATAATAGAGTATTCATTTTATCAACTACTTAGTTCACTTACTATCACATTGAAAGTTGAGAAATAGACTTGGAATTATTTTTCTAGCAGGCACATAAGCTACTTGCCCCATGAATAAAATGAAGGATCAGTGGCTGAGACATGTTATTTGTAAATGTTTAAAGAGATAAGAATAAGTTACATTCCTTACCTGCAGTTCATACTCCCCTTTTACGCAAGTGAGTTTGGAAGTGAAAAACATTTTATATAAATATATTTCATGCGTGCTAAGCACATTTGAGACAATTTTATCCATTAAATCAGATTTAAATGGCTAGTTTTGTGTACTTTTAATGAATTCCAACCCTTTACCCAAATGCAGCTTGGAATAGATCCTAAGACAAATCTGCCAGCAAGTAAAAAGCACTTTTCTAGTTCAATAGCTGAAAGCTGACAAGCTAAAGAGCTGTATCTTTAAGACAGAGCAATTCTAAGTTAAGTGGGCAACTGACAGGCCAACTGCTATAGGAAACTTTCTGTACAACTAACTCTTTCATGTCAGCAAATACGTTTGAGCGAGTGCCAGCTCACGGGAGTCAGCTTTTCTTTAAGAAATAAATTGCAAATACCAGATAGGGATGAAAGTGGAAAACTAGGGTACTTTCTTCATGCTTGCATTATGATATACATTAGCAATTTAATCCAATGGCAAATATTTTTTGATAAAATGTTCTTGTAAATACAGAAAATGGAATGCAAATAAAAGCAACACAGTATATATTTTTCCTAAATTCACAGTGCATGTTAATAAAGAATAACCATCATAAGAAAGGGAATCTGGGATATGAAATGCCAATCCACATATCCTTTTGTTTATTTTAACTTCTTTTAATGTGTTTCCAACAGAAAATGATCCACAGCCTGTTTCTTATAAACTGTTCTGGTGATATCTTCTTGGAGAAGCACTGGAAGAGTGTTGTGAGCCAATCTGTCTGCGATTATTTCTTTGAAGCTCAGGAGAAAGCAATTGATGTTGAGAATGTGCCTCCTGTCATCTCAACTCCACATCACTACCTCATCAGCATCTATCGGGATAAAATCTTCTTTGTGTCTGTCATACAGACAGAAGTGCCACCACTCTTTGTAATTGAATTTCTGCACCGAGTAGCAGATACTTTCCAGGTCCGTCACCATTCAATGGTTTTTAAAATCAGTGTCTGAAGGAGGCCTATAGGAAAGCCAAAGAGGGACTCTTTGTCAGGAACTAGAGTGACAGGACAAGGAGAAATGAGTACAAACGGAAAGAGGGGAAATTTAAGCTAGATATTTGGAAAAAAATCTGTTCTGTGAGAGTAGTAAAATAGCAAATGGAACAGGTTGCCCAGAGAGGTTGTGGATGTCCCAAGTGTGGCAGTGGTCAGGGCCAGGTTAGATGGGACTTTGAGCAACCTGATCTAGTGGGAGGTGTCCATGCCCATGGCAGGGGGGTTGGGACCACCCCTTAACATTCCATGATTCTGTGATTCTAAAATTACTTCAAGGGATTTTTTGTATAAACTTCTTTTAGAGCAAGGTAATGAACCCTTCTGTGAGTGACTTTTCTGTCGGCAATTTTTAAGTCAAGCACAGGTTTATAGAGTACAAGGGAAAAAAGAGGTTTATTTTGTGCACTCACAAGCACCAGATCCCAAATCCAACTCTGTAAATGCTGAGTTTCTGTAATTTTTTGTACTATTACATGTTATGTAGATGGGAAGAAGGAGCATGTAGTCAGGCAGCATGCACTGTGTAGTGAGGAAGGGGCTGCAAAGAAGTCACTTCTCGACCAATTTCACACTTTATATAAAGGAAATGCTGTGAAGATTGAGCGTTGCCAAAAGATAGTATCTTTATTTTAGAAGAGTCTCAAAGATATGTTAATGTTCACAACTAGAAGGACCTTTGTAACATAAATATTATCACATCACATTATATTATTTCACTGTTTATGCTTGTATTTATTTTCAGTTAGGTGATAAATATAACATTAACAATATGATGCCATCAGACTATAGAAATAGTCCGTTTAGGCACTAAAATACCTTCATATATTGGAGGATTTCTGTAAGAAAAAACCAAACTAACTTCCTTTTGCGAAGCGTTCTAACAGGAATAAAAATCCTCTCTTTTGTAATCTCTGAATTCGTTTAGGATTACTTTGGCGAATGTTCTGAGACGGCAATTAAGGACAATGTAGTAATTGTGTATGAACTTCTAGAAGAAATGCTAGACAATGGCTTTCCATTGGCAACAGAATCTAACATACTGAAGGAGCTGATTAAGCCTCCCACAATTTTGCGCTCTGTTGTCAACTCCATCACAGGTATGAAAATATGTAACTTCAGCAATGATGGCTGTTTAAAAAAAAAATCATGTCTCGTAGCTAAAAAATAATAAATTGGTGTGAATCTGTAAGGTGAGGGCAGTGTCCTGCCACTTCTCATCAATAGAAGTTGAATAAAAACAAGTCCCTCCTTATTTGCAGTTTACACCTGGCCCCTTTGCTGTCCTTGGAGGCACTGCCTGGTTCAGCCACAGCTGCTGAAGTCCCTCAGGAACAGCAGCTCCTAACACAGTCAGGACATACTGGAGACAGGTGCTCTGGGATTGGTACAGAGCTCACCCCAAGCCTTGAATAACTGAGGGGCACTGGAGAAGGTTAAGCATTTTGTAAGAAATCCATATAGGAAGGTGTATAATAGATATCTAATAAATCCTTGACGGGTGGGAACAGATAGCATGAAGGGAAGCAAGTAGCCTGGCCTCATCTCCCACCCTGCCCCCAGCACCAAGCAGCACATGGACTCATGTGGATTTGATTTCGCAACTGATTTCAGGCTGTTGTAAATGGGTCTGTCTTGCAGTGATGAAGCCAAATGTCTGTCAGCTGAGCTGGTGGAATCTGCTTGTCTGGCAAGCGGGTGCAAGGGAGGTGAGCCATGAGTGTCACATGGGGGCAGAGATGCGAGATGGTCACTTGTACATTGTGTTAGAGAAGGGGAGTAGTTGGGCTGCAGGGCCACACACATGATAGTCAGAGGAGCTGGTCTTTCAGGTGGTAGATATGGTTTAGTCTTAGAGTATAAATCTCATCAGTTTTAATTTCTGTTATTTGGAGCTTAATTAGGTTTTTTACATGTGGATTGGAATGCTAGCATTTACACTTATGAAAATAAGTGTTTTCTCTAAAACCTTATTAAAATTCACTAGGAGCCTAAAGTGCCTGACCAAGGCAGCCTGCATCTTGTCACTGTCAACAGCTTAGTGCTGAGCAGGGGGAAACAGCAGCCTGAGAGGTCTCCCATCTGCCTGGCCTGGTAGCACTGCTGCACCCTGCAAGGCTGCTGAGGGACAGACACAGCAACTGCTCCTCTTCAGAGATGCAGTGGGAGTGAAGAAATGGTTACAACTCCTCCCCACTGAGTTACAGCACATACAGGCAGGGGTGGACTATAGGAAGGGGTTTTTTTTTGAGTAACTACTTCTACAAGCTCAAAGGAATGAAAACTTCTGTTTTCTGCCTGCCATACTAGGGCCTGCCCAAGCAGGTTTTGTTGAAATACCTGCTGGCCACCAGCTTCTCACTGAAGCTGTTTCACATGGCAGGACACACTACCATATTCATTGTGCTAAAGGCCACAAGTCAGCATGAGCTGTGGCCCTATCCCAAGACCTACTTCTAGCTGAGGGAGCTGTTTACTCTGTGCTGGGATTCTGGCATCAAGTCACCTAAGCCTCAGAAGTGGTAATATTTTTTTTTCCTCTTTTTAAAGTCTCATCAATTTAATTTATAACTAAGCAGCTCAGGAAGCCTTCTACTCATGCTTGATGGTATTGAGAACCAGGAGCCAAGGGTGAGAGCAAGGCAGGCAGGGACAGTGGTATCATCGGTCGGGAGCCCAGAAGTTGAGGCAACAGGTCAGGGACTGACTGGATCAGATGATCAACAGGTCATCTACAGCTCAGTGGTTGCCAGTGATGTCCATCAGAATGGGACAGGTCAAGCCAGAAAGTCCAGTCTGGGCCAGGGTCTGGATCGATTTGACACATGGTCAGGTATAGACATGGCTGTCATGTTGATGCAGGGTAGTTCAGACGGGTACCAAGGGTGAGACCCTCAGCCTAACAGCAGCTCGAAGCAAAGATTGTAGGAGCCCTCCCTAAGGCTTCTTACACATCTTTCTTGCTAATGACTCTTACCTGTTAATCAGCCCTGAAGTCATCCAGCTAAAACTCTTGGGAGAAGGGGGAAGCAGGATTAAGGCCCTCACAGGGAGCTGTCTTGTGTTGAATTAGTGATTAAATCCTCCATAAGATCTAGCCCCACAACTACTCCCACTCAAACTTGCTGCTGACCTGAGTGTTGTATTTTGCTGCGTAAGATGTAGTCTGAAAAGCTGTTAAGTCTGGACACATGGCTCTAGTGCCTTCATGTCACCTTACAAATAACATGAGGGGTCCAGGCTCTAGCCTACAGTACCAGGGGCAAGCCTTGCCTTGATTTTTAATTTTGGTAGTCGAAACATTCCTTTTGTAATGAATTACTGATTTTAAGTTCCTTTTCATTTTTAAGGCAGTAGTAATGTGGGAGACACGCTTCCCACTGGACAGTTATCCAACATTCCTTGGCGCAGAGCGGGAGTAAAATACACAAACAACGAAGCCTATTTTGATGTCATTGAAGAAATTGATGCAATTATAGACAAATCAGGTAAGACAGCTTGCAAACTAATATTAGTTTCTTTAGTGTGTTTACATGTAACTAATGATGTTTTAGAGAGAATTCAGTCCAACCTTCTTTGTTTTTGCATATGTTTTATATACTTGCATTTATATCTTAGGTAGAAATATTCAATTTAAAATTATGAGCTTAAGTATATTTCTTCAGTTCATCTTAAAACAGCAACATGCTCTGGGCTGCTTCGAGAACATCCAAAAAAAGTATGTTTTCTGTTTGTATATTGATTATCTTTTAACAGATATAAATGAGGAAAAAAAAGTAGTTGAAATGTGATGAGAAAATTATGTCCCATTGTTCCTGCCAACAATGTATTGTAGTCCTTGAAGGCCCTCAAGTGAGCAAGACAAAAGCTTTCTTCTGATAGCAAGCTAAACATGGTGCAAAATAGTTGGACAGTATTGTTTTCCTTATATTTAAGGAGCCAGATATTAAGAAGCATAATAATACTCCTTTCTTTTCTGTGAATTAAACATATCATTTTCTAATACAGAAGTCTTTATTCTGATATTTAACTTTGAGGAGGAACCTGATAACTTGTATGCCAAGAAAAAAAAATTACGCAAAAAGAAAACTGCAAAGCTGTGGGCAGGAACTGCTGTTTTGTTCAGTATTGGGGCCAGCAGTTGGCAAGGATGAAGACTGCAGGACACTCTTCTGAGCTAGTATGGGGCAGGGAGAAAACCTCTGATTATTCATTCAGTGCTGCTGTTGTAGCAGTGTCAGTGTTGATTCTGTACACCACTTCTGCAAATGCTTTGGCCATCATTGAAGCAGATAATCATAAATAGCCATTGTGCAGCTCTTATTCTCCCCATCTTGAAGCTAAAACAATGTGATCCTTATAGAGCCCTTATAGAACATGCTGATGACTGTGTTACTGTCCTAGCTCCTTAGGATTCCCTGGAGTAGTGTGAGTGCATAGTCTGAGAAGGTACAGTCAAGAGCATGGTGAATTTCTGCATGTATTTCAGGCTAAATTAGATCCTTCCTACTGAGGATCTGCTGCACTAGCCCCTGGGGATTAGCAATGCAAGAACCCCTCTTTATAGCTTTCACCAAGACTAAGGTAGATAAGGTTGCTCCCCTAGAATAGGGAGGTTATCTTGTTTCACAGGGATATGGTCGACTGCTTTAACCTGAAACAGGATCACTTCTTTTCAAACAAAGTATAAAGCCACCATCTCTCTTTTCCCTTGCCTAGATAAGCCAGTTTCTACCTATCTTCTAAAATTGCCTTTGCATGTGAAGTTAATTAATTAGTCCAGGGTCCTGCTTATGCCTTTTTTTACTTGGAAGATACTTCAGGAAATGAGCATTTCCTAGGTAAAATGCTTAGTACTCTTGCTTTGGGGTTTTTTTGGTTGGTTTTTTTTTTTTTTTTTTGCTATAGATTTATTTAACATCAAGATGAACATTTAATTTCATTGTTAAACAACATTTACTTGTGAAAGCCAAAGTTAGCACCAACTTACTGCATTTTGACATTGACTGTTTCTATGTGCTTCAAATTCCCTGCACCACTACAACTTGATAGTTTTCTGGAGATCAGGGACAGGAATAAAAGAAAAGATTCAGAGCCGGTATGTTATGAAATTCTTATTTGCTTATTGCTGACAACCAGTTCAAGCACATCCAGTACAAGTCCTGTGTAACAGCTGGCACAAGTATCATGAACCAGTTTGGGACAGGCTGTTTGCTCTGGCTCATGTATTTTAGCAAGCTGCCCAGGACACAGGTAACTGGAATGACCTTTCCTAGCTAAGCTTGGCATGTTGTTGAGTGTTGTGCAAGTGTCGTCTGTGTCCTCTAGCTGTACTTCACCACATCTGTTAGGCCTTTCATAATAATGTTAGTCAAGTGTCTTGTTTTTCTCTGCAGGTTCCACTGTCTTTGCAGAAATCCAAGGTGTTATTGATTCGTGTATTAAGCTCTCAGGAATGCCAGATCTTTCTCTGTCTTTCATGGTAAATTCAGCCTATATTAGGGAATCTTAATTGCTCAGGATTTATTTTTCTTAGTGATCAGAGTTAAACAACTTTAAGATCACTATCACTATTTCATGTGTTACACATATGTAAAGTAACACATTTTGCATTATATTGTAGAAGCTGCATAGTTCTGTAGTTGGAATGGCTTTTGTGCATACATAAAAATAGCCTCACAGGAGCTGCTGTACCAGGTCAGATCAGAAACCCATCCAGCTCATAACATGTCTCTGATAATGATACTCAGAGTCTAAGAAATAGGAATTGGGAAGATTTCAGTAGCTAGCTCAGTCTGCTGGTACTTGATGAGGTTTCACTTAGCATTGTGCCACTCCTTGCAGAACCCACGGCTGCTGGATGACGTCAGCTTCCATCCATGTATTCGGTTCAAGCGCTGGGAGTCCGAGCGAGTCCTGTCCTTTATTCCTCCCGATGGCAATTTCAGACTCATCTCCTACCGTGTCAGCTCCCAGAAGTATGTTTGCATTCAGACACCCTGCTCTTCCAGCTGCACCACCTGCTGCTTTCCACCTAACAGCACATTCCTCCTTGCTCAGGGGGGAGTTTGCATTGTTGTGAACTGTGTGTGCTCAGGTTTTGTCTCAGCTGTTGCTCTGTCCCTACTAAAAGAAGAAAACCTTTCAGTGACCTGCAGATACTCAGTAATAATTTTTCAGTGGAGTAAATCACACATGACAGTCATATAGGGCCACTCAGTCCTAGTAAGTGTTGTTGGTGCTAAATGCTTTATGAGTAAGTCTCTGTGTACATGGAGGATTCTGAGTTTCATGAAGAGAGTAAAGCAAAAAAGTCCAAATTACAGAAATTTGCAAATTAAAGCTTGATCTGACTAGTGGCTCTTCTGAGATTTGGCTCAGTGAGATTACTTAAAATAAATAAATAAAACAGATTAAGAGAGAATAAGACCAGGCATTTGGATGAAAAGAAAGAAAATATTTTTTCCTGTGATTCTCTGATGATAAAATCATTTCAGTAATGATGATGAAGAGCAGAGTATCACTTCCCTTACCACTTCTGAAACCAACCAGTTCTAACTTGAACACCTACCAGAAACAGAAGAACCATTTATAAGAAAGTGCTTCAATTTCTCAAGCAGAGAAGTAGCCAGGATGCATTCAGCTACTGTCTTCTCTTTTCAGCTTGGTGGCAATTCCTGTATATGTGAAGCACATGATCAGTTTTAAGGAAAATACTTCTTCAGGAAGATTTGATGTTACCATTGGACCAAAACAGAATATGGGGAAAACAGTAGAAGGAGTAGTCATGACAGTTCACATGCCAAAGGCTGTACTTAACATGAACCTCACTGCTACACAAGGCAGCTATACATTTGACCCAGTTACTAAAGTAAGTCTTGAACTTTTATTTATTTAAATATTGAAGATGGCATTACTAAAGTCACCCATATTGCAGAATACTGGAACAGTGTTCCACGCTTGGCAGAGAGCTCTGTTCAGCATATGTTTATGAATTAAAAATTTACCTTTAAAATTTGCTTTTTCAAACTTAAATACACAGCAGCTCTGATTTCTGACTTCAACAGTATCTTTTTCCTTCCCTTCCCTCTCTTTTCACCCTGCTCTTTCACCCATTAATATCTTTCCGTAGTGGATGTAGCAGTATTTTGCCAATAGTTTCAGCCATGATATATTTTCATATATGTTATGAAAACATATTTTTCTGAAGGAAATGCACTAGCCTTGAAAATGGGTAGACAGAAAAACTGGGAGCAGGAGATGAGGAAAAAAATGTCTTCCAAAAGACCTGCCTAAAGACACACAGGAAAATGAAATGTCTGAAAAAGCATGTCTTGGGCTCCTGATTCCTTGCCTCTGAGCTGGGGGTTGAGACCTAAATTTCATAAAGCTCCTGAAGCCTTTTAGTAGCCAGGAGCCATTTTGCTGAAAAGCAGTTTGAGCCAAAACATTCTGCTGGCACTAATACCCTGCTCTGAGTTTTCTGCTGCCCTTGGAATATCTCAGTCAGCAATTCATTACAATTGTTAGGGAAAGCTCTCCAAGTAGCATTTTCTTTCAAAAACAACAGATCTTTTTAAAAGAAAAGCACCAACAAAAAACTTAAGGTGTGCTTTTCTCTCTGTAGAAATAAATTTTACTGTGTTTTTATCAAGAGCTGGGATAACTAGGTGGATTGAAACTGCAAAAATTTTTAAAAGCATAGAGAATTGAGGTCTTTCTGCATTTATGACTTTATGGTAAGAACAAACAAACCACCTCTTGTGGGTGAGTAAAGGGCCTGCTTGGTTCCATATTTCTCCAATGAGTGTAAGAATCAATGGCAAACAAGTGAGCCTTGAGAAAGTTAGTCTGGTTTGGACAATCTCCTTCGGTCCAGTGCCTTGCCCTCCTCATTCTTGTGCTTAAGTTTCTATGTCTAAGTTTCTTAAGCTTCTCTCTTGGCTTCATAGATCCAGCTGACCCAAACAGACATCAGGGTCAGTTATGCTCAGCAAAGGGAACAAGATGTTCTCAGAGCCACACTGACAGGGTGAGAAAAAGATCCCATACCTGCAGGAGCCCTCTCCCAGCCAGTGAGGTCATGATCAGGGCTCACAGGCTTCTGTTTGTACCCAGCCTGCAAACTAAAAGCTGGACATAAACTTGACCTCATAGGTTGTTTCCTAGAATGCTACTACTACTATTCTCTCCTTCCTGACAAGGTGCTAACATGGGATGTGGGCAAAATCACCCCTCAAAAGCTACCAAACCTGAAGGGCATAGTGAACCTGCAGTCTGGAGCCCCCAAGCCAGAGGAGAACCCAAGTTTAAACATCCAGTTTAAGATACAACAGCTTGCAATTTCAGGTGAGTGGGGGATATTACATGAAATTGGTGCTGGCAGAACAAGTTGGTGTAGGAAATGAAGTGGGAAATTGTTAATCATTTATTTGGAGGTGCAGATCTGAAGTCAGCTTGGTCCAAAATTACAAAGTCTGATTTACCCAAACCTGACACTTACCCTTGCTGGAGGATTTCTTTGCTAAGAATTCTGAATTCCCAATTATTTACTTATGAAAGACTGTGAGAAGTATACAGAAGAATGGATTTTTCTTTGTTAACTGGTGCATTAAACATGCAAAAATGTATCCTTTTAGTGAAGACTGATGGATGATGATTTAGTGTGCTGCTCCTGACATGCTTTAGCCTTGTACCACTAAAGCTCTTTCTAGTGGTCATAAAAATGCATTCATTTTGAAGAATGCCCTTCTTACTCATTCCTTCTGGAGTTCGTTAGTTTTTCATCTTTGAAACAATCTGCAAATAAAAGCAGAGTGAAGTCTATAGGCTAAGTGCAAAAGTAAATACAAAGCAGACAAAGCCTCAGTCTGCAAACACTTAAACCATGTAAGTTATCCTTGTGTAAAGTGCTTCTCTAAGTAAACTTTTCAGGATTAAGGTCCTAACAATGCAAGAACTCGCATTCAGAGAGGTAGA
This sequence comes from Lonchura striata, assembly GCF_050655825.1. NCBI lineage: Eukaryota > Metazoa > Chordata > Aves > Passeriformes > Estrildidae > Lonchura > Lonchura striata. Next base: position 20,325,903 of record NC_140708.1, read on the forward strand.
GGAGGGGGATGACTGAAGGCAGTTGATGAGTGTTGGTGGTAGTACATGTGGTACCTTTCTGGATAGGTACCAGGCCATGGTGGTTTTGGCTCCTAGACTATATGGAGTAAATAACAGTTCCTGTGTAAGAACAGAGTCTTGCAGCTTCCTCCTAAACTAGTTTAAATCTAGCAAGATAGAGCTGGTCCAGTGGCTGGACACCAAAGATAACGGAGCTGTGAGAAAGCACGGAACAACCTGAAGCTGTAGGTAATTAATAGCTACTGGCATTCCTCAGGAAATAGCAGAGGGATTGCTGGTTCTTGCAATTACAACTGGTAGTGAAAAGAATGCTAAAACTTGTCCTTTGCTTCATCTCCATGATCAGAAAGGAGTGCAGTGTACAGGAGCTGTGGAAGATAGATTCAGCTGCTCTGTAGTTGATCTCTTGGAAGGAGGATGTTGGCTTATGGAATAGAAGAGAAATAAGGTGTTGCCCTGCCAAGACAGCTAAGATTAGGTGACAACAATGTTCTCACCTGCCACTCTGAACCAGATGAACTTGTGAAAGAAAGGGAAACAGCTTCCTAACCTATCTTAAAAGTCCTTTCAAGATGGCCAGATTTCTAATCAGACTGCTGTGATTCCTGCTTTTAACTTTGTACTTGTCTCTGTCTTTTTTCAGGACTGAAAGTGAATCGCCTAGACATGTATGGGGAAAAATACAAGCCTTTTAAAGGTGTCAAATACATTACAAAAGCAGGAAAATTCCAAGTCAGGACTTGAGAAGATGCTAAGAGGAAATTCCCCTTAAAAATCTTGACTGCTTAGTGACTTATGTTGGTTAGGTGCCAATTAATTAATAGACACTGATTAGTTCGGGATCAAATCATTTGTGCACAGCAGCTCTTAAAATGAAAGCATAGCTTTGTTTTTCTTAATATGGCTTTAAAATAAGGTACTTTTTTTCTATTACACTTTCACTCTTTTTTTACTGAATTGTTGTGCTGGTGAATAGTTTGATATGGGCAACCCACAGATACACTGCCAGTCAGATACCAAAGCCCTGAGGTCAAGCACATTCTGAAGGCCAGACAGGCCACTGGAAAAGACTTCCGGTGGCATGTTTTCCTGCTGCAGCCACCTGCAAAGAAAGCTCAGCTCCACCCACAGCCAGCTGCAAGCTGGCATTCCACAAAGCAACACGTAATCCCTTCAGAAACAGAGAGCAGCAGTGAGAGGGGCAGGGGTCCCCCCCAGGGCCTGGGACATTGCAAGTGTCACTCCTGAAAAAGCTTCTGATGAAGTAAAAAATAATTTCTGTGTTGTTTACAAGAAATCGCCTTTCTTAAGAAGCATTTGCCTTAATCAGCTTTTATTTCTGCCATCTGCAGATGAGCTGATAAAAATAACATCCTGCATTAAATCTTGGAGGTGATTGTTGCTTCAGTAATCCACTTTCTTTCCATTCAATTACATCATCCCCATCATTTTTTTTAAGAATACAGTTGCAGAGAGTAAGATCTATTTTTTATGTGAAGCCTTTGCTTTGATTTAGATGTTCCACTTGTTTGAAGTGGATGCCACCAGGTCTGTGCAGTGTGTACTTTTGAGCGTAGCTTTTTAGATAGCACAGTAGAAGTGTCAAGTGTATTTAATGGTTGTGTGCTTTAATGTTCTGAAATAAAGGGAACTCCACTGCAAATATGTCTCACCTTATGGAACGTTCATGCTCTTGTAAACGATTCATGGGGCTCTTAAGCAGGAGGCATCTGATACACTATTAAAACAATGACTGTTTGCTGTATCTCTACTGAACTTGGTCACTGTGCAGCTGCTTAAGAGTTTTAAAAGCCTGTTAATAGCACAGTAGGTAAGGTCCCTTTCATATTTCTTTCATATGTCTTATTTTTAAATGGAGGACAGCTGTTTATTTATGATATTTCAAAGGCTCAACACTCAGAGCAAAGCTGACTGAACTTCTTGTCCATCTCTCTAAAACAATACATACTCCAGAGTAGCTATCAGGTTCCAAAACATGCATTTGGTCAGTATTAAGGATGGGATACTGGAGACCCTTTGTTTGTCTAAACTGCTCAGCTTACAAATCAGTGAGTAGGTACTAGCTTTACTTCAGATGAAGAGTAGGAACCAAAGTTACTTAGTAGTCAAAATTTCAAATACTGGGACAAAAATGATCCAATCTGGAACGAGGAGAGGAAATCCATCTGAACCCTGTCAGTGAGGAAAGAAATGGACATACAGTCTCTGTTTGTAACTTTGGTATTATCATTAGGGTAAACTTGGCCATAAACAACCATTTTGAATTTCTAAAATTAGAGTAGATAAAACAGCACCATGAAGAACCAGCACTCTGTGTTTCAGCAAATAGCATCCTTCAGTTACTGTACTTGGAGAAGAAATCTTGTGTTCAGAGGTAACAGGTAACATCCCAAGCTGATGTCTGAGTAGCTGGAGCTGCTCTCTGCATTAGCAACCTGGAAGTGCTGCCCCAGGGCCTTTCAGAGCTGACACCCTTCCTGAGCTAGGACATAAAGGAGTGTCAGAGCTCCAGTCCCAACCCAGTGCTGCCTCCCACGGTGCCTGAACAAGCCCTGCCTGCTCCAGGACCTCGGGCACAACAGGGAGGCTCCCACAACAGCTGTGGTCGGGGGAAAGCCCAGCTCATCACCACAACTCACTGTCAGCAAGAACTGCACTCACCTTTAGGAAACCAGTCTAGGCATGGAGATGTGTTTTGTCGAGGAAATGGCTGCAGGTGTATGAGGCCACTACCTTTTCTTGTGTATGTGCTGGTTCCTTCTGTACCTCCAAACACAGGAAGCTCAACTGCAGAAGGGGGCCTGTGTCCCTGTTCTGTTTAAAAAAAAGTAATGTACCAGCACTTCTCTGAAGAGCAGAGTTTGGGGAATCGGACTGTAGCATTGGCAAGGAATTACACTGCCAAGTTTTGATCTCCCTTTCTCCTCATGTCCAGCTCTGGGAGTGTTGACCAAGGTGGTTGCCTGTCAGGGTCTCATCTTTCAGATATGGAGAGAAATGTGAACAGTACAAAACTCTGAATTTTACCCATTATTACTAAATGGGTAAAATAGTACCAGGTGCCCTCTAGGACTATGGGGCTATGCTTGGTCCTACAGTATCAGTAAACATTGGTTCCAACAAGTCAGAACATTATGTGCTGGTAGAAATTTTTAAGAAAAAGTGTTTGTAAGACTTTCTAACAGTGACAGAGTGAAGGAAATGTAACAGGGGTTTCATACTGATCACCCTTGCATTCACTTGAAGTAGTGAAAGTCACATTAACAAGATGCTGGTCAGAGTAGTAGTTCTTCCCTACTGACAGGACCAGGCCAACCCCATTTTAAGTTTTAACAATACATCTGGTTCTCTTCCACTGAACACAGCTTCCAGTAAATTCTTTAATTACTAGTTTGATAAGTCCAAAAGACAAAAAACCTTTGTTTAATCTCCTATTTGAGAAACTACAGTTTCTTTCTGTTCAGAACATGTAGAAACAACTCTTCTTTTGGCTTTTGCTTTTTGCTGCTCTTGTTACAGCATCATCCACTGCTGTTATCATTAACACTTGGAAGCTGATTTTTGTACAAATGCATTTTTATTGTTTTAACAGAACCAAAGAAAGGCTGAAAACATTAGACTATACAATACATTTTGGTTTATAAACAAAGTTTTATAGTGGTAAAACATTTCTAAGTGACATTCATGGTCTTGTTCAAATTTTTGCTGCACTTCAGGACTGAAGACCAATAGTGTTCAAAAATGCAGTAATTGCATAAGGTGGTCAAGTATCTCGGCTTCTATAAACAGTTCGAGAACTTAGAGCAAACATTCTGGAAGAATATCAAAGGCAACCATGATTCATAATTCTCCTGCAAACATTCCTCAATAAACAAAAAGTGATCTTTGGCATAAACAATTATGTATTAAAGGCATTAGTAATATTGCATTAATATCATTCAAGCAACTAAACAGTGATGCTAAAATAATAATAATTAAAAAAAAAATATCACATAGAAGCCTGGATGGCAGGAGCAGGATGAGGGGATGTGAGGAGCATTGAAAAGCAATACAGGAAGACTATTTAGAAAATCCCTTTAAAATAATCCCTACATATTCAGTGTTATGTACTATTAAATAGAAATTACTACATTAAAATTATGCTAAAGATCTGATATAAACCAACCAAATGCATCCAGGTTAAGGCTCTGGCACCCCTTCCTTCCTCTTCCTGTTGCAGGTAACTGCAAGAAGAGAGTACTAAGGAAAGATCCTAAGTACCAAATATTAAATGATACCCAGACACAAGGAACAAATTCAAGAAGAACACACGCCTTCTCTTGCTGAGGTCAGTTTGAGACAATTGTATTATCAACAGTTTAACTTCCCTTTTTAGATAACAGTGCAATGAAGGGGGTGGAGGGGAGAAAGTCTAAGCACAGAGTAACTGTTGCAGGCAGGTAGAGGACAGCTGAGTGTGCTGTGTCTCTTCCTTTGAGCTGTTAAGACTAAGAAGTTTTTCCCCCAAGGACACTTCTATTCAAGGTGGTTTGATTGTGCAATAGTTCTCAGCAAATTAAGAGGATATTATGAGGTCAGTGCTGATTTGGGCAAAAGTCTGCAAGTATTTCTTGCAAATGTAGAAACTCAAGTTGTCCTTTCCATAGGGCAATTAAATGAACAGGTATGAATAGATGTATATATATATATATATATATATGAAGCCATATTCAATTATGGAAGGATAAAACATTGTAAGTCTATTTTAATAAGGGGAGGGAGTTGGGGGGTTTTATTGTTGTCATTTTGTTTGGGATTTTTTTTTTAAGATACAGTAACACTTTGTTCAATTCACTTAAAAAAACAGGTTTTGAGACTCCAAACTCCAAGCAGTAAAAATAATGAGGTATGTGCAGCATTAGGAACCACCATTTGCTGGTAGGCACCAGCTTACCTAAAGAGGGTTTCATGTCCCTGCAGAGCTCGGGTTTCAAGCTTATGCATTGTTGCAAAGAAGAGTAGTGAGGCTAAAGGTATTTTTAAACTGAATATATTTATCTTTCAATTTTCACCTTGAGCAGCTGGAATAACATTAGATGGAGGGAAGAGGGGAAGTAGCAATAATTCTATGTGCTCATTTAGTTTTCAAAAAGAAAGAGCCAGCATGTGGCATTTTCTGGTCCTGGACATGTAGCTAAGTTAACAGAACCAGGATTTTTCAGCTCAGTACATTGCTGAATTGAGCAAGGAAGGAGTTCCATGATTTAAGGTCTCCAGCCATTGATTTAAGGCTCAACCTGTCAACAGTGTGCCACTAAATCTGCAAAACCATTCAGTACAGTACAAGAGTTCTGGAATGCCTACCTACAGGGTGACAGGAGGGGAACAGAGACAGCTCCAGTTTCTGTTAAAGTACTGTTGCCAGGCAAGAATAAAAAGCAAAAAGCATTTCAGACATGGAGTTTTAATCCTCAGTTTACAACTGTTCTGCTGCCCCACCTTCCCTTTTTCAATCAAATACCCCACACCTTCCATCATTTCTGCATGGTTTTAGAACAGCCAGATAAAATCTTGTTGAGAAGTTGAAAGTTTCTGTGTCAATGATTGTCCCTAAAAACTGCCAAGTAACCAAGTGTCCTAAACTCGCAAGACAAGCTTAAAGTGAGGTCCATGTTTTATATCATCACATGGAAACTACTGGAATATGCAGTGCATAAATGAAATGTGCTTCTGGAAGTACAGAATTCACCAACAGAATCTTGAAAAGCAAAAAAAAAAAAAAAAATTTTAAATATAAGAACTGTCTACTGTTGCCAGCAAATTAGAGGTGTTGGATATCAAATGTGTTCCAAAGACATTTGAAATGCATTATCTTATAATTCATACCCTTAGAATGGGGCATTAGCATAAGCTAATCTTAAGCTCATGTATACAGCACCTTCTGCTGTTAATATATCTTTTCTGTTTCCAAAAAAAAGGCATTTTATGTTACAGAAAACAATACTAATGTGGCAAGTATTTACTGATACCACGGGGTCTTTCTGACCCAGCGAAGAGTGAATCCAGCATCTGTTCTTATCTTAATGGATGCTGCTTCAGCTTCTCTCACAGTTTCCTTCACAGACTGCATGAGATTCTGGGCATTATGAACCAACATCTCAGTTGCCTGTCAAGAAAAAGAATTTCCAGTGTATCAATAAATACCATGATTAGGACAGTAGCATCCAAACTCTTTGTGTACAAAAACTGCCAGTACAAATATATTAAGTCTGTTGCCTGAAACTGTGAAAATATAATTGAAGTAACTGTCTCTGGGAACCAGCATTATCCTGACTGAAAACAAAACTCCCCCATTCCTCACCTTGTATTTGTGCAAAATCTGAATACAACCTTAATGTCACTAAGTAGAATAACCTCTCTCAGAAGGCAAAGCTGCAAGATTTCTCCTGAAAAGATGCATTTAGAAGGTAACTGAGCTGCAGGGGACTCGAGATAATGTTGGAAAAAAACGTTTCCCCTGGAATCCACCCGAGGGCGCCCCTGCCCCTCCCAGGTCCAGTCTGCAGTGGTGAGTCCCTCCCTCGGGCTTTTTACTGGGCAAAGCAGGGGATGAACAAATTGTTCGTCACAAAATTGGAACCCCAGTAGCTTTTTAGCTTGATCCTCTGTTACACCGTAGTGTTTGAGACAGAAAGCAAGGTGCTGTACTACAGTTATCTTCTCTAAACAGCTGAGGTGAGCTTCAACATAAAGTTCCCAGAACACATCTGCTAGAACAGGTTGTCTATTTGTCCCCATAAAAGTGATCAACAATTCCATGCTACCATCAGTCTTTACACCCCTTACCTGTTCTGACTCTTCATCACTGATATTAGTTCTGCCCAGCATAGTAGCTTTGACAGTGGAGAGAATTTTCAGCTGTGTACTGATGGTTGGGATTCGCTCACAGACCTAAGTAACAAGGATAAAAACCACTTCATATTGTAAATTGAACCAATACATTATGCATCCATTTTCTTCATATAAAATTTTTTATTTTATTTTACTATTAGAAAATGAATGAGCATAGAGGTGATCCTACAACCTTCAAGACTACTTGATAAATATTGGTAGGATATTTGAATCTTATTTTACTTGCTTTGGGAATATTTGGAGATGATATTTTTCTGTTCTTCCTAATACTTCTCAAATGTCTGCTTGGTTAGAAATAGCATTATATATATACATATATATATTTGCCCAAGACTAAAACAACTTAGAATTGTTGCATTTCTGGTACAATTCTTTGATGCAAAGAAATGAGTGAATGAAATACAAAACAATGCAGACTTAGGACATATCAGTACTTATAGCACAGTATTTTCTCAGAAGTTCTTTTGACATGAAATTCTAACTTTACAGAATATATGTTCACATAAAAATTTACATTTTTATATATATATTCCCATGTGATCTAAAAACACAGACCTCAACAAAACTTTCCAAGCCAAGGGAAGGTACCCGTGATTTACCAGCACAATTCCTGTGCTCACCCCACTGAGAGAGGCCCAGCAGAGGCAGCACCCGAGCAGCCCCTATTACCTGCAGCAGGTTTGTTCTGATGCGCTTGTCCGTGCACTGCTTTGCCACCTCCTTGGCGAGCCGGGTGACCTCGTCGGACGCCTTGGCGATGTCCTTGGCGCACTGGATGAGCGCGCGCTTGTTGCCGCTGCCGCCTCGGACCAGGCGCGACATCTCAGCCATGAGCAGCGCCATGCGCTTCGCCGCCGCGATGATGTCGTTGCCCTGCACGGAACAACACGGTCACTGCTCCTGCCGGCACCTCCCCGCTCCGCAGAAACGCTCCAAGAAGTTAAGGGAGGAAGAACCACTTGTGAACACAGAAGGGGTTTCTTCAAGGAACAGGGAAGAGCTGTGCTAACTACTTGTTTCTGACATTTTTTTTCTAAACACTCAGGGGAAAAAAGCTCACGTCAAAACTGAAAAAGAAGTTGTAAGGCGTTAGTTTGTCCATGGAATGAGCTACTGCTCTGATGACTAGATTTTAGGATAAAGCATGTTATTAGCGTTTGAAATTCCAGATTTTCCCCCAAAAAAGACTTCTTCTAAAGCAAAAAAAAAAAAAAAAAAAGCTAAACAACCTGTTAAGCCAGTTGTCATGAGAACAGTTGAGCATGGAATTTTCAGTGGTATCTGAAACTGAATTGTTATAGCACCAGCTATGCTGCTAATAATGCTAAAGGATAAATGGAAAAGAATCTAACACATATAACTTTTGTCATCAGTAACATGGAAGTGAAATGCAACTTCTACTTTTTAAAAAATTATTCCTTGAAAATAAATCTTTTTTGATACAATCTCTCCCTTTAAAATAAAGCCTCCAGGAGAGAAGAACATAGATTATCAAAAGATAATCTAGTAATATTTCTTATATTAAAATTAAGGTTCCTTGTACATCAAAAGTCACAGAAATACATCTGAGAAATATTTGATATGTGAATCAATTGTGACCAAGGCAAACCCCTTTCTTAGACACTGTTCCAAAGAGAAACCTAGTGCAAGGGAAAGCAGACCTAGCTGATTCCTTGTTAGTAGTTTGTCAGTACATTTAGTGTATTTATCTTATTCTCTTTCATAGAAAGTTGTTAGTCAAAAGAGAACTATTTGGTGCTTTGAAGCATTCCTTTTGTGAGGATGAAATAACAGCAGAGTGAGTTTCAGTGTTAGTACACGCTTTCCATGGAATAATCCCACAGATAATGACCAATGAAGTTCAGAGCAAGGAGTACCCAGTGAGAACCCAGCTGAGCCAAGGTATCCTCTACCCTGTGTACACACTTCTGTGACTCAGTACGAGCAAGTTCAAGATGACATCCCAGGCATTTTACAGATACAGTGACCCAAACAGCTGAACTGTTCATTACCGTGACCTATTAGCTAAGCAGTTTGCTACTATAACCAGTTAGGATATAAATGACATAACACAAAGCTTTTCCATGTTTTCACGTAGAAGGATCAGTGTCTAACAAGTTATCCAAGCACCAGAATCTGAAAAGGACAAGAACATTTTTAAAGCCCTTTTTATTAAAATGGTTTAGTATAACTATCTATGTAAGTATACACACACACATACATATGCACACTCCCCTAACTTTTGTTTGTTATGGGACACCAACCTTATTTTTTCCAGCATGCTATGAAAAGTGCCCAGTCTTGCAAACATTTGTGCTTAGACAGAAGACAGGCTACTTGTGAATGTCTGAACCTCGTTAGATTTCCACTGGTTTCATATAGACAGGATCTCAATTCAGCAGCTAACAGCATTCAGTGCAGCTTCTTCAGAAAAAAATTCTCTCAAGACCAGCATTTGCAATACAGCCCAGTGCAAGCCAGCAGTCAGGCAGTCTCTTCCATAAACACTGCCATACAAAGCCATTCCTTGTTGGAAGGGATGTTAATTGGCAGCATCAATTGAGGCCAAGCACAATAGACACCTTAAATGACTTCTTGAATTCTGTAACTCTGCTGCATCCGGAAGTCATTAGGAAACCATTAACCATGGCTTCCCAGGTAGCACATGAATGGAACAAGGAACTGAAGGGGAGGAAGACAATCCCTATTAAAATCTCAAAACTGCCATAACAAAGAAGACCAGGCAGATGGAAAGGGAGAGGAAGTCTTTGAATATTAATAAGTGACCCCAATCAAGCTTCAATCCGGCACTGACAAACAGATCTAGCAAACTTGTGAAGCCACTTTCAGTCCTTAAAATGAAGTGCAGACACACTTATTCATTCAGGATGGCGGGGCCCAGCAGGGATCAAGAGTGATGCAAATGTGTCAGCGTTCCAAGTGGCCAGATGCACGCGGATCAGTCCCCAGGGACTCAGGAGTACCTTACTGGACCACTTGGTTGCTTCCCGGTGTAGAGACTGAGCAGCAGCCAGAATGGGCTGGTTAACGGGCTGATTGGTTGGCATTAACAGCAGCTCAGGCTCGTAATCATCTTCAATGTCATAGGGGAGAGTGAATTCAACATCTGCATCATCCTCCTCATCTATATCTACACCAGCCTCAGCCGCTTCATTAATCACAGTCACATCAGGCTTTGCAGGTGGCAGCAAGGGTGGAGAAACGGGACAGTTAGTACAAGAAGCAGAATTTGGTAGAAGAGCACAAACTGAGCAGTTTTAGTGACCAAAACATCCTCTTGGCCTCTCAGGATCTGACAAGGCAGCTCTAGGACCAGGTCAAGGGGAGGAGGGGAAGGAATATAAGATTAGCAGAAGGAAACAAACAGTTCACCTGTGAACCAAAGTTACCAAAAATATTAAGAAGTTACAATTCAAATATGGAGCAATATTTTCCATCTGAGCATTCAGCTTCTGTAGACAGAGGCTGACCCACAGAACAACATTTTACTGGCAGGTCAACAATGAAATAAATGGCCTTTCTGTCTCAATGGAAGCTGTTCTGACTGCACAGGAGCAGGCACAGCAGCTGATGACTGTGATATTTGTGCAGATACAAAGCTTTTTATGGAAGCACATTCATATGTGTGATAAGAGCAGATAGCAGCAGAAAAGCCACTGACACTGCTTGCTGTAGACTAAAAAAAGATAGAAGACACTGTAGAAGCAAGTACTGAGGTACCACACAGAATATGTAAAAGAGCAACACAGGGTTCAAAAAAGACAACGTGATGTTGAATGCCATGAATACTGTGAATATTACAGTTCTTAAAGAAGATTGAAATGGAATTAATGAAAAAAGAGGATTATGAAGCATATGATACTGTTTTGCCACAGTATGTTGTATCCATTACCTTCAAAAAGAAAAAAAACAAGGGGTTCAAGCAAAGAAATTATATTAGAAAAGTTTTCAAGGAAGAGGTAAGAGGTATAACAATATAGGCATTAGTCATACAGCAATGTTTCAATACAAAAGTAGTCTACAAGTTTACTACTGTAATTATTCAATTAAAACCAGGTATGATAAATTAAGATACCAAGTACAATACTCTTACCGAAAACTGTGCATTTGCAAGTGTTTTGCTTAAGATAGGGTCTTTTCTAGAAATAAAGCCCCATCTTTGTCAACAACAACATACAGGAATTTTGGAACTGCTAACACTTGTAAGGCCAAACCAACTCATCTTCAAAGGCAGCTTTTACTTAAGTCTTAATCTAATTAAAAGTACCCAAATATCCCTAATTTTCTGATTTATTCAGATGAGGGGGAAGCCAGGGAAATTAAAGCAATAGACATTGTTTAACTGGTGTTCCATGAGAAAAATGGAGTACATGAGTGAAGAGCAGCTTTTGTAAAGGAGAAAAATAGATTTTCATTCTTCAAAGAATGAACAATCATTTTATCAACATTTTTTAAAGACTAAGTACTTGTTCACCCACTCCTCCCACTTTACTACAGGTAAAGTACCAGTAGACTGTGATCAGCAAAAAGGCAAAAGACACTTGGCACATAGCCTGTACAGACTTCATATAAGCAAGACCTTATAGTTCTGTTTTCCAGATCTAGCCCATATTCCTCAGCACTGTCCCTCAATCCCTCTTCCATTCCATCAGGTGAGTCCAGAGACTACAGAAGTGTTTTTAAAATTTCTTCTCCAAAAACACACTGTGAGAATAACTGAGCTCCTATTGCCAAAATGATATTGCTAAAAAAGAATTAGAAAGACAATTGTCAGGCTGATTTACTGGTCTGTTAGTCTCAAATTAAAGAAACAGCAATAAATAGTCTTTTATAATCTAAAGTCACTAAGCTTGGAGGTCTTTCATAATCAAGGAGTTTTAAGGTCTGCTACTTGGCTTTGCACTATTTTAGAATGCACATAGTGTATACATGCGTTAATAAAATGCATATTAAATGGTAAAAGCATTTTGTTACCTACTCAGTATTGTTAAATTACCAGTTCTGGGATTCCAACATTAAAACACTTCTAGAAAACTGAAATAAAAGCTTTTAGCTTCAAAATTACCTTCTGAGGTCACTAATAAATTCTAGAACTGTCCCTTTAGTAATATAAAAATGTGTTTGGTATATCCAGAAGTATGGGGAAAATAGAGCTTTGTATTTTGGAAAAGAGATATTCAAAGAGATTTGCAGAAACTTCTTTTGTATTTTATATGTGCTTCCAAAACAGATGTTCCTTCAGCTCAAAGCACTGAAGCTGACTCTGTAAGCTATTCAAGTTTATCTCCTACTCACAACCTAATTTAGTGAAGAGAGAGATTATAAAAGCCAAATTCTGACTCTTAAATTTACACTTGCAGAAGCCTAAATCTCTGAAGTTCTTACTCAGCACTCAGCTTCTGCCAGAGAAAAAGTGTAGCTCTTGGGGGAAGTAGGGAGAAAAGAAAAGCAAAACAAAGCAGTATTAGCATTTATGAGACTGGCAAATTCACAGTTCTTCATAGCACTGAAATGGGAAGGAAATTCAGGATTTCTGCCTTAATAGCCAATGTGACTCACTCCAAAAAAAGAATGAGACCAGGCCACCAGTTTGGTCATTTTTCCCATAATAAACACATCAGATTAGCTGCAAAGAACCTTGCAGCTTCTTCCAGAATTAAGACAAACCAGGTCATGATTTCTTGCAGCTAGCATCTGCAACATCCATATGGACTTCTCCATACAGACTTTTCAAAGTCACTTAAATACAGCACAAGCATAGGTATTAGTGACTCTCTAGGCAATACCAGCACCAAGGATCACAAACAGCTTAGCATACAGAGCATATTTGTGTTCCCAGGGGTATGTCAATAAAGCAGTTTAGCAATTCTAAGTATTGTTGACCCTCTGATCTTGAATGGGTTTCTAATTCCTCCATCAGTGTTTTTACTATTTAGTCTGTGAGACACTATCATAAGATGAGACACACTGATCCTGAAAATAAAATTAAAAGAGCACAATAAAAAAATAAATAAAATAAAAATAAAAAAATAAAAATTAAAATTAGCACAAAATGCTTATAAAAAATTCTTACCTTGCTAGACCATTTCCGAGCTTCATCATGCAACTGTCTAGCAGCCATCATCATGGGCTGATTGATTGCTTCTCCTGCCTTTTGCTCTGGGAATTCTTCATCCTTTTCTTCAGGTGGTGGTGGCCTAGGCGGGGGAACCTCCCCCTCTGGCAGGGGTGGTTTTGGAGGAGCGAGCTCATCAGTCAGCTAAGGAAGGCAAACACCTTATTGAGTGCAGTGAAATAGAGCAAAGATTGAGCAAACGATGCTGTCATGGCAAGACATGACTGTATGACCTCAGGTCTTTTTCCAGTTTTTCAAGTGCTTCCTGTTAAAGAAAATACCATGCTTTCATCTTCCCTTTTGAATGCTGGATTGATATTTTTTAGACTTGAGGCTACTTGTGTGCATGGCTGGCCTGACAATACCTTTTATTTCTAACGTAAGTAATTTCAGTGTAATCCACACATCAATGGCTACTGTGTATTTTATTACAAGCTACCTACACTTACATGAAGGTGCTCAAGGTCAGGAGGAGGAGGAGGAAAATCTGGTTCCTGAGGCTGGAAGGCTTCTCTGACTTTGGCCACAGCTCCCAGAATTTTGTATCCAGAATCCAAGAAACTCTTCTGCAAACCTAACAAAAATTCCAATACTGGTTTAATAACAATTTAATAGAACTTGGTAATACTTAGAACACTACCCCCAAAAATTATATCTGTAATGTACTGTGCCAAGTACACTTACATGTGTATTTAAAAAAATACCAAATTGTTTATAGCAGACTTGCATGCTTGAAATGTTAGTGTCATATGCAACATGCACATCATAAAGCCTTGGTTGAATAATAATCACTATCAATAGCCAAAGTAATTCCCCGAACAACTTATAGAATCAAAAAAACTACATAATATTTTGTTTATATAAAGTAGTATTACTTAAAACTAGTAACAAATGCTTCTAATTAAGAACATGAAATCACGTATCATACTAGAATGCTGAATCCTTTTCCCTTGAATATGCCAAAGGATTTTGATTGCATTTTAGAACAGCAGGATGCAGCAGTTAATGGTGTGAGCTTAATTTCCTCATTCTGAGCTGTAAGTGTACACCATGTTTACAAAAAAGGAGATACACAGCTGTATAAAAAAAATGTCACATCATCTCCAGTCAATAAAAGGCACATTTTAAATTAGCTGACTGAATCCTTACCAGGATCAGAAATGTTGCCTGCCACAGCTTTAGCATCCATTACCATAGGTGATATAGTTTTGCTCAGCTCATCAGAGGCTGCTTTAACAGCCTCCCGAAATTTAGGGTCTTCAGAATTTTCCACCTCCCGTTTAGCGACCAGCAGGATGCGGTTTGCTCGTCTGGCAATGCTGGTGGCACCAGCTACCAGCATCTGAGGTTGCATGTTGGCCATTGCAACTTTACATTTATCCAGGTCCTTCTTAATGGCCTCTTCTGATGCATCCAACAGAGATTTAGTATCAATGGCTTCATCCACCAACCCTAGAATAAAAGTTAAATACATTAATATTCTAGTTTCGTCTGTGGAACGAGATACTTGATATTCTAGAGAGTTCAAAAGCAGGAAAGTATTTTAAAACTGGGGTCAGGAGAAGAATAGAAGAGGGCATGGAAATCAGACCAAAGTACTACTGCAGTTTAACTTGTGATTCTGTTGCACCTCTGTGAGGGTTACCATGGTGAACCTTGTTAATGACACCCCAAGCTCTTATTCCTCTACCATGAAATGTTGTTTCAGTCAAGAACTGGCATACACAGTATATGCAGCAGAGATTCTTTCTTCACACCAAATTTATTTAAGCATATTCAGTACTTTTTGTACTCTCCCATTCATTCCAAAGGAAATATCCCTCTGGCTGGGCTTTTTACATAGGGATGATTCATAGTGACAAGGAAGTGAGATTTAAAATACCCAGGATTTGATTACTGGGATGAAGGAGGAGATAGTCCAGTCAGCTGCTCAGCATGTCAGTGCAAAGGATCTGCACTTGGGAAGGACTGAAACATTTCAGTGCCTCAGCAGGATCAGTAGCTTTGTCTTCTTCTCTTGATTCATCAAGCTGTTACAATATTTTGAACATGTTTTCTTTTCTTCAGTTACTTATCTGTCCTATTTCAATATGCCAAGATTATACAAAATAAAACCTCAAGTTGTCACAGTGATATACTGCTAGAATAGCAACTGCAATAAAAAATGATGGTATTCCGATTTTCCCAAAAAATAACTAAAGCAGGATTTCCTCCTCTACAGCTCAGCATTAACAAATAAGAAGCCAGCTATTTTGTATATTCTGTAACATATACATCTTCCTGGAGTCAGAGAGAACATTCCCCCTTCTTAATTTATTTTTAAACTGTCATTATTCTTTGCACATTTCATCAATCCAAACAACATGGAGAACAATCTATACAAGCTAGTTAGCCACAGGTAGGATCTTCAACAAAAATTCCTACTCTACCTGTCATTTTTTCTACATTATCAATCCATTGGTTTTTCATGGTCTCAAAATGTTCATAAGCAGCTTGATTTCCAGGATTTCTCAAGAGGATACGAGCTGCTGATACTACCTGCCAACAGAAGACATTTTTAATTATGAGTACACATCAACATTACACACATTCTTGAAAATGCATTTTTTTCAGGACTGGATGTGTAGCTCCACATTTGAAAACCTAGTTCATTAATTCTAGTGCAGTATCTAGCTCCTTGAAGATCTACCATACTTCTGAAATTAGCTGGTGCATGTACTTTTTTCTGGAACTTCATTTACATACTAACTTATCTTATAAACAACTCCTGAAAGCACTAAAATACAATACTTAATACACTACCAACATTTAGATAGAAGTTTATTTTGGAAAAAAAAAAAAAAAGGACCATTTTTACATGTTTTACTAAGCCTCAAAATCATTTTGTTTCAAGTGTAACTCACAGACATTTCTGTCCAAGAGCTGAAAAATGAAATATGTTATTTGATCATTTTTATCTACTTTTAGTATAGTGTATGGAAATATTTGCCATTCTGCTTTTAGGAGTGTCACCACTAATGTTCCTTGTTGGAATTAACTTTCTTTGAGAACAGAAGCACAAGGAAAATTCCCCAGAAGTCATCCCCAGCCCTTCAAACCCAGCAAGCACCTGTGGGGTGAGTTCCCTTGCTGATTTCACTGTTGCCTGAATGCCCTCCACAGTAGTTTTATTGGCAGTTCCAACTGCAGCTGCTTTTTCTGCTGTAGCTCCCAGTCTAGCAGCATGGTTTTCAAAGTTTGCTGCTCTTTCATCAAACACCTAGTTGTCAGAAGAGAAAAAAAATATTAAAAAAAAGCCCTAACCTCCCTAAAAAAACAACGAATTTCTTCAAAGTGTCAGAGACACCTTCATAACATCCTCACTTATCTCATCCTGAGAGGATGCAAAAGGACACAAAAGCTTTGAAGGCTTTTTTTTTTTTTTTACTCTTTACGTTACCAGACTTCCTCTTTACTAACTCAATGGGACAACTAAGAAGATGGCTATACACCTTACAGCTTCAACGTATGAAATTCAGTAATTGCTGATGACTACTGCTGCAAGAAATACTCTATTAAAACTATTTTAGCTCAGAGATTCATCTTCAAACCCATGATATAAAAGTAACTAAATTTGAAAGTTAAATAAGGGGGTTTACACTAAAAATTCACACTGGAAAAAAATTCCCTCCTTTTACATCCTTAGCTATTCAAGAAACAGAATTCTTGGACAAAAATCTATCCTGCCATAAAGCTGAATTCTCTAAGGTCTTGGGAATTATTTTGATCATGTAGCCAAAAGCCAAAATAGCCAAACAGAACTGCCAGACACTGCATTTTAGGTACTTCATGTGCTGCCAGTGGTTTTCAAGTACAGGAAACAATATCCAGCAAGAGAACAGGTTTAATCTGTTGATTAATTCTGGCATGAATTTGACTATTGTAATCAGCTTATGTAATGCTGAAATATAAAAATCCACCAACTAGTGTGTTAGGAAATTTTACACAAGAATTTTGTAGCCTGCTAATGGCAATGTGATACCAACAACACAGGGAAACATTTTTGCCATTTCCTAAAATCGGGGACTACACTGTTTCCAGGGTTATGCAAATCAGTCTCCAGGAGTCTGGAGAGGTTTGCATAGTAATCTTTATGTTGTCAGAATTAATAAGCATGTACCACAAGCTTGAGAAAAAACAGCAACTCATTTTTCAGATCACTGAATAATTTTTCAAAATACCAATTCAGGTAAAATTAAACAATAACTGAAGCTTTATATGGAAAGAAAAGACCACCTGGGTATACTTGCCTCATCTCTGTTGGGAGCATCTGAGGGAGCAGTGGCTGCTACTGCTAACAATTTAATAGGAGTTGTGGTGTCACTAAAAACATCAGAAACTTCCTGGGTCATTGCTTCTTGCATTCGTGCTTTAAGATCCTTTAAAAAAGTGAAAAATTATTAGAATATGATAGAGGGATATAAAGTTGTAAGGGTTCAAATCCTATAAAACCTTCTCTTGGAAAAAATTGCCTGTTCCAATGGCAGACATTAAGATAAAATTACCTTAAAAGTATGACCAATTCATCACCTTTTACATAATTTGAAATATACAAAGCTTATATACCACTCCTTGAAGCAGCATTAGAAGCTATGAACAGCATGATTTGAGACCTTGCCCTTCAAATTTGCAATGTTAGCATACTATTTTCTTTTAAGAGAGACTTAAATTTTCCTTCTAAACTGTTCATTTGAAATTAACCCCCATGGCATGATAACAAGGCCTTTCCAGAAAGTTTGCTTTAAACACCTGAGCTAAACCAATGGGTCTGTAGCTGCAGTTTTGTTTTTCTGGAGGCCTCACACACACAAGGCTGGCTCAGAGGAGCGGAGGCACAGAGCAGTCCTTACCTTCAGCGAGTCCTGGAGCTGAGCAGCAATGGCCCTGGCCTGGGGGGACTCGCCCTCGCCTCGCGCAGCCAGCTCAGCCAGCTGGCCCGAGAGCTGCTCCACGCGGTCACACTTGGCCAGCAGGTCCTGCCGGTACGGGCCCATCATGACGTTGGCCAAGCGCCGGCCTTCGGCAACCAGCCCGCGGATGGCGGCCTGGCCTGCAGGGGACAGGCACCGGGCAGAAACACTCGGCATGAAAACACAGCATCCCCCAGCACCGCACACCTACGCGCACACACCGCAGCTCTTGGGCTTTTAAGAACACTTCCCTAGGTGGTAGATCTTCTGCAGTTTATCACTGAATAATTACAGTTCAAAACCACAGAGGAATTCAACTGTCTCCAGTTTCTTTTTGCTTAATTCAGCAACTCTGGCTAGAGATACATCCATTTTAATTAGAGTGGTTTGACAAACATTAACCATGGCAGCTGTCATGTAGAAATACATAACTAATCTGTTGACTCCAATAAAAAGCGCTTACAAACTTCAAATACTGCAATTCATCCCCACATTAGAAGATGAGCAGCAAGAGGGGGAGAAAAGACAAGTAGAAACATAACTTAAAAATCCAAATGCCCTCTCTCTCAGAATTCCAGAAGCCATAAATAACAAGTGTCAAGTAGTCTGGATTGGAAGGGACAGTGGGGGTAGGGAACACCTTACAAAGCCTCTACAGTGTGTCAAGAGGTTTTCTATTTAAAAAAATTATTTTTAGCATGGCGAATTTCCTTCATTCACTTACAGATGCTTCCTGCTCATTCACAGGAATGTAATTCTCTGTTCTTTCAATAATACAATAGCAGCATTCTTTTAAAAGAACTCATCATGTATTAAGTCCAAAGACCTACTGAAGAACAATTTTAAGCTAATGTACAAGTAATCCAAGTTTGTAATCAAGCTTTAAATTACTTAGGAAATTGTCACAGCATCAGACTATCCAAGAATCACTCAGCACTGCTGCCATCTTTTATATCCTTAATTTACTTTTTTTGAGTATCCTGTGAAGTGCCAGCAGCTCCTGAACCAGAGTTATATGGTCAATCAAGAGCATAATGGGATTATCAGATCCCCTTTTAATTATTGGCATTCTCCTTAGATAACCCAGAAACCATACAAGAAGTGATATTTTAGGTCAGCTTTATGAGTGTTTTTCTCTTCTCAGAAGAACTTAATTATGCAGTTTGCTAGAGTAGGTATAAATTCAAATTCGAGATACAATATTTGCATAATAAGGAAAGCAAGGAGCAATCTTAAGTTTGTCTTTTCTACAGCACAGGTTTTTCCATTCTTTAGTAAAGAACACAGAGAATCATGGGCCAGCTTAGTTCTGTAATTGCATTCAGGACTTAGCTATAAGTCTAAATCTCCACACCAGTGAAGATTCAATGCATCCTCAGCACCTCAGGAGCAGCAGTTTCCACCACAAAACCTAGCAACAGGGTTGATTCTAAACTTGGGGGGGAAATCACAGAGGAACACTTACCTACTCCCCGATCAGCAACTGTAGGATTGTCTATCCACCTCTGAGCTTGTTCAATCTTGCCCTCCAAATGGACAGCTGCTTTAACAGGCCTCGTATTTGCTACAGCCCTGTTTGTTTTGGACTGTAAATTCTGAAGTGATGTAGCTATTTGCTTAGCCAAAGCACGGGCCTCAGGAGAGTCACCTTTCCCACTAAGGATTAACAAAAAAAAAAAAAAGTGTAGTCATAGAAAGATAATTTATAGATTATCCCAAGTTGAGGAGAAAGACACACAATAACAGGTATGTGATATTTTTAAATAAGGTTGAATTTGATACTTGGGTTGAGACTCTGAGGAGCAATTCTCTGCTGTGGTGCCTGGACATTATATATGTTCAGCACAACACTGAGGTGGGGCAAGGCACAGACTGTCATTGCCCATACTGGTGTAAGAATTGATTTCCCATTTCCATGGCTGTCTTAGGAGCAACTGTATGCAATCATTCCATACAGATAACAAGCAGAAGAGTAAGCAGCCACAGACCAAAGGCTATAAATAAACTTGACAAAAGGTAGCACATTAAGACCTACAGCAGCTAAAGCTCAATAAAAACTTGATTAAAGCATCTAACTAATGAAGCAAGAAAAATATTTATTGCTATATTGCAACCAGCCTTAGGTGAAGATCACAGTTTGTACAATACTTATTTCTTTCTCCTCTTCCATTCTCAAGCAGCCTCTTTGCAAAACTGATACAGAAATGTAATTTCTGAAAGTCTTATCTTTTGTATAGTTTGCAGTTACAGCTTAGAACACTTACGGCAACGGAAGTGGTAGATATTCCACCTTGGTATTTAGTAAACTGCTTAGCAAAAACCCATGATGACATCCATCTGCATAAACAAACTTGTGTTTCCACTGGCCTGTTGTTTCGACAGTACAAGCTCACTTTTGGCTTCAGTTTCTTTCTCAAAAATTCCATAGGCAGTAGAAAGAAAATACTTCTATGTAATCCATGTCTGGCTACCTTTTTTTTTTTAAGGAAGCTAGTGCAAGCTAAGCTCTGAGATAGCAATCACTAGGCTGAACAACTAAAAGGGTTTATTTTAATCATCAATATTCTGATGTTGCTCAGCATTGGGAACTGCACAAGAAATTCATTCAAATAAACGGTGATAAAACAAATACTTACTGTCGCCGCAGATCTGACAGCTTGGCTGTCAGAGCAGATATTTCCCCCAAGGAACGAAGGATATCATCTCTTTCTTTAGGCTCCTCACAGAGTTCTGCAACTTTCCTTGCTTCAGCCATAATTCCCCTAATATGCTCCTCTCCTTCACTGCCCCCATTAGGATCTGCAAGCCAATTCTTAATAGAAAGAAGTTGTGTACAAGTGAAGACAAAAAGTAACGTTTATTCTATACAAAATTTTATAGAGGAAGAAAATACCAATACAGCTTTCAAAACTTTATTTAACAGAAAATACTTCTCAAAAGCTATTTCTGGTTTTTAGGTACCATGAAATTATTCTATTGCCTTGTAGTTTTTCTGTTTTGAAAAAAAAAAAAAGTCAAACTAGATAAAATCTATCTGAAGATTTTACACTCTCTTTCTCCCTTCAACATTTGCCAACAATATTTTAGAAGCAAAATTGAATCACTGCCTTTAGAAACTGATGACGTGACTTTCAGAAAAAAATGGAAGCAGATGCTCTTAAGCCCAGGGTGCTACTTTCACAGAGCTCTTCCTAAAATATCCCATTACCATTTCATTTGATACATGTAATATTAATGAATCTTTTTATATTGATAATAGACACATATACACATTTAGATGAGATGTATATCCTCCATTATTTGATGACCACTGGGTAAGAGACTGACCATTGAGGGATATTAAGAGTAGCAAAAATAAAGGATCAGTTGAAAGAAAATATAGTTTCATTAAGATAAAGACCTAAATTCTGAACTCCACTCCCAAAACAGGGCCCAAAGAAAAGGCCCTGGTTTTATCCACAAATAAGTGTGTTTAATCTAAAACTCTATTCTTTTCTTTAATAAGATTAGTTTATATGCAAATTTAAAGTGATCCACCATTTTAATTTAATAACCTTGAAATTTTTAGTAATGCCAAGTAAGTTACCAAAAAAGATCATCAACTGAAGCAAATTTCACCATATGATGTAAGTCACTGAACTTAAGATTTTTCTTTGTTAAAGCAAGTATCCCCTCTATGATCTTCCTTTCAAGTAACTGTGTTTTGTTTGGAAACAGCTACAGTAGCTCAGTGTAACAGCTCTAACAGTAGCAATGTTCTGCAGTATTTAATCACTAGTGGTACCTGAGCAGCATCAATCTTCTTAGCAATTGCCTGCTTAGAGTTGGTCATGGCCTCCAGCTTGCGGGCTGCATTCTCCACTTTGGCAGTGAGCAAGTCCAGACCCTGGGACACCTGCTGGGCTTTCTGCATAGCCATGGGTGTAGCACCCTGTCCTCTGCCCGAGACACAAAGAGCATCACAGATTCAGCTCAGGACTGAAAAAAGCTATTTTCTAGTGAAGAGGCAACAAAATCTGCTTACAAGTATTCCCAGAAATTATTGAAAGAGATACAGTATTTAATCAGATTTTGTTTCCTCCTTAAGGAAACAAAAAATAACAGAAGAAGAGTTAAAAACTAAGAGTATATTTTCCATATTCCAGAATATGGCATTTAGCATTATTAGAAGAATAAACACTCTTTAAGAGTCAAAAGTAAAGCTATTTAAGGATACAGTTCCAGAAAAGTACCCAGGACAAGGCCACTTTTCTCCTCATCTACAGACTGTTGCAGAGAGTCAGAACCTGCAGGAGCTAAAGCCACATCCAAGTGATAAAAGCAAGTCAATTAAAAAAAAAAAAAAAAAAAGAAAATGTCTTAGCTGCTTCAATCATGTGACACACAAAGTTCAACAGAATTTGTCAATGAAGGATAAACAACAACCTCCCCATGTGATCTAACATCCCAAAAAACACCTAAAAAGTAGAATATCCATGTATCTTAAACTAATTGGGGTATATCCTCTTTGGAGAACAGACTTAACAGGAGAGTTCAAAAGTTCCTTTCTGCCTAATTTGGAGGAAGGTTATGCATTAGACAGCAAGGAAACTCAGAATTACTGACTTTAGCCATTCTGAGCATATTATTATGTAATTAACATTTCTCTTATTAATACATATTATTCTTATCAGAAAAGAAGAGATTGAAGTAAAAAAGGTAAAACACAGTTCTGGCCTACTTTTCTACAGGTGAGGAAGTGACAACTGCAGAGAAAACATTTCAATAGCACAGGAAGTGTCCATCCCAAGTAAGAGCTTTACCTAGCCCGGAGGTCAGCCAGCTGATCTGTCATTTGCCCCAGGGTTTTGCAGGTGCCCAGGATCTCTCTGCGCTCCTTGCCTGCACACAGCTCTCCTGCTTTGCCAGCTTCATCCAGGATCTGCCTTATGGCCTGCTCACCAGCATCCCCTGAGGCACAGGGTCAGTCAGGACAACAAACAAGACATTCTGTGACATGTATGAGAAAACTACTGATATCATCATGTCACATGAACTGCATTAGGTTCAGTTGTGAAAGTATATTTATCAAAAATGGGGATATCCACAAAAACAACAATTCACATCCAACTGCTACAATTGTATTCGCTTGGCTTTGATTTCAGAGGAAGTCCATATGACAAAGTCTTTCAACATCCAAATGGAACAGGCCTCTATCGAGTTTGACTTCAAAGATACATACAAAGGTAAATAAACCCCTTAAACAAGTAACAGTGATTGCAATTAAGCATATTTATGGCAGATTTTCATATTAAAAATTTTATGTCAAGACTGAAAGGCAAATACTTAGATTCTGTTAGGGAAATCTCAAGTTATACAAATTTGAAAATACAAGAGAAGGGATTTAAAATATTAGCCATGGCTGCAATTAAGTACTGTCCAGTTCCTAAGTTTTTGGGTTTACTGCTGGAATGCAAATAAGAACATGTATGTTCCATAGAATACATCTATTTTAGACCATTTAGAAGCAGCAAAGCCTTCTAGGTCGTTAGACAGAACTTGTTCAATTCCCAGTAGGGAAGGAATAAATGCAGGCACCTTCAGAATGATCCATTACAAGGGTTATTAATGCTTATAGGCCATTTTGTCTTAAACAACAGAAATAATGAGACCTTCAAAAATAAAAATACTTTATACTATTGTTTGTGTTTAAGTATTACCTGGGGGTGCATTTGGATCTCTCAGCCAACCTTTTGCCTGATTCATCTTAGAATCTATTAAGGCTAAAGCTCTCTTCATGGCTTCAGTGTCCTTCACAAAAGAGAAACCAGCAAAATTATTCTCAAAGCAAAAACATCAAAGCACAAGTAACCAACACAACCAAAGACGACAAAGGCTCTATAAAAACCCATTCATATAAGCAGCTCAAAACCCATTTTCAAACTGGCAGGTCATAATTGCTTCTTTCCAGTTAGAACAGACATTTTCATTTCACTCAAAATGCAAAAATTATGCATGCAATTTTAGTGTTTTTTTCTATTTCTGTATTTACTAGTGCTTTAATTTCTAAAGTTGGAGCTCTAATAAGCACACATCTTGGAGTTAGTTCCATTTTACATCAGGGCACATAGAAGAGTTGTGATGTAATTCGAGTATCAATATCTGGAAATTGCCCAGTGAATTTTACTACTTACTTCAGTGTAAGAGGCTGCACATCTGCATTTCTCACCTGCTCTGCTGTTTAAAGTCAAACAGTTACTGTTTACAGAAAAGTAAGACTACGAGCTATTTTCTCAAAGTCTCAGATATGGAGTTGAATGTCTTTGGAGCTAAATATATGTGTTTACATGTGATTGTTTAAAACTCTCAACTCCTCTGCCAGTATTATCAAAGAAGCTGTTTCTTTCATCATTATACCACTACTATCCAACACCTCTGGCTGCAGGGGAAACAACCTCCCAGTTCTGATTTCTCTGCACAGCCTCTACATTGTTCATGTGCCATCTCTCCACTAGAGGCCACAAGTTTTCCACCTTACATAAATGGAAGGACAGTGAAAACAGTAACATGTGCCTAAGTAAGAAGTTGTGGAAAAGCCAAAATAGCTTTTTGCCACACATATCATAGAAGTGATTTGAAATGCATCAAAGATCCCATGATTGGTATAGAGATGACAAAAAGAAGCCTGGTTCTCATGTAGCATCTGAATCAGACTACCCATGTTCAATGCATTTGAAGAGAAGCCTAGTACCATCAGTGATTAGTATAGGACCTTACTATAGCATGTGCTATCCTGACAACACTACAGCCAGATTTTTACCCAGTTGTTCATTCTGCATGCTTACTCTCAAACCTACAACACTAATATTCTGACATTTTTATTCAGGCATGTTGGTATGTCAGCTATTCATAAGGTACTATAATATAATTCAGCAAGCAACTGAATATTTTTAAAGGCTCTTGAATCACAGCCTGAGAGAGCACCAAAAGCAGAATTATTTTCACCTGGATGACTGGGTCTAAAATCTAGAAAATGGTTCTCCAAACTTGGCAAGACCTGTTTGAAAAAGTTTCCAAAAGGTAGGATATGCAGCTAGGAGTGGGAGATGGGCACATTCTTTTAAAAGTCATCCTCTCTATAGCTTAAGAATTGTGCATTGAATGTATAAGAGACAAGCAAATATTCATTGAATATTCAAATGTGTATATAAATCTTATTGCCTATGAAAGTAGGTGTTACTATTTTCTGTTGTTTATATTGGGCTGAAGCCACTTTAGCTTGAAATGAATGGTCTATTTCAGGCCTTTCTACCCAGTAATAATTTGAAACAACAAAGTGAATTTACTAAAAGGCAACAGATGTTTCTTATTGTGTCAATGAGATGGTAGGAGTGGGAGGAGAAAAGCAGTGTTGGGAAAGCTGTCATTGCCCCTCCCTTTTTACTCTCAGGCTTTTGTGTTGTCCCAGCTGCCTGCCGAGTGTTGCAGTTTCAGCAGAATTACATAGAAGCCTCTGAATCTGAAGTCTAATTAATATCTGAGGACAAAAATCATAGGTGTTCCAGATTTTGCACTTCTGGTTTTGTAGTTGCCAGCACTGCCCCAGCAGCAACAGGATCCATCTGCCCTGTCATATGGAGTTACATAACTGGATTATACTCTGCAGGGTGAGTCCTGCTACCCTGTGTTCCTCTGCAGTCATGTTGGCAAAATATTGTCCCCTTTTCCTATTTAAAAAAATCTGGTGAAATCCTAGCTTAAGCACTTGAAGTGCTTCAAGACAACTGCTCTTAAAGCACCAATTCCCCACCTACACAGCCCCAGGAATCCCTCTCAGCTATAGCCCAGTAGAGAAGTTTACATTGCAGTGAGCTGAATAATGCAATAGAAAACTAGAATGCACCCTTAACCAGGTTTGTTGGTACAGCACTTTTGTGTCTGCCAGAGCTGTGTCTGGTGTCACATACCTGGCAAGCAACAAAGGTAAAGCCATACTGAAAGGTCTGGACTTAAACAATTCAGGCTATTAAGAAACAAGGAAGATAAAAGCAGAAACACACAGCAACTTGCTCAAGGTCTCACTGCTTGAAAGTGTCTTGATAGTCCTTATTTCTGTAGGTGTTTAAATACTTTATTGGTCTCCTAAACAGCTAAGTATGTTTAAAATTTAACTCTTTGGGATTTGCCAACAGAATATCGTTTGCAAGCATGAAAATTTTTTTAAATCCCACTGCTCTTCTGCAAAAAGAATTTATAGAGTTTTATCAGCAAAAATTTATTCTTTCCCTTCTGTCCCTGCCAACAGTTCCCCTGTTGCCAAAAGGAAGTTTATTAACAAAATCAGCACTATTACATTTTCAGAAGAGGTAAACAATTTCAGTTAATCAAGTTTAACAACTAGGGCAACACTGTCTGAAGGGAAAAGAGCAAGCTGGATTTGTTCCAAACCAATTCCTAAAGCAAATATTATTGAAGACACTTCTATGCATCATTTCTGCCACTACCAAGAATTTTGAGCTTATTCAGGGAGCAGGTAGTATTGGCTCTGCTATGCAGAAGAGAAAAATAATCCTACACAATTCCTTGCTGGATGTAAAACACAACCTCTGACTCAATAAAGTAGTCTAGTCTAAGGATATCTGCATTTCATGACCAAACAAGGCAATGTTGTAGGAAATAGGCAAGCCAGTGTTCTGGCAAGATAGATAGCTTAGTCGCCATTCAGGGTTCAATCCTGCAAGATATTAAATATTCCTCAACTTCTTACAACTGTTAATTCCCTCCAATTCCATGGAAATCAAAGATGTCTGAATTGAGTATTACTTCAAATTCATTTTAAAATAAACACTTAAAATACACACAAGAGAAAATTAAATACCTTTGTAAAACAAAAAATTCAAGGAAAATATTTCAAAGCTATGAATGAAAAAATATAATTCTTTTCCCCAAGCTTTTGTCCAAGAATAGTATTTCAATTCTAAAGCACCATACTATTTTTAAAATCCAGCGTAAGCAGAGATTATTGTAATCTAGTAATAGTAATGTGCAGAGTCCAGAGAGACCTACAAAATAGTTTACCTACAGCTACCACTCCTACCAAACCTACAACTTTGGCTCTATACTTTGTTCATTCTCCACTCTCTCTAGACAGATTGTGATAATTCAAGGGACAAAAAACTCAAGATGGACTAATAAACATAAAATGAAGTTCAACATCAGCAATAGCATGTACTACACAGATACAAATTCAAGGCTGAGCATCCCCAAACACCTTACTTTATTCCAGAAAAGCATGGGGAAAATCTTTTCTTCCACCATCAGGCACAAAATGCATGCAATAGTGACCTCAACTACAACTAAATAGCTCCTTCACCTCCCTCCTAGCTAAATAACAAGTCAATTGTTAGACATGTGTGCAAATACAGGATTATGTCTGTGGTAGGTGGCTATTGGCAAACTAGCTTCTGCTTCGTCATCCCAATGCTTTTTTCAATTCAAATGCCTTGTCATCACTGTTTGATTAATGCCCAGCACTACAGTTCCACATCATCAGGATATCTTAACTTGAAAACAAAATACAATTTGAAAGTTCTCAGTTCAGAGCAGAATTATACTTCAATTATACTAATCCCCACAACATATTTATGCATTAAGCATAACGACTATATATTTTCCATTAGGAAGTACTGCTAATATACCAACTGTTTTCTTAATTAAATCTAGTCTTAATCTTCCTCACAGCAGTATGAATAAGAATTTCCTAAGCCTAAATTGTCAACTCTTTGCAATAGACATTTTTCTTTACCACAAAAAATTACAATTTTGTGTAAAACAAAACAGTATTCATATTTCATAAAATACAAGAAAGTTTAAACCAAAAATGAAACTGAATTGAAAAAGTATCCATACAAGACTGTAGCTTTACACTGAGACCTAAAGAACATGAACCTTCTAAAATGAAGGAAAGCTTATGTGTAAAACACTATGGAATAGACAAAATTCCTGACTTAATAAAGCTTTCTGGCCGTGGAGAAAGCTGGTTCCTGCATGACTGGACCCTTTGTCACTACAGAGACTCATAAATTAACATAAAAGCATTCAGCAAGAATGTGCTGTAAAATCTTGCCCTAAATCTAATCAGATTCAGAAAGAGTCTTAATGCAGATCAGCTTGCAATTACCATTCTCAGTGACAGCCAATGCTACACACAGCTAGGCAGAGCTATTATCATCTTTTTAAAACTGTGTGTATATCCATAAGTATAAATGCCAGTGGCACAGCTGGCACACAGAGAAGTTGCACAGCACACGGTCTGCACACAGCACAAAATCCCACAGACATGCTTTTTTTGGATTTAGTACAAGGTAGAGGTGGAGGGTGTGCAAGAAAGCTTACCTTCTAAAGGTGAGAAAAGGGTAAGAAACAGGACAACAAAAAGAGATGCATACAGAAGTCATAATAAGGAAGTGATAGTGACAAAATAAATCAAGAGGCAAACTAAGGGTCAAGTGCCAAACAACATAGGCCAAAGTGATTTTATATCTTGGTTACATCAGTGTTAGATTTCCTGCTAGACTTCATTTACTAACCAGTCTAGCTTCAGGTCTTAGTAAGTTTTCCATTACATTTATCCCTATTTGTTGCTCATAGCATTAACCCTTAAAAAATATCTTCAGCAATTTGCTTCTAAATACTCAGAAAGAACTTGGCAGGAATTTCAGTTATACAGCTGCATTTACTTGTAGGCCCACAACACTTATGATTCTGTCAGACCTGCTTTACAGTCTTCTAGACATTTCAGCATCACTTCAGAGCAGCAATTAGCTCCAGGTAAGTGGTTGCAGTTACACAGCTGAACACTGAGGTATAGGAACCAATCCTGTCCATAAGCCAGCTTCACAGGCAAACTTACCCAGAAAGCCTCATCAATGTAACACATTTGAGATAAGACAAAAACCTGAAACTTACTCTCATGTCCAGAATAAAAATGGGGCAGGGAGAAATGGGGCAAGTGTTTAAGGAGGAATTCCCCAAAATCGACTAAAATGTCTCAATTCCAAGCCTTTTGTACAAGGAATACAACAGCAGCCTAACTTTTCTGGCAGGATCTAGAAGGAAAATCTTGATTTCATGAATGCCTAGCTATGAGGCCAGTTGAACGAACAATAACTTTTATACCTAACTTTCCTATGTCAAAAATTATTATGTAGGATAGTTATACATAACTTGTATCCTTCTCTGAGTGGAATACAGTACACTCCAAGACTTCCTAATGATGCTGAAACTAAAGCATGAATAAATCTGTCTTCTCTTTGACCACTGAGTTACTGTAAACCATTGAACTACCTTCAAATGCCACACTAGTTTAACTTTGCTTATTGACAGAAAGCTCATTTTGAAAGATACATGAATATATTTATCTCTGAAGATATTTGACCTTGAAGAGATTATATGATACAATTACATAGTGTTACAAAACTGATGCACTAATACATATTTCAGTGGTCTCAAAAGTCCAAGTTTAAAAGGGCAAAACACAGTAGACAAAAAGTAGACTTCTACATCCAAATGTTGATATGAAAATACCTTGCTCGCCCAGGCATCTTCATCCCAAGAAGTGAGTTGCAATACACGAATTATTTCATTTATCTCAGCACTCATTTTCTCTACTGTGAAATTGCGGTTTTTCAAGGCCTCTTCTATTCCCTGGCTTTTAGAATTTTTTGTGGTTACAAAAATCTTCATAGCTGTGAAAATACCAGAGATTATAGCTGTGAAAATACCAGAAAAAGGTATATGCAAGACCAATCAGTGGTCAAGTTGACCTTCTACTGTATTTATATGGAACATTTTCTTTTGGTTGGACCATTTTATCACAAAGAGATTGTAATTTTAATACAAGAAACACAGTTACCTGCAATTGATTACAGATGTCGAGATTAATTAACATGAAGCATGGGAACTCCAGTTCAAAACAGTAATTCAGAATGGTATTAAAGAACAAAGCAAAAAATACCTGAAATAAGTACTGGCAATAGCTCCTTCACTGTATTCATGGAGTTTACCAGCATAACCCTATGTTCCTGGTGAGTTAATTCTTGTTGTCTCTCATCAATCATTTTGGCCATCTTTGTCATTCCTAAAGATTGAAGTAATTGAACATTGAAACACTTGAGATTTCTAAACAAGAATAAGGCATAATAATAGATAAAAACTTGAAGTTTAAAACTTTTGTATTAGCAGCTGTTTTTTTAAACACATTCCAGATATTTCAGAGAAATCACCTATTCAAAACCTAGCCACTATGTAAAGTAGAAAGACTACCCAAAAGTCTTGATTTAAAATTCTATCAATAAAACAGGAAAATACTTGAAATTACTGCTTTAGGACATGAAATCACTTAAACACTGGAAGCTGATTTAAGGGGCAAGGGAAGGGTGTTATCTTTCTGTTAAGATTTGATCCTTGCCTAAGTGAAGGACAGAAAAAAGAAACATCAGGATTTTGTTTGTTTACTTGGAGGTTCTACCAGAGGTCAAGAACTGTATTTATTTACACTTCATATTTGCTAGAAAATAATTACATTTATTCTACAGCAGTAGCTAAGACTTGTGAGGTTACCACACAGTGCACATGGAAACTTCAGACACAGCTTCATAAAAACTTAAAATTATTTAAATTGGTGCTGTTGTGCTCCTACTCTTTCTCCTCCAGGGTATAAAACTGGAAGGAAGCTGTATATTCTTTGGCTGAATTACCTTTCTGCTGGTTAGCATCTTAGGCATCTTAATACTGTTTTCATGACATCATTGAAAAGTAGTAGGATCCTCATACTGACAGACAGCCCAGAGAGGCAAGCTGTGCAGAACCATATTTCCTTTTAAATGACAAAAGCCTTAATATGTTAATGTTAATTAATGTTCCACTCTCTATTTCCAGCATAAAACCCATAAGCACTTCTTTGACTTTAGGCATACCTGCTGATACTCCCCTTATTTATATAGTACTCACATGAATGGTTAAGTTCAAATGCCCATTCATACTACTACAAGGAACAAGGACTTTACATTTTGTGGGCATGGGCTGGAGATGTTGAGCAGCAGTCAGCTCAGACAAAGACAGAGCTTCTACAGCATTCCAGATGCACAAGGCTCACTATTTATTCAGAATACCATGAGTTTGGAGAAGATTATTTGCAATAAAGTTAACAAGCCTACATCTCACTCTAAGAAATTAAGACACTTACCCAAGACCTCTGTCATTCATATGTAACACCAAATTATGCATGTGAGGTTCAGTGAAAAGACCCAAATGCTTGTAGCCGAGTCCAACAGAGCAAACTTAATTTAGGGAAAACTTCCATTTTAAAGATATGTAGGACAATAACCAAAGAGAAACTAGAAGTGTATACACCAAGTCAAAGAAAAAGTTTCAGGGAAAGAGAAGATTGCCCTTTTGTTTTAATTTTTTTCCTATTCAAAACAAGGCAAAAACTATTTAATTTAAGGCAATTTCTGATGGGAAATAGAAGTTTAGAGAACACTATACCACCATATGGAACTTCAAAGTTTTTCCACATCTAGAAACAAGATCAAGTATACACGTGTTAAATCAAAATAGGATAATCTACAAACACGCTCTGTGCCATGACAGCTCAGTCGTTTCATTTATCACCTAGCCACATGACACAAGTATTTATAAATACGAAGTACTAACTCGATTCCTGCTGGTTTTATATAAGCATTCTTTAGTTCAGTGTAATTTTAATTCCAACATCTTCCTACACTGCTGAAGCTAAAGCATTTGAACTAGCAGATGATATAGGTAAATGGTAGATTTCCTCTAGGGCAATAAAGAGATAGAGACAGCAGCTCCTCACTTACCAATCACTTCCTCCACTCAAAGTGTGAGTTAACACAGTGAAGTAACAAGTAGTGAAGGAGCATCAAAGAGCAAACAGAGAATTTCCAAAACAGCTGGGCTTTTGTATCATATTTCAAGACAGCTATTTCTGCAATCTCATTAAGATAGTAACATATGACATGTAGCATATACTAGTCCAAAAAATTCCTACTGGGCCTAACTATATCAGTCAGTGCAGACATTTTATCAGCTTAATGCATTTTATATCTTGAGTGCTTAGTTACACGGCTTTTTCTTTTTTTTGTTTTATCCTTACTAATGCATGCTTCCTTCCTTCACAATACAGGAAAAGTACAGTACAGATCATTCACATGCACATCTCATTTACCAACATCTTCTGTATTCTTAAAGGAGACTGGAAACAGAGTCATTCTTCCCAACAGAAACTTCCAGAGTAACTGCTTTACCATTATCCCAGTGCTCAAAACTTGGGCGAGAAAGACACTGGCAGGAGAAGGAAGTAGTGGAAAAGACTATACTTAATATATTTATGAAAGACTGGAGCAAATCAAACCTGGCCCTAAATTCTTCGTGTAAGTCACCAGATCCTCCATTGTCTCTACCACTTCGGCCACAGTCAAGTATTCCAATATTCCTTTGCAGACACGGATGATTTTACGGACCTAAGAGAGGAACATCCCATTATTTCTTAGGAAAAGCTCAGTTACACTTGCATTAGGAATGCAAACCTGTTATTAGAACAGTTTAGTTATAGCATTTGCCAATAGGACAAATGGGCAATCATAAAGGTCTGAGATCCTGAATAAATTACCCAAATTCCAATAGTCAAATGCTGTAATGATGAGCCAATATTTAATCAGCTTTCCACTACTCAGAAATGCAAAATACTACTTACAATGTTTTCACTTTGTATGATAAATGAAGGATAGCATTGAGAAAATAGGTTAGAGATTATGTATGCTGTCATGCTTGAAGTTTTTCATACCAATTTCATCAATAAAATATTTAACTTAAATCACAAAGCAAAGCTACATAGAAAGCAGACTTCAGGCTTTCAGACTTTCAGAGGAAGTATCATGTACCATACAGCTTCACATATGGATAAAGCATTACCCAGCATTTCACCAGGGAAGATAGATCCAACATCTTAAACTTTCCAGAAAAATCTGTGAAGGCTGATTTCATTTACCTCCAGACCTCTGCCTCAGCTGAACTTTTTTCAGTCTACATTTGATTCCCAAACAGTTCTCAGTCAGTAAATATTCTAATCTCTGAACCACATTACTTCTGCCATCACTACACACAATTATTATGGAAGAACAAGTAAATTAACATTGAATTTGTATCAACTACATGCAGTGTTTAGCACCTAGAAAAGGCCAGAGATTCCCCTGAAACTCATTTCAGTTTGTCCCAATGTTATTTTATATTGAAACATAGAATAGACACAAGCCAACTTAAGTACTTGTGAATAACCAATCGTTCCTGACTAATGGCTTTCTTTTCAATAACAATGTGTTGTCAGGCAGGCGGAGTCCCACAAAGCATTAACTTCACAAAAGTCAACTCATTTCCTAAACACTAGAAAGAGATTAAAAGCTATTAACTTCCTTGAAAGCCCCTTAACACTTCAATTAAAAATCATTTCAGAGGAAGATACTAACACTGCCATGAGATGGTTAAATGAGATAAGGATACCACGTTAGATTACTCAGAACAGCAAGAAGAGAAACAATCCCATAGGTTAACAAATTGTAGCAGAATTAGGATTGACATCAGCATTTCTAGCAGCATGGTATTTCTTATTCAGAAATAAGCAAGACTCTACATTCCCAGATAGAGCATCAAAACTAGGTTTTGTAACCAAAAAAATTCAAACATGAAGACATTTACATTTTCTTGAAATTGTGGTGCTTTTTTGTACATATGAGGATGGACTTCTGAGTCAGTTTCTGGCTTGTGCAACAGCCAAAACATAGATTTGTGTAACTGTTAGATTTATCAGGACACATCTTCTGCCTGACTAGCCACAGTCCAAATTTCTATTACCTCCCATACCCCAAGGCCAATTAAATTGCCAGAGCTAATGAACCAGACAACATGTTAGAAAGTGGATCAGTATCAATGGATACAGAAAATAAAAGGATCAGTAATGGGTAAGGTGAAGGGAATACAGAAAAGCATCAGGAAGATATCGGATAGTTGACAAGATCTGGCCTTTTTGAGCAATAATCACAGGAAGCACCTAAACATTATGGCATGCAAAAATGCTCCTAACAAAACAGAGCAACAGGTCTTAAGCTCCTTCTGACAGAAAGGAATGCAAAATATGTTTCCAATCAAGCTGAAATGGTCAAAACCTCATTAGTTAATAGTTTGGTTTAGCTAATTTAGTTAGGAGGACATTTTAATTAACAATACTGTTGTGCAGGCACTTATGTCAATCAGGCTGGGATTCCTACCTCTGCTTCATCAAATGTCAGGAGCAAGTCTGATGTTCCAGAAAGGATTCCTCTTGATCCGTCAATGAGATAGTCACGAGCTGGTACTGAATAAGGATCTGCTTGCAGCATCTGGGCCGCTCGCACAAGTTTGGTGCAGGCATTCTCCACCCTGTGGAAAGCCAGCAGACAACACTTGCTGATTAGCTTCTGTCTGTATGACAACAGGCTTGAGAAAATGTTGGATTTTTTTTTAACTTTACCATTTGAAATACCACAAGCAAACTGATCATTCTACACTTTGATAGTTTAAAAGGCAAGAGTATTTCTTGTATTTTTTCTAACAAAAAGTCACCACCAACCACACAACCCAGTTTTTCAGAAGTCACACAACCTTCCCACATAGGGAATGCTGGAAGTACCCCTTACAGAGCACACAGAACAGTGTCATTAAGGAGAGCTCCCAACCCTTACATTCTTCATGATAAGGGCAGGAAGCAGAACAATGATTCCTTTAGGACTTCACAATCAAAGTAACTGTTAACTTTTATCAGCCTTGTATAGGCATTGTTATTCAAGTAGGAATTGCTATCGATAAATATTAAATGACAGCTACACATTAGGACAAAATAACATCGTGTTAAGACGGTCATTGAAGCTGTAGTTCAGGTCTTCAGAATGTTAACACTCATAGAAAGAGCATTTTAAATAACCACAAAATGTAGTGGAAAGGTAGTGTTCAAATGCAGCTTGCAATTCCAGACATAAAAGCAGAAAGAAGATTTTGCAAGATATTACAGTATGTAACCACAGTAGCGCAAAAGGTACTTACAATAAGAAGATAAGCTCTGAAATTAGGTTCCATCAAACCATTTAATATAACAATTTTAAAAAATCAAAAATTGAAAGACTGAAAATATTTTTATTTTGTTCTCTTATAATTACTTTGTGACACCTTTGGAGAATAAAAAAATTCAGACTTCCCTTTCCTGTTAGCTATGCTACTTCTGACTGTAGTTATTGACTGCACTTTCCTCCGCTGTCTCCCATTTCATTTAAGTGTAGTGTAATAAATAATGTTCTGTGCATGTGAATGCCATGTGCTCATTCAATAACATGAGGTTCCAACAAACATAAGACTTTTATTACAGCAATTCTACCTCTTATGAGCACTTTTACATCCTTGCCACATAGCCCATTTTCTACTGACCACTTGGGCACACTCTTTTATCATACTTCAATAAGAATACTTTTGGAAAGTTTTAGTTAACCCATTCCCCACCCCCCACATTCTTTGCTAACAAATACTAGAACTTAATGGTTACATCTAAATTTAACAAGTAGAAATAATACACCCATTACAGGAAAACACACTTTTGTCCAGAAAGCAAAGTTTTCAGCTAATAGCTCCCTAGAATAGATTACATTGGACCAGCTGCATGATCATAACCAGCTCTTTTTGGGAGACATCTGCTCAGTGTATCAGATGGCAGAGGCTCCTAACCAAGCAAGAAAATGCCAAAGGGTTTCAAGGCAGAAATTGGAAATGGTCTGCTCATCACTATGCAATGCACTTAGTTGTGTTATCAAAGTCAACTGACTTCACTAAAAATTAGATTTCCGTGCCTGCTTCTCACATTTATTCTTTTCAACTCTGCCAAGAAAGGGATTAAACAAATCATCTATTCAGCAGCTCAGAGCTATAGGCTCAGAAATACCTAATTTCCTACAGATTAATTTCATGGTTGTCTGTTTAATACTGATAATTATCTTAAGGATGCCTTTTTCATTGGTTAAGACAAGAATTAACATAAACATGTATTACACCAGAAGTCACCACAATTAATTAAAAGAGTATTTCTAAATATCCAAAGTTTTCTTTTACAGCTTTTTAGGGTTGAACCTCTTAAAGGTAAACATGAATTTCAATAGTATAATGCCTATTTTGTATAAACTTCCCAATGCACTTAAAATGCTTCAGGAGTGTAAGATCATAGTGGTGTTTGAAAATCAGACACATTTCATCCCCTGCAAAGCACACATGCTAGAAAGCAAAAGATTAGGATTCATTTGCTTCCACAGAAAAAAAACAATCAACCAAAACAACAACACAAACTACTAAAGTCCCTTAAAATGCAATGAACCACTTCTTCTATCACAAGAATCAAGCATGTTCAGAAGTTTTGAATAGAAGTTCATTGCTATGGTGAAGTTTATAATCTCTGTATGATATTGTAACATAAAATAACCCAACAGCCTATCTTAGTAAAAAAGTGTATTTAATTTTGAGATTTTGAGGCATGATTACAATAAAGCTGTCTTAATACCAGACAAATTCTTTGTGGGGAGACACTGGTCACAATATTTCTAACCATTACTACTTTGGGTAGTCAATCCACTTCACTGCTGTTAAATGTATTCCTTAACAAAACATGAGGGAAAAGAAAGTAGCTTATGCTAAACTATCATTTTAGGTTTTAGGATTGACCTCTGCTTTTCCCCAAGTATGTCTTCCAGTTTAACCACTACAGTTTCAATTACTTGCAGTTCTAGAAATATAAAGCAAAAAGCAAATATTTTACATTAACAACTATTTGTTAATACAGATACCAGCAGTGCAGCTACAGCTCAGCTACCAATATGTTAACATAGAATAGCATTATTGATTGATTTGTTAAATGAGCTTGTGCATGAAAGTTAAACAAATTTTTATTCTCGGTGTAAACAAATAGCGTAACCCTATTCTTTGCCTAGAGACTGCAGTTCTTCACTTCTTTACAGGAGAAGCTTAATAAGTAATAGGAGCACATTGTAAAACATCTGATGTAAATTATATGCATTACTTATACTCCCTGCTAATTAAGACAATTAAGATAAAGATCTCAGCATTTTTTAACTCTAAGTCAACAGTTCCAATGTGGTTTATGTCAGTAGCAAGTGAAGGGATGCATGATAGCTTTTCAGCAGCCAGCAATTTGTTTTGCTGCTCAATCACACTCCCACTGAAAAGCTTTACAGATTAACATCATATATATTTATTATGAACCCTCGATGCCTGTATCAAGTCTTTCAAAATAATAAACAGATCTCTCCATCCTCCAGGACTGGTGACCCTTTTGGATGGAGGAAATACAAACAGGGAATGCAGTGCTAGCACACGTGTACTGCTTCTTACCCATCATCCATGCACTAGTACAAATTCTGCCAGAGCACTCCCGTAAAAAGGAATACCAGTTAGTGAACTAATGCTTTAGAAACAAAGACTCCCTCTCAGGAAAACAAAACCAAAAAAACATTCATCTGTTTCAAATCTTGCATCTAAATTCTGTCCTTTGCAGTAAAAGATAAGGCTCCCTTTGTAGCTCACTAGTGACTATCATTTGTCCCCACAACCAAGATACCCAGGACAATACACTCCTCATATTAACAAGAAACTGTTAACTTGTACTAATTAATTTTGATATAAACTCCAGATTAACAAAAACCCACAAACAAAACATGTTATCATTCATGAAAAAACATTGAACATTCCTAACTCATGTTACTGCATCTAGGATAGTAAGTACTCTGTGGAGTGGGGTGTCATTACTCTGACAGATACCTTTGGTTCCCATTTTACCTTATATCACAGCTCACACAGTCATGAATTGATGCAGAAAAAGTCCTTGCACCCAGCATAAAGTGGTACTATTCAACAATACTTGTGTCATATTTCTACAGTAATTTAATTCAAGTTTTGCACAATTTACTGTATTTTGATCAAAGGCTGAACACAGTACAGCAACTTAAAAATCTCTTTTCCTTAATACTTTACTTGTCCAGATGAAGAAGCTGGAAATTAACTAAAAATTCCACACAACCTAGAAAATGAGCACAATCAAAATTATACATCTGCACAAGAAAAAAGCTTTGATCTCATTTCATGAAATAAACACTTCCCTCAAAAAATCGAACCCCCCTACAGCCGCACAAGATCACACACCAAGAACACAGCACGATAAATACTGTAGTGGATTGTATCAAAAGCCCATTTAGCTCAGCATCCTGTCTCCAATAGTAGCTGCAAGTAAAAGCCTAAGGAAGGTTAAAAGCAGGATAAGCATTTATCATGCTTCCTCTAGGCACTCTCCCATCCTTCAACTATTTTCAGTTCTTGGGACTTCCTGCACTTTGTGTATTTGATGATCCACAATGGATCTCTCTAAGTACTTAGCTATTAACCTCCAAACCCACATGAAGAGTTTTAACAGTACAGGACTAGCTGTACAAAGAATCTCTCCCTACTGTTGGCTTACAAATTGCTAGCTTAAAGCAATTCCCCCATCAAGTTCTGCACAGGAAAAACACAAGTTTTCACCTTCTCCATGCAACTCAGACTTCCTCAGACATTGTCAGGGCCTCAGTCCCCTCTCTGTCACTTTTCCCAGGCTGAAAAGTTCCAGTCTACTCAGCTGTGCCTTATAGAGAAGTAATTCCATGCCTTTGTTCTCCAAGCCCTTCTACGAGCTTTTTCCAGTCCTACTACAACCTTTCAAAATTTGTGTGACTACCAGTACATGCAGTATTCAAGCTGCAGAACAAAAGTATATTGTGACATTTTGATCTCTCATTCTTTGATGATAAACCTAATGTTTTATTTACTTTTACATTGTGAACACATAAGGATGCTCTCAAAGTACAACAGCTCAAAGACTTTACTCACTATTGGTAATGGTCAGTTTAATCATCCTATCTGCCATCAGACCTCTCCCAAGCATGCATAATTTCAGATATTTAAAAGTAATTTAATCCACACTTAACACCAAGTCACTTCAATTTATAAGTTACTGTAATTTCCCAGAGTCATTCATTAAACTCTCTGCCCTGCATAAGACTTGGGATCATCACTAAGTACTTTTGCTTCACAAGTCAGCCTGGTCTCCAGAACATTTATTAATATGGTGAAAAGCACAATCCCAACCAAGAGCTCCACAGTCCTACTGATTTCCTCTTGCCATTGTCAGTTCAATTTTCTCTTTTTCATACAAAAGATTGTCTAATTACTCTGCAGCTACTTCACCTTCTTAAAAGTTTCTAGATCCTGCCAAGTATACTTTATTACTTGGACTACCCTTTGCCCATTTGTGATATTTCTAATAATACCGACAGATTTATAAGGCAGAATTTCCCCCCACAGCAACACTGTCCATTCACTCAAAGCACATGATACATAGGTGAGGCCTCTCTGTTCTCTAATACAGAATTTCTAATCATTTATTCCAAAAGTACATCAGACCTATACATCATCTGCTCCCCAGATTTCCCTAGAAAGTTTCTCAGGCTGGAGCATCACTTTGATTGACGTACTGGTGGTCTCAAGGGACTTCACTAATAATTCAGCTATTTAATTCTTGAACTCATATGCTAATACCACCTGGTCCTGAGCATTATTTTAATAATTCATTTTGTCAACCTACAATGCAATAAACTAAATCCTTATTCACTGCCTACCATAAATTAACTCCTTAGACACCACCACCCTTCTCCCTTTCATTATTTTCCCTGTTGTCTCAATGCTTTCTTGTTTTGACTATCTACCTGTTTGGAAATAACAGTAAAATACTCAGATATTCTGTATACACTGGACAATGCTAACAAAGAGGTTCCTATAGGCAGTGGATTGTAGAAGAAAGTTACTTCAAAAGAAGTCAGGTGGCAATAAGCAGCTTGGGAACTCCACAACAAGGTGTGATGTATCATTTTAAGGCTTAAGGCAACAAAAGGAAAAAGTCAGTTGTCCTTTACACCAAGACACAGAATTAAGAATGTCTGCTGTAAGGGGACTGTCTACTACACTGCAGTAAATCACTGCTCTTCAAATGTCTTCGAATTCCAGGCAGTTACGCCATCATCTGCCTATACTGAGAAATTCACATTTTCCCATTAAATAGAAACAGATTGAGACATTGTCTCTGACACTTCAGGCAAACCTACAGGACACACAGCTAAGTACCATTATTACCCTGATTAATTTCTGTAACTTTTTTTAAAGGAAGAAATACCATATATACATAATCATATATACAGAATGTAACAAGACAAATCCCTGCTGCCAAAGAGGTTGTTGCTGACATTGGAACAGGTTTCCTGTATGCATAATACAAGATTTACAATAAAATTAGTTTACTTGATAAACGCTGGTGGCATATCCCTTTTCAAGATCTGGTCTTCTGTTGTCTGCACAGTCTCTTTTCCAACCTGCAGGAGAAGAAAGACATATTTAAGAATGAAAATTTCAGTATCAAGGCCAGATAAAAGCAAATAGTGAAATAACAAAAAAAAAAAAAACAACTTTGTACTAATGACTGCTCTTTTCAGCAGGTTCCTGTTACTGTGTCTCCATTTGAGCTCACTATATACTGTGGTTAACTTAATGCCGTAGAAATTAAAAATTGTTGCCTATCATCTCTACTAAATTAAATGAGGACACACCAACACACACTTCTCCCTTTTCCTACTCTCTATAGAAACAATACTATTTTTTCCTGCACTTAGTCGTAAAAAATTAATCTCTGAAGGTTTCCCTGTATCCTAATTTCCTTAAGTCAGAAATCAAATTCAAAGACAAAAGAATTTACCCTCCTTTTGCTAGCAAGTTAGTCTATTAGAAAAATGCAATTGATTACTGAGAATGCACCCCACATCCACACCATCCTTTAGGCAAAAAATAATTATGCAGAAGCCAATAAAGAAAGAGAGTAAGATCTGGAGCTTTCTATACACTAGCTCTTGTGTTACACAATAGAAGTCTTTATAATTGGTAGCTGACTCTTTGAACTGTGAGATCACCAACTTGACAAAATATTTCCAGCTCCTTTGTTCGCTGTATTTTCCAGCTGAATAAGCTATTCAGAAAGGCATCACAAAGCAGAAGGTCTTTAAATCAGACACCACTTTGTGTTAAGAGCTGCCAGACCTGCTCAAGCTAGACAAGATAGCACTGAAAATCCCTGATCAGCTGGTGCTTAAGGATTCACTGGGTTTGGACAGAAGATGTAGTGTGTCAGTATGCACAGCACTTGCCAACTGTAATGCTGTACAGCCTTCCAGAACCACTGCTTCCTTGCAAATTTTTGCTGCTTGCCAAAAACTGTCTCCTTGCTCTGCTCCTTTTCAGAGGGACATCACAGAAGTCCATTGCCCTGAGTATTTTATTTGCTTCCAACAGATTGAGCCTAGTCTATTTTTTTTAAACTATTAGTACTACACTCACCATTAGTCACACAGATACTTAAAAGTAATAAAAGGGCAAGAAAAGTTAAAGATCATGAATTTTATGGTAGGTTTCTGTCTCTTGTGTTCACAGTAGGTTTATAAACTGTCATGCACTGTCCTAGTGCACAGCACTGCAGTGTTGCTTTGACTGAGGCAATGCCTCAGGAGCACGATTCTACATGTATATCTCATGACCCACCAGAGAGTATGCCTGCCTTGTTCCAATTGTTTCCATTGCACTCAGGAAACATATTCTTCATAATTCTCACAAGTTTGCATGGATACATGCATGATCACGATCACACTAAACATTGATTAACTCCCAGTAACTCTGGATTACACATTGTTACATAAAAGATTCTCACCAAGTGAAAATGAAAAGCAATACTTCATTTACAAGAACCATGCCTTGAAGATTTATTTTCCTCCAGCTGTACCAACCTGCATACAGTTAAGTATATTTAAAAAAGTATAACTTTAAAGAATAAAAAAAAAAGTTCACAATGTGGGGGGTACTTTAAGTTGACAGTCATTTCAGTAATTGTTATTTTATATTGGCCAGGTGTATTAGACCATACAGAAAACATTTAACCACTCACTCTAGAAAGGATAAGTCTCCTCTATAAAAGGATAGGTCTAGGTTCAGTAATCAAAGAAGTATTATCAACTACTTGTAGGCAGATGTATATCTACTTTATATGCCTACAGATGCACACACAGAGATTTTTTTGCTATAGCTAGAAAAGTAGCTATAGAACTATCTTTAATCTTCAAATAGAAGTAACATAGGTATGAGTCAACTCCTCTTCTGTTGTTCGGGATTTTTCTGTGGAGATTTTTAACCACAAAAAAAAAAAACTGTCCTAAACTCCAATGACATCTCTCTTCCAAGTCGATTCATAGCCTCAATACTGTACACCATAGAAAGGACACAAGATTTCAAGCAGCTTCAATGATGCATCAGTTACAAAGGCCCACTACCTTTCTAGTAAAAAGGACTTTCAACCTTGTTTTAAGCACCAACATAGAATATACTCCTGAACTTGTTTAAATATAAAACTTTGTTTGCATAGCTGTTATTTAACCTTTCCATTTATTGCTCTTTGCAGTTGTAGCCAAGGTATAGAAATGACACATAAAAACAAATGTACTCCACATAACATTTAATGGAAAAGTCTCAAAACATTAAGACATATTAATGAGTAAAAATATACATCCTCAAAAAAGTTTAGTGGGTTTGCCTTCCTAGCTTTGTGGTTAGGGGGTTTTGTTGCTTTGCTTCCTACTTAGTTTTCACAAGATCCTGTTTCTTCAGATTGAACTTTACATGGCCTAAGCAAGTTTTCGACACATTGCAGTGTAGCACAAGGTAACAGCTACCCTCCTCACAGTCCATTCCCAAGAAAGTGAGGATTTTTTTTTTTCCTTTAAGATGTAGAACCTACACATTCCTTATTTCAGTCAAGTAGTTTGTCCAGCTTCAGGCTAATATAAAACAATCTGAGAAACAAAACATTTTATTTCTAGCCAACAGTACACATGTAGAAAAAAAATGACAGGATTCCTGTTAGGGTTTTGGATATTCTTACCTCCTAAAATTATCTTAACTTGCTGGAAGGTGACAGTGATACAGAAGTTTCTGCTATTACACAGTGTTGGAGTGGCACTTACTCACGGTTCCAAAGAAACTGC
Organism: Lonchura striata; assembly: GCF_050655825.1. Taxonomy (NCBI): domain Eukaryota; kingdom Metazoa; phylum Chordata; class Aves; order Passeriformes; family Estrildidae; genus Lonchura; species Lonchura striata. Next base: position 20,369,171 of record NC_140708.1, read on the forward strand.
CCTGAGTAACACACTAAAATAACCATAATTTCAACACTGCCCACTACAGAGTAAGGGGAGCTCTCAAGCAAACCTAAGAGTTTCCTAGTTACAACTTCTACCTCACATTAGTTTCTGAACTTTTTGGAGATTACAGAAACATCAGTTGAATAAACAGTGAGCTACTTTCCTTCTTGTTCCCTGTTCAAAAAAGCAGGGAACAGGAGGCAGACAAGTCAAGAAACTGAAAGGAAATGGGACACACAAAAGTCAGAGGGCATATATGGCCACTGAAAAACTTTCTAGGAATGTAATTATCCATAAGCAGGAGGAAGAGATTGAGATTTCCTGCTCCACTTTTAACCTTGTTTGTCAGTCTCCTGAAAGTTCAATTTGCCACTGATTAACAGAAAACCAGTATGCTTTAAGCTTTTTGATGTAGAGAATTTTCTTAATGGAAAAGAAAAAAAAAGGTTTTTCATCAGGCCAAGGTTTCTTCCTTATAGACAGTTTTGCAATTTGTCATATCTGCTTCTACTGCAGAAAGAATAAAACAAGGTCCCTTGCTCACCTTCTTAGCCTTCTAGATACAGCAAACAACAGCTGTTCAGTGAGAAATAATTTCATCTTCTGTAATTCTATGAGAGTTAGTTTAAACAGACAAGCACCCAGTAATATCTATCATCCCTTTTTACTTCTGCAGTTTGAAAGTAAAACCTGCATGTATCACATCAAATAGAACAAAAATAATTAAGATGGGAGGTCAAAGTTTATTGTTTAAGGGTAATTTATTTTTTTAAACAAAGATTCCTCTGAATGCCTCTGTTGACAATACTAGTTTGACAATTTGCCAAATCCTGGAAGAGATATTTTCCTCACAGCTTATATGATTTCCTCTGTTAAAAGGGAAGATGACCTTAGAAGAACTAGTTCTTGCATTGTTCAAGAAGCTTAATTTAAAGCATCTGTCATTTTAGCAAGGAGTACAAAAATATTCCTTCACCATGATCTAGTGAACACAGAACAGCCTTGGCTGTTACCCCCATGGCTCCCCCAAGAAATAAGTTGCAGTATGAGTTTTGCTTAACAAACCCAAGTGGCACACAAAGTGTCTAAGTACATATACTGTAAAAGCAACTTTACCAGAGGACAACTTGGTAAAAATCCACTCCCGGGTTTATGCATTTGTCCATGTCTTGCTTTCAGTAAGGATTGTGACACAGTAGTAGGAGTATTAAATCTCAAATCAAAATTTTTTTATTCACTAGTTCAGTCCTATCAAGCTCCCTGCAACTTCTTCACAATTTTTTAGATGTCTACCCTGAAAAAATAAAGTATTTGCTTTAATTCTACAATGACAACAGTCTCTACATTGCACAGCCACATCTAGACTCCATCTCAAAATGGAATCAACCAGTACTTTCCACACATCCTGCATTTTAAAGTAAAATTAACCTAGATATCATGACTAGGAACAAATAATCTAGTTGAGCTAGAAGCAAGCCAAATTTACACCAAATTTATGCTAACTCCTTGCTGGCATAGATGACATATGTTTCAGTCTGGACTGAAAAAATGCAATGTGGGCAGAGAGAAATAAATCCTCATGGAAGAATTTTAATTCAGGTTCCATAATGAGGGGTCCTACACATGACAACATAAGGAAAATGTCTGAAATTTATGATATCCAGTTGTGAATCCTATACCTTTCAGAGTACACTCCCTGGACAAGGCTTGTCCACTGGAGGCCTAGAAAAGAGGCCCTTTATCCCACACTGATTCAGAGATCAGTTTGTCTCAGTGGTTTCAGAAGTGGCAAGGGCTCAGTAAGTATTTTTCAATTGTTCAGTTTTCCTTTCGTGAAACTAGTCATCAGAGCCCAATTACATGGAAAGCTTTTTGGAAGAAGCACTGGCAGGAAAGAGAAGCAAAACAGGACTTGACTGTTTACCTTTGTTCTTATCAGTCACAGGATTTTGATTGCACTGTCATTACATTCACTGTCAAGAAGATCCAGTTGTAGGTATTCCTAGCTGTTTCACTCAGCCCTTTCAGAAATACAGATGCTGGAGTGAATGTTTATCATGCCCTAACCTTTAGCTGCCATAATCCATGTGGCAAACCTGTCAAAACAGCATTGTGTACATCCTGGCATAGGAGCCGAACACAAAACTTTGTCAGACGTAAGTCAAACAGCTTTGGGGTACATCATGAAATTACTTTGTCTCATCTGAATTTACAAGTCACTCAACAATTATCATATACATCCAGCTTCCAGTAAAGACAGGACATTTGCAAACTCTGAACAGAAAAGTCAAGCAATGTTGAAGTGTTTTTAGAAAAATCAAAGTGAACAGGTTCACAATCTTATCCTTCTTATTTAATATAACTGAAAAAGTGAGTCTTAAGCTACAACGCTTTTTTGAAACACAAACTTTTGTTTTTCTTCAAAGACTCTCAGTAGCTTTTAACAAAGCATATTCCAATCTCTTCATCACTCTACTGATCTTGCTTTGAATTATAAATAGGACTAATATGTCACTTACAGTCAGTGAGTTTACCACTGGTTTAAGAAGCTTTAGAGTTTTCTACTTTTCTGTAGGTGAACAGGCCAATGCAATTAGAGATGGAAAGAAGTCCAATGAAACATGCAGCTAAATTCTCCTCCTGCTTTTAGTTTTCACCAAATGAACAATGCACATATGCCAGCAGTGAACCAGTCCCAACTCTGTCTTGAAGCCAGGCACGATGCTGAAGAGACTGGTGAATCAGAGCCTGTCCCCTTGTCCTTTCAAGCCAGCATGGAAGTTGTGTCCTGACTCCTGGTTTTCTCATGATTGCCCTGCAGACTGCATTCCAGCCATAGCAGGGTACAATTCCAAAGTCATCTGGCAAGCAAATTAGAGAACATCAGCCATCTGGTCCCCAGCGGCAGCAAACTGACCTACCTGTCTTCATTGACAATTAAGAAAAATTTAACTGGCTTAAGGCTAAGGAAATCCTGCTGTCCACATAACATACAGAACTATGAAACAAGAATAATATGAAAAATAGAAAGCAACATCATTTGGATACCAAAAGACCTCTTCATGCTGCTAGTACCTACTAACTCTGTTACCAGCTCTGTTACAGAGCTGAGGCCCGGATGGTTCGGCTAATTCCAGAATTAACTTCACAGAAGTAAACACATATTGATGATGTGATATATTTAACAGAACTACTATAATTTGGTAGTTAGTTCTTTTACAAAAGAAGAGTTTCTTTTTGCAAACCAGTACCTCACATTACAATTAGGACATTAATTAATTTAGGACATTATAACCCTACTTCAGTCAAATAACATAATTCAGG